>NC_072786.1:10806618-12006618 GCF_022539595.1 Amphiprion ocellaris
GATGTTATGGAGGCCTCAGATGACTTTTTAGAAAACAGTCTTCTAAAGTTATATATTAACAAAGGTGGAATATTCTTCCTGCAATGTTCTGAGGATGTTTTTTGGATGGAACACATTACAGAACATTCTTTTATAAAATGTTTTCCCCAATGAATTTATATGATGTTCCTGTAATGTGATTTAATCCCAAAGGTGGAACATCATTCTTCCTGCAGCAGTTTTGTGGATGTTATTGATGGAACACAATCAAGAACATTCTTTTGAATGTTGAATGAAGAATGTTCAATGCAACATTAAAAAACCATTAAGGAAAAAACACTATATATCTATAAGAAGAACTAAAAATATTAGCTTCTCAAAAGGTTTTTAAACAAAACAAATTTTGCTGGGACAGTGTGGTCTACTCTTGTAACATTGTGAATCACACTTCTTGACAAATAAAACTAGTTACTAATCATATGATAAAAATCCTGGATTGGATGTAGAAATACATCATCACAAAAATCATGTAGACACCATTTCACACATATAAACTAATGTTTTTGAATACTAAGAAAATTGATTAGTTTCCTGTGTCTGCTGTTGTCATTCTCTTGCACAGTTACCACCATCATGAATAATAACACCGACTGAGGTGGAGGTGGGGACATAATTGGAAGGTTGTATGTCTATTTCTGCAATAGATGCGACAAATAAAACACAATCACAGAATCCATGTGGTTACACCTCTGGCCCCAGGTCTGAATCATCTCCGAAAAAACAACAAATTCATCGAGTATTATTAGTCCTGTGTGAATAAAAATATCCATTACCTCCTCAGGTAAAACTGCTTCAAGATTGCAAACATGCAGCTGCCCTTCCCTCTACAAAAAAAAAAAAAATTTAAAAATGAGCGAAGGTTGTTAATGGATATGCTCTGTGAAGTCAAGTATGGCTGCTTCATGCTTTCGCGGCTGCTGCATGCGCTTCATATAAACACGCCTGAATCACTGACTCACCCTCCTCATCTCCTGGAGTCTGCAAATGGTCACATCACGGCTTCATTTCAGGAATAAAATACAAGGCTGGAGCAGTTTTAAGTGAGTGATCAGAAACCGAGGCAGCGGATGAAGCCACAGCTCTTTAAGGATGTGAAAATGGATTGGCCAAACCCCTTGTGCGACCCAGCAGGGCGCCTGAACAAATCGGCCTCAGAAGTGTGGAAATCTGAAGTACAAATGAATGGTGTTAATCTGGTGGGCTGAGTGCTGCACACTCGCAGAGAGAACGCACTGTGAAATCTTGTTTGTTACCCTTTGCTCTCTCTCTCCAACTCATCTCCCGAAACCCGCCTCCTCACTCAGCGTTATCATCTCCTCCAGTCTATCCTCCTCCGTCCCGTCTCTCTCCTCTTTCCGCTCATCTTTTTTTTTTTTTTAAGTCTTTTTCGAGGCCCAAAACAAACCAGGCAGCGTCTCGGCGGGAGGCAGCCGGTGGTGGTGAAATGTGCCCGGCTTCCTCCCTGCAACTCTCCTCCCTGCTACCCACCTTCTCCTCCCCACTGTCATCCACAATTTACAAAGCGAGCTGAAATGTTAATTGGCCGACGTGATTCCACATGCAACATTCATGGCGCCCCTGCCGAGAACAGAGGCGACGGCGTGCACTTGGCAGTATACATTCAGCTCTTTATAGTGCAGATCGACTCCTGCTAATAACAACACATGTCCACACTGTTCGTCCGTATGGCCTCTTTTGTCCTGATTTATTTTACATAACTTCCCTCGCAAGCTAAACCTCATTTCTATACTCTTCTGCTGCACGTGGGATGACGGATGACTCAAATAATCTCCAGTCACTTCACAGTAACAGCAGGTTGCAAATCCCGCAAAACATCACTTCACAGTCAAAGAGATGCTCCTACAGATGAAACTTCCTCAACATCATTATCGGACCGGACTGATTATCAATCAGTCAGACTTTATTTATGTAGCACTTGTCATACAAATAAATGCAGCACAAAGTGAAAAAATAAAAATGCTATAAAACAGTAGAAGGACCCTCGAAAACCCAAAATCATGTTACAAGTAAAGGACTCTAAAACGCAGTAACTGAGGGGCTGAAGAAACCTTAGACCAAAGAAAATTAAACAAAATAAGTGAGATTAATCAAATCAAATCCCTATCATTAAAATAGAGACAGAAATAGAAATTAAATATTACATAAACCATAAGAAATTATAAAAAAATGAAGCAATAAACTGTTAAATGGCAGAAAATAGTGAATAAATAGAGAAATCAATAAATAAAATTAATTCTAAGATAAGTAATAAATAAGCAAAATCGATCAAATCAATCAAAAGCCTGACTAAAAAGGTAGGTCTTGGGTTAAAGGAAACATTAAATGTTTTCTCAGTTAATACCAAACCTTCCTCAACTCCACCTTGGATTTTATTCAAGCAAGATTATGGAGGTACTTTACTGAGATTATTTTTAACAATGGAGTTTAGCGGATCTTCAGCAAGGATGACGACTCGATTCTCTGCTGCCCTTTTACTTGTCACTTAACGTAGGTCTTTTTCACGGCAGACGTTTGACTTGTCATCTTCGAAAAAGGCGCATTAACAAAGGCTCTGCTCCATTTGCGTGTCTTTACAAAGCAGCTTAATGACATAGCGTGAGGTTGGATAGTATCGTCTATTAGGCCTGAGAAGTGATGATTTGTAAGATTAGCGTCATTAACATGGAACGTAAGTACAGGATAACACGAGGAGCGGCTAAAACTGTCAACATAATGATGACTTGTGTGCTAGTTTCTGTGTTTATTTTTTCGATCATGTATAAAGCTGTTAATGAGGGGAAAAACACATGACAAGTAGAATTAAACTTGTGTAACTGTGCACCACGTGTCAGAATTTATTATGTATTCAAGTAATGTCTTTTCAGACAATGAATGCAGGAATAAATAAAAGATTTCACTCATATATGAATATGTATTTCATGACACAATGCTTAAATTTAGAATGAATAAATTAAAGGTGTAACAGGCAAGATTTTGAATATAAATATAGCATTAATATAGCAGCAAACTACAATCTGCTATGTAAAGTATGGTAGTGCATGTGAGTCCCTCCCATTGAAACTGCTGGCCTTCCCTTATAAAGTCTGGTCCAAACTGCTAAACTTTACTTTCATGAAACTTGCCTGCACTTTCAGTTACTTAATTTTACTTGTTTCTTTCTATTTGTTACATACTTGATTTTAAAAATGTTTCTTTTTTGCTATTTTAGTTAATCAGTTTTAGCTTTTTTAAACATATATGCCCTTTATTGAGCTTCTCTGTATATATTTTTTTTAATTTTAAGTTAATGAATTTAATTTTACTCTGCTGTATTTTGTGTTTTATCTTTTCCATGTTGTAATTTTTTTTTCCCATGGAGCACATTGAATAATAATGGTGCTACATAAATAAGCTTGCTTGATCCCCCAGCTTCTAAACTTGCAAAGATTGACCTCCCATATCAAAATGGAAAAGAAGTCAGTTTGTGCCCCAGAAAATCCAAAATAATTTGAATATCTTTTTATGCTATGGACCAAAGTTCTCATGTATAATCAAGTTTATTCATATATTTTAAAACGGTGTCATTTTCTGGTGATTTTGGAGGCTTTAATAAACTTCTCCTATGCAGCACATGTCTGTCTTTGGGGTGTTTTTATCAATTTTTGATGCTTTTTCTGATCACACTTGAAGACATTTGAATTTTTCTAGTTTAAGTGATCTTCAAGTAAGAATGGACTGCTGTTTTTCTTTACTTAGCTGAGTGGCTCTTACCATAACACGGATTGCAGCAGTCAAATAGGGCTATTTGCTGTATATTAACACTACCTCTGCTGCCTAATGGTCTCAAACACATTAAGAAAGCAAGAAATTCCTCCAGTTAACTTTATACACTGATGAACTGCAAAGCATTTAAGGCGACGACCTCAAGGAGCTGGTTAAAAATGTGTGAAGCTCATTAAGGCAAACAGTGGATGCTCTGAGGAATCGAAAATAGACATATTTTGCTTTCCTTGCACTGTTTTTCACACTAAATAATTCCATTTCTGTTTTTGCAAAGTTTTGTCATTTTTAGTATATTTCTACACTTAAGTAAATCATAAAAATAGCAACAAACGCTTGAATACGTATGTGGTAACGCACTGAAATTACCTCTAGAACCTGCAGTCACATCGCTATGACAGGAGTGGTCGACTGGTTTTGTACTTTATAATTGTCACTGTGGTTAGTTTTTCCCATTTAGCTGCCAAAAATCATCAAAACTATGATCCATAGAGTAGCACAGGAAATCACACCTTTTGCAAGAAGATTCCTTTAATTCCATATAGACCAAAAGGCCTAATGACCATTATAAACAATTCTTGTCCTACATGTGGACCCTGAGCTGATTCCTCAACAGGCAAATCTGAACTTCAAGCCATGTTGATCCATGTTGTTTAACATTTGTTCTAACCATCTGGGTACTGATGTGGAAATCAGATCTAATCTAGTGGATATAAACTTGACTTTTCTGCTGCACATTTCACTGTTGCTACAGGAAACAACAACAGCAACTTCCAAGGACTGATAACAAGACTATATAAGTCTTAGCTTTATCTTATCTGTGCATTAAATTATATATATATATATATTTTTTTTTTTATGGTTTCAGGACCAAAATACTCATGAAAGCACCTCAGAAAAGTCCACATTCTTCTTGCTTGACTCTACTGGTGAATGTTGATCGGTTTTCTGAAATTGTCAGTTGGAGGTGATTTGCTGCATCTTCCTAACCAGCACTTGTGATGTTGACTTGACCAGTGCACAAATCTGTTCAACTTCTGTAGTATTGGCTAAACAAATTTCTAAAAGAGCCACATACAGCTAGCTGACGTGGTCTTAATGGGTCCAGCTAGCTTATCAAGAGCTTAATCTACAGGCAGACTTTACCTTATCACCACGATTAGCAAATTCAGTTTCAAGTTAAACACAGTTGAAAAAAGCCTTTCACTGCTTTTGTGGCATTTTTTGTGGGCAATTTTAATGACAGTGCTGGCTTCCCCAAGTGCAAAATAAGTTTTACCCTGATGCTATTTTGTTTGGGGCACCATCACTACATCCTGGGCTAAGTGCTGCCCAATTATATTGTGATTGTTTTAAAGAAATACAAATAAATATTTTTGCAGAGACAGTCTTCCTACGAAGATAGCTGACTGTAGGATGTCTGCAGGATTTACGTAAAGGAATAAAGAAAATCAACAGGTTTTATTGGTGCACTACTCTTGGTGACATTTCTAAAGGAAGAAAGAGTCAGTCAAAGTCATGACAAAATAACTAGTAGTTTTGGACAAAAAGCAAAGTGTTTTATGTAATTTTGTAACTTTTGCACAGGTTTGAAAGGAAAACAAGCTACTTCCTCTTTCTTGTTTGAAGGAGGCATCTGTTTGTGTTTCCTTCCATATTCATGTGCTTAATATCTGTGGTAGATGTTCCAAATTAATGGACCTTGACTGGTTTTTGGCTGAGGCAATCTCTGTGCTGCACTTAGTCTCACTAAATCCCCCAAAACTTGAGCATTATTGTGGATATCAGAGGATTAGACTGAAATAAACAAGTCTGAGTATGGGTAATATTAGCTATCCAGGGCTGTCGGTGTGGCGTTAATGTTGGTAGTAAAACCCACCATTGAGCAGGAGTTTGATTCACTGACAGCAGTTGTGGACAATTATTTTTTAAATGGAACTTATGAATACTCATTACAGCAGATCTGAGAGTTACATTTGCTGCAAATGTTTGGCAGAACTTTAACACCACTTAGCATCTTCAAGGATGGTTGTTTTTTTTCTGCATCTCTGTCTATAGTCACTTGACATGTTACTGACCCCTCCAACTTCATTCTTTTAGTTGCATACTTGACATACCAGCTGATGTCAAGCTGGCAATCATCTTTAGTTTCAGCATTCATGCCTTTGAATGACTGAAAAGTACAGAAATAATCCCACTCCGACATCTTTCTTCTACTAGATGCTCTTTGCCTACATGTTCACACATTTGTAATGTGAGCTAAGATTTCTTACTGCCATTTTACATAAAGAAATCACATCATTGCTAATGCTTGGCTTTACTCTAACATATTATTAGTTATTAATGGTACTTTGTTAGCATTGAAACATCCATATAGTCTTTTTTAAGTACAGTCAATGCATTTAGCAGGGTTCCCTTTGAAGAACATTACGTCTGCTGCAGCCAGAATGACCTCCAGTGGAAGAAAGTGTCCTCAAAGTGTGACGACTTGACAGAAAAAATGGCAACAAGTAGATGTTTCTTCCCTGTTTTGTCCTGACAGTTAATGCTTACATTTTAGGAATTAAATTCAGTTGAATTATGCACATTACAAGTGTTCGACTGTCAATTGTTTAATGTTAATTTTCTGTCCATTTAAGCAATAAGAAGACACACTTCTTTAATATTAAATTTCAGTTCAGTCTGGATTTCTATTTTGTAATGATTCTTCCTTTTTTGTCTCATTTTTATTCAAGCAATCTTTCTCTGTTTTAGTGGCCTGACAGCAACTTTTTCTGTACACAAAAGGAAATAAAGTGACTTGAATTTCTTGCTAACAGCTGAAGGTTAGTGTCTCTGCATGCAAAACCAGAGTGAAATGTCCTGCTCCCTAAAAGAGCATGGGAACCAAACTGTTTTCTGCACCGTCAGTTGGGAGTTTACTGACATTCAGGTGAAATTTTGGCAGGAAAGGAAGCAAAACCTCCTCAGGGGTCGACATCAAGTGTTATATCTCCTCTCTGTATTGTGCAAAAAGATTGCATCAGATTTGCGGCAAGCTTATGCATATGTTCTGTAAGGAAGATCTGCTCACTCACATGGCTTCTCATTGAAATCTAACCACCAAAACACTTCATTTTTCAGAAACTGTTGCCACAAGTTTACCATGCAATAAGAAGAAGCTGGTCATTACTGTTCAACATGTTCACCGATGGTTTCCCTCCACAATTTGCCAGAAGTGTTAAACTTCTAGTAACCTCTTGTTTACAAGTTATTAGCAGCAAATGTGTCAGTTTATGTTTGCTATAGGTGATGCTTTGTTGCAGACAGCTGTAGTTAACCTTTGGCAATGTTGCAGCAAATATGCATCAAGGTCGTGTTGTCATGCAAATGAAATCTGTTGCAACAAACCTCGGGCTACAGTGTTCGCTGTTTGCAACATTGTGTGCTATAATTTTATTATTTATGTTTTTTTTTTTATAGCATTTCAAAGATGATTTTCTTTGTTTGCACTGTTGCCTCAAAGGAAGAAGGTTGTGGGTTTGAATCTGCTGTACTTTTTGTACCTGCACTGCTTTCCTTCTACAGTCCAAAGTCATGAATGTCAGGCTAAATGGTGACTTAAAAGTGGATGAAGATTTGAATGTGAGCATGAATGGTGGTTGCCAGCCAGTGTTTGCTGGTTAGCCCTGCGAGCCTGTAAATGAGAAAGCTAATGGATTGGACTGTTAACAACTAATTTCCCACAAAGTTAGCCAAAAGTCCAAAGCAAATTTACCAGAAACCTTATTTGCATAAGAAAATAGGACCCCCGTGCATATTTGCTGCAGCTTTGCCAAAGATTAACCTCAGATGTTTGCAAGAAAGTCCAATTTTTGGAAGAGTAGGCGTGAATATTCCAAATATTTAAACCATATTTGATAAATATTCGAAAACCACAAACCTAGAGGATGCAAAACTGAATTTCCTAAATCATTTCTAAATTAATCGCCTTCATGTGCAACCATTAGGACTTAGATTTGCATTACCATAATGGCAGTGTGATCATCAGATGTATGGTTTATAGTTTTTGCTGCGTTAAAAGAAATGGGAGCAGCTCGTATCTTGAATCTGTTACATTTTTATTCTTTCAGGAGCTATTTTCAACCATGTTTGTTACTCAGGAAACTGTCTTTTGAACGCACCAGAACTCATTTGTAAAGTTTATGAAATAAGACCTTCTACAAGTTGTTTTTTTGCAGAGACAAACTGGACCAACTGCTCCCCAAGCTGGTCACTGCAGAGCCAAAGAACCTCAGTCCTTCTCTTCAGGGACATATAATTACAGAACATAGTGGCTCCAGTCGCCCACACAAAAATCTCTCCATTTTCTTCACATGGCCACTTCCATGCCCAGTTGTTAGATATTTAGCTTGTTTGTCCCTGCATACTGTGACAATTTAGAAGAAACTAACCCAAATATAGGACACAGAAAACCAAACACTGAGTCTTCAACTGAAACAGACTATGGTAATACACAAGAGATCTGTCAGTGTAGCAGATAATTCAAAAAGAGGAAACAAAAATCCAAAACCGAACAAAAAATGAACAAAAAAATCAAGTGCCTGTTCCATTAAGTGTGATAAGAAAAATGGGGATTAAAGTCCAACATTTTACCTGAATAAACCGAATAAAGCAGGCAGGTTCCATAAAGGTCAGGTCAAGGTCACATAATCAGGTTATTTCGATTCAAGCTCAAGTGGCTTACATAATGACATGAGTGTGGGATTCTTAAACAGCCTCAGAGGTTAAACATGAGTCAGATCCATCCACAATGGCAGTGATACAGAGGAAGCAGCAGTGTTCACAGCCACTGAGCAGCGACTACTTTTAGAAACGTGAAGAACGTCTAATAACCGAAAAAAGAAAAGGTCATGCATGTACCACAAATAAAACTAGAGAGAAGAGCTGGAAATTAACTACAGTTTTATCAAACATCTGGATAATTTAATCAAGAGTGTGAATAGTGGGGGCGTTTTAGATGAACATCAGACAGCCGTGGCTACTTTTTTATCAGTCTTTTTTATTATTCATGTTTTTTTATAGGACAAAATAATGAAAGTGTAGTTCATATGTTTTGGATACTGATAAAAAAAAAAAAGCAGCCAAGGGTCACGATTCCATAAAGGAATCAGGCAAAAGGCAAAAATCTAAAAACATACAAACAGAAAGAACCCCAAAACACAAAAGAAATTGTTGGAAAGCTATGAAGCAACATGTGAAGTGAATGAGGAAGAGCACGGAGTATAAATACGCTGGTAAAGCAGATTAAATGAAAAGGTGATGCACAAAACAACAGGATGCAAGAAAGTTAAAAGAAAACAGACGTGAAAAAAAATCCCAAACCATGACACGTAGTTAATTATACAGTTAACTTACACATTAATTAATTTTGCAAAATATATATCATTCATTAAAAAAATCTGTGAGGAGTACCAATCCAAGGGTCATAATTCCAACAAAGAATGAGGCAAAAATCTTAAAATGAACAAACAGTTAAACATGAAGAAATGAAAAGAGAAACCAGGAATACACAAGAGAAATGGCTGGAAAGCTGAATTACGAAGCAACTTGAGGTAAAAGTCACACGCTCAAATATTTTGTTGGACTACCTTTAGCTTTGAGTATAGCACTCATTCACTGTGGCATCATTTCGATAAGCTTCTGCAATGTCACAGCATTTATTTCTGTCCAGAGATGCATTAAATTTTCACCAAGATCTTATGGCCTGGCCAAAAAAAAAAAAAAAAAGAACCATCATCTATATCTGTCCAGCATATATATATATATATATATAGATAGATAGATAGATAGATAGATAGATAGATAGATAGATAGATAGATAGATAGATAGATAGATAGATAGATAGATAGATAGATAGATAGATAGATAGATAGATAGATAGATAGATAGATAGATAGATGCTGGGCAGATTAGATGAAAATGTGATGCACAAAACAACAGGGTGAATGAAATTACTGATTTAAACAAAACAAGCTTAGAAACCTAAAAGCATGACACATCCAGTTAATTCGACATTGAATTTATGTATTTAATGATTTTGTTGATTTGCGTCATTCATGTGAATCATATGTGAGGAAACAATCCACTACATGCTGCTGCAAAAAACGAGATGTGATGTGATGATATGAGCATCAGAACAGCAGAACGCCAGGAATAAAATCCTTATAGGAGCATTCAGACATCAGCGACCCTCCATGGCAACAGGTGAGAAAGTTATATAATGCTCATGCATGTTTGTGTGACAGAATGAAGATGCACATGTCATGCGTTCGTGCATGTGCTTCGATTCCCCTCCACAGTTACCAGACGTGCTTTTTTTCTTTACAGGTTAATCTTACATAACTCCACCAGCTGCTGTCCAGCACATCTCCGCCGACAGGTGGGAGCCAATATAACCCCACAAACTCCACTTAGGTTTCTTTCTTTTTCTCAAAAGCGGTGCACCGAGGCAAAGGAGCTCCAGGAGAAACACGAAAAACACATTAGTCGTCTCTAATTAGCGCAGACATGACGGTATTCAAACACAGAGGCTTTTACGCTTGAGAAACGAATCAATTCAGTCTATAAAACTCTCATTCCATTTCATTTACAAAGCAGCATACATCATTACCGAGACATAAAAGTACACATTTGAATTAGCGCTCCTTTGTCACAGTTAACTAAGCTCTTTCCTTAAAAACAATGCATGCACAGTTGGCTTTTAACTTAAGCAGCTGCTGTTTAATTGTCTTTTGGGAGCTGTGCCCGGCATTCAGCGCGACAGTGGAGGTGTTTCAGGGTCACCAGGCCTACAGCTGATGGATATCTGGTGTGTTCAGAGGCTAAAGAAAAGGAGAAAGAAAGCAAAAGGTAAAGGCGGGTGACTCAGAGGGGCAGAGAAGAAGAGAACCGGTGAGAAATTAGAGTTTACAGCCATGAAAGCAACTCTACGAGGCCCAGCAAAGGCTAACATGAGCATACCCACATTTTCTAATAGGTACAACTGAAGCTGAGGAGTTTTGCAAGTCATGGGAAGTAAATCAACGTCGGGCTGCACAAAATTAGGGGGAAAATGGCACTGTGATATTTTATTTTCTGTGTTATACTTTATAAAAAGAAAAAAATGCAGATTTTTTCAACAGATGAATTGAATGCCTCTATTTGGAAAGAATTATTCTCTCTAGAATGATTTTGTAGGGGACTGAACATCAGAAATCGGGCTCACACTGACAAACAGCGTTTTATGACTAAAAGTCTGTCTGGAATCAATTTCTGGATTCAATTTTTTGAATCACAGAGAATCTGAGCAGCATTATAGTCACAATGAAGGATAAGTGACAGACTGAGGGTGATTCTGTGGAGGGAACAGTTTTGATTCAACCCTTAGGGCACAACAAACGCAGTTAGTAGTTGGTGTCCAAATTCACGTCCCTTCTTCTCCTTAAAAATGCTCTTAAAGTATTTATTATGGTGAGGTGTAGCAGGAATCACATGAAACTGCACAGCTTGACCTTTGCAGCAGTGCTAGTTGCTTGTTGGAAAAAAAATATAAATAAAACATATTGTGAAATGGAAAAAAAAAAGGTGAATTTCCATCAGATTACTTAAATAACTCTGTCTGAACAGAATGAATCAATCTAGAATGATCAAGGTGATTTTGTAGAGGAGTGCATCTGCATCAAAAATAAAAATTTAAATAATAAAACGATGAAAACTCGGGAGCTTCGACTGGCAAATGTTGCAGCGTTCTATGATCATTAAGGCAGAAATGTCTCAAGAAGACTGCAATCAACTTCCATATTGACCCTTTTAGAAGAGACCATTTGTTAATTGCAGTGAGGTCTGATCAAATGAAGCTGCATGAATTTGAAGTGGGTGATAGAGCTGCATGGTAACTGAGTTTTTGTATATATACAGGGTGTCCCCAAAAAATTTGACATCATTTCGCAGGCCAATTTGGCAGTTCTTGTTGAAATAACCTCAAATTTTCACAGAATGTATAGAAACAGATCAAGATGTTATATGTAATGTTTTGTTTTTGTTCTGTTTTCAGGTTGAGCCATGCCGTTCACTCCCAAACAGAAGTCATATTGCGTCTTAGAATATGCTCGTACACAGTCACCCAAGACTGTGCAGCATGATGTGTGCCGTGTCACAGGCGGTGCACATATCGAACACTTATGAAATCACTCCCATAATAAACTTATGATGTTCAACACCTAAACTGTTCAATTTCATTGAGCTACGTAGTTTTCAAGATAATTGCTTTTAAAATGATGTCAAATTTTTTGGGGCACCCTGTATACACACAGTCATGGTAAAAAAAATTATTAGACCAGCCGTGTTTTCTTTACTTTCTTATTCATTTTAATGCCTGGTACCACTAAAGGTATATTACTTGAAGAATACAACGAACACGACAAAAAATGCAGCTGATTCCATAATACTTTATGTCCTGTTTGATATGCTTAAACTTAACTGTATTCCCAGGATACATAAGAGTCTATTTCATGTCATAAGCAGCACTGCACATGCAAAGGCCTAGAGTGGTTTCCTGCTTACATTCAAGCCGTAGAGCAACTCAGAAGTTATCAGCTCTCACACAATGCCTAAAACAAAAGAATTATGTGAAGCCACAAAGGCAGCTATCTTGGCACTGCTGGAAATTGGCATGAATGAGAGACAGGAAGTGAAAAAAATGGATGATCTCCAAGACAGCCGTTCATTACACTTGGAAAAAACAAACCGAACATGGTACCACCAAATTGCTAGCTGGTCGTGGCAGGAAACGTCTTTCTACCCCATGAGATGACTGTGCACTAATCCGTTCCTGTGTTAGGAATCATCGTCAGACCTCCAGGGACCTTAAAAATGAGTGGGTACTGTGGAGAAATGTGACTTGTTCAGCGAGGACAGTTCATACCAACTTCTTGAAGCTGGTCTGAAGTCACACAGGGCAGGATGAAGTCCTTCATCAACAATAGGCAGAGGAAAGCCCAGTTACTTTTTGCTGGGGATCACAAGGATTGGACTGTTGATTACAGAGCTAAGGTTCTCTTCAGTGATGAATTCAGTTTTCAGTTGATGCTCACTCCAGCCAACTTACTGTTTAGGAGGAAGCCTGGAGAGGCCTACAAACCAGACTGTCTGCCCCTACAGTAAAACATGGAGGTGGATTAGTGACGATCTGGGGTTGTTTCTGTAAGCGTGGAACAGGGTGAATGAACCAGGTCATGTACAGAGCTACTCTTGAAAACAGTCTTCTTCCATCAGCTGGAAAACTCTTTCCTGCCTCGAATGTCTGGATTTTCCAACAAGACAATGCCCCTTGTTACACTACAAGGTCAGTTGAAGCCTGGATGGAGAACCAGAACATTGGAACCATGCCTTGGTCTGCTCAATCACTAGACCTAAATCCATTTAAAAACCTGTGGAAAATCATCAAATGTGAAATGGAGAACCACAAGCCCAAAAACAAAGCAAATTTGTTTGAATTAGTGCAACAGGAATGGGCTGCTGTGACGTCAGAATAATGTCAGAAGCTGGTGGAGAGCATGCCAATTCAGTGTTATATAAACGCTATTGAACTGTTTTAGAGTTTACAGATATTTAGTGTCATGGTTCGACAGTCTTTCACCGTAAAATTTACAAACATCTTTTTTTACAGTGTGAACCAGCGTTTCTCTCCTGTTTCTCTCTTTATGTGAAATCTGCAAACTCTGTGTCTTCGAAATAAAGTTGAAATAAGAACTCAGTGTCTCCAAGAACCCTTAAATGGGAGGACATGATGTGACTTCTGAGCAATGGAAGTCTGAATCATGCAAGTTTTCTTGTCTTGTTTTGGTATAAAGCTTCAAAAAAGATGCAGCATCACGCGTCACATTCAATGCCAATATTATAATGTCAATTTATTGTGAAGCCCCACACAGAAGTATTTAAAAAACTGCAATTTTAAAGTGATGATGGCAGCAGTTTATACATCAGAGCATGATGAAACATTTCCAATTTATTCTGAGGGTCGGTCTGAATATTATTGCGATGTTCTGGGCCAAAGTGTCGGACCGACGCTGCCGGGGAGGGATTGAAAGAGACTCTCAATAAGCAGCTGGCAGACAGATTAGCATCGGAAATGTATGCAAGCTGTTGAGGAATCAAGTGTCAAGGTAGATGCATCACTTCAATTAGCTCAGCTGTCGCTAAATGATTGCACTACACAGCAGTCAAGGACGCGCCTGGCACTCATCACACATCTCCAGGTTCCATCCTCGATGCCCGATTCTTCTGAGTGACTCTCTTCCCGTCACAAAAGAGCGGAAGAGACGTTCTGTACCAACAAGGTATCACAAAGGATTTATTTTGACACTTGAGCCTCCTGTTCAGTCCAGTTTATTGTGGCTGTACTTTGAAAAGATTGCAAACCCTTTCAGTCTATTTTAAATTTCTAGTAATAAACACAAAACAGGACAGATTCCTTGTATTCTTAGGAGTTTAATCCAGAACTGACAAGTAAGGATTTGGGGAAAATAAACACACACAAAAAACCCAGAATGCATATCTTCTCAAATATTCAGTAATGTGCCTTTCTGAAATGAATAATACACTTTTGAAATGAGAAATGTAATTTTGTCACTTTCAATTCGAGTGAGCCGCGGCTGCAGCAGCATTCCTGTATACCAAAGGAATAACTGAGGTGAAACAAATTAAAAATATATATTACTTGAGTGGTATGCGCGCTGAAGGCAATTACAGGCTGCCTTCACTGACATTTCCACCCAACCTGCTTTCAGAAAGTGTTACCTGCTCTGTGGAGACTGTCAGTGATTAAAAAAAGTCGGTCGCTGCTGTGTTTAAACAGGAAAAACAGGAGAAAATCTCATTAATCTGACTTGTTAGCCTCTTCTGTATGGCTCCACTTACTATTTTTAACATATTTTCATATTTTTGGCATATTTGTTATGGAATATTAACAAGAAACAGAGCAGACTTTATTAGATTTAACACATTGGCTCCAACTGAAACTGATGTTATTGGAGCTATTTTCTGACTAAGAATCCACTTTTTGCCACATGGGAAATGTTGGGGTTTCACTTTATAGGCAACAGAGTCACTACCAGTGAAAAGAACATTAATTCTACCACTATGAAGCAAGAATCTTGTAAAATACCATTAATCACTCCCTAATATATCCTGAAAGTAGACAAAACACCTTAAATCTAAATGATAGTGTTAGTTCTGGAGCAAATAATACTTTAGCTTCCCATTTATTTGAAAAGTCAAAGAAAAAGGAAGTAGTGGATTGAAATATAATATACTGAATTTATTTTGAAACACACCATAAAAACAAGAGAGCAAATTGCAAATATGGCAGCAATGGTGCCAGAAAAAAATATGCTAAAAAAGCAGTGAAAATAACAGCAAATATCGATAAAATGATGATCTTTTTAGTGGATTTATATGTAGTGAAAAAAGGATAACTTTACAGTAAAATGTAATAAAATTAATTGCCATTTGTAAAAGTACACAGACTGGTGGTTGAAACAGTTGAAAAAATACTTAATGTCTATCATATTTCTTTCAAATAACAGCAAACATCTGTAAAATAATTATACTTTTGTTGATTTATATATAGTTAAAAAATTGGTAATTTTCAGTTACTTTTAAAGAATACATTGCTATTATTAAAATAGAGATTTTTAAAGTAAATTATTAATTTTTTTCCCATGATTACACTTGTTAACTATAATTCACCAAAACAAGAAAGCTCCGGAAACTACCAGTAAATTGTTTTAAAAAGAAACTGCAGTTAAAAATAGTTTACTCTTAATGATCACGTTAAGGTTTCATAACCAAGAAGCCATAAAAATACATTATTATCCCTTAAGTTCCAATTTGAATAAGTAAAACATCATCCCCTTAAAACCCCTGAAATTTCACATTTCTATGAGGTAAAATTAAGTAGCAAATTGAAATATTCAATACTGAATTTGAGCAGTCGCATTTTGTTTTGAAATAGCGGACAAATCCCTTAATTGTCACTTTAAGGCTTCATAAACAAGAATCCATTGGAATGCATCTACACTTAATTTTACTTAAGTTGACAAAAGTTTTTAAATCTAATTTAATTTGAAATTAATTTGAAAATGTCAAAAGCCTCTTAAAAATGTCTCAATTTTAAAACCACCTAATTAAAAAAATTAAGGAAAAACGAACCCCATTGGTTATTTATAGCAGTTATTAAAATGTACATTTTTTTCCCTAGAACACCTTCATCTAAATTAGTATGTTAGTTACATAACCACAAATGTGTTAAGTTCCCGTTAATGTGAAAATGTGAAAAATCAACCCCAAGCACCTCTTACTTTCAAAACTGCTTCATTAAAATGAAGCAGTAATTATCTCTCGTGGTTATTTATAATAGTTTCTGAATGTTAAATATAATTTAGAAATATCTGTGAGTTTCTTTATTATGACTTTTTTTCAGTTTAAGAAACAAGAATCTTTTTAAAAGACATCATTTCACTTCTTAATGTATCCCTGAAAGCAGACAGAAGTATTTTAATCTAAATTAAGGTATTACCTGTATAGCCACAAATGCCTTAAATTTCCATTAAAATTTGAAAAATCCAGTACCAAAAACTCTTCAACCTGACTCACATGTTCTACTCCTGCCCAGTGATCTTTCATTTTGGCAGAAGTACTTTGACGTCATTTCCAAGGTGCTCTCAGTCACTGTAAATGCTTCTCCCCATATTGCCATATTTGGTTGTCCACAACAGATACACAACAGATACAGTTCTGAGAGTTGGATGTTGTCGTTTTCACGTCATTATTAGCAAGATAATCCACAAAGACTCCTTCCAGTACTCAATGGCTCAGCGATGTTATGTCTTTCTTAAAACTAGAAAAGATAGATATTCTTTGAGATGATCCCTCTAAGTTCTACAGTAAATGCCAGCCTTTCTTAAATTTATTCAAATCACTTGCATTCTTTTCATGTGATTGATGTTGTTCTTTGTAGGTATTGAAATGGTTTGTATAAAATGTTTGAAATATTTGAGAAATCCCTTAATTATCACCTTAAGGTTTTTGAAACAAAAATTAGACATCAACTAGCTCTTAATTTATCGCTCAAGTTTGGAAAAACTCTTTAAATGTTATTTATGTACAATGCAGAAAAAATGTTCACATTCAAAGCCTTTATACCTACATTATCAATAAACCCATAATAGCCCAAACCTCAAGGCTGTTAAACAAAGAGGAAACTGAACTTCAATCACTGTGCACTTGACAGGAATGCAGAATCTGTTCTGCTTTAGTTAGAAATGCAGGTTTAAGACTTTTCAGGAAAGAGAAAAATCTCAAACGCAGAAGATTTGCTTTTTGTTGAATGAGCCTCTTAGATCACCCTTAAAATGTATTTTAATGTTGGTGTGATTTTATTCGTCTTGTGTGTTTTCGAATGATCCTGCTGAAGCAAAATGAACATTGATGGCTACAGATTATTCTCTTATATTCTACTATGAAAGGCAGCAGTCTACAAATGACTAAAAATGCTCAAAACTGGTCAACGCAAAAACATTCAGATCATCTGTGCAGTAAGCAGGAAGCTCCAGGCTCCCTCTCTCGCTCCGTCACGTCGGCCTGAACAATCTTGAAATCCCCACCAATCCCTAAAACCACCACTTCCATGAAATGCAGCAGTTTAGCCCTCCTCTGAAATTCAAATGAAGATTAATCAGAACTGCTAACAAGGCAGCTCCAGTAACAAGCCCTCCAAAGCCTGCGTGATTCACCGCTGCATTGGAAAGAGAGGGGAGGGAGATAGATGAAGGGGAGATAGTGGGGCTGGGCTGTGTCATTTCAGGTCAGGTCACGTTATGTATCTGCAGAACAAGGAGGAAATTGCTGAGTGTGTAATTGTGACCCTGAATTGCTGTTACAGATTTAACAGGTCGAGGCTTTTTGTGTCTCTTTGCGTGGAGGACGATAGAACACACGATTAAAAACAAGAAGCTGTGAGGTGGATTGGACTTCCAACACAGTGCAAGGATGCTCGATCGAACTGAGGTCTAGCGAATTTGGAAGCAAAATCAACACCTTGAGCTGTTTTTCATGTTCCTCAAACTTTTCCTGATGTATTTTCCAGCGCAAAAGAAAGCATTTTCCTGTTGAAAAAAGGTTTCAACCATTAGGGAATACTGTTATCATGAAAGCGCTGACGTATTCTGCAATGTTTTCGTGTCAAAGTAACATCACCAACACTGAACAGAGAATCAATGGTCCTTGAGTGTTCATGACTCACCGGCTGTCCTTCAGTGCAACACTTTGGTCACTACCGCATATAAGAAACACCCTAGACTTGACAATTTGTAGTTCCTCTAAACCCACTTCTCAAGCTGTCATGATTTAGCCCTCGTCAAGGTTGCTAAGATTCTCACAATATCGACTTCAAGAACTAACTTTTTACTTTCTGCCAACCAGGGATGCTAATTCCTGATCGAATAATTGCTGTTAAAATTTAACCGATTAGAAATATAACAGATACGTCCGACGACAAAGGACATGCATGTCAGAAAATGTTTTGTAGATTAGCTGTAGTACCTGGTTGTTCCACCAGGTGGAGCTTCTTGCTATTTAACTGGATTAATGACTGAATTTATTTTGTGTGTAGTAACTCAAGGAGGCGTCACTGGCTGACTACAGGCAGTAATATGTTACTAAGCAGAGAGCATTGTGGAGGTTAAGCTAGCAACGGGCCACCATGACAAAGACTTCTGTGACTGTTAATGGCTTCTGGCCAGACAAGCTAAGCTAACTAGCATTTCTTCTTCCAAGTAGCCAGTGTCATCAAGCCTTTTTTGCTACTCGCTGGCTAAAACAACTGTCAATTTAAAGAATATTGTCTACTCTACTTCATTCATGCTAGTGATTAATTGTTAATCACTGATTATTATTCAACAACCTAATGTATATAAATTGCCAATAACTGTTTTATTGATATTAACTGTATCTGTAGCTGTATTACATGGTTCCTCTTACTGTTAAATACTGTATCAACCCAAGGAGACGGTTGCTTGGATTATCTGCGGTTCCATGTTGGCAAGCAGAGAGCGTTTTGGGAGTTGATCAAGGAAAGTGCCACCATGACAAAGTCTACTGTGACGCTTAATGTACACCAGTCAAAACTCTATTTTTTTTTTGGGTAAAGTGTCCTATGACTATCACTAAGAGGTAGTGAGTCATTATCCACATCACTGGAGCAGATCCAAGTCACATGACATAAGTCTACAGAATAGCTTGTGCTGCATGACTGATGGAATGATGTCCACAAAGTTCACTTAATGTTATTGATTAATTGACTAATAATGAATAAAGCTGCTGACAATAGGTTAAGAAAACTGATCAAAATTTGCATCCCTAACTGCCTAATATATCACACCCGTTGACAGGAGTCACTGCAGTGAGAAAATCAATGACATTCACTTTACCTGTCAGTCGTTTCAGTGCTGCAGCGGATCAGTGCATGAATGAGCAAGAAGATAACACTATTTGATGAAGGTTTCCTAATAAAATGTTATTATATACAAGAATGTCTCTTAATGCAAAGATGGCGTCATGGCATCATGTTAGGAATCATCAGGAAACTTAATCAGATCTAAGCATTAAATCGTAATATTTCACAAAATCGCTTTTTGTCTTTTTTTAAATGCTAAAAATAAAGAGTTTGCTCTACCCAGATTCTGTAAAAAAACAAAAAATTCTGCAATCTTTAGCACAACTATGAAGCCAGTAGTGACTCAGCTGCGACCAACAGTCAAATCACAAAAATTCTGCGACTTTTCAGCTGGACTGCAGGCAGTGTTTACATAGAGCAGGTTGGAAACAACTATAGAAACAAATTAAAAATGAAATAAAAAGCAGTAACTTGGAAAAATGATGGACACGTTTAATCCAGGTTTTTTTTCAACTTTTGTAAAATGAAAACTCTAATTTAACTTCGGTTTTGTCTTTTTTCATCTCTCATGGCATTGTAACTGCACAAAAGATATTTTTTACTTCTCTCTGCTTCTAGTCAACATAACCAACTAAAAGTTTGAGAAATTGCTTTATTTAAAAAGTAAAGATAAATTGGATGCAAAAAGGCTGCTGAGAAACGGAACAAAACTGTATGGTGAAGTGGGAATAATGTTACATTTACTATATTTTTAGGATCATATGAAAATGATGTCATATTTGCATAAACCTGCACTGATCCATTTTTTGGCCACATAGGGGCAGCAGAAACAGGCTACATATTCAATGTACCCCTTTAAAGATGCAGTTATTTACTTACACTTAATTTGAGTTCACCATCTGGGGAACCCAATATCCACTTTTTAAGCTCTGTTTTTGGTCTCTGCCAGTTTAGCTGCTGAAGGCTCCATTTTTGTTACTAGCTAGGTTCTAACTGTGTATTTTTCTGGATTTTAAAGCTTTTTTTTTTGGCTAAAAGCAGCATTTGTTTAAAAGTGTTAATCAAAGCCTTATTTAAATTTAAAATGACCTGCTATACTAAATTTGTCTCAGTTCCAGAATATTTTGGAAGAACATCAGTAACCATTTATTTGTCAACTCTACTTGCATTCTATAAATGTACTTGTAGGTTTAGTGACTAATAAGAGGCATTAGCTAACATATTCTAAAATCCTCCCACTCACTACAGCCTTACAATAAGCCATACACAATTCTCTGCACTTTTAAAATTAGATGTTTTACTATAACTGAATGACAGCATCACAGAATCTCTCTCTCCATTATCCTTCAGCGGAGTTTTTGTTACTGATGATTGCACTCGGTGCCTTCAGGGTGTTCTGAAGTTTGAAGGACTGCACAAGGGTAAATGCTGTGTTGTTAGCTGCTCTTATTTTTTGAATTCTGTCCAGCAAAGTTAAAGAGACACATAAGTACATATTCTTGTTGTTGGAGAGCCATCAAACTGATCTTTTGTGAGCTATCTGCCGTTTTTTGGGGGTTTTTTGCCATCGATCTTCACATTTTAATACTGAAATTTCTGAGTAGGTTGACTGTAGAGGCGTCTGGTGCCATTGGTCAGTCTGAGGTGTTCCACAGACTATACATGTCATTCAAATGCACCAGAGCCACCAGTGCTGTAGAAGCTGCTGCAGACTTCCAGCCCGCTCTAATCCCTGTTTTCTTCAAAGTGGTCTGCTGGGACTGGGAAAGGTGAGGAGGTGACGAGGGGCTTTAGTGTTAACTTGATAACGGCGAAGTGTCTACTGAAGCTGCTCACTGCCCTCTAATGGCTCCAGCAGTCTGACAGAAGAGCAAACTGGCTGTTAAAACATCCAGAGACAAATACAAATACAGCGAAACACAGCAATCAAACAGCAGTTTGTGTATGTTTGCCTTCGAGAGTTGTTGGATTTGTATTTCTGCTTGTCTTTGTGTACACATTCCTGGTCTGCACGGGCCGGATGAAGCCTCAGAAGGACCGACTGTGGGGAAAATGAAGCAGGAAACCATCTATAGAGCTCATATAAGAGCAGTTTGGATCTAACTAGCTGGCAGGGGTTTGGTCTTGGCAATCAATCTGAACAATTATGGTGGGGAAAGTCCTGATGTGATGTTTGTCATTTAGGAAAGAACCTTAGATTGACCATTGAGGATGATTACACTCCAGAGTGGACATCAAGGAGGCAAAGTTGTGGTTATTCTACTACTTTATAGTCGGGTTGGAGAGTTCTGTTCTGGACAGGCACATTAGATTAGCATCTATGTAATGTGCACTACTGCTTTTGTGGGGCAGTCGCGGCTTGGACACTAATTTTGGGCTGGAAGCAAGAACACCAGTAAGACTAATGTCTCTGGTTTTCATCCAGTAGACTCCATTCTTTACACTATTCTCAGCGCTGGCTGCAGCACATGTAACAGAGAACATATCACAGATGGTGGTGCTGAGTCAAGCTGTGTCTTCACAGTAAGCTGCGAACCAGTCTGTGAAAGGCATTGCTGGAAAGTAAACCAATATAGGCGCAAATAAACAATGACCCCATAATTTGGCCTTTTAGGTGGTAGTCTAGAACAGCGGTCTCCAGCCTTTTTTGCACCACAGACCAGTTTCAAGTAGTTTGCTACGGACCGGTCATCACACACATAACTAATAATAATCTTTTTAAACATTTTTTATCACTGTTATTTTAAAAAGTGTCCCTCTTTTCGAAGAAGCTCTCCAGAGACGTCTGTTTTGTTTTTTGTTTTTTTTAAAATAAGTTTTAGTGGTTAGATTGACGGCTTCATTTAACAGCATGAGAACTGACAGAATCAAGTATGGGAAACAAGTACAGATGGAAGTGACAGGAACACGATCTAGTCATTTTTCAAAATAAAACACTGTGCAGACTGCAGGTGATGGTGGTGTGGAATCAACTAGTGCTAACTAGTTTGTAAAATACATGCTGTAAAGTTAATTACCAATAACCCCATAATGTTACCTTTTTGATATTACTATAGCAAATATATATATGTGTACAGATACACAAAGCATACTGGATGATATATCAATATCAGAGTGTTTTACTCACTAAAACGTGGTATCGGCATTGGGCCCAAATAACAGTATGTGTCAGGCTTTAACTATTACCCAAGAGAAGAAAATTGACAAAAAACACAATGTGGACCCACCTTCCCACACACATTTATAACAATAACACGGCACAGTACGACATGCCTTAAGCTGAAACCCTCTGTCGCCTCCTTTAACACACACAAACACACAGTACGGCAACGTGCCAAGTGGCACATTGTCACCGTGTGAGGTTTGGTTGTGCTGAAGGCGATGCAGCGTGACACTCTGTAAAGTGTCACTTCACAGCAGAAATGACGAGGCTGAATCAAAACTGAGGAAGATCTTCGCCTCCATCAGACGCACAATCAAACGCACGGACCCACAAAGCCACAGTGATGAGGTTCAGGAAACGAACAGTCCTTTATCAGCTTAACCCGACCCAAAAGAAGGCCACTGAGCGTATTTCCCATTAGCGAGTGAATCAATCTACTGTCCGGTTTGCGGGATCGAACTGGTTAAGCTGCTGAATGAAAAGCAGCACATCTACACACCCATGTACACACCAGTTAATTACATATCCTGAGTGTGTCATTGCTAACGGTTCTGTCTTTATCGCTACAGAGTCACTTAGGCTTAAGGCCAGAGGGGTCGGCTGCTATTTTAGCTAACGCAGCAGCTTGGTGGCCTAACTGTGATAGAGGACGTGCACGCTCCCGCATAGACACGTGCACTATCACACACACACACACACACACATGCACACACTCGTACACGGCAGCGTATGAGGGTTAAGACATTCGTATTGCAGTTTTTAAACTGATTTGGGCCTGAAATGCAGCGTTTTTCTGCGCTTAGCCAATCACCCAGAAAAAAAAAGAGCCACCACAGCAGTGAAGGGATGAGAGCAAGTTGTGCTGTAGGTGCTGCAAATCCAGGTGGCTTATCCAGTTCAAGGGCTTCATCACATGTTTAGGAAGGAATTCTGTTCATTTCTCACTAAAATAAGTCACACTCTCTAAACCTATGGATGTTATTAACGTCAGTGGTATATTACATCAACAGTGTTTGCATATTTTCATCACTTGGGGTTGATTTTTCAACCAAATGTCAGCAGTGTTTTGCTATTTCAACAGTTTTCCATTACTCGCTCATTTTGATATTCGTGTCAAATATTTATTTATTTCTTTATATTAACTATCTGAACAATTTATGCATTACTCCGCCAAGGAACGGCAGAGTTATGTGATCCTTGGCGTACATCTGTCCATCTGTTTGTGTGTTTGCAACATTATCCAAAAACGGAAAAACAGATTTGGATGAAATTTTCAGGGAAGGTCAGAAATGACACAAGGACCAAGTGATTAGATTTTGGCAGTGAAGCAGCTTATAGTCTGGATCCACGGATTTGTTAAAGATTTTTGTATCATTGAGATAGCGGCACGGCGTCACTGTAACTAGAACCAGAAGTGAACACTACATCAGCTGCCTGCTGATGATCACATGATTGTGATCCTACTACATATCCACTGTTGCAGACCGTCGGAAGTCATACAGGAAGCAGTGGATTAAATTGTGGGGGTGTTTGAGTCCCATCAATTCCCTCCGCCTGCTACATATTTAGGTCATGCGATTCGGTATTTGTACATAACGTACGCACGCAGAACACATGCATGTGCTCATCGCAACATCATTTTGTTCGTGGTTACATCTATATTAAATTACCACATTCTATGTTGCCATGACTTCTGATACAAATCTTTCCAAGATTTCAGCAGTCGGAAATGACACAACTGAGCAGCCTTGGCCTGATGCTGCACTGGCTGAGTGCCTTTCTTGTTAAAATTACTTTTTAAAAGTGTGTTAATTCACCTACTTTCACCTTTTTCATCATTTATACCCTTTTAAAGATCTTGTCAATTAGGTTTTGTTTTTGCTTCCATTCATCCAAATTTTGCTTTTTAACCATTTATTCATGATTTTTAAGAAGCTAACAGTTTCAAATGTTTCTTAAAGAAATTACATTTATCCAAACTCTATTTTTCAACCATTTATCGTAGTTTTAACTCAATCTTTTAACCACGTATCCTCTAATTTTAGCCCAGTCTATGAACTGTTTATACATTAGCATGAATCAGCTAATTAATATGTAAATCATTTATTACTTTTTAGCTGAATAACCATTCAAGTTGTTTGTTCTTTATTACTACTTTTAGCTGTTAGCTAGTTCAGTTTTTGTATTACTTTTAGTTGTTTTAGGTTTATCCATATTATTATTTTTAATACCATTTATTCCACAATTATAGCAATTTTTGAATTCAATTTCAATTAAATTTTTTTGAAAAACTTTGCATAGTAAGGTGAAGTTCTTACAAAATAAATGGAGAAACCCAACAAATCTAAAGGCATTAGCGATTTAGTCTCACATCTTAGCACATTTGAATTATTTATGTTGAAATTGTGCCCGTTTTCAGCTCATATTCATTTGAGCTTTTTTCAACATTCACCTGCTACTTTTTGTTTTTTAAACCCTTTATTTTAAAGTTTAAGCTAACTGTTTTAGCCATCTATCCTCTAAAATCCTCAAATATTAACTGCTTTAGCTATTTATCATTAATTTTAGCAATTTAACCATTTATCATGTATGTTTTGGGCAACCATTTTACCTTATTTAACCACATATTTTCTAATTTTTGCTATTTTAACCATTTTCCCTTTAATCTCGGACAACTATTTCATCTGTTTAGACTCTGTTATCAGCCATTGTACTCATTTAGCATCTAATTTTAACCATTTATCTTTTCATTTTCTGTCTATTTCAACAATTGATCATTTCCTTTCAACTTAATACTGTATCTGAGGTACTTCTTTTAGCTATTTCAAGCACTGTGCCACTGCTTTCAGTCACAGATCTTTGCTTTCCCCCCCGTCTATCCTAACATTTAATGCTGAAGGTGCAGAAACGTGAATAATTCCTAGTATTTTCAGATCAGTTGAGCCACTCTACAGTAGAAGGTACAAACTGCTCTGTAACACTGACACAGCGGTGACACAGCAGCTAATGACATCAACTCATGTTCGCTTTCGTCATAGCAAATGCGTAAAAGCCAGTGGCCTCCGTCAGCGTGCTGTGTGAGATACATTATTAGCCTGTAAAGCTGCGCATTACAGTAGAAGGATGCATGATGCTGCTGCATATTCAGCATGATATTCAGCATGTACAAGTGTAGGTTAGATGCAGCTTTCAAAGGCATCAAGGTGCAACACATCATCGGTTTTCTGCTCGCTGGAAATTTAAGAAAAACACCTCCATACATCACAGAGCTGTAGGCGCTGAGGATGCAGCTCTATCAGCGGTGGAGCAGATAATAATCCGAGTTGCTGCTTCCTGCAGTTGTTAGAGAGGATAAAACTATTTGTCAAGACTGAGAGCGAACCTCTGTATTGGTGTGAAAAAGGCTCCAGCCTGGAAGACTGAGTCATCTCTTGGAGGATCCTCATGAGCCACACTTGAGCAGCAGTTTCTTCTTCTTCTTTCAGTGGCAGTGTAGAATCTATTAAAAACAAAGTGGTCTGGTGTGAGCCTACCAGGTGAGGAGGAGTTGGGCGCATTTCGGGCTCGGTGCAAAACAATAATCTGCGACTGTACGAAACTTTGCTCAGAGCCAATATACGAAGCAGTGCAGCAATGTAAGGAATCCAGCGATGTGAGTGAAATTGAATGACAGCGCTGTGCTTTTTCATGCAGCTCTAATATGTGTGGAGATGTTCTGGAGACGGATTCGGACTGACACGTGTATAAAGCCTTGTCGATCCCGGTCACCATAATGCCGTCAGCCGTGATGACAAGACGTGTAGTAGATCTGAAGGCAGCTCGGTCCAGCTACAGTTCAGTCTGATGCGATGAGCGAGCAGTCATGGTTCATTTTCTTATCCGGTAAATACCTCTGGAAAACCAAAAAAAAAGTCTCCGGAGTCGAGGATAAATATTCACCACGTGTTAATTCAAACCTGCTAAAAGGTAAAATAGATGTCAAAGTTTGTAGGCTGCATAAAGTTCTCAATTCAAGTCATCACACGCTGATATTTAAAGAAGGAATTAAAGACAGGATGGGCTCTTTGTTGCAAGAGTTCGAATTAAGTTCATTCTTAAATAGTCTTTGGGTTTAATCTCTGAAGAGCACAACGGAGCAGAGAGGGGAACTTGTTCTTAAGCGCTGTCGGCTGAAAACCCCCAAACGTCTGTTTTACAAGCAGAAAAGACTAAAACGTCTTAAAGTGTTAAAGTCTTGGTAGCATCCATTTATAACCAAAGAATTGGTCACGTTTTCTGAGAAGTTCTTGCAGAACGGTTGTAAATGTGTTGCTTCCCATCTATGTGATGGTGTTTTAAAACTCCAGTCCAGTGTTCAACAGCAGCTGGACAGAAACACATCTTTTCAACTACGACTTTCTTAGTTTGAGCGTTTCTGAGCAGCGTGCAGGTGTTTGATTCACCTTCACGGCTGGAAATCAAAAGACGACAACGAACAAAGAAACTGCTGCTCAGACATATGGAGTCAAACGGAGCTGCAGACTGACCAGGTGAAGCAGGAGATGGTTGGAGATGAGCTGTTATAGATGACAGGTCGGTAGATGGACAAGAAAAGATGCAAAACAGGATGTTGGTGTAAGATTTTTCTTTATATTTGCCTTTATATGATTGAAAATTTTTAAGTTTTTACATGTATCTCAACATTAAATTAATTTTACTCTCTGAAGTGGTAAAACAGGCACATATGCACATAATTTGAGCAATTTTAACTAATTATCTTCTAATTTTAGCGAGCTATTTTACCTATTTATCCTTTCAATTTGGCCATTTTAACCATTTGTCCTTTTAATCAATTATCTCATAATGCTAGCTAGCTATTTTAACGTGATACCCTCGAATTTCGCTATTTTAGCCATTTATCATATATTTTTTAACTATTTTAGCCACTTTTAACTAATAACTTTCTAATTTTAGTTAACTATTTTAACTATGTAACCTTTGAGTAATTTTAGACATTTATCCTCTTTTAACCCTTTATCTTGTAATATTAGTCAACTACTTTAATTATTTACCCTACAACTTTGGCTGTTTTAGACATTTATCCTTAAGCTTTAACTACTTTGTCCATTGATTGTCTAATTTGAGCTATTTAAACTCATTATTTTCTAATTTGAGCTATTTTAACAATTCTTTCTATAATTATAGCTATTTTATTAATTTTATTCTCTAATTTTATTAATTTTTGCCCCTTAATGTAATCAGCCACCTTCTATTTTTAGTAACTCAAACCATTTTATTCTCCAATTTTTGCTATTTCATCAAATTATCTTCAAATTCTAGCTCACAACTTTTAGCATTTGTACTGAAATTTAAGATGTTTTAATCATTCATCCTCAAATGAAGAAAAAGTACTTCGTCAGCTAGTTTATGAAGTAATTTTACTTTTTTTTCTACAGATTCACCCTGCTTCAAAATGAACCCAGTTATTCTGCAATAATTCATTCTTTACAAATAGTTACTGAAGTTGTCTGATGAAAATTGCTGTATCTTTTTTATTCAAAGAAAAAGTAAATATGCAATTTTCATCTCAATATCATCAACTAGCACTGCTGCAACTACTCACTGCAATGAATATTCTGATATGATCAACATGATGTCAACAGAGAAGAAGTGACGTGAATGTGGACACCAGGAGCGTCCGTTGGGCTCTAAGGGTTAAATCGAAACTTCACAGAATCCTCTCCAGAGACATCCTCAATCTGTGTTATCCTCCACTGCGACCATAATGCTGTTCAGATCCGCTCTTCAAAAAAAACTAAATCAGGAAATTGTTTCCAGACAGTCTTTCCGTGACATTTCTGCCTTGGTGGCCGCAGAACGCTGCAACATTTGCCAATGCGAGCCCCTGATGAAAAGGCTCAGACTGATAAATACTGCTTTATGGGCCTGTAAATTGGGGGGAGTTAAAAGGGCATCGGGAGGTAAAGAGCAAAGGCTGACAGAGTAATAGTGACTTACTGCACAAATAAAAAGCAAACAGCTACAATATGGGAGGAAAATGACCGTGGGGGGGGGGCAACAGGAAAAGTTGATTATGCTAATAATTGTGCCATATCTCTTTAGCTACAAAGTGAGCTCCAGCTGGTTCTTCTTCTTCTTCCATCTCTTGTGCTAATGCGTTCACGTGCACGAGCAGGCGCCTTCCTGCGACCATTGTTGGTTTTAATGTATTTTTAATTTCCCATGAAGTGACTGGAGTCCTCGGTGACCGGCGCTCTATAATTGGCTGCCTGTGTGAACATCAGTCAGCCTAACGAGAGCAAGAGGGAGCTTGTAGAGCTGCTGCTGCTGCTGCTGCTGCTGCTGCTGCTGCTGCTGCTGCTGCTGCTGCTGCTGCTGCTGCTGCTGCTGCTGCTGCTGCTGCTGCTGCTGCTGCTGCTGCTGCTGCTGCTGCTGCTGCTGCTGCTGCTGCTGCTGCTGCTGCTGCTGCTGCTGCTGCTGCTGCTGCTGCTGCTGCTGCTGCTGCTGCTGCTGCTGCTGCTGCTGCTGCTGCTGCTGCTGCTGCTGCTGCTGCTGCTGCTGCTGCTGCTGCTGCTGCTGCTGCTGCTGCACGAACACACACATATACAGGTAGCCACTCACATTTGCAAGTGAGTGCAGCCTGGCTCTTGTTTTTTTGTGTCTTTTTCTGTCTTCTTCCCTCCTTTTCCACCCCCCCTTCGCCGTCCTCTGAAATACACAGAAAGAAAGTCTCATTAACGGAGCTGCTGCTGCCGTTTTCCTCCGGAGGGATCAGATGTGTTTACCTGTAAGACTGTGAGTGTGTGTGTGAGAGAGAATACAGTGTGAATACAATCGGCACAATTAGCATCACGCAGCTGTTAGCCGCGGCCTGGTACACGCGAACACACACCAGTGAAATAATTGCATTCATTACGCACATATAACAAACGGCAGCAGCAGATTCTGGACTTGATTTGGAGCATCTGCATTAATTCTGGGTTTTCATTACAGTAAAAAAAAAAAACTCACTGTGGACATGTTGCTGCAGTGGAGCTGAAAACAAAGCATCCGTTGAGTTAAATTGCCTGCAATTGGACATGCAGTATTATTATTATTTTTTTTAAACGCAGCGAATTTCTCGACACACAACATGACGCAACTTGGTCATATATAGGATTTATTTACACTTTCTATTTACAGATTTTTGTTTCAAAATCTTCTCTGTACACATTTTTAAATTCCCTCACGCTCTAGTATTATTAGATTTTCTTCTTCTGAGGACTCTGAGGGAGGATGCATCGACTTCAGTTCGGTTTTCATAAACTCGTTTGGCTGGAAAAAGAAACGAAAGCAGCTGAACATGTTCCTGAAGAAGCTGTGAAGAGTATTTGCCCATATATATATTTAAATGTGTGTGTGTGAGAGCCAATAAGAAATGTGAGGCCTTTATCACCATGGAGATGTGTGTGAGGCTGATTTGAGATCAGCATTTGTGTATTAAATCACCTCTCCATACAGAAGCATGAGCAGGAAGGTGATTCTAGTTAAAGGGAAATTACTATGTCCAATATTACAGCAGAAAAAAATCTTCGTGTTTAAAAAGAGGATTTCAAGCCTTTTCTTTTTGCCAACACACACACACATTCAGAGAGAGATAACAGTAGCTGTCAACCTCCAACATCAGTTGTTGCTTCAGGGCATCTCTGTTCACCAGCGGCGTCACTTTCTCCCCCGCTGTGTTCGTATCAATATGAATGTGTGCAATAAGGCAACTTAATTTGCTGAGAAGTTGGGCTTTGGATAATAAATGGGACAAATATTGACTATTCGCAAATCCCCATCTCCCTGATAGTTACTGTGCCAGTCAAGCTTTTTCCATTCACGGCACATGTTTACAATTGTAGGAAAATTCAACAAAATTTCTCATTGATTTCTGACAGAAGCAGCGTCTCATTATAGCCAGCAACAGTTGAATTTTCTGTCAGATTCTATCAGCTGTGACAATTTAGTTAAAGTGGCAAGAGACGAGTTTTTTTTTTTGCCTTAACTCATCATTATGAAGTAAATGTTGATTGCACAGTGTAATTGCTAAAGAAAGAGGATGCTATCAGCATCTAAATTGGTTCCCTTTAAGTCTTGATTTCAGGATATTCAGTCTAACTCAGAGTCTGAAATCTTGATGTAAAAGAGCAACTGGAATGAGAGCTTTCAGTTGGCATTATTTCTATAGGATCACTGGCTGTTTTTCCATGTAAATGTCAATTGAGTCTAACATGAATTTTTGAGAAATTAGGACAAAACAAAATGCAAATTAGGCTTGCTTCCAATAATAGAGTAAAATAAACCAGAATGTTTTGTGTTGTCAGAAGGTGGCGGTATAGGATGTGATAGCTCTAATAAACAGAGTAGAAGAAGCCAGAGACAGAATCAGTTGTTTACCAACTGACAAAAACAGATAATAAAGTAAACTTTGGCCATCTACGAGAGCAAAATGGAGAGCAGTCTTCAGGAAATGTTTTCAATCAGGAAAGTTGTAATTATTTTTACATGTCAGCAGGTACTGGACATGCTTTAAGCTGTCAAAAACAAAAAAAAGAAAAAAGAAATGAAACAGCTAATCTTATGTGCTCATGTGAGTTAAATATTCCCTATGTTTGAAAAAGGTTTTTCTATCTCCCAATATCTGTCTATTACCTCAAAAAAAGCAAAAACCCCACTTCAAGCGCACCTTACAATTTTTATGTAAAATTGTATTTAAAAAAAAAAATAAATAAATTTTTCCATGTACACTAACTACTTGGAAACACAGCTAGCAAGAAAAACCTTCTTACTTGTTAATACAACCAAGCATTTTACTTTACCTTAGCTTAAAGGTTGTTGTTTCTATTTCAGATTGGGATTGTTACATCTGTTGCTGAGGAAAAAGAAGCTACTGGTTCATTTGCTGCCTTTTAGCAGTAGCCGCGTTGCTAATGCTACCGCTAGCAGTCAGCAAACAAACCAGTTGTCTTTTTTCCCTCTTGTATCATAAGTCATGTTTGTTTCGTGTTGTGTTGTTGTTGGTGGCGAGGCTCTGCCGCTTTAAATAAGCTGAAGGCTCCATATATTGATTTTAAGCACCGCCTGACTGACTTTTAATGTTTTCAACCGATTAGAATCTTGTAAAAAGAGATCTTGTGGTAAATGTGCACTTGATAGCTACATATATGATAATGTGCTAAAACAGCTATATATCGCAGGTAAAAAGCTAAAATCCTCACAAAAAGGTAGGACTAGACGATATTTGGCTTGCTTATCTTTGATATTTGTTTGTATTTTTAAATCCTAAGTTTATTTTTAACGTTACAAAAGTCAGAAACCTTAACCGATGTTTTGCTAATGCTGTCCAGGTTAGCGTTAGCTGGAGCTGCTGGACTGAAAACCAACATATTTTGCACATAAAGACCAGGACAGAGCTGCTAATGTTAGTCTACGTTCAGATAGCATCTACACAGTGGGGAAATATTACCAAAAGCTATGTTTAGAAGCAGCATGTTTTGTATTTTGACGCTGCCTGTCACCATAATGTGCTCCTCTGCTTTAGCTAGTTAGACACAAAATGGCTAATTAATGTAAATAAACACACTGTTTAATCTGTCCCTTCTACACACCTCAACCTCTTTAAATGCTGAGATTTGTTACAAATACAGGCCTATGCATGCTAATTTAGCATGTGGAGAAGCTTGACAAGCCTTATCAGGGGCGGGATGGGTTTAGCGAACAGTCAATTGCTAAATTTGAACTCTTAACAAGGTGTAAATGCCAAGAATAAAACTAAAACAGCTCATGTTGGGGGTTTCCACAGCCAAAAGAGAGATAAATTGTGTGTTTTTACAGTATATTCAAACTGTTCTAATATTGGTTGAAATCTAAAACCTTTCAAGTTCATTCGAGTTCAAAAACGTAACCAGGATGTCATCTCGTGTCTCTAGAGTCAGGCACAACTTAACAGGCTTGTAAACGTCAACATGTGTAAAAAAATAAGACCCAAACGAAAAAGACAAATCTTTTAAAATCCTGATTGAAAGAATATATCTCATACATACAAAAAAGAGGAGAAGGGGAAAAAAAGGCTATAGACTTTCAAATTAATTGCAGTTTTTCCTTGTCAGAGAGCATGGGAGATTAGGGGCTTGTGAAACTGGTGCAGATTGCGAAAAAAAAAAAAAAAAAAATTCCCAGCCTGTGATCAAAGACTGACAGCTCTCAGAGAAAAGGCGCTGAAACTTCCAAAGAAACACAACAACCACCCTCTCTCTTTCCACCTCCCCTTCACACACCTACGCACACCGTCTTCGCCGGCTCGGGTGACAATAATGGATCCTGGCGGAGTCACGACAGGAGGCTCCAAACGTTAACAGCTTTGTGTTATGTCATGAATGTCTGATTACCCCACCGCCGCCTCCCAACATTACACCAATATGGTGCTACTGACTTTGGGTAAGACATCCCATGTGCTCTATATGAACAGAGCAGCGTTTACAGCAGAGATGGGAAACTAACGGTAGAACTGCAGCGTAAGGCAGAGGGTTGTGTGCACTAGAGTAATAAGGTTGTTTGTCATTTATACATGTGCAGCTCGCTATATGCAAAACATTAAAGGGTGTGCTGAGGAGTCATCAGTTAAGCCTGTCAAGTTTTCTATCACATTCAAGAGGAGCAGCTTAAATGGATTTCCAGTCCTAAAAAATATTAACAAATTTAAAGGCATGATCCTGCTCTGTTTACAGCAAATAAAAGCGCTTTGTGGAAATTAAATAACTAGGTGCAACTTTAAACGACATGGCAGAGATATGGATTAACTGGTGTTAAGTAAAGAAACAATATTATTATGTATTTATATGAATTTCTGTAGGTGTTTTAAATGTTTTTAGTATAATCCTGATGATTCACATTGCACAGGAAGCTATGCAGATGGGCGGAGATGTTACACTTGATTCAACTTCATTCTTAAAGGTTCATGAACTCCTTGCAAATGAAGCAAAGTACCTGCTGCCTTTATATGTTTATACAGAATAACGTTAACTGACAAGGAAAGCCTTGTGGATGGTGTACTCATGAGAATCAGTTGCTGGTAGTGCTTTAATAGTTGTCTCACCAAGATTCTTAATGTCTTACTGGCTGCTGAGGTGTGATCAAAAAGTTGTGGAACCATTGTCGGGTCGGCATCACAGTCAGTAATGTTCACAAGAGATGGCATTACATCATAACTTGTGTAATTTCAGACAAGAGATAGGTCTTCGGCTACCATCAGGAGAAGAAACAGCAGTTTTTACAGTGGAAGAGTTGCAGTTTCCAAAATCAGACAAGCTGCATCAGGTTAAGAGTGCACTAGAAGCACAACTTTTGCTTCCTCCAGCATTTAGCGCTGGACTGGAACATCTTGAGGAGTCTGAAGGAGAACATTTAGCGCAAATAACCTGAACTGTGGGCGCAATAGCATGTGGATGCTCCAGTGCACAATGTGTTGATTCCACAGGCAACAGTCATCATTCTTTGCCTGTTCTACTCACTGGATTTGGCTCTGACTTCCTCCTTTACCATAAAATGAAATTCAAGTTGAAGGGTCGTCATTTTGACATAGTTTAAGAGATTCAGTGCCAATCGCAGATGGTGCTTGCCATAATGGGACTTCATGGGAGCATTATAAGCTTTTCAAAGTAGCAGGAAGCGCTGTATCACTGCACAAGGAGGCTACTTTGATGGGGTTAATTTAAAGCAGGCAGTGTCAAAACTTTTTGATAGCATCTCGTATTTCATAGCAGGGAACGAAACACAAACCCTGGTGTGAATTCACAATAAACCAGCATGAAATCCCATCATACTGTAAGTTTTTATGTGACATCTTTATGTTCTTATGAAAACACGACCCAAATAACAGCAGGAGTGGAAGTGAGGAGGGAAAACAAAAAAGAAACTCATTTGTACCTTAACTAATTAAAGCACAGTTGTAAATTTGGATGTGGAAAGCTCAAAAACAACCCTGTTAAGCATGGTTTCTCTTTCACAAACAACAAATTTGGCTTCAATGAGGATAATTTCATTTCTAAATTAGACTGAAACTCAACTTTTCTTGTTTGTTTATTTTGATTCCATACCAATGTGTATATGTGTTCCTTGTGTGTTATGGATGTGTATGTGGAGTGGACCTCCATGTGTTAATGCGTGTTCTGAGGTAGTCCTACGTTCTGATAGGTGGCGTAGTTAATAGATAAGACACGGCAATTCATACATAGACAGCTCTGAAGTGGGAACAAGTAGCTTTTTTTAGTCCTAATGGCTTCTTTGATGTTGATCTGTGACTCTCCTGACCTGCAGCCTTCTACCATTGTCTCACGCTCACTCAAACACTGTGAATTTGCAGTGTGGGTGGGAGGACGAGATAAAAGGGGGACTGAGTCGGTGTGTCGTTTGTGGAAGTAGCGAGACATGCTTCCCCTCACAGACTGACAATCTCTCTCGCTGTAAAGTCCTAGTGTGTTGGAAAAACAATCTGTGTCCTTTCTGGCATGAAGCGCAAAAAAAACCCACACAAAAAAGCAACAGCAGGTGAGATCATGTTCCGTCAGGGTGGGGAGAAAGGGTTCAGGTATGTAAACCTTCTAGTGCAATGCCCTTTTGCTGTCTTTTTCTTTGCAAACTGGAAAAAAGGTCACATTTTTGCTTTGGGAAGCGAGAAGCAATGTATTGCCGTGGTACTGGTAATAACTATAAGCAGAAAGGAACATTTTTCTGAGCCAGACACAACCCCAGGCGCTGCTGAGCAACAGCTCGTGGTCCTGCATCGGGCCTGAGGTTGTTCTCAGAGGCGACAGCTTGAGCGATCCGAACTCCAACAAGAAAGCTTGCGATCTTCAAGGATAAATTCTGCACTGGAGTGCACGTTTCAGAGCTGATCAGAGAAAAATAATTTAAAAAAAAGGCTCCACATCAACATGTTAGAATGCTACACCGCACGTCCTCTCAGCCATTGGTTGATTCAAATCTCTTAGTAGCTGAAAGGCCTATCAGGCAAGATGAGAAAGGGAGGTTAAGAAAAGGAAGAGGTCGTTTCCATGAAGGACGAGAGGCCTCCAAGTTCAGCAGACGACTGGAAGGAAGAAACAGAGGGGGAGGAGGGATAGCAGGAACAGCTGCAGAGAGCCACGCTTATCATCTCTTGTAGTGGTTGGGCGCGTCGGCAAAGGCAAACTTCAACCTGTAGGCTTCGGCCAGCAGCACGCTCACTTCCTCGTTGCCCCAGTGCATTGTGGGAAGGTTCTGTAATAGGATCATCAGGCCCTGGAGAGAGAAAGAAAAAAAAATAATTTGGAGAAAAGACAACAGGAGAGAGAACAGCACAAGAAATTCAAAATCAGAGATAAAATACTGAGCAGACAGTTTGGGAGGAAAGAAAAATATTGATGCAAGAAGACAAAGATGAATCTGCAGATGATCGATATCAAAAAAAGGCTAGAAAAGGACATCAGGGAAGAAAATGGGAAACCACACTGTGTAGGCAGGAGCTGATGAATTTTTATACTGTTGAGTATCACGTCTAGACAAAACTAGACAATTTTCAAACCGAGCAGCATGGTTTGGTTCGGGATCAGGCTCTTACATTGATCCATCTGTTCCTGACAAAGAACCAATTTAGGTTTGAGGCGTTGCACTTTCCTCAAAGTATTAAAGTATAATAAACGAGAGTGGAAGGACTACTTCGGTCAAACACAAAGCTGGTGCAAAGGTAGACAACCAGCATCCACAGAAGAGGAAAGACTCCCTGAAAATGCCTCATTTAAGAACAGAAGTTTAAAATCCATTATGATTTAATTATATTCAGCAAAGAAAACTTTCTGAATCTCCAGCTGGATTTATGCCTGATGCAAAGCGTAGAAAGGAAACCCGTTAGACTGTGATTTATAGTCCACTATCATTTTTCTCTCCTGCTGATAGCAACGCAGCACCAGACAGATGAATCACCAGAATAAGTTTGTTTACGCTCTTGTAGTCAGTGTATAATACAGAGTGACAGTAGGCAACACATGTACTCATCAAGACCCAATGTGTTGACACCCAGTGTGTAGCTGGAGGGTTTAATGAATTAACAAAAGTGCAAAATCTCTGACTCATCAGGTCACATCTGGACTTGGTCTTGTGCTCTTCTCATCAGCTCTCAGTCATTTGTAAATGCAATTGCTTCAGTTTAGCTGCATTCTTGAAACATCCAACATCATAAAAATCTTTTTTTTTTGGTCCAAATTTAATTTATTGTGTTCAGTCATGAAGTTATAAAATGTGCAATCAGAATGAGCAGCTGCCTCACAGTCTGATAGTTTCTTTTTACTTTCTCGGTTTGCTTCTGCAAACTCTAGAATGTCAGCCACGAGCAAAACACACCAAATGTTTTGCTGTTGGCTGCAAGAGTGAACACAAGAATCTGAACGCACTCCCAGCATCTGCAAAACTGAAGATCCAGTGGTTTACATTTATTATTGGTGGCAATGGTACGACTCCAACAGGAAAATCCTTAGTGTTATCACACCGTGTGGCTAATGTGGCTAATGCTACCATTAGCTTTGATCATATGTCCACAGAGTTTTGGGGAAACTGTAAAGATGAGGGACATTCAAAGATGGTGGAAACTTGAAGAGTAATTTCAAAACCAATAAGTGTGTTCATATCGGCTGCTATCTTTCCATCTGTTTGTTTCTCTCCTGCTTTCTGTTCTCACATAAACTAAAATTTTATACAGCCAAATGCCCTAAAATTCTATATTGACAGAAAGTCCCGGTCTTACAAAGTCATTCATGTCTATATCAGATGTAGTCAACTGTTTTGCTTGACTGTAAACCAATAACTACATCAGATACATAGAGAGTCTTCTTCCTGAAGGTGGTGAGAACAGCAGCTGCTCGGCTGCATTTAAAGCTACAGACACAGAAACAACCTGTGTAGAACAAAACTAAATCCAGGAGTTACACAGTCAGGATAAAATGAACTAAAAATTTTAAATACACTCTCTGAGAACATGTGAGATGACAAGGTGACCTAGTCATAATTGTACAGACCCAACAAAAAGCCACAAATGACTTGTTCCTTGGCAAAGAAAAAACAAAAACAGCCAACACAGCCGCATCACATTCTTTGACCTGGTACACCTTATCTTTATTGACAAGTCTGCCAGGACTGCTGAATGCTGCAATCAAGCCAATTACAAGCTTTTAAGATTTCCAAACTTGGCTAGCATCAGAAGCTGGCTGCAATGCTTCTGTTGTTTGCTTTTGCTACACTTTGCTTTGAACACTCACCGACATGCAGTTTTGTTTCATGAGCTACTGATCTGTGTACCTGTATTACATTAACTCTGAAACATGGTAGTTAATTGGAATGTATTTTAAATACACATTTGTACTCTGTTAATTCAGTTATTGGTCTGCTTGCTGTCCTTTGCTTAACTGCTCCTTGATCCTGTGGACACCATAGAGAATACTTACTAATATCATGTGAAAATGCCTGTGATCAGAAATGGCTTTTTTGCTCCTGTTGCATTTTTACTCACCATGGGTTCAATTTTCACTGTAGTCCTGCAGCTCTATGGAAGCAGCACAAATATGGCTAGAAGTAGAAAGAACTTCTTTACTTGTCTACTATCAGTTTTGTGTAAACACTGCCTGCAGTTCAGCTGAAAAGTCTGAATTTTTTTTATGAAACTGTTGATTGCAGCTTAGTCACTAATGTCTTCACAGTTGTGCAAAGGAGCAAAGATTCTTTTGCTTTTCACAGAATCTAATTAGCGTAATTTTCTATTTTCTGCATTTTTTAAAAATCAATCACATATCTTGATTTTAAGCTTAGATTGAGTTCATTTTCCTGGAAAACCTGAAGGAATATATTATAAGTTCAAAAACTGTTGAAAAATCAGATGATTCTTTCCGTTTTTACGTTTTCCAGCTCTATTTAAATGGCTTGATTTTGGCAATTATTTAAATTTAACGTACTGTTCAAATCCACCAGCAGTTTTTTGGGGTTCAGAGGGTTATTATCAAGGATAAATGGGACACATTAGCAATTTTTACTTGAAAAATGCAAAACACCACACCATGTGAAACTACCTAAATGCATCTACATTACAAAATATTGCTACAGGCTCTAGCTGATTTTAAGATCCCACAAAGTCTACGCTTTGCTGTCTTTTATGCACAAATGTAATGGTAGTGTAGCAGACAGGCAGAGCTACATTTTCTGCCTCTGCTTGTGTATTTGACTGTGACACAGATGTTATTAACTCAGCCAAAGTGGTTTAATAACAGCTGAGAGAGAAAAAGGAAAAAAAAAGATAAAGAGGGCAGAAAAAAATTCAAGAAAGAAAGAATAAAGTGTCAAGTGCAATTTCAGCAGAGCTTGAGCCTTTCCCCCCAGATTCCTGTTCTGTACATTATTTGGTAAGTAAGAAGAGCGACAACGGCAACACACACCCTCACACACACGAACACGAGTTCAATCTCGCCAACTAATGCTTCTCTCTCGAAGGGGAATGAGGCTGGTTAGCGGTGAGACAGGCTGATTGTGTGTGTTTGTACGTGCATGCTACGGATCAGCATCCCGGGAGCTTTCATCATCAAGGCTGAAATCATTGCCGTGACAACAGGGTTTACAACCAATCACGGTGTTGATAATCACATCGAGGGACAAATCACGTTGAGGCTGCGGTGTCGACACTCATCTGACTCCCGAGCAGTTTGCTGCTGTCTGAGAGGATGTGACCCTGTTACAAAAAGTGTCTCAGCACAAGTTCTCATACTTTAAACTGATTACAAGGCGGTTTAAACTAATATTTTATTATCGTGTGAAGCTTTTATGCACCTTCTTTCAACGACTGCAGAGAAAGTCAAACCACACAAAACTTTAAGCGCATATATACATCTACTACAGTGAGGCACTTTGTATTAGTTTACCCTCCTCCGTATTAAATTGAAGGTGTTTGGCTCCATTAATTTTTTCCTTCCTTGCTTGTTTTTAATGAGCCAGCAAGACGACCCCGGTGACTTTTCAACAAAAAAAGTATTTGTATTCCAAGCGAGGGTGGAAAAGTACACGTTTTCTTCGACTAATTAAGCTCAAAGCTGCCATCCTGGCCAGATTTTTACAGACTGGGCTGCAGCTTTTGCTTTCACCCCACTCTTCCGATTATCAGCTGAATATCAGTTTTGACATGAAGCAGAGTTTGAAATTTGCTGGTTTTCTCCACTACAGTGAGAGGGTAGCTGGTAATTACTTTATTGATCGAGTTTTATGAGCCGTAGGCCCTTGAAATGTGCTAAAAATCCAGTTGGAGTGCTTTAAAAAAATCCTAAAAGAAATTACAGAGAGAGCGCTGATATAAATGCTGACAAATTCGGCCTCCAGTGCCGTCAAACATGGATTTTTAAGTTCGCGATGAAATTACTGCTCCACATCACTAGCATCAAAATTTGGCCTCTTGATAATTCGACATCTAAAAAAAGATATTACAGTAGATGCTCGTTCGAGGATCATGACTTTGAAAAGTTGACCTAGTGACTTCACCCTTGGTTGAGAAAGATGAATTCCTCTGAAGTATTTCCACTCAGAGGGAGGGAGAGAGAGCGGAGGAAAGGATGATCAGAATTCTGCTTGCCTTTCTCTCATCTGTATTCAATAGAGCATCACCATCAGCTCTCCCCTTTCATCACTCACCCTCTCCTGCATTCACACACATTGAAAATCCACCAAATTTGCTCGCAGCTAACGGGCTACGAGGAAGCGGCTCCACGTTATGTCTGCTCACGTAAAAGCAATGCTTGAAATAAATAAATAAAATTAAAATGTTTGAACTGCGGATGCCCCGCTGAATAAGGAATCGGGCTGTTTAAGCCGAGCGTAAACCATCAATAACTGGTAGTGATTTTTAAACAGAACAAAGAGAGAACAGAGGAAATTAATACCAAATAAAAACAGAGAAGAAAAGGAGGCTTCTGACAATTAATGCTGCAGTGCGAACAGTGGTCTTTGGATGCCTGGGGCTAGACACCGTGTACCTCCCCTACTGTACTTCACTGCCCCAGGCACTTTGAGAAAAAGGGAGTCTCCCTGTGGAATAACAACACTGTATCCTCCATACATTATGCTCACTGAAGCAGAACCAGATAATTGAAATGCGGCCGATGTTGCGGGGCTAAACCAAACCTTTCTTCCTCATTTAAGGGAAATTAAATGTAAGACAATATTTTAGCTTGGAGACTAATCATATTAAGCCATCTTCCGCAGAGAGCGTTGGATTATGGCTTGTTTGTAGCATTAATGTTGCAAAGCTAGCTGGCGTTTCATAGTTAAACATGCATCCTGAAGGCTCAATGTTTGGTTGCCACAGAGGAAAAAAAAATAAATTCATGAAAACGAATGAAGTTCACAGTGTGTCCCAACATCTTTACAGCAGAAATGAACCGCCGAGCAAATCTGTTAAATAGCCAAGAATTAGGGCTGTCATGGATGATGGGCTCAAAAAACGGTCTGAGAAATGCTGTCAGGGAAAATAAATAAATAAAAATATTAACCACTTCTAAGAGCCTGACAGGAGAGTGTGTGACTGACAGACAAGCCACACAAAATATGGGTTCTTACGTATTATCGTATTTCATGCTTCGCTTACGAGTGAGAAAAATTCTTCCGTGATGAGCACGAGCTGTTCTATATCTGGGCCAATGTGGTATTATTGACATTGACAGGTATGTAAATGAAAAAGTTCATGTGAAGTCATCCTTCACTCAAAAACGTGCGTTATTTTCACCTCACATGGATGTTTGACCATCAGTGTGTACAATGACGTACATATACACACATACAGGACAGCTGATTTCACATTAATCTGCTGGAGAGGAAATATTTGACTGTGGTTACCTTAAATTTAAGTTCACCCGAAATTATTATGTGAAACAAGTTTGTAAAGAATCATCATAATTTCGACTAGTTTGATGTTGAACCTTCAGTGCACAGATGCATTAATTGTGGTAAAGCAAATGATTGTATCTACATACTTACTACCTACTGACAAGCAACACTTTCATCAAGTCTGTATGTTATTGTTTGCTGTTAAGCACTAAAAAGTCAAATTCCTTGTCTTCAAAACCTTACTTGACGACAAAACCTTTCTGAAATAACATCAATTAACAGTAAGCATCAGTGCAAATGTTGGCAAGTTAAGCTAACTAGCTTATGTTGTTTTATTTTTCTCTGTAAAGACGTTAGCAACCTTATTAAGAAAGCTGTTATGCAAAAGATGTTTTTCTTAAAAACACATTATACAAGTCTGTAAGTTACTCCAGTCAGCAGCACACAACAGATGTTAACAGTATGTCTCCTAGCAACAAGAAGTTTCAAATGAGGAAAAAGGTAAACAATAGCTGTGCAATATTTACATATGTTACAGTTCCTGTCAGAAAAAAATAGCAGAATTCATATTTCAGTTTGTCTTTATGTGATATAGCTGGTTAGGGTGAAAAATATACTCAAAAATTCTCAATACAGTGACCTCAGATCCATATAAAATATCATCTCGGTCACCCACCTTTCCCTCCGCAGAGACAGACGGGCAGCGGCGATGGAATTTAGCATCTTTATAAATCAACCACGGGCACTAATTGCTACGCTTCAGGAGGACCAACCGCCGTCTAATCAAGTGCTGCTTTGAGCGTCGCCGCCAAAATAACATACACAACGACGCACACACGAGCGCACTCATGCATGCTCCGCCACACAAGTACACACCCGTAGTGACTGAGGAGCTTCATTAAGAGCATACTTCTGCACAGTAACCATCTGCTGGCGATCACTTCTGTTGGGCTAATGACTTTAATACGGTTTAATTGCATACATCTCGCTGTCAGAGGGGAAAACGCAGCGCTCACCCCACTCCACACAGGTGGCAACACTCCACGCTGAGAGGCCTTGAATGTGAGCGTGTGCTTTGCATGAGAGGAAAAAAAGTGCAGTCTATATAACGCAGTGTGTATTTAGTGAGTGCATGGAGACACGTGCGTGTTTATGTTGTATGAAGGGTTCAGTAAAGGAGATGATTTGGCAAACGGGAGGTAGGGGGAAGATAGAAAAATGAAAGAGGAGTGTGTCTGTGTAGGTATGTTTGGTGTGTACTTTGTCGGCCTTGTGTGTGGATGCTTGTGGTTATTCGGGCATGAAGATCCATTTATCCCACAATACTAACAAAGACATTGATTCACCATTACTGTATACAGTACCCTGCAAGAAAGGCAATTAGCTCTCCATCTCCTACACTTGGCAAGGCTTAAAGTGGTTAATGGCTATTGATACTGAGGGGAAAGCAGATTGTCAATAGAGTCGGTGCTAAGACTCTTTAAAAAGAGAATGGGATAACATAATGGTTGCACAGACAGCCAAGGCCACTGTCAAGTGAAATTTACTCGCTGTGTATATAGTTATTGTTTTAACCTGCATCTGACCGGGTGAGCTGATTTAATACAGTCTGTTCTCATCTCCACTTCACAGTTACAGACTCACACATGCTCGGCTGCAGAATCTTCCACCTTGGTGGGTGGCAGAGCTTCAATAACCCGAGACAAAGCAGGGCTCGACAGCGCAATGGAGGGATTGGACTCATATTTCTGAGCACTACGTTGGATAAAACTACATTATGTATATATGTGAGTCACAGATGAATATTAGAAGAGCTGAGTCCTAAAACGGAGAGATATTACTTCTGATCGTATTAATGCAGTGACTGAATCCATTGGCGGTAATGGTTTCAAACACACATACAGACGTAGATAAAACACACAATTAAAGCCCACTCCCACTGTGAACCTATTCCCTGGCAGAACGAGAAGTGAAGTGCGTACGATGAGCGCTTGAAGGTGCCTTGCTGTCTTGTCTGCTGTGTCAACTGCAGCTCCCAGCAGCTAAAACTCTGACATTAACGACTCACACGTATCAACAAAAAAATGGCAATTGTCTGTAGTAACTGTTGTGTTTCTGTGACAGGTATCAATCCACCTCCAACCTCCCTTCGACCAACACATCTACGCACACAAAGATGTGGAGTTGCACACGCAAATTGTCACCTACGTGCACAAACACTCCAGGTTGCTGCTGGTGGTAATGGTGTTTTGCAGCACCCAGAGGTGTAATGGGCCCAGGCACTGCTCAGTTGGGGCCATTAGCTTGCTGTAGTTCATATAATTACACAAAATGGGCACTCTGGCAAACAGTGGGTGCTAATGTAGGAGTGGGACACTGTAGCATGTGGAGGTGAGAGCTGACATAGGATGGCACAGCCAAATTGCCTCATAGAAAGGTTGGCAGGTAAAAAAAAAAAAAAAAAATACAAGCTTGGTGAATTAATATGTAGCAGGACTGGTTGTAATGCTGTCTCTGTGGGTAGTCTGGTTATTTTGTTGCCAAACAAATGCTGAAGTAAAAATTTTAATGACAGTAAAGACCAACACTGGCAAAAATAATTTTTTTCTTACCTTGTTAACATGTTTGTATGTTGTTTTTTATATGCTAGAGGCCAGATCATGAGCAAAATAAGCAGTTAACACCATTGCTAAGCATGTCCGACTGCAGTACACCAATGACAGCCTCAAAAACATATATGCATAGACATAGGCTTCCAAGGTTTCATACGTAACAAACTAAAGGAATTAATCTACGAGTGAAGCTTTTCTGTTTCTTCAAAACCATCTTCTAGTTTGAACGTAAATGTACAAGTTACTACTGTGTTGTTTAGAGTAGTTTTACAGTGATTTAGTAGAGTTGAAGGTGAGCTGGTGTGCTACAGTTACAGCGAATGGGAAGGTGTGGTGAGAGGTGGAGACTAAACAGATCTGCAAACTCTAAAGGAAGCAACAATATAGAGCTACATCTAAGCCATTTTAACCCTCTGTAGCCAAAATAATCCAAATATCTTATTTTAGATGTGCAGTTCCGTCAAAAAACTTCACTAAATTTACGCTTAAAATCAAGATATTTCATCAAAATCACTTTATTCTACATGTCTTGCTTTTTTATTTACTTATTTTTAGTTATTTTTAAAAAGCCCAATACGAAGCATTTGCACCAGATTCAGGCAAAACACCTAATTCATTGACTCAGCTGCAACCCCCAGTCACATTAAATAAATTTCAGGCACTATTTTGGTGAACTGCAGGCAGTGTAAATACCAGACACGCATCGAAAGGATTAAAAAATGTAAGTAGCAAAATATTTGTAGTATGTATAGTCACAGTTTTTTTTTCCCAGTATTGGTAACATTAATGGGTACCTAAAAAAAATTGAACATTTGAACATGTTGATCCATCATTTTTTTTCTTATTGTTGTAAAAGTAAATAAATTTTTCTTTCATTTTTTTCTTTTTTATGATTCACGTCGTTTTAAGTTTGTCAGACAGCACAAAATACATTTCTGAATTCTTTCTGCTTTTAGTCATGGTTGTGCTGTTTCTACAGAGGTGCAGGATTTTATTTTGCAGTGAAAAATGAGCCCACTGTGAATAAAAACTGAGGTTCAGTGGGTTTAGACAGGGAGTCATTCTTTTAATGGAAAGAAAACCTCTAAATATGTAACTTTGATACACAGAGATGAGTTTTTATGAGTCATTGACCAGAGAGGGACCTTAAAGGCATGTATCTGCTATTTACGGACCAAAACGTGTGATCTAGTGAGATTGATTCCTAAGGAAGATGTGCTATGCTAGCTGTTAAGATACATATTTTCCAGAATGCCAAAAAAAAAAATCCTTTAAATGACCATTATCTATTTTAATATTGGATCAAACAAATCCAAGACATTTGGCCCATTTGCATCCTTTTGCTGTCTGGACATTTGATGCTGCCTTAGCTAAATATAGAAATATAAATTTCACGATTGACATTTGTGTATTTCTAACGGGCTTAACAAACTGTCAGTCAATATCTATCCAAGACTGCAGAAAGCAAACTAATTCATATGCCTATATCTTTTTTAAAAGGAATAAGATAAGGAGACACGTGGGATGTGGATAGAACCTTTGGTAATTTAAATACTGTGGGAGTGTGAATAAGATTAAAGCATGAGAGAATGGTTGACAGACTGGTTGAAAGCTTTCAGTACAGATGAAACCACAAGCGTGGGTTTAAGTGTTGAGGTTATCATTTTGATACTCCAACCTCATAGAAAGATTAGTTTGAATGTTTTAATAAACTAAACCAACAAATAAAAGATTAAGTGGATAGTCTGCTATGAGGAAAAGGAACTTCTATGCTTTCTGCGGTTCAGCAGGTTGAAATTTGCACTCATTCCATACCAGTCAATGCCAGTCCAATGACAAGTTCACAACCTTTGGAAAAATGCAGCCAGAAGCAATCTAAGTACTAAAACAGTTGTCTGTGTTTCCTCTGTGTACTGAAGCATTTACAGTGATATTTCACTCTGCTTGACTAGTTTCACTTTTCGGCTCTTGCAATTTTAAAGTTCACAAGCAGTCAATATTTAACCATTTGCCCCTTCTGCATCAGCCATTACCTCCCAAAAACCTGGCAGTTTTGTTTTCACGTTGTTTCAAACACGCAGAAATGTATGAACCCATAAACTGCAATACATTTCTGCTGCGTATTTACACTTGTCGAGCACCAGTTTGACTCCTGCTTTGTAAAACTGGCACTTAACATGCAGAGGCTCTGTGAACTCGACCACAATAAATTGCTACAAAAGAAAAACAGAGCCTCAACAGTTTAACTCCAACCATCGCCAGGTTCAGAAAGGCTAATGCCCCTCTAATCACGAGTTCAAGATCCCTGAAAAAACCCAGAAGCAGAAACGCATCAGTTCTCTCTTTGACTGCATATAAGCACATTTGAATTTAAGATTCAATATTTATGTCTCAGTGCATGACCCATCTCATTCTTTAAAACTCCTTTCCTCCGTTATTCTTAAAAATCTGTTTCCCTCTCTCCTCCTCCTTCTGCTGCTGCTGCAGTCTGTTTATTCCTTACGAGCGGGTCGATATTGCTGTTTATTTGGCATTTTTGTGTCTTAACTGAATCGAGAAGAGGGGCATGCAGTTGGCTTATGGGCTGACAGAGCAACTCCTGTTATTCCGTTATCTCAGGGCAAAAAAGCCATAAAATTCTGACTCTTCCTATCTTTTATTTTCCTCTCTCTTGAGGATAAACCTCAGTCGATGATAATGTCAGTAATGGCACTCAGACGGCAAGCTAATCGCCTCGCCCGTGATTGTTTTGAGCTGATAAATGTTTTGCGGAGACTCCTGGCAGAGGCAAACTTGTGCTTGTACGGAGCGAGCGAACAGAGGAACAGCCCAACAGAGCTAACACACAACTGCATTTGTGCACGTTTTTCAGCACAAACACATTCACTTACTTTACGTCTACCCAATGCCATACCATGACGGATCACTACTGACTTTCCAAGCAGCTTTGGTCATCAAAATCGCACGGCGCAATAATTCAGCGTCCAGGCCCACACAAGTTAGCCTGAAAGCGAACTTCAGCTGTCAGTGATAGAGAGCGTGTAGGTGGAAGGAGAGCAATGAAAGAAGGATGTCACGGCATAAAAAGGCAGGACGGGGTGGAGGGTTACATAATTACTTCCACTATATTAACTCCTCTGTTCTTCACTCATTTTTTCCCCCCTCTTCTCCTCTTGTTGTGGCACAAATACATCCATATGCCACATCGGGCGAAGCACTCAATCAACAGGGTGATTATTAAAAGTTGTTTACCGGGGGTGGCCTTGTCTCACTTTCAACACTATTGACTACAGTGCCATCCATCAGGGGGGAAAGCTGCAAACCCCTGAGAGCATTTGCTTGATACAACCCAAGTTTCGGCGAAAGAAAGTTCTGGGAGAGAAAATGAGGAGGTCTTGTCATGATAAATGGGTGAAAAGTGTGGAATTAATCACAGGAGGGACCGGCCTCTTTTAGGGAAATTGCAAGGTGGTGATCCTAATGGGGGGGGCTTGCTATTGCTCATGCAGGTAAAGAAAAAAGAGGAGGCGCACATGTGCGATACAAGAGGAGACATATAGATAATGGTGGAAAGAAAACCTCAAATTAGCAGCAACAAACACTCTCTACAGCTCAGTATATATGTTTTATTGGTGCACAACCAAGGCCCAAATCATAACTTCTACTTTCATGGCTTGACCAAGGCACCGAAAGCTTAATTACTGCAGGTAGATTATTGCCTTTCCTGCATCATAAAATAACAGAAATATTCATTTGCACATGGAGAGCACTGCAGTAATTCAGAAAAACAGTGCTTTTTTCCAGTAGAGGGCCCTCCGGACTACATTGTTTACAGTACTCTGCAGCATTTGTGTTGGCAATGTAGCACATCTAGAGTGACCAGATGTCCTGATTAAATTGTGAGAGTTCCAACTTTCCCAGCATTTGTCCTGGCGCCTTGACAGGGACGCACTTTGTTCTGATAATTAGACTGAATGGACTTTGAGTTTTGTTCCTCCAAAAATAAACTTTTAATAGATATCTCAGTGAATTGTGTCACTGAGCAAAATAATGGCGTTATTAGGACAATGGACGGGGTGGGTTAACACTTTAAATGTAAGGAAGATGTGGTTTTTTTCTGTCAGGATATTAACACATGGAAGAAAAAGCACATCAGAGTCACAAACAAGTTACAACAGTGCTAGAGATGAAAAAAAAAACAACACTTTACCAGAATAATGAAGAACATTGAAATTGACCTGCAGCTACAGCATGTTTCTGTAAACAGACTGGTGTTAAGACTGACACAATTAATTGGATGCTTTTATAATATGCACAACAATGCACACAACACTCTGACTGACCCCATGTGAACATATTATTAGCATGTTTTGCCATATGCTGTCTTCATAGATGTATTGCTGCAGGAGAATGACACTTCTCCACCTTCTTTTCCTTCAAGTGAGGGGATAGAATGTTCACTGTTCACATAATCTGGTTGAAATTCATATACTTTTTGCTTTCTTCAAAGCGCTTGAAGGTCCATTTATTATTTAAGCATATGCAAAGCAAACATACCAATGATAAAAACAAATCGAATGGTCAAAAGCTGTGGGATAAATAATTTTTTTCTATGTAGGTAGCATTAACTAGTAAAGGTTAAAATACAGCAGATCATCCATTTATTCATTAACTGTCTTTTCCACTGGTTTCTTTATTTATATTTGCAAAGAAATATTACAGAACCAGCGTGTTCCACTGGAATATCAGTGCTGCATCTACAATGCAGCAGGTAATGAAATGTTGCCAAACCTTTTTCAGTTTGACCTCTGATTGCACTGCAACTCTTCCTCAAAGTGGATGTTTTGAATGCGGCTTTATTTGCGCGGCGCAATTAAGTAAATGGAAGCATTCAAAACACAAAATAATTTTGTTCTTTCCTTATATTGCTTAATGCCAGACCAGTTGCAACCTCTTACATCCATAGTATCTGGACTTGGGGGCTGTTCACTCATGGTTTTTGTGCAATCTGTGCAGTTTCCAGATGTGCAAGGCGGACTGAGACCTATCCACGCAGGATACAATGCTGTAACTGCAGCCAAAGGTGCATCTAAAGACTGAATTCAGGGGTTTTTTATGCAATCACTTGCTTTATATTTTGTATTTTTAATTAATTGACAGTACGTTGTAGAAATTGGTTTTCACTTTGACATGAAAGAGTCTTTACTCATCAATTTTTGTCAAAAATAAAATAGATAATTTTGCCAAATAAAATTGATCATAATTCAATGTTGAAAAGCAATAAAAGGCTAAAATTCCAAGGAGGATGAATGCTCTTTTTAGGCACTGTAACTAGATGTTTGGTTTAGAATACTCTCAACACAATGAAATTATTCAATAAATTGAGTCAGATACATAACCTTCAAAATCAGCCACAGCTTAATCATGTCATATATGTGCTCCAATATTTAAGTAAATATCACTTCATTTCTGGCTCTCGTGACATTTTTCTCCTCATATTTATTAATCCAAACTACACAGAACATACTTCCTTATACCTGATATTGGAATATTTATTTTATTCCTATGTAAAGCCATCGTTTTCTCAACAACATAAAAATTTATCCTAAACAAAATTGAGCTCCGAGTCCCAGTGATTGAAATAGCGCTGACATTTCCAGAACACTCTGGGTCCTTAGGAGCATCCTTCTTCCCTTTATTGCCAAGGCTGCCTAACCCAAGGCGTCGTCCACACGTAACTGATCTGAGGACAGCCGCTGACATTTACAAAGGTGCACAGTTTTTCACACACCATTAATTAAAGCGAGAACAAATCTTTTTTTTTTCCCTTTCACTCTTCCCCCTCGCTACAACTCTCCTCCTTGTCTCATTAAGAAACTGTGGTCATTTACACAAGACTAATAGCGTTATATTCACAGAAATTCCTGGAATCACATTAATGATGACAATGATGATGGGGACTATTCAGCAGTGCTTACTAATGAAATCCCGGAGAAGCAGTATTAGATTGCTATGATCGGCGGAGTCATATATAATATATGTAAAGGTATACTGATGCATAATTAATTGAATGCACATTAGGGATGAAGATATGCATGTTGCAGCAGCAATAAGAGGAGTAGGACTGCAGTATGACAGTCCTTTATGAGTTGACATTTATGCCAAACCCTGACTAGAACCTGAATTTTCTGGCTGCTAAAATATCACAGAAAAACATGGTTATTTCCTGTTTCTTGAAAAACCTGAGGGGTTTTATTAAGTGCAGGCTGGTCCTATTGTCAAATTTCCAGGCTCCACAATGAAGCAGCTCCTCGAATGCAGGCTCGGAAACAAGAGGATTTTTTCATAGTCATTTAGAGGGAGTTCTGCAGTGGCCCTGTTAGTGTCTGCAGGTAGTACAGAGTAATGGGAATGGCGCTGACTGTGCTGGCCTTTTCTAAAAACAGCAGTGCAAACACATAGCTGCATAATATGTCCCTGCTCACCCATTACAGCGTGGACTGTGTGTGTGTTTGAAGGTGTGAGGCCCGTGACGGTGCGAGCGAGGGTTGTCTATGTGCATGTTTGTGTTGTCATGTCTATAAGCGAGTGACTTCTTTGAGTGACAGGGAAAATGCATGAAAAAAAAAGAAGCGTATGCGCCAACTTATCCGTGCGGTCCAGGCGGGCAGTTAGCGGCGGTGTGCTAGCTGAGGTGGAACGGTGGAAGGCAGATTGCTTGGGGAGTGCCACACTCCTCCTGCTTTTCATTTCGCAGCTTAACCAATCCAATCCCACAACCAGGAGAGGAGATTCACAGTTACTCTGCTTACTAAGTTTGATAACAATGCATGAATTATCCTTTTTTAAATTACTTTCCGCATGCATTTTTTAATTAAAGCTATTAAAGTGAATCAATCATTCGTGTTCCCTCTCAGGATCCCAAGAATGTAACTCGCCAGCAGTTTGTCATGCGCTGCTGCTCCTTGCATTCCACATTTTACATTAAAGTCAATTAGCTCACACTTTCTTCTACAGTTAGTGACTACACTGTGGTGCACATTTGGAAAGCTGTGCATCAAACAAAATAAGCTCAGAAAGAACAACTTGCTTTTTAACTTCCACATTTGCATTTGTTGTGCGTCTTCAACTTTTCAGTCTAACATCTATGACAAAGTATTGTTAATGTATCTCAGGGGCATGCAGGTTTCTCGCTCAGCGAAGTTCGATCAATCAAAACAATAATTTACAGCTATGAAACATAATAACAAGCTGTTAATGTTGTACTGTGCTAACTAGCTGCTACAAGTCAAGTTTCCCTTCAGGCCTGGAGAAATTGGAGAAGCAATTCCGTGTAATAATGAGTAGATTGATGGAAATGGGTTGGGAACCTTTATTATGTTGCTGGAAGCAGGTGTAATTTATGTGCATGCATGTTCTAGACAGATTTCTGCACGTACTGCAGTCTCTTTTTGAATATAAGTGTTGTTTCACTGGATGGTTTCAGCTTCTGTATGTCATCTCTCAAGCTCTAAGTAGATATGTTAAAGATATTTCTAAAACATTTTTCTTTCCCTTTAGAAACTATGAAGCCATGAGTGCATGCTTTTTAACTAAAGATGCCTTTTGGATAAGAGATGCAACATCTTCAAGAACCAGAAAGAGAAATCCAGGTACCCTCTACTAAAACTCTTAAGATTATTTTTGATAACAGAATATTAAAAGCTCTTGTTGCAATAACACACCTGATTCAGATGTTACTGGCCCATTAAACAGCTGTTATAACCACACATCAGTCCCATACATATGAGCCAACAGGGACCTCCTCCACCTTCTAGTAGGCCAGACGGTGGTTCTCAACCATTGTGATTATCGAGAAACAGAATAACCCTGATAAAGTAAGTGACCTCTTATATTTGTACAAATATGTCACTGTGGAGTCAGACAAAAGAGCTTTGTAGCTGTTCGCTGTGCATTTCCATCCAAACCATCATCCTTTTCTAAGCCTGACCGAGCAGCTTTGGTTCCTAAATTTAACCAAACACTGAAAATGCAAGTAAACACTAAGCAGATAACAGCAAGTGAAAAGGGAGACTGAAGAGAAAAAATAATACCATAACAATGGCCCAAAACAGGACTCCAACTTAGTGTCCTGGGTTAAATTACACTGACCAATTCAGACATTTGCTACTCTTTGCAACTGCAAAATTACATCCATTAAATGGGATGTTCATAGTAATAATAATAACCTGTATTTCTATAGTACCTTTCAGAACTGGAGTTACAAGACAAGGTGCTTGAACAAAAAACAAAAGGAGCGACAATAACAATAAACAGCAACAACAAAACATCAAAACTGTACCGCTTACTAAATGCATGCTAATTATCGACTATGGATTTAGTACACCAGTTTTGCAGGCGACTGGTCATAAACCAAAGTAAAATGGATTGTGACGCTTGACCTAAAGTTGCATTCTTCCAAATTTACTTGAGAAATTTTACTAGAAAACCAAAGATGTTTGCCTCGTGAAGGCAAACATCTTTGCCTCATAAAAAGTTCTTGAAATATTTCAGTCTGGACAAAAGAAATGGACAGACCAACCAAAACACATGTCAACCTGAGAATCCCTGTAGTCATGTAAGTGGTGCAGTGCCATGTGGGGGAGGAAGGGAGGAAAAAGAAATAGGCTCAGTGGATCAGAGGCAGAAATCTCTTGGAATTAAACCACTAAAGCAGAGAGAAAAAGAAGTCCTTACTTTTCTCTTTGCACACTGACGCTAATCTGAGTCAGAAAAGTACTTAGTAAATTGACTTATATTTGGAAGACGAATTTGTGAAAAATTTAGTCTCAAAACCACAACTCCCACTGCACCAGACAAATGTGCAAGTCTGTGTCTGCAAATTAGAACTCTAAGTAACATTTATATAAGGCTTTCTGTAATTCTACCTCCAATGCTGTTTCAGTCCGAATATATATATATACATGTATATATAAATATCAATGCATCCAGTCTGCAATATACACAAACTGAACCAGACAACACACACACAGAGGACATCTGTGTTCCATTAAGTACAGACAACAGACTTCCCGTGAAGACATAAACAAATAGACGATGAGAGCTCATTTGCTGTAAACTGGGCAGGGGGAAATGCCAGGATGACATTTGGCTGTGTCTATTTATGAGTATCTGTGTGTGCTTTGTTGTGTCTGTCGCTGTCTGTGAACGACTGGGTGTTTAAGAGGGGAATGGAGGAGGCCAGACCCCTGAGCGTGACAAGAGGAACAACTAGTATGTCATGGCTGCTGGTAGATACACAAATAGAAATAGAGGAAGATCAGGGAAATACTAGAATATTGGCCTGTGTTAAGTCACTAGAGTTGAGGTTACCGTTTCCAAATGACTCCACAGCCTTTGGATTCTCATAGTGTTTTGCAGTGGAGTAAAATATTTCTAAATGGTTTTCCATTTGAGTCTAGTGTTTAAAACTACTACTGTAAAAAGTTGCACCACAGTGAGTTCTGTATGTATAAAAAGTCTAAGACACCCACTTCTGACTTTGTTTTCAATCATTTGAACATCTGCAACCAGCAGACACACATTGTAAAACAAGACTACAAATTACCAGCCATGCTAGCAGCTCAATGATGTATTCACAGCTTTACTATGAGCTAAATGCTAACATGCGCATAAACACAATGAAAAGGAGTGCATATTTACTTTTTTGGGTTTTTAAGATGCCGTTGTATCTGTAGGAGTGATTGCCAACCTTCTGGTAATGTATTTCATGTACTAGCTAGAACTTAATAAACTTAAATAAACTTAATAAAGACACCACTTGACTACGCACCACCATTGGCTAGGCTGTGCTACATACTCTGCTAGATGTGCTGTGGACAGTGCTAACAGTATTGTAAACAATGGAGTCCAAGCTGCTCTGCTAGAAAAGCTATGAAGCAGTTTCTAAATTACTACAAGTATGTTTTTCTGTATTGTTATGTAAAATCAAGTTTCCATATTAGCATATATACGCTGATACTGATTGATAGGCTAATATCAATAATGTTGAACAGTCAAAACATCCTTCTAACAAACATATACTGGTACACCCCAAAAATAAAACCATAAGCCTGTAAACGTACATAACATGGCCTCTTTAGCAAGCAGTTATAATGGTAAGCATATTCACCATGTTAGCTTTGTATGTCAGCCTGCTACTGTTAGCTGATCACCATTAAGAAAAAATTACAGCTGAGGCGAATGAGAATTAGTTTTCAAAGTTATTCTGTCATATTCAAATGGAAATGTTGAGCTGAAGATGGCATTTATATGTAGTTTTATGGCTTATCCAGTAGTTTAAGAGATATTTCTTTCTCAAGTACAAATGTCTTCTCCTGGAAAAGATTATTATAATTTTTCAGTCTGCCACTATTGACTTCCCCACAGGCTCTGTCTGCTCTAAGTATGCCCTTCTGGTCATGTTCAATGGCTGAGAATTTCCATAAATGCATTGTTGCTTTTTTCTGTTGAATGTAGTAACTACACGAAGGTTAGCAGGGTTTCTTGTGTGCGTGTAGTTCAAAATGCTGCAGAAATCCATTTTTATAAAATCTTATGACCACCTTAAGTGAATCTGAAACTGCATCCAACAAAAAGCATCAATCCTATGAGTCTGAGCTGGTGTGAGAGAAAAGTTTAAGGGGCAGCGAGGCAAAGAAGAATATGAAAGCACGAACTGATGAGCAGGTTAATGTGTCATCTTCAAACTCCAAACGCCTCCAGCGTTTCACTCAGTGGCTGAATCACCTTTAATCAACTAACCTCCATCCAAAACACAGGATGTTAAGTGTTATAATGTTACGTGTTAAGTGTGTTACTTTTGAAGATGTCTTCATATTTATTACAAGAGTCACAGAAAAGACGCAGGGAAGGTTTGAATGTCAATATCAGGAAAACACAACACGCTACCCCCTCCCCCAACTTGTATTAACTGTAAGTGCATTGTGTATTTTGCCTTTTTTCTTCACTGTAAATGCCTGAGGGGATGTACAGTAAAACAGTGAACCTCTGAAGTGCTAGAAGTCATTTCTCATTCAAGTGAAGAATAAAATAATTCTGAAGTGATTTTAAATAAATAAGAAGCAGCACAGGAGACTGCTATGATTCAAGGTGTAAATCATTGCAATTTCCACTCTTTATTCTCACATTGGAAGCTGCTATTTTCAGATCCGTCACCGCAAGCGTTAGCAATCTATGTTCTATTTCAAAATAGCTTTGCAGGGCACAGCCCCTTTACCTATTACGCTTATTACTCTCTAAGTAAGTTGTTTTTTACGAAAGTTGACAAAATTATGTCTTTGAAATAACTACAAAGTCTGCCACACCATAAATGTGCTCTCAGTGCATAAACAAACTTTTCTTTCTCCTTCCATTGCTCTAAAGTTTAATCTGTTCCGACTCTCATTGCCACCCTGATCCTCTCTCCTCCCTCTTCGCCTCATCTTTTTCCTCTCATCTTCATGAGGATGGATTGTTTGCCCTTGGCGTACCACTTGGTAGTCTGTGTGGCAAATCTGTAAGAAAGTTAAACTTTGGAGTTTGCAGGAAACCACTGAAGTAAGTTTGTCTAAGTTAGTGCGTTTGTGTGTAAGGTAAAGAAGGTAATGAAGAATCAGTGTAAACAAAAAAAAATTATCAAAAACAAAGCACAGACATGTAAAGTAAAAGGCCACTAAAGACAAAAAAGAGAGCAACTGTAGAGTCAAATTGTCTCAGCAAGTTCAAAAAAGTTTGTAATTTAAACTTATAATAGTATGTGAGTTAAATGAATCCCTCCAGGTGCACTACCACTTTACCTATCCCTGAGTGGGTTCACATAGGTTGGCATCAACATCTCACACTCTCCCTTTTGCTTGCTTTACATGAATAATTTCGAGAAACTGACTGAGAAGATTAACCTGGATGTTCAGAGATGGAGCTTGTTACCTCTTGTGGGTCAAAATGAAGTAACTAAAGTGTACAGGCTACCTTGAATCCGAGTATTTATTTTTCAGTTTCTGTCACTCAGCACCGCTACACTATCTTAAATCTGGGATGGGGAGCCTCTTCAGATCCAAAAAACAACTCTCCAGAGGCCCAAACATGCTGCTGCATTATTGGTCCGTCCACATTCAAAAGATTAAAAATGGTGTCATTTCTCTGGCAGTGGCTGGTGCATTATAGAAGCCAACTCCTGCACTCCATCCCCTCGTCCTTATTACTTTTGCCTTCCCTCTCAGTACGTCCCTCCCAATACACCAGCAACCCTGTTGTACTTTCCTCATTAAAAATCTGGAAACAGTTAAGACAATATTTTGGAATAAAACTGGCTTCTGTTCTCATCTCTATTTGCAGCAATTGCCAGGCTTGTCAGATTGTGCATAAAGATGGATGAAACCATGTAACATCATACATCGGTTTCCTGAATAACAGTTTTGCCATGTTGGCAATTGAGGCAAACATTGGCATCTGCATAACTTGAAGTCTTAATACAATCCAAACAGGTGAGTTATATAAAAGTCCCTCCCACTGCATGGTTGTCAAGAATGGGAAAACTAGCAATAGAGACCAAAATATATATATATTTTTTTGTTGTATCAGGCTCTCTGGAGACTGGCTCACTTTTGGAGTCACTTTCTAGCACCGGTTTCATGTTTCATGTTCGTTTTTACCCTCTCCTTTAGAAGGGTGTAATGTCTCTTTGTGACCTCAACTTTGATGGGATGGTTGGACTTTTTGAAAATCTTGCTATTACATTTTGTTATCAACGCATGGCCTATTCCGATACCTCCTGTGAAAACTCACTTCACAGCTTTTCCTAAACTGCCTCAGAAAACTGTGTTGGAGAATCCCAACTGACTGAACCAACAGTCGGAACGGAAGAAGCGTCTTGGATGAGAGATGAAAAACCTTCAAGAACCAAAAAAAAAAAAAAAAAAAAAAAAGAAGTCCAGGTGTCTTCAAATGAAGCTGTTATGATTGTCTGTTGGTAAGGTGTCTGTTGCAGAATGAAACGCCTTCCCCAGATTCACAACACAACATTTCATCAATCTATCTTCTTCTTGCCTCACATTCGTCTTCTCTTTTCTGGCTAAGGGAAACATGGGAAAAGGAGTTGGGGCTTCAGCTGAATGAAAACTCTTGAGCCAGCCTAAAGAAATCGTTTTCTGCTACAGACAATTCCTGCATCAGGTTCAGTGTCTCTTCTCAGAGGACCACACATTGCCAAAAGCTTGACCCTTCTTGGATGCCTATTTCTGACACCATTTTGTGTAGTCCTTAATATTTCCGCAACCTTGCGCCTCATAGTTGCTATCTTCGGCCCTGTTGAAAGCAGGTTCACCTAAATACTAAGCTGACCTTGTCGCTTTTGTTACTTTTACAGTCAAACGTCATATGTTACTGCACTGGACGAACAACTTTTTGGTTAAACAAGTGAATACTTTTTCTCCATTTAGAAAAATTCGAACCTGAAGTGTGGTACTTTTACACGTAAGTAAAGGCCAGTTATATTCAGCAGCAGGAAAATCTGTTTTTTGCAGTATACTGCAGTTGTAAATCTGGTTTCTGTGATGACATTGCAGCTTGTGCACCTGTTACAACTGATTTTATATTAACTAGCAATAATTGGTTTGCCAGAGCTAAACAGGGAAGCGACAATAGCAACGTAGACAACTACAGCAACTAGCAGTACGACAGAGTCTATGGTGGATAAACCTGGTACGAGTTCAAGATGAAAAAGAAACTTGGGGTTCAGAGTAAGGATTACAGTCTAAAAAAGGAAGCGACTGACAGATAGACGTGTCATAACCACACATTTAATTACTCTCAATATGAGAAAGGGAAGACACACAAGTTCAACACCGCAGGTTTAAACAGTCAGTCTGACTTCAAACAACATTTATTCCTCTATTCTATGATTTTTTTTGTTTTGCTTTATTCTAATCTGTCACTCAATAAATATGCAATAATGTATTTTGTACACAAGCCATGCAGTGAAGTAGCCCGAAAATAGATTGAATCTCGAATAATGGGTCCATTTTGAGTTGTTTGCTTCTATGTTTGTTCATGGGCTGTGTTATTTTAGCATGTCAGAGAACTGTCAGACTTCTTATTTGCAGTTCGTATCTGTACTTTCTGTAATGTGCTTTGAAGTTGGTTTAACAAACACATTTCAAAGAAAAAATCTGTATGAACTTCAGACAAGAACTCAGCTGCATGTAAACATGACGAAGTTTTCATCTGTTCGATTTTAACACTTGCATTTAGTGAAGCAGGTCTGCTGTCTGGGCAGCTACAAAAGAGCTTATGAGTATATTATATCTTCCAGGTCGATGTTATGCTGCAGATAGCATTAAGTTCAAAGTGTATGTGAGCAGAGGAAGGTTGTACATCCAAAGTGTGTTGTATTTCTCTTTTCTCCATCTTTTTTTAAGCTTGTTTTCTTCTCAGATTTGTTAGTAGCAAAAATAGCTTTTTGTTTCAGCAAAAGTTTGCTCCCATATAAGCTAACAACAAAAGGCAAAACTGTGTTTGCTCTTTACAGCTCTTCCAGATCGATCAATAAAATACAAAACCACACCTTTACAGCTCCTCATGTGTATTAACAACATCTTATTTTATCTTATCTTCTCTTGAGATTGCAGATTCTCTCACTCACATCTGGAAACTCTGGAAAATTGTAACGTGTGTCAAAAAAGAAGGGATCAAACCAAATATTCAAATGGGAATGCTTTGGTAAATATGTCATTAAACTGCTCAGTTTCACTGAAAAACATCAATCTTTAGCAATAAACAACAAAGGAAGGTAAGAAATACAATAAGAATGTGGAAAATAGAGGTAAATGTTCAAAAGAAGAAAGAAAATAGATCACAAGAGGTTAAGGAAGTAACAGAGAAGAGAATCAAGCAGCCAAAGAGCAGAGATGATGTTTGTCTGTGACGGTATTAAAGTGTGTTGCGACTGTTAAGGAGGCAGATCCCCCAGTGAGCTGGCAACCAAAGTCACCTTCTGGCAGCTGTCTACTGTCATCTACTAATGCACTCACAACGACTTTTGAACCTCACAGCTAATGACCAGGGAGGTAATGGAGAGGGATGTAGGTTATGAGCAGCTCCACAGTCTGCTGGACTGTTGTTAACGTTGTTTTTTTAGCACAAAATTTAAAGATATGCGCAGTATATCACCATCAGCGTCGCCGGCTGGGTGTTAAAACACGTCCTCATGTGTAAATCTGGACTGTATGTGTGCATGCCGGCTGGTGTCCTACTTCCAAGTGGGAACACAAAGCTTTAAGACACCCCCCTGTGTCTCTTGTTACCTGAAAATCCCTCTCCTCGAGAATCTCTTTCCTCCACCTCACCAGGAAGGCGGCGCACACATAGAGGTGGAAATGGGAGAAGCCCTCTGGTTCCGCCTAGAGAGAAAAGAGATGAAAATGTTGATTTACTACAAGTTTAGCATTTCACAGCCAACAAAACAAATAACACCTCCATCACTGCTACGTTATGCTGCTCAAACAGAAGCTTAAGGATGTAAGCAAAGCATCTCGGTATAGCTCAAACAGCTCCGGGCTTTCATCACATTTCATTGTGAGGAAGATTTAGCAGCGTTTTATACATGATGTATTTTGCCATACGTACAAAAAAAGGGAGAAAAGAGAGAGAGAAAAGCAGAGTATGAAACATTTTTCTGTCACAATCCGGAAATTTACATTCGCAGGGCGACAAAGAAAGATACAAATCCCTTTTCCTTTGCACAGCTTTTTATTTCAGCCCCTCGTTACGTTTGGCAGCTCACTTTTTTTTCCCTTATGACTCGGCAATGAGCCGGGGGAATTAAAATCGGAGAAAGACAAAGGATGAGATGTTCCTTGTTCTATTAATTTTTCTCCGGAGCACCATCACAGAGAGGATAATTACCAGGCCCTCTGAACGCAAGTGACTAAGGAGTGTATGCCCCCTTTAAAGGCAGGACACAATATCCAAAGTGCATTTTAATATGCAAGCTTTTCTGAATGTGATCTGACATGGTTGTTGGAGAATTTCACACAAATGTGATTTTAGGTCACACTGTGGCTGCTGAAAACTCTTCATTCTGAACAGTAGGAAGTTGTGGATCAGCCTGACACCTACAGTTCAATCATTCTAAATGAATGTCCAAGCATTAAACTGCACGTAAAGGTAGTAACAACTGAACTAGAGGTGGACTGATATGGGTTTTTTGGGGCGTATATTAACAGCAATTACTAGAGAACTGATATACATTTGCAGTTAAAATGAAAATCCTAATGTTAAACTACAGAATAACACAACCTCCATCACAAACCTTTGTTGAAATGCCCTTGTTTGCTGGTATTTTTTGACCATTTCTGGCTTATTTTTCACTGCAATGTATGTCCTGCACCTCTATGGGAACAACATAACCGTGACTAGAAGTGGAGAGAACTCAGACAGGTCATTTTTGTGCAGTATGACACCATTATTATGCCATACATTATATAAAAAGGGGGAAAAAAGCTGAATTTCTGTGACTACTTCACAAAAATTGATTAAAACCTAGCATCAACATGTACTACATTCCTTCAAGTGTCCACAAGTGGTACCAGTACTGAAAAAAGGTGACTTTACATACTATCCATGTATTACTATTTACAATTTTCATTTATGTCCACACTTATCTATCTCCTTCTATCTGCATGCAGTTTTGACTTTCAGATAAACTGCAGGCAGTGTTTACACTGAGTATTGTTATGTTTTTAATAGAATCTAGCAAGTGCAAATGCGTAATTTTCACACAGTTCTGAAATGAGACACATACAATACAATGTGTTTAATGAAATATCATGGTTTTAGCTTTGTTTTAGTTGAGTTTTCGCAAAGAACGGGACATTTAAGGGCTGTCAGCTGAAAATCTGATGATAAATGGTGTAAATTTGGCAATTTTTTAAAAAAACATAACATCTGCCTCAAAAAAGAAAATAAAAATAGTTGAATTTCTTGGATTATTTTACAAAAATTAGGGATATAGGGTTAATATACAGTAATGACACCAATATAAACGTTGAATGCCTGATCCCATAATTGCCCAAACCAATAAACATTCATCTCCTAAACCTAGTCTCAGCTAATGAGGTTGGAGCTAGGGTTATTTGTCTGAACACAGACAACAATCGACAAAAATATACTATACTATAATACTATAGTAAGAGACCCACCACATATGTATCTTATTGGCATGAATCTTGAAGTCAAAAATCAATTACAGGTAGGAAGACTTAAGATAAATAAGAGACAAACTTGGTTAAATCATCATAAAGTGAGCAGCCTGATTCCATGGGACAGATGCTGGGAAAAAAAAAGAACAGCAAAATAATATGATCAAAATAAAATAAATTAAATATGATCAAAACTATGCACAAAATAAAGAGATATGTGGAAGTAACATAGTAAAAGAGGCAAAAACGCTGTGTAACCCTATCGCCACTGAACATGGTTTTAATAATATCGTGTCGTTGACATTGACAGCAATCTAGTAAACTTCTTTCTGTGTTTTATTACTTGTCATGCTTTCTAAGAAAAAAAAAATAAAACTTTGCAAACCTACTACTAGTTTGCTGTTTGCTGCTGAACAAAACAAGACTAAAACTGTGTCCCTGGAATGATATGATGTTTACAACTGAGATCAAACTTAAATCAGCATAAATTAATGACGGTTTAAATTTGAGGTCATGTGGCCACAGTATACACAAGATAATAACCTGACAAGCGGGTTTAATTCATGGAATTAAATGCACGGAGGTGAATCGATGAATCTCTACCCAAACTTACTGGAGAAGAGGAGGAAACACACTCGTAGAAATCACAGAAATTCATGAATTATTCTGCAAGTGCGCTCTCTGATGTGTCTACTTATATAAAAAAAAGCACCGCTGCATTCAAATACTGTAAAATTTTACTATCTTTGCATTATTTAGTTAAGAAAACAGAATCTAACACATGTATTTTAATCTGATATTACACTTTACAGTCTTTTTTTTGGTAAAGGTGAGTTAGTAAAAAGCCCAAAGCTACACAAATCTTCCAATAACTCAAGCATGTTTATCACAATTTAGGTCTAATTTAGAGGATTTCAGTTCAACGGAGGGGTGTAGTGTTCCCACTTTGTCTAGGTGTTGTAATCAACTGTAAGTGCTGCTCTTTAAGCACTACACTCATTTATGCAGTGTATAACAGTGAGCCATAACTCTGCAGGAATTAACAGCAACTGCCTTTCTGCTGCGATAATTGAATTTCCCTCCAGGAAGGAAGGAATAAACAGATTAATAGAGGATACAAAGATATGAACAGAGAGACACAGCGCTAGAAAAACAAAAGATGTCCTTGTGTCTTTTTTTATATTGTTGTTTGATCTTTCCACTTCTCCCTACGGCTTTGCGTGAATCTCCTGTTGCTCGTGTTCCTTCCTACTTTACCTCCCACTTACCAATTTATCAAATTTCTGTTTATGATTAAGAGAACAAAGGAAAGAGAGAGCGTGTAGGAAGGGAGTGGTGAAAGAAAAAGAGGGAAAAAAGAGGTGTGTTTGTGAACAGTGAAGCGTGGAGTGATGTGAGTTGTAAACCGGTAGATGATTGGCTTGTTGGTCTGGCGTTGCAGCTCCAATACAAACAAGTGAACCAAGCAAACACAGATGAGTGAGTATGAGTGGCACGATGTTCATCAGTCCAGGGAGATTTGTGACGTTTTAATTTCCTTTCTTCTATGAGTTTATTCATGTGTGTGTGTGAGTTCATGGTTGAGGGCACCGGTGAACTCTTAGGGATTGTGAAACTCTGAATTTCACTCGATTCCTCCCTCCTGCGTCACTTCTGTTCTCACAATCTGCCGCCTCTTTCAGTCTCATTCAACAAATGTCTGTCATCCTGCTGCTCTCTCTCTCTCTCTCTTTCTTATTAATATGAGGGTGAAGAACATTTCACAAATTACAAAGCAATTTTTCTTGATCAAAAACAACTTCTGTTAACAAGAAATCTTGATATGTTGATTGGTCGTCTATGATTTTTCATGAGAAATGCATCATTAAGTTGAAATCTGCTGCCTCCTCTGGCTGTGAAGCATTGATAAAATGATGTATGACTTGTGTTCAAACTCACTTTGATGTGTTTGTGGCAGCAGAAAGACGAAAAAAGAAGAAAAAGAAATCCATTTGTTCAGTACAACTAAATCAATTGTATGACAAAGCATTTAAAGTAAAAATTCTGCGCATCCACAGCATGAAAGTACAAATCTGCAAAACTCACTGAACTCTACAGACAATAAAGGAGACATATTGAGGAATATGTCTGCTCGGGTGGTAGTCAATCAAAGAAAACTGAAAACTCTTTAATCTATTGATCTGTCATGGGTAAAAAAAAACAAAAACAAAACAAAAGCAGACAAACAAACCAAAAAAACCCCTTCAACCTGGAAGCTTTATTAGCCAAAATCAATCATGAATAAACTTAAAAATAAGCATTTGCTGCATATTAACCCTCTGAACTCCAAAATTCACCAATGGTCCACAGCTAGAAATTGCAAAAACAGGAAAAATCATCACATTTTCAACTTTCTGATGGTCTTTGAGTTAGTTACGAGCAACTTTGGGATTCATTAGGGAAATTAACCAAACCTGACCTTAATATCGCAATACTTCATCAAAATTTCTGTTTAAAACTTTGCCAAAACTAACTAAAATAAAAGGAACTCACGAGAGTCTGTTGAAAAAAAAAAAAATCAAGAACCGCAGGCTGAGTTTATTCAGAGCTGATAGAAAAAAACTAATTGAAACTGCAAGCATTAATTTTTTATAATATGTAGAGACATTCTTTTCAACATGTTGATACTTTTTTCAATTATAGAAAAATAAATAGATTTCTGCTAATGACCACTGTTATTATTTTTTACAATCTATGTCATTACACCTTATTTTTTATACTGAACTGAGAGTTAAAGACTTAGAAGAGGCCAGCGTTCCCCTGCTCAGAACTATATGATTTCTGAACGTAAAACTACATCAACTAGTGATCGCAGCACAAGAACCTCTAAGAAACATAATGCCAACAAGTTTACCTTGTTTTGAACTACGACAGACAAACTGCTGTTTGCCAAGTTAACATTCAACATTTTCAACCATCCGTTTAAACAAAATCCAGCCTCATCGACAACTTGTTCAACATGGCGTCAATTACTTTGGTGCCGACTCCGCATGAACATTCAGTAAACATTAGTTAGTCCCTGAACTCTTAATTAAGTTGGGTGAGTTCAAAGTTGTGAAAAAGTCGGGATGCTCAAAGGTATCTATGGATCTCACCACCAAAAAAAAGAGATTAATCATAGAAGGCTGTTGATGTAGCATTTATTTAAGTAACACCAACAACTTTCCAACCAATGCAAATTTACCAATAAATCAAAGAGTCAACCTGGAGACCACAGCCCCATATTATGCACAATCAAAATGTAGGTTTTTAAGAATTATTTACGATGAATGAGCTTTAAAACACATCTTTGCTAAGTTTGTCAATACTTGAATCACAGGTTAATCTAGGAATTCAAATGGTTGATGCTCATTAGTGCTGAAATGACTTTTCATTATGTAAGTGATTTACTTATACTAGCAAAAATGACATTTACATATTTGTTGGTTTTTTTTAGCTTCTCATATGTGAATAATTATTGCTTCCCCTGATTTCTATTTGAGTGAATTTATCAGATACAATTTAGATTTTCAGGCAATCTTGTAAAGTCACTTTTTCATCACAAACATCTTAAATGTCAATATTTGCAGTTTTTGTGGTCTTGAAGATATAAAACCTTTTTTAATATTTATTAGACTGAAGGCTGGTGGCTTCATCGAACAAATATAATTGACAGATAAAGCAATGATGACTAATAACTGTCAGTTCCAGCCTTATTTTTGAAGCTTATTTATAATAGAATTTTGACAATAACCTGACAAGAGTAAGAGTATTTTTGATGGATGCAAGTAAACAGCGGCGGCAGAAAAGTGATTTAATTCTTTAAAGGAAAGGTATGACAGTGTTGGAGATAAAGTAGACGAGAAGAAGATTGATACAATGCTTGTATGAATATGTCTAGGGTAGCATCTAGGAGGGAATTAACCCTCTGAACCACAAAACTAGGTCTGAAAGGCATACTATTATTAAAAATCACCAGTCATTTCATTTATCATAGCAAGAAACTGTAAAAACAAACAAAAAAATCATTTTAATTTTCAATTTTGTGACAGTCTTTTAATTAATCATGTGTGACTTTTGTTTTTGTTAGGAAAAAAAACAACTAGAGTTTTGTCATATAATAATTTGTCATATTTCAACAAAAAAAGCACTCTATTCTACGTCTCAAACATTTTGCTAAAATAAACTGTTTGCATTAACCAGATTCTATTTTAAAAAATTAAATAAACAAAATAAAAACTTCTACACTCCCTGTCACAACTAAAAAGTTACGATTTCCTCAGCCGCGATAAACACTCACTTGACAATAATTCAGGGACTTTTCGGCTGAACTCAGCTGAACTGCAGGCTGTGCTTATGTAGAGGAAATAGAAGACAAGGAGGGAAACAAATAAAACCGGAAGTTGTAAATTACCTACAGTATCTGGAACCATCATTTTCTTCTAGTATTGGTAACATATGTGGACACTTGGAAGAAATATTTTTTAATGGCATTTAAACAAAAAAACCAAACATTTTCAAGTTCTCTTGACTTCTAGCCATGGCTGTACTGTTTCCATGGAGATGCAGGACTTTTTACTGCAGCACAAAATAAGCCTACAGTTAGTAAAAATGTGACAGGAACATAAATGCGCAGAAACCGCTTAGAGTTCAGAAGGATGGATTCAGTTCACAAAGAGACTGGAAAAGGGGAAATTGTTAGCTTAGCTTAGCCTATGGCCTCCGTGGTACACTCACTGTAAAACTGTAAATGGCCATTTTTACATTTTTGATTTCACAATGCCTAAACTAAGAAGATATAGCATCTTGATCAGTCAGCTTTAAAAGATACAAGCAGACAAATCTTTGATGCTTGGAGAGAGCTAGTATAGTCAGATTTTTCTGCCTCTGGTCTTTATGCTGAGCTAATTGTGGCTCCAACTTTATAATTTTCTCTTCTAAGCAAAGATGTGAATAATAATATTTTTTTCAATATGTCTACCACATCAAGTGACAGTGCCCTAAATAAGAAAAGGAGGGAAAAAAATGTTGGGAAAAAAAACACAAAGTATTAATGATGAAAGTAATTGATTTTCCATATTATTAAATGTATCACACTGAAGTGCAAATAAATATCTTTGCATATTTTATAATCAAATATGAAAAAGTGACTGTTAAAGTCTGAGATTTCCACATTTCTCTCCCTCCACAGCACCGCCCATCGATCTCTTTCACCATTTCTCTCCCTGACACTCCCTCCTGCTTCCAGCTCAAGGCCTCCTCGTCATTATGATTCGCAAAATAAAGTTTGTCACGGGCGCCAAGGTGACTCTGTCAAACTTGTCTCTACCTCTTCCCCTCCTCCGTTGTTATGCTCGGTCCTCCACCCTCGTCGTGTCAGGGCGGCCATATTGGCGGAGACACGCCAGACTCTGACAAGCGCCGCTGATCAAAGTTGGGGGGGTTGGGAGAGGAAAGGGTGATGCTGGTACAGTGAGGGGAGTCGATGGAGGCGGCGTGGGAGAGGCAGCAAGGCTAGGAGGCTAAGGGTGAACAGAGGAGAACCGGAGAACGAGGAATGCAAAGCGAGAAGGAGTATTGCAATGTCACAGCATCTTTAAACTGCTGCGTTGGCTGTCTGACTAGACTCATCCCTCCAAAACAAAGAGGCCTGACGGGGGACCAACTCGATACTCTGACAAACCGACTCTAGACAAGGTGAAAAGGTGATAGTGCCGCAGGGTGATGGAAGATGATAAACGAGCAGATTTGAAGTGATGTAACAATTACACAGATAGGATATGATGAACCTCCGATAGCTTAAAAGCTCCTTTTCATATTTCAAATGCAGGAAAGTGAGCGCGTTAGTGATTGGCAATAGTTGACCTTAAATGCTGCAAGCTGTACAAGCATTCCTGTGTATAATTCATTGCTCGGGGCTGGGATAGTGTGCGGGGTGAATTTAAATGCTAAATTTTGAATTGTAAATTACAAAATAAGATCTCACAAAGTAAAAATAACGATATCACGAGTCTAGTCATGATTGTAGAATGGCTTTGAATGCATTTCAGCTCAGCTTTTATCTCTCTGTATGCTACTCCAATGTGCTGTCTTAAATGTTAGGCAACATTTTCAAGTACCAAGCAGCCGAACCACCACCTCAGACATTTACAACAGAAGATGCAGGATGAGGGACGTCTGCATTATGGAGGACTCCACCCACTCTGCACACTCACTGTCCTCTCAGGCAGGAGGCTGCAGAGCATCTGGAGCAGGACCACCACAAGCTGTTGGACCGTTGAACTCTGGTGGTGCTCTGTAGCTCTCCACCTATCATCCACCAACCTGCAGCTATATACACCGCTTTGTGTTTTTACATGCGCAGTCCAATGAACGCTACCTCATAGCTCATATCTGTGAGCTATTTGCACCTTCATATGTCATTTGCACGTTCTGTGTCTCTCGCTCTCTTAACTTCAGCTTTATTGTCATTTAGCGATGTACGTAATACACAGTTGAACAAAATGACGTTTCTCTTATCCACTTCACAGTGCAGAAATAAAAGTGTTGGTACTATGAAAAAATTAAGAATAAATATAAGGTCAATTGAAAAAAGACTAAACTAAAAAAACACGAGTCCTGAATGATCAGTTATTGTGCTAATTATACATAATATAATGTAGGTGACAATTACACATGGTATAGGATATAATTCCACATAGTGCAGCACATGGTATAGAACATAAATATCTGCGATACAGTGTAAATAATAAATAATACAGTGCAAGTGGTAATTAACATGGTAGGTATGTAATCACACATAGAACAGTGTAACAAAGTCTGTAGTAGTTGTGTACATAATATCATGCACATATATAATGTGAAGTGTGTGTAAGTTTGAGTTTGGAGGTGACTGGTGTGTGTGCGGGTCTATGTGTTGTAGTCACAGGATGTTCAACAGTCTGATTTCCTGTGAGAAAAAGCTACTGCAGAGCCTTAATGTGTGGGTTCTGATGCTGCACAGTCTTTATTGAATATCCATGCTGCTCTGACAACTGCATTACCGTCCAGGGATTAATAAAGTTATCTAAGTTTAAGCACATACCTATTTATCCATTTACCACTGGTCAACACTTGTGTATGTTGTTTATATTGCTGTGCAATTTCCCTTATTTTTCTTTATTTCTTTGACTTACAACTGGGACTTGAGTACTAATTTCATGACACCTCATGTGAATACGTGTGCTGGCGTGACAATACAGAACCATGAATTCTTGAAAATAAGTTAATCACAATCCTTTCTGTGCCCTGCATTTAGTCCATCCCTGCCATTTCTGTGAAACCTCACTCTGTCTCCTGGAATAAAAGCAATCACAGGTGTGTATAATGAATGGGTGGCTGCATGTGTGCTGGTACATATGTCATCATTTGTATCTATGCAAAGGCAAGAAGTGATGGGAAAATTAGAGACATTATAAAGCGGCTCAGCACATTAACTCTGATAAATGCTACCTTTGTGAAACTTAGTGGTCCTTTTATGCGAAAATTGTGTTAAAGACGGACAGTAAAAGGATAAAAGAGAGACATGTTAGACCTAATGAGAGTGTGGCAGACAGAGAAAAGAGAATTTAATGTGTGAGTATGTATGAAATCAGCATGACCAGGGTCCAGTCTGTAGAGGCTTTTCTTGCTGTTTGAAGCGACCACAGGGGTAACCGTTGCTACAGAGAAGAGTCAGGGAGGCAAGAGGAGTGAGGAGGCCACTTTGCCACCCTGGCTTGGCCAGCAGGGACCTCCTCCACTTTCGAGTAGGCCAGAAGGCGAGTTAACGTCCATTCTGATCACTGATAAATGTGAAGTAATCTTAATAACGTTGGCGAGCTCTTGTGGTCGAGTGAATAAGTGCATGTAAAATCTCTGGTGGACTCGGCATGTAAATGCACAAAATGGGGCTTTGCAAAACTTGGTGAATGTTGAGATGGATGAATTTTAACCAAACAACAATTCCTTTCTAAATGTGGGTGTTTTATGGTATTTCAACTTCACTAAACACCAACTGAAACATACGCAAACACAGAGGGAAAAGCTGTAAATAAAATTGAAGGACAAAATGACACAAATCAAAACGCGATACTATGACTCAAAACTCACAATGTGACTGCAAAATCATATCTATTCAAAATGATTTTCTTCTTCTAAAAAAAAAAGCCAAACAATAAGCTTTTGCATTAAACCAGATTCTGTGGCAAAAAAAAAATGTGCTTCTTGACAAAACTAGGAAGTTATTCAGACTCAGCTGCATCCAGCAGTCATTTGACAAAAATTAAAACACTTTTTGACTGAACTGGGTTGAACTGCAGGCTGTGTATATACAAAACATACAGCAGACAAACCAACTGAAATTAAACCACAAGTTATTAAATTACACCACATTTGTTTCCAGTACTGGTAACATTTGGGTACATTTGGAAAAACACACTATCGCTTCCAGGCCTTTTTGAATTTTTGCAAAATAAATAACAAAATTCTACTTTATTGAATGATTTATGGCAATATAAATTTGTTATACTGTAGATTTTTTTTCTTTTTGCTTGGAGTTCTGAGGTATACCAAATTACTTGAAGTTATGATTGCGTGAGAAAAATATTGGAAAATTGTCCAAAACATCCATCCCAATATCTTATTTATTTAGATTTAGTATTTAGTATTTAGATTGCTTTTTTGCTTGGCTAGCAACACAAAATCCAAAAATATTAAAATCAAATGAGATAACTAAGAAAATCTGGTAATTTTTGGAACTTGTACATAATAAAACGTGAAATTATTTCTCATTTATCAAGATATTTGCTTTTCATCAACTAATTATTTATTCAAGATCTAAAAATGACCTTATTTCAACATGAAATATAGTGGACTCGAACTATAAAGTAGCACCAAATTAAAATATTACATAAAAGTATCTCAGAATTGTACATCAAAGCAATAAACATGCATTACAAGATATATAGAAGCTTGCCAAAGGGGTGTGCATTTGATTCATTCAGTCTGTGCTTTAAATCTCAATCTAAACTAACTTCTGACCTACGTTGCAATAAATCAGCACATTTTATCACCAGCAATCCATAAATTTGATCCCATCTTGTTGCTAACAATATTAAACAGCTCCCGGCGTGGTGGAATTCGACCATCCATATGGAAAAGGAGCATGTTGCCGAAGCTGAAAATGTCATGGTATCCCTTTAACAGCCATGCTAATGCTGCCACACTGAGCTACTTGCTAATTTCATGCTCCACGCAACAGGGATAATTTGGTCCCTGTCTGTCTTTCCGTCTATCTGCCGAGGAAGAGCAGCCAGTGTGAGAGGGTTTCGCTCTAAATCATTCCTCCCCGTGTCTTTCTCTAAGCTTCTTCTACTCTTCCTGTTCTTTAAGATCAATAGCCGAAGAGACGAACAGGACAAAAAGGTGCAGGAGAGAAAAAGAGGAGAAGCAGGACTGAGAGCAAAATAGACAAAATCAAAGGCAGAAGAGCCTGCAGATAGAGAGAGATGACGGGAGACTGAGAGGAAGACAGAGAAAGTGCTGTCTCGTGTTGGATGGGGCTACTGAACAGATGGCCACACTGCAGAGAGAAGACCACAACGGAGACATTACAACACTCAGGTTAAAATCTCCCCTGGAAGACACACACACAGACACACATCCACACAGGCTCAGTGGCAAAGGGCAAGGTCTTCCTGTTTATTATCAGCAATTTGTGAGAGACCCGAGCACTCCAGGTACTTTTTGTTCCTACAAGGCCGGCAACTCTGTATAAACGTGGTGAATCACTGCCGTATCTTGAGGACACTTGTCAAAAACCTGCATTAAACAGTTCAGACAGCCAGCTTGTTACATGTATTAATAAATAATGGCTGTGTTGAAAAATGGGTCCTGTACATAAAATCAAACCGTATACCAGACAGAAGAAAAAAATCATTGCCTCGGAGCAAAAGTCTGTCAAGCATGACAAACTCAAAACATACTGACAAGCAAATGAACTCAATTTAACCCTCCGAACTACAAAACCTGTCAGCAGATTTGAAAGCTATTTTGCCTTTAAATAGAGATTGCCAAAATTGCACCTTTTGTAAGAGTCCAAAACTGTAATAACAAAGATACTAATTGGAGTTTGCAAAGAATTACTCATCTGTGACATGCTATTCTAGGGAAACTTACCCAAATCTACAAATTAAATAGTGACATTTGAATAAAATTGCTTTATTCCATTCTGAGTATTTAAAAAATTACCAAAATTATGCTGTCTGTTCTAGACAGGTTTTGTCAAAAATGAAAAATGTCTCTTTACTTGACGCAACCATGAAGTCACAAGTGACTCAGCTGCAACCAACAGTCGCATAACAAAAATTCTGGGACTTTTGGGCTGAACTGGGTTGAACTGCAGGCAGTGTTTACACATCATAGTATGAGTATGAAAATGTGAGCAGTAAATATCTATAGTAAAAAGGGCCATGATTTTTTTCATAATTTGACACCTGTTGTTTTTTTTTTTTTTTTTTTTTTCAAATTTTAAAATACTAGTAATCACAGAAAAATGCAAAAAAATTATTGATGGCATTTTAAAGACATTTTTTGAGTTTTCTCTGCTTCAGTCTATGGTTGTGGTGTTTCTATAAAGAAACATTTCATATTGCAGTGACAAATGAGAGAAATTGCTTGGGGTTCACAGGGTTAAGATCAAGTATGGTGGAGGAGAAGAAGTAAAGCAGAGATATAAGAGTAAATCTGAGTTGAGTCGATAAGAAGAAGGACAGAAGGGAAGTGTGAAAGAACAGCCGTGCAGTGACAAAGAGAACAAAGTTTGAAAAAGGACAATAGAGGGGAGCCGAGTAGAACAGACAAGAACAGCTTTGTGCTTTGCTGTCAGCCCTGTTGAAAGTTTCATGAGTGGAAATGGCCTAATTCTCCTACCAGGTCAGGAGTGGAGGTGAGGGACTGTGACAGTCTCTGCCAAAAAAGGTGTATATGTGTTTGTGCGTCGCATAAAAGGTTGTGTGTATGGTTGTGTTGAGGTTGCGATCAAAACGACATTGTAAAACATCAAATATTTAGAAGATGGATTACAAGTACAATGTGCACTTTCACTCCTGTCAAGTCACGACAAAGCAACAACACTGTTTAATGATTCATCCCTTGTTTCTTTTTTAGACTTGGGATGGACTGTGTATGTATTTGTTCATAGTGTGGCTTTAGTTTACAGTCGTGTCAATATCCACCCGACTGCTTTGTTTCAGGGTCAAAGGGGTCATGTTGTGGGAAACCCAGAAAAGTTCTTTAAATGTCAGTCTCAAAACCCAAGACCTTATTGCATGTAAGGCTACAATGCAAGCCACTGTATGATATTATTAGTAAATTTATGAAGTGTTAAAATATGAGAAAACCAAATCAATTATTTGAGAAGTTCTCTCAAAGCAGACAATTCTTGAGTGCATTATAGCCCCTTACAAAGACAGCAAGCCAAGGTGACCCATACATTCTGGAGGCGTACACATCAAATGTCCAAACAACCTCAGCTGACTCTGGTCAATGCAAAGAAGCAGCAATAGTTCAGGAAGGAACGCTGAACTCCATTTGTGGGCCAAGTCCAGTTCTTGGCTCCTGCTGAAGACTACAACTTAGACATTTTTACAAATCTGACCGTAAAATTAGAAATAAGGGACTTTATCAGATCTCTGGAGCCCGCTCATCTTCAGATTCAGGATAGATGAGCCACCATTGCAATTCGGGATCAAGATTTTTTCACCAACCTGTTTCAGTCCAAAGCTCAGATCTGCTAGGGACACTGTACAGGTTGATCCAGACTTCTCATAAACACATGACTTCTGACGAGCTCCCCTCGCAGACGGTGCTCAACATATTTACAGAACCTGCAGTGATTGTTATAAACGTTTCAGAAGTCCTGGGAGTGCTGTATTGCTGCACAAGTACAATACCTAGCGAGAAATCCGATACGGTTTTTGATTTTTATAGGCAACGTCTTGAATCTTTCTGATGAGACCTTGTAGTCAACAAACATGGACACTGCTGGAATGATATTTAAGTTGTTTCAAATATGCCTGAGGAAACTAATGTGTACTGCATGATTGAAAATACAAAATCATAAAGAATACTGATGTTAAACTGAAGCTCACCTGCTGGAATAACTTCAGTGTACAGACTGTTCTGACATTAAGGTGTAATTTATGCTGAGGATATGACACATGAATTGTGACTAAATATCCAGACAAAAGTACTAGGTATTTTTGTTGGGTAAGAAATAACTGCTTGTTACTATGGACACCATCCCATTAAAGCTAATTATATAGTAGAACTGCTAGCATCTCTAAACCACACGCTTGTGGAGAATTCTGTTCAGGTACTTTATCAGAGCATTAGAGTACAGTAGAGGAGCATAAAGGTCACCCATTCTGGTGTCACAATTGTCTTGAAGCATGTCAAACCATATACAAGAACGATGTGCTCACCTCTCACCATTTCCCTCCCTTACTTAAACCCATCCATTAACGCATTCAGAAAGAATAACTGAAATGACTGGGAACCAATATGAGTGTTGCACTGTACTCAGCTGAGCAAGAAATAACAAATCCACTCTGAAAAAAAGGAACACCTATATAACATTTTTATCAAGCTCCTCAGCTATAGATAGGCCTGTTACTGTTAGTAACTGGGGTTCATTCACTTCCTAGAAGTAGAGTTTGTTACAATGCTTTAGTAATGGAGACCTGACCAGAAAAACATAGTGCTTTTCATGTTCTCCTAGTGTTTTTTTCAGAGAAAGGATGCTTCACATCTATTGATGCCTACAAAAGTGCTGTCAGTGTTCAGGACTTTTTTCTCCAGGGTCCTGAGTGTTGCACTGTAGCTGACCCAGTTTTATGTCACTGAGGACGAGAGATCTTTTACTGACAAGGACAATTTAGCAACATTAAAGAGCCCATATTCTGCCTTCTGCCCCCTGTCCCCCCTTTCTTTAGGATGTTTTTAGTGCATAAAAGGTCGGTAAACTTACAAAGCCTAACGTTCACACCACAAAAAGCTTTTCCCCCTCACAGAAAACTCTGTTCCTTATCTGCCTGAATCACCTTGTTTTAAGTTTGGCTTTTATTCTGTTACTTATTGATGTCACAATGTAACACACTTGCATAAGGTCGGCCTGTTGGCTGGTTTGGCACTTCAAACAAACTAAAAATTAGTAATTTCCTCACAGTCTACCATTATTTCTTCGCTAGAGTCACTCATCTGTGTCTCTCTATTCAAAGATCAGGGTTAACAGTACATAACGCATAATGTATCGCTTTCGTTGTGGTAGCAGAACAATCAGGTCTGACTGGACTTCATAAGAGTAGGTTTTCAAGAGACAGGAGCTCAACCAGAGCGTTGATTAGAAGCGGTGGTGCTGCTACAATGTGTAGTACAGGAAAAATAATGATTTTTTTTTTTTTTTTTTTTAACACTACAACATGTTAATATATTGTAGTAGACCCCAAAAACAAAGTTATTAACCTGTATATTAGCACAATATGGGCACTTATTATAACAAAGTTTTGGAAGTCAATGTTCCTGGATTAAACTGACAGCTTTCATTTAGTTTGAACATGATAATTAGCAGTTAATCTACAAATGAAAACTTTGACTAAAGAGAATTCTGATACTAGTCAGGATAAACATTCATGTGATGCCAATAACATGCTGACATCAGGTTTCTACATGGAAAGAAGAAATCTGCTCCACCCTGGAAAGTAGCCAAAGCGACCTAAAGGTGTTTCAATCCAAGTAAGGCAAAAAATATCTTTCTGCTATGTGGCTTTTACCTGTCAGATGCAATCTGTCATGCTGCTCAAAGTTCAGTCAGAGTTCACAAAGACTTAGACAAGATTCATTTGCTATTTAGTAATTCAAGCTATGGTTTGTTGGCAGAGGACCATGCACTCTGGCTATAAACTGCAACATATCCAGGCTTCATTTTTCTACATTTTATAGAGTCTTCACATTTCTGTTCTTGTTCACTTCTATTTTTACTTGCTGCAGTCTTTATCCATCTATAGCCTCTAATGCACTCCAATTTACTCTATAACCTTCCCTTCAAAATGTATGTCTGCTTTTCCAGTCAACTCCTCCTCTTTTATCCTCCTTTTAGGTGCAATAGAAATGGTCACATATACTGTCATTACCGTTATTTGACCACAGCTCCTATTTTATTTGGTTAGACTCGCAAATGTTGGACTTTCGAGTTCAGCAAACATAATCAACATTCACCAAAGCGTATACAGGACAAGGAATATCAGCATTTTATATAATCCCTTTTTCGGGAGAAGCAAGAAGAATATGTAAAGAGAGAAGACGGAAACTTAGAGGGATGTTGCTGAAAACGGGGAGCAGGAGGCCGAACAGGGTAGATACTATACGTACTGATGTTTGTGCGAACATCTGGCCATTCTGATGGAATGGCGAAGTTCATTTCCAACCCGACCTCAACTCTTCTTTCCTCTCCCCTTGACCCTTCCCATCTAATCAAACACACTGATGTGATCACATGTCTTACACTCTCAACCTCTGCACCAACTAGAAAATCCATTATATGTACTCAGCTCAAGACCTGGACTATCAACACACGTTCCAGCACATACACACACCTCGCAGAATCAATAGCACACATTAGGTATTATTGACAACGCCAACTGAGGTTAACAATCTGGCCTAAATGTGGGCGCTGCCTATTAAGCTCTGTGTAAATGTCATAGGGCAGCAGGATGAACGAGTCCAGATTTGTTTGAATGGGATTAAGATTCTGCTCTCTCTCACACATTTACACATCTAGGTCAACACAGTAATAGGCTTTACTTTGACACTCGCACACAGAAGAACGCAGCAGCCAGAATATAAAAATTAAACCGTGAGTTAAATCATCTAAAACTTCTGTGTCATGTGTGAAAGGGGCGACCGACATCTTTGTTTCATTGCTGAATTAACTAATCCTTCGCAATCCTTCACTCATAATCTTCCCCAGAAATGTTTATTATTCACATTTTTCACTTGTCCAATCCTTAGATCCTTTTTGTCTCATCACCGTTTCTCTCGAAATGACATTGTGCTAACACAGACCAAATAAAACGATCCTATTAAACTGACAACCAAAGTATAAATTTGTCAGTAACAAGGCTGTGCGACGGGGCTGAGCAGCACAGTTGGGCTCTATCACAAGCTCTGTACAATTAAGATTATCATAGAGTGAGGTGCAATGTTTAGGAAAAAAAATAAAAGATCTGTATTATGTTGCATCATACTGCTGGGTTGGCTGGGATATAATGGTAGCAAACACAAACGCGCCACTTCTGAGGCAATCATGGATGCCATTATCAGAGAATATCCCCGTCGCAGAAATCTCATGCAGAGCCAGAAGAGATAGAAATGAAAAGATAACAAAAAGCACAATAACAGCCGCTTTTTACTGTGCCTGTTTGTGTGTGTTTGCACCTGGTAGGTGTCCCACAGTCTGATCGTGCAGCGTAGTGGCAGCTCCCTCATCAGGAGGTTGTTCATCCAGCGGAAGGCGAACTGCAGGTACTCCACCTCGTACTGCTGCATGTGGCGATGCACGGATTCTGCCAAAATAAATATATATTGTTATAAGAAATTGCAAAATTAAAGCACACACAGATGAAGCATAGAATTAAGCTATAAAAAAGGTGACAGTAACAAGTGTGACAGATTCCTTCCGTGCTTTGTTAATAACTGCTGCAGTCAATGTCACACAGCCTTTTCCACGTAAGAGATATAATTAAAGAGCAATCAAAATGGTCTCAGAAAAGCTACATACTGAACCAAGATGAGAAATGGAAGTGCAATTGTATTGTACTTGTCAGCACTCGCATGTCGCTCTGGTGAGGAATGAAGTGCATATAAAGTAGGTCATTGGTAACCGGAGGTGAGGACAGAAGGCATGTATGTAATGTATGTATAGAGTGCATGTTAATTAATTCTTTAACATCACAGTTTCCAGTAGGAGAAGATTAAAATTGCATTTTGCTGACTTCTAACCTGTCGTATAAAGTCACTCTGTGAAAAGGCAATGAATAGTCTTCAGGCACAGTGTGTTCATAATGTTGTTGAAGCACACATTTTGTGTTTAAAAATGCTTTTTATGTATGATGCAGGTTTTACGTTAAGCTTCATTGTGTGCGTTTGCAGTGTGAGTGCCGTGGATTGGTTTTACTGCAGGGATGGGAAATGACAACAATGCAAGTGGAATAAACTCAATTTGAATCTCTTGAAACAAATGGAAAAACAAACACTTTGATTTAAAAGGAAAAGCAAAATAATTCAACAGCTTGGCATTTTTAGCAAACAGTCCTCAAATGAAGAAAAGGGTGTATTTGTTGGGAACTATTTTTCTAAGTGGATTATCACACGTGGTGTGACTGCAGGTATTTGCAGCACAGCAACAGTATATGTGGTTGTCAATTGTGTAAAAAGCTCCACAAAAACAATAGAAAGCAGTAAGCTGGTTGCATGTCTGTGGCATGATAAGGATTTTTCCTTCAGTCTTCACTTTGAAGTCAAATCAATCCACCAGGGCTGCACTAACGACTTTTTCCTATTGATTAAGTTATCGACTGTTTTATCGATTATTCTACACATAAGCTTTTTTTTTCAGCAAAAACAGCACGAAAAAAAGAAATCTGAGTTTTATATTGAACAACTGAACAAAGTGACGAGAAATGCAATCTGTGTAAGGGACAAAGTGCAACATGGACAGGGTGGATATTTTACAAGAATGGACCACAGATCACAGAAATACAGCAGAATTCACAGCACATTCGTCGTCTTTAACCCATGTGTACGGTTAATTTGTCAGACAATACTGCAATTATAAAATCAGGATCATAGCTGTGCAGAGCAGCAGTTACTGGATGTTACTGCTGGTTTCAATGTGCCATTAAATATACCATTAAATGTACAGTTAATGGACTGCATTTCAGTCTACTTTTCTTGTTCTTTTGTCTCACAAAAGAAACCAAACATATGTAAAACAGAACTGCTCTGTTTGCAAATAAGTAACTAGATAGATGGTTTGGGGAGAGAAAAGTGAAGGAAACCAGTGGTTAACAGTTTACAGGTTCTATGAAACCAATTATTACTTACTCATGATGCAGCCTTGACATCTCATCCGATCAAGTTTTACGGATGGCATCTGAAGTCATCTCTCACCTGGCAGTTTCATGACTATTCACACTTCAAGGCATGTGAGTCTTAGTACCATGGCCACATAGCTTCCTGTCATTTTTTTCCAATCCAATGTACCAGTTTTACTTTGTAAGTAATGCTTCTACTCTTCTCTGGCTAATGATAAATATTTGTTTCAAATATATAGTCTTGTTTGTTCTCGACAGAACAGATTTATATATACCTTTTTGAGGACTGAAAGAAACCTATTTATACAGTATACAGGTTCTATGACACCAATTATCAGCTACTTATAATACAGTCTTGAGATCTTGTCCCAGATAGTGTCACCATTAACATCTTGAGTCATCCCTCGTCTGGCAATTTCATGACTATTCATGTCTCGAGACGTGAGTCTTGATACTAAATATAGTACCATAACTATACTGTTGCCTGTCATTTCCTTCCATTCCAATACACCAGTTTTACTTAGTTCGTTCTTGACTAAAACTGATTTATATACACCTTTTTGATCAGTGAAGTAAACCACCTTTAAACACAGGAGCAGTTCAAAAACACCAATTATCAGGTACTTATAATGCAGTATTGAGATCTCGGCCCAGCAAGTTTTACCATCAACATCTTGAGTTATCCCTCCCCTGGCAGTTTCACAACTATTCACATCTTGACACATAGGAGTTTTGGTTTCCATATATAGTACCGTAACTATATTGTTTCCTGTCATTTCTTTGGATTCCAATGTACAAGTTTTTCTTTGTAAGTATTGTTTCTTCTCTTTTCTGGCTACTGTTGGATATTTAATTGTTTCAAGTATATCTTCTTGTTCGCTCCTGACTAAAACTGATTTATATACATTTTTCTGAGGTGTAAAAGAAACCGTATCTAAATGGAGGACTGGTTCCATGACACCAATTACCAGGTTCTTATAATGCGGTCAGCAAGATTCATTAATAACATCTTGAGTCATCCCTGACCTGGCAGTTTCACAACCATTTACACATTGAGGCGTTAATGGGCCATCAGCCATGGGAATTTAAGGAGATAATATATATCTTGAACTTCCTATCAGTCAGAAGTGAAGAAGCCTCTTATATGAGAGGTGAAATGTCTTTTACAACCAAAACGAGAAGTCCAGTTGATTTCGACTGAAGTTCTCAGGTCAAGACCACAGTTTGCATTTTTTATTTTTATCCTCATAAAATGTGTTTTGTTTTCACTTCACATAACAGGTTCAGATTATGTCTCGCTACCAAACAAGCTGCACAAACAGACAACCATATGTTGCATCAGGCTGTCAATATGGTCTCAGCATGGGGTTCAAATGTCAGTATCAATGTCAGCGACACGGCATGGCTTCAGGCACGAACGCTCGCTGAGAAGAATCAGAAATGTCAGCAGAAAACTTGCCGCATACGGGCCTGTGACACTGAGAATGGCTGCCTTTGTTCCTTTCTTCTGTTCTTGATAAATGTTTGTTTTATGCTTCTTTACATAACAAAAGATTAAAAATACCACTCAGTATTCAGTAGCCCCCCTGTTTCATAGTCATCAAACCCATGACACTCATTCTTTTTCTCTCTTTCATGCACACACACAGACTTCATAATAGAGCTGTAATTATAGAGCTGTCAGGGAATCTATGAGAAAAGCCAGTTAGGGAGGAACTATAGCACCCTCTTCTCTCACACTGTGCTCTTAATCAGGGCTGACTGACAAGCACACACACACTCTCAAATACAACTTTAATAAAGCTGTAATTGGTGAAACACTGCATAAAATATTTCCAGCCAAGATCACATACATTATTGCCTTCCAGCACTTGAGTGGCACCTGTCTGCCATTGCTCACATATGCATGTTTAACAATTAAAACACACACTCCGCCGCATGAGCAGAGCGCAAAGTAAACACAAAGCTATTATTTCACACTCCTCTCCGCAGTTTAATTATCACATGCTGCTGTAAAAGCATAAACAAGGCGAGCTCATTAACAGTGAATGCATCATGGTGACAGATCTTCGCTAGCTGCCAAACAGGGAGGGAGAGAGTGGAACAACTTTAGACAATGTTAAATTACACTAATGAACTTGCTCTGCCTAATATTAGCGACTTCACCAAACACGCGGAGGAAGAGGTGCAGCGGCGGTGGGGGAGGGAAGGGGCACGGTCATTTGTCATGTGGAGTTATCACAGTGGGGTGAGGAGAAACGAGAGCAGAGGAGATGAAAATTAAAAAAATACCAAAAAAATAAATAAATAAAAGATGACGCCAAGCACCAAAGCTTGTGACTTTTTCTGAGTCGTCAGCTGCTGTCTAGCTGGCGCACTGCTCGGCATGCTGGGTAAGGTAGTTACGAGGGCCGAGGGAGGCTGAGGATGACACGTCTCATAGACACTGATTGACTGATGAGTCTTGTCTTGCTCCCTACTGCTGGTTAAAGTTGAGGACGGAGTTCACGGTGCTGCTCGTCGGCTCTCCACAGTGGACTGTAGCCTGTAGGCTGGTGGACAGTAGAAGGTCAGAGGTTGTACAGTGACTAGTGAGCAGCTCACAGGATTTTGCTGATGAGGCCAGTTCTGGCTGACTTCGTGCTCTCCTTGGTATAAAATGTAATTACAGTTACACGTTTTTTTCTGTCCTCTCTCCCACTCTCTGACTGGATTTCATTTTTTTTTCTGTCACCATCTCTCATATTTCTCACATTTTGAATTTACTCTTTAGTTAGGTTATTTTGCTCTTAACTATTCCAATTTCACCCACCCTCACCAACATCCTTTACATATGAACTTTATGCACTTGGATTTTCTGTTCTCTATTTTCATGTAAGTCTGTATCTTGTGAGATGACATATGTTGTGAATCTGTGTTGCGTAAATAAAATTGAATTGAATAAAATGAGCTAAAATTGTTTAAGACTAATATATGGACAAATTGGGAGACGGAGAAACGACCCGAGTATTCGGTTCGGTCCGTGAGGTCAGAGGCGGTGAGCTAAAGGGGAAGGGGGCGCCAATATTCGGATCTCAAAATTAATATCCGGATACCAGCCCTAGTGCGAGGATGTCCGTCCATGTTCAGCGCTTCGCTCGGACGGTGATTTCTGTTGCATTGCGCGCTCACTTCCACTTTTTTATTACTGCTAATGTAACTCAGGTTAGAGTGGGATGTTTTTCATATTGCAGCTCCAGGATTAGTGATGCTGCTCTATCTGAAGTGTAAATGAATGAATGTCTTCCAGCCAGTTAGCCTGTCATTTAAGGATAAACCCAGAAACTAGACAGTGACCAGGTCAGAGAATCAGCTGCCTTGATGCTAATGCTAGCGCTAATGCTTGACGATGATAACTTTAACTGGAACTTGTTGTACTGTGTAGAAATAGTCAAACCTAGTGTTGTAAGTATATTAGAGAAAACAGTAACATCAGTCTACTTTTTGGTTTAACATAACCCTGTTCGGCTGCTAAGCTACTAAACCTTAGTTACATGTTAAAACCTTATGTTTTTGGATTTCACTTGACAACTGAAAAGGCCTTCAGGATGGTGTGTAAACTTTCCAAATCCAGAAAGATCAGGACAGAGCTGCTAATATTAGCCTAACCTCTTAGCCTTCAGAAAACAGAAGATGAGCCAAGTACTAATGAAGCGCTTGCAATTTAAAATTTTGTCTCACACAAAAAAGTAAGCTGTACGTTTCTTGTACAACAAACACCAAATTGTCAGAAGAAAGTAGTGTAAATAAATGCCTTTCTTCAGTATGGAGCGGATTAACTTACAAACTCTGCTAAATTCAAGGACTCGCATATAATGGTACACAGTCAAGTTGTACATTAAATGGAGTGATGTCTGCACAGCCTTGGTTTGTACTGTAGGTACTAAGCTACTTAGCTGCACATGCTGTATGTACACATATTTGCAGTTGTGTGCTTGGCTCTAGTTATTTGCTTGTTTGTCACACAAAGAGAGACACTCTCTGGCAGGACTCAGATATAACTAAGTCCACAAAGCATTTCGTTATTTCTCTCGCACAAAAAGCATCCACAAGGTCATGCTGTGCACAAAGTACACACTAAACCAGCAGACTTTGATTTTTATACAGGCACATACATGACATGCCAGCTTCCAAACACACATCTGAAGTGTAAATGATGTGTGTAAATATAAAAACAACTGATCTGTTATTAATAATGTGCGGATTTGTAAAATGAGTCAATTAGCATGATGAAATTCCATCTTATGTTTCACAGTGTTTAAAATTTTCCTTGTGTTTCAAAGAGTTTAAAATCAAAGGAGGATGCGACCTGACAGAGATGTTGGGGTGTATACAACATGTATTGTACTGCATGTCATTCCTCTGCTCTCTTTTTCAACACTTACTGTCTCTCTACACAGGCACTATAAAAAATAAAGTATAAACACATCCAATGAAATAACCTTAAAAAATGCTTAAAAAAAAAAAAAATCAGTACACTTAAATACAAGTCAAAAAAATGGCACTGTTAACGCAAATTTCACATTTTCCTTAAGGACCTGGTTCTGACAGGAGTGAGTCTCTTTACATAAACACATAAATGCTTGCAACACACATTATACTCAACAAAAGTCAGTATTGTATAGTCAGACCATTCTCTAGCGCTGTGTAGAATGGTCTGGCTGTACCTCATTATCATTCCAAAGGGTCTGGCTTGTTTGTATTTCTTTAAACCAAACTACAGTCAGTTTGGCTGGCGTTAAACCCAGGGCACAGCAATGGTGTCCTGTCAAACTAGTGATAGGGAAATATACAGTGCTAAATGTACAGCCAAAGGTAGGTTTATACACAAAGTCTACATTGGTGAGTCAGAAGAGCAAAAGGTGACGTCTGGAGGTTGTGGAGGCCTGTGTTGTTAGACCAGGTAAATGCTAAAGCTGAGCTAAAACCAGGTTAAAATTCACCAGAAGGGGCCTAATTATAAGACTTTCAAAAAAGGCCTTGATTTCATAAGAAAAACACAATAAGAAACAAAGTTTTTCCTGCATAAGTGCCTTTTGGCATCTTCCAAAGAGGTTTAAGCGAGCTCGTAAACAATAGGATTTGAGCATAAAATACTCCTGATAATATTAATTTTTGTTCACTGTTTTGTTAACTGTGGTTTCAATTTGTCACACATTGTTTATTAAATAGTCAGAAATAGCAAGAAGAGACACAGCGCTCTATCAAATTAGGTAACACAAACTCATTGTCTTCAGTGTACACTGACCGATCTGACTGTCATGTATAATTACCCCCTCAAAGGCCCATTCTGAGGCTGGAAAAACCATGACAAAAGCAAAATATACTCTGCCTGAGCTCCATATAGAATAAATACAAATAAAATATACACACTAAATGTCATGCATATAAAAAGGCAAATTACTCAAGGTTTTGACAAAGCTCTGAAAAGATACTTTTTACTCCTCATTATGCAATACAGTCTAACAATCCAGCTACCAGCCTTTTTAACAAATTCAGGCTCAGTGTGCAAGCTGCTAGCACATTTGCATAAATAAATTCACCTTTGAGCAATTTGCATGTTGATGAACTTGTTCTAATGCACTTCCATGCAACAGATACACAGAGAGATAAAGAGATCAGAGAAACATTACATGCTGACAAAGTGGCTTGTCTTTTGAGGAGGTACATGTGCTAGCGTCAAGCAAGGCTAATGGGAGTTAGCGTCACTTATTACAAGTAGGATAATTACAGAGGGGTTGGGAGGAGTTTGAAGGAAAGGCAAGGAAAGAGAGGAGTGTAGAAATTTCAAAGTAAAACATTTCTCACAATGTCACTAGCTGTTTTCAAATAAGAGAATCAAAGGAAGGAAGTAGTTATCATTGATTTTTAACAAATCCTGGCAGTTTTCTGGCCTCCTTACTTCAAGTCTGATTTTCAACTTGTAGGACCGGATTGACAGAAAACGAGTAAAAGGGCTTAAGAAGAAAAAAGTTGTGTTTTCTTTTGCTGGTGTTCCTGACTGAGCATAAATGCTCTTTTAAGCATAGCCTCACCCGGACACTCATTTAAATATCTCAGTAGAGGGAGAAGGGAGTATTTTCTGTTCCAGGACATAAACCTGTGACATTATGGCCATTAAACCGGATCCTTGAAACCTTGAAATTTATTGCTGTCTTTAGACTCTAAAAATCATGCTATTTTAATTTTGTTAGACCTCTCTGCTGCCTTCATATTGGCCACTGCATTCACACCTATTTAATGATGAAGCAGTTTTCTCAGCAGTGAGTGCAAAATTGGTAAAGACAGGGATTCAAATTTTGAACAGATTTCTCAACTGATAATTAGCAAACAATTAACTGATAACACAAAATGAACTAAACGGGCATCAATCTGTGTCCTGGCATATGTGACACGACATGGCCACTCCAGTGTTACTGATGATCAGCCACTAGGACACCATTACACTGTCATAGCGCAACCCTGGCCAGTAGGCCTTAAGCAGCACAGAGGACTTTGTCATGGTGGTCCTTTACTCACTAAATTCTCATAAACATGGAATTGTCAGGAGTCCAAGTGTCTGCCTCCTAGGGCTGGACCCAAATATCCAAATATTCGGTCATTATGGTGGTATCCATATTTAATATGAGATCCCAATATTCAGATTCCTGCCCCCCGCCCCTTCCGCTCCCCCGTCGGACGTTACGAACCAGTCCAAATACTTGGATATTCGTCATTAATTGGGGCCGAATATCTGGAGCCCAGAAATTGCTATTCGGGCCAGCCCTTCTGCCTCCTCTAGGAATAGAGAGCTAAACAGTAAGAAGATCCACCTGGTGGCACAACCACATACTACAGCTAATCTACAACAAACTTTTTGACATGCAGGTCTGCCGTCTTCTGTCTCATCAATTAATATCTCTTTACTGGTTAAATTATTAGTGGGCCTTAACTGAGAACCGATAAACACAAGCATCGCAAGACTAATATTCAGCACGGAGACACTTTCTGTCATCTGTTTGCTTTCATCTGTGCTCATATATTCAGTAATTTAATACATTCACAATCCCAATTTGGCTGTGCTCATTTACATATTTTTTTCTGTTACTGCTGTCAGATAATACAACAAATATGAAACGGTAAAATATGCACTGTGTCCATGTTGCACTTTGTTTAGTATGCAGAGTAAACTTTTTCAATTTGTTGATAGTTTAATAGAAACTTGGCCCTGCACTACTGACTTAATTAAGAAGCCCTTTTTCTGAAATTTCTTTTTACAATATTGGAGGTGCCAGTTTAAATCTGCAGTTTTGCATTTTAATATATCAACTTTTGTTTACCTTTTCTACCATGCTGCATTATACAATGATGTAGAGTTTTTCAAAATCAAACAAAATCGTTGCTGGTGAGAAGCTCTACTACACATGGTAATTTGCACATAAAGCCACAAATATTACTGAAAAAGAGATAAAAAACTTTTGTCACCTTTGTCTAATGTCTTACTACCACATCCATTACAGGATGGAAGAGTTCTTCGAAATAGTTATGGAAAGGGTGAGGCTTTATCTCACAAATCCAGAGAACACATGGGCCATAATCTTTCTTGAGCTCTTTCCGAATGCACAGATTATTTTCCCAACATACAGGAGAAGCTGCAGTGATTTTGGAGAAGCAGAGAGAAGGTGACACAGAAGGTGGTGAGAGACAGACAGATCAGCAAAGTCCTATCTAAGCTGACCCAGTGCTGGAAATATTAATGTCATGAAATAATAAGCTGAGGTCAACAACATCCCAAACTACCTCATTCCCGCCATCCGTGTCTCTCCTTCCATTGTCTTATTAAATATGCCATCACCTACTAACACTCCTGTATCAGATATCCAACTGATACAAGGCTGACACAGAACACCAGAATCCCATAGTAACAGCTAATGCTTTCATTTTGCTGCCATTCGGAGAAGGTTACTAACTCGCTCTGTCGAAGAATAATTGATCTGTTCATTTGTGACAAGTCATGCAACAAATCTCAAATTAATTCGCCTTGAGATTAAGTACAATTTGTTCTGGAATGCAATGGAATAACACCGAAAGAAAATGCAAAAGCAAACAAATAAAAATGATCACGAGAAATTAATTCTATAACTTGGGATTTGTGTTAGGAATGAGAAACCAACATTGGTGCATCACTTTCTGCCGAATCCTTCGCCTGCTCGGAGACGCCAGGTCCCCACCTTTTATCAAAACGCGCACCACTCTGGATAACCCTGCATCTGATAAGCGCTGATGGGTAATTTTGGAAGAGATGAGAGGCCATTGTTCCCAAAACAGATGCTATGTCGACAGCGGGGCGAAAAACAATCCCGTAACACAAGATAAAAGCTATCTGTGATCTCATTAGAGCTGGTAATGTCAAGCTAGCGAGGTATAAAATGTCTCTGCCCCAGCTATGATGACAGGGCACTTATGGAATAAGATACAGTAAAAATGTCGAGTCATTTTTTATATTGTTGCTGGGGTGTAGTGGAGTGGGGACGAGGTGGAAGGACTTGGCAATCTTTTCTGTATGTGTTGGTTTTTACAGACGCAGACAAAAAAAATGCACTAACACATACAATCTTCACACAAACACACTGTATCGCTTTCTCACGTGCATGCTCGTTTTATCAGCAAGCTTCTTCTAACAGGCCTCCATACACTCCTTAACTTTCTCTGACATTCACACTCCTGCACACACAAGCATCACACTCCCCCCATCCATTTGAATGCAGCGGGTGAGGCCTCCCCTCCCTCTGGCTGACAGAGCGGGTGACAGGATAGTCGGACGGTACCAAGGTCAGCCGAGAACATGACCGTTGTACAAAAGCTTGCTTTGATAAGACCTTGTTTTGTTGCACAATGCATCATGGGCTGCGGCAAACGTCACGCACATTTGTAAGCGGCAAAGTTTGGATGGGGGGAAACTATTCAAAACCAGGTGACACGTGTATTGTGTTGAGAAAAAATGGAACAGACAGTAGGGGCCACAGAGGGAAAAGTAACTTAGCTAATTAACATTGAGTTTGTGTGAATTGTCATTGAGCTGCGTATGAGTACATTCAGCCTGCACACATTAACTTCCAGGCCTCAGCAGGCCACTGTTTTGTGTTAACAGTCACTAGCACATACGCATCACTAGGCAGCCGAATGAAAATTAGCGAGATACGACTGTAGTGTCATGTCGTTACAAACTGACAAAAATTTTAAAAACCCGAAAGAATCAAGGTGTGAAAACAATTTTTACTTGCTGGTGTGTATCTAGTGCTAACACAGGAATTCTAACTAGTAGAGAATGGAAGAGTTAATTAGAAAGGCAATTTCAGATTCATTTTTGATTTCTTTACCCATTTTTTATTCTTGGTGCTTGGTAGAATGTCCAATCAAGTCCAGTCACTGCCTCTTCCTCTCTCCTCTTTGCTACAAGCTTGTATTCAGGAGCTAAATACAGCCTTAATCAGGCACTGAAAAACCTGCATTCAGTTAAGATTTCCCCTTTTGGAATCCAAAGAGTTCACAATAAAGCACAGAACTAGTGATAGGTATGCCAATTTTTAAACAACTTTCTGATCTTTTTCTAAATTGTCTGAACTGACATTGTTCAATATTCTGATATCGCTCTCAATGTCAAAGTGACTTAGTTACATTAGCTTGTGAACCTGAGAAACTATCCAAGCAGACTGTGATCCATTTTTGATATGTCAGCTGGCCTGAAGGCATTAACTGCCCCAGAATGTTCAAAAGCTGTAAAAGAAAAGTGTGAATAACAGCAAATATATTTTCAGCTGAGTTGAATGCAGCAACACTGTAATTTTTTAGTAAAAAAAAAGAAATCAACATGAGCATGACCATTTTTCAATTCTGAATGTACTTTAAAAAAATACAGATTTTTGATGTTGACATTATGTACAGTTTTGGCCTGTTGTGTTTAATAGCCAGCGTGTCAACTCACCATTTTTCCTGTGATCTCACAATAAATTATATGTAATTTAGCAATATGGAAACAAATCTGGAAAATGAAAAAGCATAAATAACATAATTTGAATACCTCCACAATGCTCTCTGCTTATAAATACAGAATTGTCTATTGCTCAAGCTCCCATCTCCTCAAGTCACTACAGTATTACAAACAACAAACAAACTACAGTCTTCCTTTTAATTTAAACAGTAAGAGGCATTACCTGGTGGCACAATCAGGTACTACAGCTAATGTACAGCACATTTTCTGACCTGCATGTTCTTTGTCTTTTGCTGTACTGGCTGATATAGACTGCTCAAAAAAAATTAAAGGAACACTTTTCAATCTAAGTATTGCATCAAGTCAGTTAAACATGTGGGATACTGCTCTGGTCAAGCAAGTAACAGAGGTGGTTTTTAGTCAGTTTCAGCTGCTTTGGTGTTCATGAAATTAACAACAGGTGCCCTAGAGGGGTAACAATGAGATACCCCCCAAAACAGGAATGAGTTTACAGGTGAAGGCCACTGACATTTTTTCCCTCCAAATGTTTTCTGACTGTTTTTCACTAGTTTTGCATTTGGCTAGGGTCAGTGTCACTTCTGGTAGCATGAGATTTGTTTATTCCAGCAGTGTATTTTTCATTAGCCATATTTTAACACCAATTCATCGATTAAAATGTAATCATTAATACAGCAAGTTTGTGGGATAACACTAGATAAACAAGTTGAATTAGAATTTATTTTCTCTCAAACTAATTTATCAGGCCTTGAAGTGTATTTTTATCTCTTGCATGAACTTGATAGTGAACGAGTGAAAACTGAAGAAATGGAAAAAGAAGAAATGGAAAAACAAAAGAAGCAACAGGAGAGACTAAATGATGTAAGCAGATATCATGTAACAGCCCTACTGTGAACAGGATGGATAGATGGATGGATGGATGGATGGATGGATGGATGGATGGATGGATGGATGGATGGATGGATGGATGGATGGATGGATGGATGGATGGATGGATGGATGGATGGATGGATGGATGGATGACAACTCACCATCAATCCTGCTGACCAGTTCCTCCAGGGCCTTGACTTTCCTCTGGATGCCTGGCTGAGCAAACGTATAGTTGTCCTGTGGAGAAGAAAAATCAGACAGTCAATATGGACCGAGGCTCCATCTAAAATGTCAAAATACCTGAAAAACTGCTGATTTAAAGAATGCTTTTTGGTATTTTAAACCTTTTGCTGACTCCTGATGTGAATGAACGCTGAAGTGAAACAGGTTTTGAACATTTTGTATAAAAGAATACACAGATAACAGCAAGAAGTATGAAGGTCAGGCAAGTAAATCACTTCTGTGAATGTGGGACGACCATAAAACAACAAAATGCAGGGGAAAAGAAATAAAAATAACAGTAAAGCAGATCTAGTAGATTTTTTTTTACAAGAACATTTGTCATAGCTCTCAGTAATATGTTCGATAAGCTATGAAACTGATCTCTTGTTGAGAAAACTAACGTCATTTGTTTCGCAGCCATTTGGCTGGACAGTCAGTGTATCACAGCACACAGTCAGAGGGTATGAAATTTCACATTATTGCAAAAGTGCAGCAGCTTTTAAGAACTTTAAGTGCTTGACAGTGCCCATTTCACATGTCCCACAAAGCCTGAGCCATCTTTGAAAACAGTGAATAAAGAAATAGGCAACCTAACAAACACAGGCGTGACAAAACATGGAGACTCTGGCCTTGAAGATAAAGTAAAGGGCTGAATGTGAACGTGGCTCTAAGCAAGTAACAGGCGAGCCTTGAATGGGTCTTGGCCTCATGTGTGGTGTGAAGTGGCGGATGAATAAAATACTCCGAAGTGCTGATGGCTGAGGTTTTCATTTCACCATTGTCTCCATGAAAGAGTGACTGTGCCTCATGTTGACTGCATAATGCCAGCTTGAAAACTAAAAGGGAGGAGAGGTGTTTTTTTAAAAGCTATTACATGAAGGACTGAGGACTGAGAGATGGGTACCAGGTCTGTAATTCCCTAAAATGGTAATTTCAGATAATTAGGTTGACACAAACCATTTGAAACTTATTATTTTACTGTTTTTTATTCAAACTATGAGCACTGATTTTGTTGCACTCATTGGTGGTTAATATGTTACGGTCGACTGCTATGTTTTGGGCTTTTTCACAAGGGATGGAAGGGAATTTTTACATACTTCTTCAAGCAGTTAGCACAGATGGGTAGGGTTATATGGATTTTTCTTCTTTCTGCTCCTTTGTGGCCAATCAGCTCTGGTGGAGCATGTGCAGCGACTTGCAAAGGGTAGCTTAATAAATGATGTTTACTAGTAGAAGAAGCATTACTATACAGTGTGGAGACAGGGAACAAGAGTTACACAAAAACTGAGGATTTTTTTCCTTCTTTCTGATCTTTTTGGGTTGTGAAATTAAGTATGCATTATTTACAGATTGCAGTTTATGTTTTGTATGAAAATTTGCATTAAAAGTGGACCCAGAAACGTATACAAAACATTTAATGGCTGTCTGCAAATGCAGAAAAGTAAAGATTTCTTCTTTACACCTAGGGCTGGGCTGCATGGATGAAAATCTTGTAATTCTCAAAATAAATACGTACAAACTATTTTAAAATATCAATTTTTCATGAAGACCAATGGGAAAAATGTTTTATTTGAATTTCAACACCTTACTTTGAATTAAACCACTTTCATCTTTTCATCAGGGTACACAGGTAATGATTTTAACATTAGGTCAGCTTTGAAAACACATGAAGAGATTCAGACAAATTAGCAAAAATAAATAAAGATAAAATAAAAAACTCAAATAAAACAAGGAGATGCATGGAAGGTGGCCATGTCATTTTAAATTTTAAATCAAATGAATTCATAAAGCACATTAAAAATGACAGGAGTTGAACCAAAGTGTTGTACAATCATGAATAGCAACAAATACAATATAAACGTATTAATTAAAGAAAAATCTGAAAAAAAAAACTATAAAATAAGGGCAAAGCTACTGCACTACACTGATGATAAGGTTTGTAGTGGCTAATATTTACTGGGTACCACGAGACGGGAGCCCAACTCCTGCCTCCACGTGTCCTCCAACATCAAGTCTGTCAGCCCTCGGAGAAGGGCGAGTTCATTGTTTAGGCAGAGTTAGTGGAGGAAACAGGGTCATAAGTGTTTTTAGAACTTAAGGTGCATCTTGCGAGGGCAACCAATTGGTCTCCACCAACCAAAGCCTCCACCAATGAGGTCCGTGAATGGGGGCTATATAAGATCCAAGCCACCACAGACTAGCACACCTTAGGAAATCTGCACAGGGGCAACATGGATAACAGCATACGGTGAAAATGCTCCAATATCAAGGGACATGATTTGCTATTTATGAGCTATATTGGGGAGTTCGTTCACTTGACTAACTTTGCTTGTTTTTTATGAGTTGAGACGGCAGTTTCCTTTAAATGTACTTCAGCGAAACAATCAAGAGTTCTCTTGAATGGTTTTCTTATTGCTAATGATAGATATCAGAGTATCGCTTTATTGCTCAATCGTATTTACACCAAATACTACATTACATCCTAAAATGTACTGCGTAGACACACACTCACAAGTAAACCTCTATTTCTGTCCATTTTGTGCATGTTTCTCAAAAAGACCCTCCAAAAAGTTCATTTTCAGCCTGTTTAACTAAATGGTTCAACGCAGATATCTAGGGTTTTTTTAAGAATATATAAATAAAATCTGAACCCGAATATGACCACAACAGTGGGCAGTGTCAGTTGGCCGAAGTTGCAGAATACAATACATGTGAGAACAGCACATAAGCACTTTGTGTGTGTGTGTTTGCCCAAACACACACAACGAGGATTACGTTTCCTTGAGGGGTCATTTCAGTGGTGTTGGAGAACAGCTGACGTGGCAAACTATCCCGCAGATGGAGAGAGGGAGAGGGATGGCGAGAGAAAATGAGAAGGAGAAAGAGAGGGGCAAGAGAAGTCATTTAGCAATAAACAGCTCCAGTTGTCCTTCAGGCACAGCAGAACCGAGGCACTTGTGTCCTCCTGAGTCCATCAGTGGCTGGCAGCGTAGAAACTGCAATCTCTCCTGCTGTTTTTCCACCCCTCTCTCTATAGCATCCTTCCATCCTTAAATCGTTCTGTTGTCGCTAAACGTGACTTCTCTTCTTAGCAGTCCCTCACATTCACCCAACTTTTTATCTAGCTCTTTGTTGGTTTATGTTTTTGCTTGATACCTTTGTTTGGCTATTAAAGGTAGCTGGTGGGGTTTATAGGTGGTGTGCATTTATTTCCAAATCTTGGTCTCAAATTTGTTGCATTGTAGATGCAGATTGCCAAAACACAAGTTCATAGCTAATATTGTTGTTGTTTTAACATGTTAACAAGTGGGCGCCCGTATAGCTCAACGCGTTAAGCGGGCGACCCATGTACAGGGCTGGTCCCCGACGCAGCTGGCCCGGGTTCGATTCCCACTCGCGGCCCTTTGCTGCATGTCTTCCCCTGACTCTTCTCCCGTTTCCTGTCTCTCTCTCACTGTGCCTATCCAATAAAAAGCTGACAAAAAGGCCAAAAAAATAACTTAAAAAAAAAAACAAAAACATGTTAACAAGTGACAAATTAAAGAAAAAAAAAAAGTGTCTTCGTAAGTTGTTGGGCCATCAAATCCTGGCAAACAGCTTGAGCGCATCTTAGCATTGATTCTCCAAGTCTTTGGAACTCTACCGGAGGAACGAACACCCTTTTTAAAAAGATACTCTATCATTTGGTGTTCTGATGATGGTGGGGGAGAGGGAAATCTAACACATCAATCCAAAATCCCCATAGGTGTTGAATAGGGTTCAGACCTTTGACTGAAAGCCAAAGCATGTGACTCATATGTCCTTTTCAAGTTGATCAAACCATTCAGTGACCCTGACATCCTGCAAGAGACCACTCCCATCAGGATAGAAATGTTTCATCATTGGATAAAGGTGATCACTCAGAACAATTGTGTATTGATTTGCAGTGACCCTTAAATCAAATGCACTCTACGGCATGACAGAGCCAACAGACCTCCTCACTTAAAGATGGTAGATCAAAAACTGCAGAGACTGTTTGTGATGAACATGTGCAACATATGCAAGTAGTAACTATCAAGAGTGAGGACTCAAGTGAAAAACGGGCTACCATGATCAGGAACTGTGTTACTAATAAATGTACATTTGCGATTTCTTCATGGATCACAAACTGGAGCAGAGAGTAAACTGTGTCAGTGAACATCCCAGGATCAGCCAAACCTTCAAGGGTGGGCCTGCAGATACCACCAGGAAAAGAAACAGCAAATTTCCCAGTGAAAGAACCTAAAAAACACCAAAAAAGGTGTATCGGGTTAGGAGTATGCCAGTTGCTTTCTTCAATATTCATGTGGTTGTGCACCGGAAGATATTTCCCCAGGGTCCAAGGTAGGAACATGAAGGTGTAACATAATGAGGTGTCTGACAGAGAGCATTCAATGTAAACAACATAAACTATAGCATCATGGCATGAGAGTGCTCCAGTACCTCCTTGTGACTTCTTCCTCTTCCCCAAGCTGAAATTCGAGTTGAAGGGTCATTATTTTGACACAGTTTAGGAGACTATCATGTCTAATCATGTCAAGATCTAACATGTACCTTCAGTCCATATTGCTATGATAACCTGCTACTACTCTGACTGTGAGTACTTCATGCTCACAATTAGATTTTTTCTATAACACATGGCTGGCTCTAGATGTATTTTCACTTCATTTCTTAGTTGAGATTTCACCTCCCCTTCTTCCTTCCATGATCCCTCCCTTAAATGTCTTCAAATTTCCTCCATCCTACCCCTGACACCCCCCACCACCAACATCACCCCCACCCCCCCACGATCTAAATCACCTTTCAACTTCACTTCATTTTTTGCCAATTTGCATTTCTTCATCATCTCCATTTTCTGTCCTGAGTCTCTCTGGCTCTCCCCTTTTTTCTACCACCCCAGTGTTAATGTGGTTAGGTGCTAAGCAAGTGTGAGGGCCAGTACAAGTAATTACATTTGCATTATTGAAGCTGCTGGCTTTAATCAACTGCCTTTCTCTCTCTCCTCCACCTCCTCCTCCTCCTCCTCTCTTTCACCAGCTGCCTCTTTCTGCATCTGTCTGCTTCATAATCACCTCGTTGCATTTTCTAGTTCTATACCTCATCTGAATTCTCTTATACGTCTCGTCAATTGCTCAATTCCCCTTTCACTTTTATTTCAGTCACAGTTTTTTTTTTCTTTTTGCCTTTGTCTCACACTTTCCTGATTCTCTCTGTCTGGCAATCTTCGTCACATTTTTGGCTCGTCCCCACCACTTTGCCTATCTGTGCGTCTGTCGCAATCGCCGTCCTGCAATTTAAAAATGATTGCTTGTGTGAAACACAAACTCTGTTAGAGGTTTGACTCATCATTTTTAGTGCAATTGTGATTCTACATATTCTGATTGTTTTGTTTGCCTTTACAATCTCATTCCCTTTTTTATGTGTCTTTCCAGTGAACAACTATCTGCCATGCATGCAAGATCTTTTTCTTACTTCCTGGTAGAATCAACAGCACCGCGATTGGACAGCGATTGGATTTTTTGCCTGCATTATCTTTTACTGTTCTATTGTAGTCTTTTTTTAAGCTTACTTATTGTATTTCAGTATTGTATCAAACTTATATTTTATTGTGTTTCTACTTTTAATGCTGTGTATTTCCTATGTTGTCATTTAATTTTTTTCTGAGCAATATTTGGCACAAGAATTTCCTTCAGGATGAATGAAGTTTTATCTTATCTTGTTTGTGAGTTGATTATTATGTATTTTACATCACTTAATGTCATGTCCAATCTCATGGCAAATATTGTGCTACCCTGGGTCTGTCAATGTCTGAATGAAGCTGGAAGGAACATTAACATAAAAATGGCCTATGTCTAAATGACAAAATGCCATCACTCTAACAGATTAATAAAGTCAGCCATGTTATAGGCCATGTCTGAAAAGGAATGAATTTAAAAGGCACTCTGCCGTGCAAATGTGTTGAATGCATTTCTGTTCACATTAATCATCTGCTTCACCTGATCTGAATGAAATGCCCTGTGATTGGCTAAAATCTCCCATCGCAGCTCAGATTTTCTAAAGCCTGAAAAAGGAGCCAAGAGGAGGTGCAGAAGTGTCCTCTCAGACCACTTGAATTGCAACATGCTGAAAGTTTAGTATGGATTTTTTTCTCCTCCCAATGGTGCCAAAAATACTGCCTACTCCAACTTTAAATCATGTATTGTTTATGTTTGCTGTAGCTTGCAGTTTTCTTCTTATTTATTGCTATTGCTGGAGCACTGCTACACTTGGAAAATTGGAGTCAAAACGTGGATTTTCATCAAAGCCAGGAAGAAAAAAAGACTTATTTTTAGAATTATTCAATAGTAGTAACACAGTTTTTCTGGTTTTACAGAAATAAAAGAAAAACATGGATTTGCACACTTCTTTCACCTCTGGTTATGTAATCACAACCCACAAAAATGATAATGCATTTGAGGGTCGGCAGCTTTTGAAAACTACTGTTTGTCAGTGCTTTCAGGTGCTTGCTTTCTGTCCACGGTTTATCTGTCTCTCATGTTCCTCCCTCTACTGCCTCTTCTCTTTCATCACACATTTCTTTACTCCCTCTTCCTTTCCTCTTGTTTAACCTTCCTTTTCTCACTTCCCATATTTACTTCTCCCTCTTTTTGTCTCTAAATCTCACTCTGTTCCTCTTTACTTTCTTAATCTGTCTACAATTCATCCCCCTCTATACCAATCTCTCCCACCTTCTGTTCTCCATTTCGCCGTCTATTTCCATCCCTTTGGTGGTGCTAATGAGGCTAGACTTGAGTAAGTCTATTGAACATGCTATTATGTCTGCTCTGCATAGCTTGCTCCCTGGTGTTTTAGTTTGTTCCACGCTGCTCTGCGTTTTGGTTTGTGAGTGATAGTCGGGTTTGTTTTTCTCCCAGAGACATATTTGTGATGAGGTTATGATACCAGTTCTCACTTATCCCTTCCTTTTCCATCAGTATGTTGCCTTCAATCCTCATCCTTGCTCTTCTTTATTTCTATTTTTGTCCAGATTTCTATTTTCTCCCATTCTTCTTCCACTGGTTTCCTCTTTGTCAAATCCACTACGTCGGATCTTTGATCAGATGAGGCAACAGGAGGAAATCAAGTCTCGCTCCTTTATTATTCATACATTCCCCTCTTCTGCCACCATCTGTCCGTTCGCTACCGCTGACCCGGCAAGTAAAACGTCGCCGCTCGGGTTCATCCACATGGATGCGCGAACACACACCACAACAAACATAAAGCCTTGTGTTTCTCTTTCTCTGCCAGGTGTCAACAGCCTCCCCCGTTCTCTCCTCCCTTTTGTTGCCTCCCCCCTCTCGTCTCCCTCAGTCAGTTGAATCAATAGCTCCTCTTCACCTCTCAGTCCATTCTATTAGAGACAACAATGGCTCCGTGCTGGACTAAGATTGCCTTCTTTTGTGCCGTCGGATGTCTATCAGCAAGTTGGACAGAGGCAACACAACAGCGCTGCGAGGGAATGCGTATGTGCAAGGGAGGGGAAAAGAGACGTGAGGACAGAGGAGAGAGATGACAGGTCAAGATAAAGGCCAGACAATAATGGACACAGTGTTGGAGAGAAGACTGAAGGACGGGGCAATGATCTGTCATTCTGTGCTACGTGACAGAGAGCAGCAGAAAGTGAGTATTCGGGGGAGATGACAGGTTGTAGACAAAGGTGTGCGCAATTACAGTTTTTCAGAGCAACAGGAGGATTTGGCAGATTTCGTTCTGCAGCTTTGAGAGTGTGCGAATGTCTACCGCTGTGAGGTTAAAGGTGTGTTCGCGGCGCGAGAAGGTAGGTAGTTCAGAAATGTGACGCACAGCTGGTGTTAGCAGACTAAAGGAAGGGCTAGCAAGTAGCAATCTGTGGAAGGTAGGGCCAGATATCACATTGAAATTACAGTTTGGCACCAGCAAGCAGAATATCACTGAGTTTAAGAGTCTAAAATCATATCAGCGGCTCAGTGAAGCTTTAATGCACTGCAGTGTTTTGAGCTAAATGCTAAATTGCTAATGTTCACAATTTTAAAGTGAAAGTAAAGTATTTTTGCCTTGTTAACATGGGCATATATGGCGTTTTTATATGGTAAAACTCTGCACCATGAGTGAATTTAGCAGTTCATGTGGAGTAATTCCACCTTGAAGCCATCTCAAGGACACAAATTCAGACTTTCAGGGTTTCATACATGACAAAAGTAAGGAACCAATCATGTCAACTTGCAGTGTAAGGCCTTCAGTATCGCTATTCTGCTTTAAAATGGGCTTCCAGTTCCATCACGTGTAGTTGTTTCACTCCAATAATATACTTTGCCATTGTGTAGCTTAACCTAAATTCTACACTGCAAAATATTTGTTTTCAGTAGTTTTTAACATAATTTACTTTTATTTTATAGATTTTCCCATGTTTCATTTTATTTCAGATAATAGCTAGTAAGACCCCAGAATCACAGTATTTTTACTCTACTCAAATGAGTAAAAACATGCTTATTTTTCAGATATTTTACATTATTTGAAAGAAACAATGTGTATATTAAGGACTAATAAAGGGTATATCATTTTTTTAAATGTTATTTTAATGATTTTACCTGTTTTGTTAAATTATAGATAATATCTAGTAAAATCACACAAAAAACTAATTTGCAAGTTGACTTAAATATAGATTGTATCCAGTAACCACAGAAAAAATGCACATGCTAACTGCAAAAACAAACAAACAAACAAAAACATAAACAGGCCAAAACTGTCAATATCGTCCACATTAAAATCTGTGTTTTTACAAAGTTATTTTAACCTTTAAATTTGGCATTTGCAAAATAGTAATGACAGGTTTACTGTTCATTTAATAGTTGGTTTGTTTTAACCCAATAAGACATCTACAATCTATCCTAAGGGGGTTTATGAATATCTGTAGCAAACTCCATGTCTATCTTGTATGATAGTTGTTGAGACATTTCACTAACATCCAAACTATCAAGCTTAAGGCAGAGGAAAAAGTCTGATGATCACGAAAGCCAGGACGATTCATCATGACAACTATGAATGTCTGTACCAAAGTTAATGCCAATCCATCGAAGACATGTTGAGATTCTCACAGCAAGTGAAACTCCTGACCTGTGGCTGTGCCAGCAGGAAAGTCAGAAAATTATCTGAATTTCATGAAGATTTATTTAAAACGGTGACAATTCTTATATTTCAGCAACAATCAAAAAATGTGAACCCCCTGTTAGCACTAGAGGAAAGTCCAGGAAGATATTCTGACCGACCTCACCATCATTAATTAAAGTTATGCCTCTAGCGTGTTTAAAAACTCATTGACCAAAAGTTGGCACTAAATACTTCCTCAGTTTTCAGATTTCACATATTTTTGTCAGCTTCCAATTTTAGACCTCTTGCACAGCTGCTTGTGTTTAGACATTTAAAGTTTGAGAAGTTTGGCGAAGAGAAAAAAGTAATTCTCTGTATATTTTATACCCCTAAAAGTTTTAGTATTTATACAAAAGATTAGGTACTGTAATGTCAACTGTAAATCCACAGTGGAGGTATTTTTTCCTTGTATCTGATTAACTATATGGCTAAAATTATTTGTCTTCTATTGGTGAAGAAATAAGCTTTCTCTAATTACTTCAACTAACTGCGGGAACACTGTTTTTACTACATGTGACATTTAAGAAATCACTTCTGTGCTGAAAACAAACCTACCCTAAATTGGCAGTTTAAATGAATGTGTGAACTGCTAGCTAAATGTATGTGTCTTGTACAATTAATTCAGAAAAGAACACAGACACAAAGATCCTTTCAAATATAAGTGAACATATAAGTGAACATATTTCACATGTTCCACTTTACTTTAATTAAATTTAGTGTTAAAATGGCTGATTCATGGTATTGTCTTTGTCAGCGCATCTAATTATTTAGAACAGCAAATGTAAAAGCTTTCACACTCCATCATATGAAAGTATGTTCAATGAAGTACAAGTGCAGGAAGATGAAGGTGCAAAGACAAGCCAGCGTTATGAGCACTGACATGAAGTGAATAGCACTGATTGATTATCTTATAAGAACTGTACGTCAGGGGGATATATTTGACGATTGCTGAACGATCAGTTCTGTGAAGCCAACGTGTTGGATGTAGGAAACGTAGACTGAGACGGACAACAAACATATTGCGGCAGTTTTTGTAGGGTCTTTCAGTAGTGGAGGAGTCCAAAAAGAAGAACTATGAACCAGAGTCAGATCATTGGGAGATATGATCGAAGAAGTCCTGTTTGAGACTCAAACTCTTAAAGGACTTAAAGGATCTGCACAAAGCATCTTGAGAGGTCTCGTAAAGTCCATGACTCTGCAGCTCAGAGCTTTTTTGGTGACACACGAAGTACCAGAAACATATTACACAACTTTGCTCATCACTGCACTTTGTAACTGCCTCTGTGGAATAACTGTGCTATATAAAGAAACCTACCAACCTTACTGAACCACTAATGTGATCAAAAACCTTTATCTGCCTGCTAACAAGGTTGACATCCAGCAGAACACTGCACTCTTTTCATTATGCCATTCTTCTTACATAAATGTTTCCATCCATCCATCCTGTGCCTGATTTTCCAGCCTCACCTTTCCCCACCAACAGCAGCTGTTACTGCCTCCATCTTCACTGACCTGTATGTAAGCTAGCTCTGGTAACATGGTACCACTTAAACTGTCAAATAATGCAAGATGAAGGAGGATAATGCAAGATTTCAGTTAAAAAAAAAAACAAAAAAACAGAGGGAGGGAGTGAGGGTGTTTAGTCCAAGTTGTTCTCCATCAGTGGTGACACTTTACAGGCTTCACCCATAAGTCTTACAAGACAGACAATACAAACACATATACAAACATACTGTCAAGCATCCCACATGCAAACACACCAGCTGGCGGATCACTCCTTCTGTGTGTTCATGTGTGTGTGCTGAGGTGCTGGATTGAGTGACAGCTCGAGGTGACGGTAACGGACCCTTGAGGAAACCAGAACAGGACATGGCGTCTGGTTTGGTCTGGCAACCGTCTGCTAGACGTCGTTTCTTTGGACCCCTGTTCCCACTCTAGGGAGACCCCATCTCTAGCTGGCACCGCGGAAACAGATGGTTGCCTTGACGATGAGCGGACACGTTCCTACTGGTTTGTGCTCCGAGGGAGGGGCTGGAGGCAGTTTAGAAGCACAGCAGCAAGAGAGGGAGCTGTTGACCATTCAGACTTAGCATTTTACATTATTTAGATGCGGTTTATTTATTTTGTTGGCTACTTAAGTGTAGATGAGGTCACATGATGAGTTTGTGAAAACACTAGGAGCACTAATTTCAGTACATTAAATAGTAGAGCACAACTGATACTGCGTTTTTAAAGCCGATTTTAGAGACTAAGAAATTCTGTTATTTCTTAGTTTGGCTGATATTGTTTGCATATGAATATACAGTGCTTACAAAATAATTAGACCACCATCCAGTGTAAGGTGTTTGACAGCGATTCCCTAAATCAACAATGTTGCTGATTACCAAAATATGTTTTTATGTAAAGATTAATCCGCCAGTATGTATAAGGCTTAAAGGGAAGAATAGCTGCTAAAAAGCCATTATTGAGGCCTGCAAACATCCAAAAATGCCTAAAATTTGTCAGGGAGCATAAACACTGGACTGTCGAAGACTGGAAGAAAGTACTCTGGAAGGAACAAGGAACAAAGAGCAAGTTTGAAGTCTTCAGTCAGCATCGTCGTGTTTATGTCTGCAGAAAAGCTGGAGAATGTTTTGATGCCAGATGCATTGCTCCCACAGTAAAACGCCGTGGAGATTCCATTATGGCATGGGGTTTCCTTTGTGGAAACGGCATGGGCAGATTAGTTAAAATGGATGGTATCATAAACAAGGAGGTCTACCATAACATCTTGGTGCATCATGGAATCCCTTTGTGGATTGAACCCGATTGGTCGTGGGTTCATAAACCAAGGAGACAATGACTCCAAGCATACTTTAAAGCTGTACTGAGACTCTTTGACCATGAACAAGGAATCTGGAGTACTGGCACTGATGGACGTATTGTTTATCAATTTTGTAATCAATAGTAGTTTCAATTTAGGAACATATTTCATAAACTAATTGGCAATTTACCATGAAGACACCTCTGTTGAACAGAGTATGTGAAGACACTGTTTTTAAATCATGCCAAGGGTCCTTTTTATGTCATGTTTAGTGAAATAAAGTTTTCATAATCCGATATTTCTCTGATGTTGACTAATAGTATCACCAACTGATATATCAGTCGGCCTCTATCAAATAGTGCTGAAAAAGCTGCAAAATATTTTTTAATACTTTCCAGGGAAAAATGTGCAAGCCACTTAATTTTCATCCCTCTCAGAGTGACTCTGAAGTTAAATTAAAAGTAACAAATCAATGTCTGATGAATACCACATTTCCCAGCAAGTCTACATCATGACACAGAGTAGCATGTCAAACCATGGCACTCAAGCCACAAAAAAAGGGGTCAGAGAGACATATTCATGCTAGACCCCAATTTGTCAAGACTACAGTTGAAATATAATAAGTTCAGATCCCAAGGCGAAATTAAATTTTTCAAAGTTAGGTCCTGGGCTGGAAAAATACATTTAAGAGCCCCTGCTGTAAAAGGCATATCTGCAGAATTAGCATAAAAGGCAGGTTTTCATCTGCTGGCTTTAAAACTGAGAGCCCTCGGGGGTGTGCTGGCAGAATAATGGACTTTTTAAACTTTTTGACTTCATTTCCCTCTCCGGGCATGGCAGGTAAGACACAAGCTCACTGGCTGAGCATTGAAGCCACATAGCTACTACACTGTGAGTGCAGCAGTTAGAGGATGTCTGTACTGTAAAATGTATCAGAGGTTAAATTTGACTGACTGTTTCTTTAATGCAGACATAAATAATATATTACAGTTTGGGATTAACAAGGCATGTTTAAATCAGCAACACAACACTGGGGCAGAGATGACAGTTTCATTTAAATTCATTGAAACGGCAGATATGGAACCATTTTAACAAGTTAAATTAGTAAAGTTAGCCAGAGGCGCTGTCCAATTTAGCACAGTACAAGACTAATTGGCTGCTGGAGAGACTGGGGCAGCATGGGGGTCAATTTAACAGAGTGGTGTCTCAAACGGGTAAATGTACTGATCTGTAGAAACTCAATTTACTTTTTTTTAATCAAGCTATCCTTAAAATTCATTGGAAATCTTGGAGAATTATGATGGTTTATGTAAAAGTGGAACATTACTGGTTAATCAGGAACAAGTGAACAAGAGTAATATGCTCTCGAATAGTGGCGCTGGCAGTTCTGGCATGTTTTTTTGCTCCTGTTAGAATGAGATGTGATTTTCCTTTTGATGTGTAAATGCGTCCTCCAGGGTTGTGAACTGTTGTGATGCTGTAAACACACATGTGCACACTGTTCAGTTAACAGTGTCTCAAAGTCATGTCAGGACAAGCAGGTCTGTTTTCACTTGTTTACCAGTTAAACTGTCACTCGTCCAATAAAGTGTGATTATAAAGCCAAATACATTAATTTCCTTGGTAATTCACACATTAAAGTTTTGGTCTTTAGGATTGTGCCCATGAAAGTGATTGTTTTTTCAGAGGCCTGTGTATTTTTTAATTGTTTGCAATGGAAGCACCATTAAGAGCTGAGAAATGTTCAGCTTTTGTAAGGGGCAGGACAGATATAACACCGACCAAGTGTCACGTTCTACTTCTACAAGTGTGGAACAATGACTGAATAACAATGGAGGAGAAGTCAATACTGCTGGTCTCTGAGTATTCATGTCTGTACCTGATAAAATCTGCAGCCTACCGCAGGAAAAATAAAGCATAGAGGAACTTTTTGTTCTACCTGGTGAGCAGAAGTCTGCTGCCAGTTGCAATTGCTTCCCTGGATATTCCAAATCATAACAACCAAAGTATCTCAGCCGAAAAAGCGCTGCACCTCCAAAGTGGTCTCAAGCGCTCCCAACTGGACGTTTTCAGAGGAGTAGCTGGCATTTTCAGCTGGCAAGAAACACTTGGTGGACACACAGCCTTACAGCTCCTAGCCAACGGGGGCATCCGATGACATTTTAGTGTTCTCGAACTGTGAAGACTAACAAGAGAAGTCATGTTTCTCTCAAAATAAATCATCCATTTAGTATGATTTTGTCAACAGTGACATTAGAATTGCCTGGATCTCTCTAACCTATCTCTCATCCCCAGCATGCTCTTTTAGAGGAGGGGGCTGCAGTGCTGCCAATTAAAGCAGCGGCTCATTAGAGGAGCCGCTTAAAGTGAATTGACAGCCAAAATAGTCTGTTCACTTATAGGTGAGAGAAGCATAGCGGCGAAGCACTAACACCGAAGCTAATGGCCAATTTACTGTATTAAAAAATAAGAAAAAAAACTTTCTAAATATTTCCACTGTACACCAGGTAATTACATAAAATCACAAGAAAACCACACCAGCTGTGGTTCATGGACGGACAGGAGAAAGTAAGTTTGTGGACATCGAATGTAGCGGTTTTCAAAGATCGCATTTAAAAGTTTCTTCTCCATTGTTATGCAATTAAACTCTTGAAATATTTTCCTGCTCAAAAACAAGTGGACACAAACTGTGGCACAAACTCCCCAGGAAACACCGGATATATAGTTCATATATATAGTTCATATATATAGTTCATATATATATATATATATATATATATATATATATATATATATATATATATATATATATATATATATATATATATATATATATATATATACATACATATATATACATATATATACGGTGTTTAAAAGGCAGTGCATAAATGTAATTGCCAAGACAGACTCTGCCTCTCTCTCGCCAGACCCCCACCTCCATGCCCTCAGTTAAGTGTAACAGTGTATAGTGGATGTGAGAGGGTTTGAGACGAGGTCAGAGCAAGGATCACCAACTAATTACGGTGCCGAGGTACTCAGCCTCCGTCAGATTGTTTAGAAAGCATTAGGGGGGAAACATGGGCTTCCCTGGTGCATTACACGTAATTAGATTGGAGCCAAGGTCACAAATAAACACAAGCGTGGGGACAAACAACAGGCGTACTAAAGCATATACAAAGAAACACACTCTATTCTTCTCTCTTACTTCCTCTGGCTCCGTCTTGCTCTCTCCGGGGCAACAAGGCACAGCGTCTATTAATTTCCTAAATGAATAGCTGACCAACTGATAGCAATTTATGAATGTTCACATTTCAAGCTCCTTACTAATAATTACCTTTGATGTTACTTTTAAGTATATTTTAATGCACTGATATATCTATTAAACATCATAAATGAGCTGAAACCATCTGTTCAGAAATTCCTCTTCACCCACCCAAAACTCCTGTTACCCCTGAAACACTAATTTCCATACAACAATAACCATACTGCCTGAACAATACACTTAAAGACTAACTGCTGTGGCCATTCTTCTAAGTGTTGCTTTAGATTAGGGTCACTGACCCGACTGGGGAGGACTTGGCAGGTGTTTCTTTAACTGTGCCAGGAAACAATGATTAGAGTAGCTGTGCTAAAACACCGTGACAAACAGTAACATCTAGGCCATCAACTGACTTCAAAACGAGCTAAAATGTGTCAAAAATGTTCACATTCAATGATGAAGGGAAGTGAGAAATAGTTCTGTTGTGTAGGAATTCAATCCTAACGCAGAGTGAAATATTTCAGAGCTGAGGATGCAAAGAAATGGTGGTGCTGTTGAGAAAAAATCTATCAGCAGCCCCAGACAGACATGTTTAAAATTGACAGATGGCTCAACCATGACCGCTCAGAGCGAGGTCGATTAAGAGAGCTGGTGGGCAAAAAGGGTTTGGGAACAACTGATGAAACAAAATGAAGTTGGGTGCTGCGGTCTGTGTGCAATTATCTGGTCTCTAGACACTCGGGCTCTGCTTTAGAATATGCAAGACAATCACATTTCAGAAACCCACACAGAAAGGCTGTTGCATACTTAACGCTTATACGGGAGGTCCTGCTAGTTTTAAAGCAGACCACCAGAACACAGCTGATTATCTGTTGTGCCAGTTTTGGCATAAAAGTGGGTAGAATGGTGTAATTATTTTTGAAATTCATGGTCTGTAACCAGTGAAAACAGAGAAAAGGGGCCGTTAAGTAGGTTTTATGGCGTGTCCAAGCTGCATGCCAGATGATCAAATAGGGCCGTAATCATTCGTCTACTTTCGCAGGTGACTGTGTTGTTTCCAAAACTGACAGTCTGTCCACGCTAGGTAGCTAACACGAGCTAACCAGCTGTCTGCAGATACCACGCTGAAGTCTCATCAACACAAACAATGCAGTTCCTCTTCTATCTCTGCTTAAAGTGATGATTGAGGAGGATGCCTGTGCTTAGTTGAAGCATCTGCTGGTGACAGACCAGGCAGTAGCGGTATAACACTCTCATAATTGGGAAATATGAATCGATTCTGGACTTTCTGGTCACACAAGCTTACCTGGATGCCGTCCAGCAGTTTGCTCATGCACCAGAAGCTGTCAGCCTCGATGTTCCTCAGAGCCTCTTCCTGGAGACTGGACACGTCAAAGTTTTCCACTTCCTCCTCTAGAGGAGAGAGAATGAAAACAGAGTGTAAGGAATCCGATATAGAGGGGAAAAAAGAGGGCAATACAGGCAAAAGAAAGCAGGAGGGAAAGTTAAAGAAAGCAGAGAGAGAGAAAGAATGGAGAGTAATTCATGGCTCTCAGCACAGCAGGGGCTTTGTCATAAGCCCACCATTCAGACGGGGAACAAGAAAGTCATAGGTGCATGGGGAGGACAGATTCAACGAGGAGAGTGGGAGCGAGGGAAGAGGTAAGGCGGTGGGTTATGAAAGAGATGCATGGAAAGGAAGGCAGACACTGACAAATTGGAGCAGGACAATAAAAGGGGATGAGACTATGAAGATGGCGTGGCAGCCGAGCACGTGGGAAGATGGTATAAAGCAGACTGATCAAGCAGCTGGATGATTATCATCTTTTAGATTCAGTTCAACCTTTTTATTGCTTCTCTGAACATTTAGAAAATGTCATTTGTTGCGCACAAAGCATAAGGCGTAGTTTTTATGCGGACACAGTGAATTTAAGGAAAACAAAAATGATGCAACTTTGATTCTGCTGAAGTTAATTTACCGGCCACCAACTTTCAAAATGTTGCCTTTATAATTTCAAATATAGCCTTTTTCTTAATCTAATCTTTTCTATGTTTCTATATGATGTGACATTTATCATTTTACACTTTTTTTTTGTTGGTAATATTTGTTCAACTGTGTGGACTAAAACCTGCCAGTTGGTTTGAAAGACATTTTATCCTTAAAAAATTACCAGAGTAACACAATTTATCAGAACTAGAGACTATAAAAACAGGAAGAACAGTACATTTCATGTGTAACTTTCAGTTTCATCAGGAAAATTAACTAAATCTGACCTTAAAATTGTGATATTTCATCAAACAATCGCTTTATTCTGTATGTCTCGTTTAAATATCTGGCAAAAATAAACCTTGTGTTTTAACCAGATTCTGTAAAAATTTCAATGGTATAACGAAGAAGTCACGAGTGACATGGCTGCTAATAACAGTCACATGACAAGAATTAAGGGGATACTTGAATGAACTGCAGGCAATGTTTTCCACAGAGCAGATGGGAGACTCGTATTAAATTAACAGTGTGATTAGTAAATGATCTATAGTACATACAGTCACACCCGTGGGCAACTGGAACAATGTTGCACATGTAAATTCACTTTATTTTGACACTTTTGTCCAACACATACTCAAATAAATTCAACTTTTGTTTTCTCATTTTTGTATGATTTATCACATCTAACTGTGTCATACTGAACAAAATACATTTTTGAGTTCTCTCTACTTCTAGCCATTGTTGTCCTGTTTCCATCGAGGTTCAGGACTTTATGTTGGAGTGAAAAATGAGCCTGCAGTGAGTAAAAAGGTGACAGGAGCAAAGAAAAATTGCACAGAAACTGCTAGAGGCTCTTGAGGGTTAGATGTTATAATTTCTGAATTTCCATTCGACTGTTTATGTTTTTGTAAGTTGCTATAAAGGCAGAACAGCCGTGAATAGCTGAATAGGGAGGTGAAGGAAGTCAGATCTGCTGTGAGATATTTAGTCTGCAAAGAAGCAGGATTCGGTTTGGACATATATTCAAACACTGCAGACTGAACAAGAGGAGAAAAAAAAAATCTGCGAGCAGCGAGAGTCCCCAGTCATCTCCAGTGGATGACTTCAACGATGGGTGTCATCAAATGTCATTAACGGCAGCAGTGTGTGACGGACTGCAGGGGCTCTGACGAGCTTCTGACAACCCACTGACAGCCAGTGGAGAAGAGATGGGACGAGACTGATTAACAATGATGTAGAGAGAGAGAAAGAAAAGCCACAGAGAGACAGAGACACAGAGAGAGAGACACACAGAGAGAGAGAGAGAGAGAGAGAGAGAGTGGGCACCAGGGAGAAAAAGAGCAAAAGCAGAGTGTATGTGTGTGGTCATATAAGCAAAAATTGGTGTTATCTGGTGAGTCTGTGCATTCCTAACAAACACTCACTCAGGACCTGGCAGCTCTGCTTCGTATCCTTGGCAACCTCAGTGGACTGTTGTCAAGGTTGTAATGAGCATGCTCAGTCTGACAGACGGACGGACAGGGAGCTGGCGGTGGGCCAGGGCTACAAAGCTACTAACAACTAGGCTGCATGATTGTGTGTGTGTGTGTGTGTGTGTGTGTGTGTGTGTGGTTTCCTCATCATTGTCCTGTCTGCTTACAGTCAGGTGAAGGGATGGACAGAGTCTGGAGCTGCAGTTTCTTCATTTCAGGGACACCTTTCATCCAGTCACACGAGGACAGATCAACATGTCCAGACGCAGGAAAATCTATTTTGTTTGCTCGATACCGGATCTTTAATATTAGATAAGGAAGCGGTCAGGGGCCTTATTGTGATTGGATGCTGGAATGGTTTACTTCAACTACAACACTTACACAACTGGGGCCAAAAAAAAGAGAGTAAAACAGCCATGTGCCATACATTTTTGCAGACACATAGATGTATAATAGGGACAGACCGATTATCAGCTTGGTTGATTGTTGTGGCCTATATTTAGCATTGTTCTGATTACTTTTACTGGACAGTTATCGATAAATTCTGGCCTGATGCAGCCTCCTCTCTCTGTTTGTCGTCACTCTGTGGTCTCACAAATGTCTCTCAAGCAGCAAAAACTGAACAAGAAACACAAGCCGTTGCCACAAATCAAAATTAGCAGCTCTCACAATGGCGACAGCTATGCTAATGGCTAAGTTAGCAGCCACAGATTACCCTGAAACAAAAACATTAATTAATGATGCTTTAAAATATGTACAATACCAGGCAATAAAAGTGATAAAATAGTAAAATATTAAAAGAATAGGAGACAATCTGATCAATCTCAGTCACGCAAACAGTGGAGAGTGTCCTAATTTAATCACTCCTGTTTCTATTTTATAAATTCAGTTATAGTCACCCTTATTAATGGAGAAGCTTAGTTATGAATGACAGCTTCCTGCAATCACATGCTGTTAAAACATCACATTTAACGCATACTGGGGCAAAACATCGGCTATCGGCCTTCCTTGATTACCAATAACAGCCCTGGAAATAACATATCAAATGATTCCTGACGCAACAAATCCAATTTTTTGGAATGAGATCTAAAAATCATTCAGCAATGAGAAGTGTGAACATATCCAGAGAACAAGAGGTCATCCAAGATGAAAATATTAAAAGTCAAAGATGGCTGATGAGATAAAAATTGGCAAAATTTGTCCTCCGTTTAAATAGAGGCCACAGCAGAAGTCAGCTACAATCAACGAGACCTAAATGTAGCGTTGGAGCAGCTGTTACAGAAACAAAAGCAGCCACCATCTGAGCAATTTAGAGTCAGTATTTAATTTGATAGCTCCTCTATAGCGATGCAGCAGACAATGACGTTACATTAATACAGGACTCTCTGTGGGACGCAGCAGCTCTGAGCGCCAGTGATGGCATTAAATCTGTGGTTGAAAAGATTAATTGTGAACAGACTGACGGGCAATTCGCATGGTGTCATTGCTGATTAACAAAGTGGCGAGAGTGCCACTGCTCTGGCGTTTTGGGAGACCCTGAGTATCCCAAAGTCTCAAATCAGTCTTTGTCGTGGCGGCGAAGGGCTCGCTGTTGGGCCAAGTTCCAAACGGAGACCTTGACTGCCGAGCAGATTAGAAGGGACGGCTTCCAAGAATCCACTGGTTGGACTGGAATTGGGCATAGCTCATCACAATAACAAGGACACACAAGAGGAAGGGCTCAGAGTGGGGAGAGGTGGTGTAGTGGGAGTGACGAGACTCAGTGTGGCTGGATCATGAGGCAACGCTGCCCCCTGTGGATGCTGGTGGAACTGATACTGACACCAACAACCGGCTCCACATGAATCAAAGCTTAAAAACGGAAGTTATTTTCATGGTTAGGTAGCTCTTTTTGTTCAGTTAAAAGATTAAAAGAATCTAAGTGGTGCTTTGAATCCATGGTGAAGTAAGAATGGCCAGGCTCAGACCATTACTCATATTGGGGTCACACAAATGTGCACTGTTAAAAAAAACTTTCAGCAAATCAATGTAGGTAATTGTGTATTTTTTCTGACTTAATGAGATTTTACTAGATATGACCTGTCATTAGAAAAAAAAACAGTCAACCAACTGTGCAGTGTTTTCCAATTGTTAACATACAGTTTCTCTTTTAAAAAGTGCAAATATCTCTAAAATCTTTTTTTTCCAATCCTCAATATACATAATTTTTCTTTCAAATAACAGCAATTGTCTGTTAAAAAAAAAAAAAAAAAAAGGGTTATTTCTGGGTTTTGTTTAATATTTAAATACTGTAAAAATAATGTGATTTCGGATTATAATTTAAAAAATTTCAATACACATACTTTTCCTTTAAAATAACAGCAAATGTCTGTAAAATAATGTTTTTTGTTTTTTGATTTAAAAATTCTGAAAATCATGTAATTTCCCAATTCTTAATATACATAATTTCAATTTCATATTTTTGGTGATTTCAATACTGTAAAAATAGTGTAATTTAGAATTATAATTTTCAAATTTTTAATATACATACTTTGCCTTTAAAATAACAGTAAATAGCTGTAAAACAATGGGTTTTTTTCAGATTTAAAAACTCTAAAAACTGAGTAATTCCCCAATTCTTAATATACATCATTTCAGAAATTTATTTTTTATAGTGTAATTTTGGGTCACATATAAAAGAATGAATCAACATTTGTAAAAATACAGATTTTTGATGACAATTACATTCATGGTTATAGCTTGTTGTCTCACCATTAACATGTAAAAAAAAAAATTTCCCTGTGGCTATTTTTTTTATTATCTGTAATTTAACAAAATGAGAAATTTGTAAAATAACTGTAAATTGATCAAAAAGTTACTGTCATGTATCACAGTGTGCCAGATAAAGAGTAGTTACTGGATGTAAGTACATTTCTGAGTATGTGTGTGTCTCTCTGACTTGATCCACCTTCACCACAGAAGAATTGTGTGTTTTGGCAAAAATAAAAAAAACACACATACAAAAAAAAGGACCATGAGGCCACCTTTCACAACAATCAGTAAGCTGCAGCAGTTGACCTGCCTTCAAAAGAAGAAATTGCTAATTACTTTCATAGGATCCATGCCTCAGTAGACATTCCTTCAAGAAATTCTCTCGGTGATTACTTTCGGAGCTGCGCCTCCCCACTAAGGACCAGCTGACAATACGTGCCTGGGACATGATCCGTGTTTCTGAAGAAACGCTTCACAAATAAGAATCTGGGGAATTTCTGGAAGTTCAAGCTTCAGTGAACTTCACATCAGTGAATGGGAGTCTCGGCGGCTTTAGTTCTGTGCGAGATGTGCCTCCACAATCAGCTTTTGCCAAATAATATTCCCGAGTTCTTCAGATGGGGAGAGCGTCAGCTGTAGAGAGACGTTCACCTTGGTAGGAGATGAGAACTTGTTTGATACAGCCAAGTCTCTAAGAAACAGTCACAGCGAGCACAAAGTAATGCAGGCCTCTGAAAAATGGCATGTTGTGATCAAACTGGCAGAGCAGCGTACACAGGCCACAGACTTGGAGGCTTCACCGAGCAGCATGAATGTTGAACTGCACACACAGAAACAAGAGCGAAAACTGATTACAGAGCAGGAATTTCTGGAAAGTCACAGGCGTCATCAGTGAAGTTGTTTGATGACTTTGGTCTGCATGTGACAGAAAAAAACAAGCCGAAAAGTGAGAAATGTTTTATACACACTTCAAAAAAAGAGAAAATTTAGCAAATATCTGTAAAACAACAATATTTTTATCTGATTAAAATGCAGTAAAAACAGTGTATCTTCACAGTCACACATTGTAAACAAACTGTTTACTATGGGGCAGTTGCGGTCTAATTTTTCCAGTAAATATGTAAATTAATAATACTTAATAACAATGATTTTACTAGATACTACCTCTAATTTAACAAAACGGAAAATCCATAACAAATGAAAAATTTTCATATTTTTTCTGCTTTAAATAAAGTTAAAATACTTTAATTTTATGGTCAAATGTCCACAACAAATACGCATTTGTAAAAAGAGAGATTTCTGACTTTAGCTAGAGTTTTGGTTTGTTTATTGTTGTTGTTTATTTACAGTAAACATGTAAATTAACATGATAATCATAACATAATTTTTGCTTCAAATTATGGCAAATATATGCAAAATAATGCATTTTTGATGCTTCAAATTCAGTAAAAAAAAAATCCTAATTTTATGGTCAAATGTTGTAAAGAACAAATTAGTATTTTGAAAAGTACTGATTTTTTATAGGAATATTATTTGTATTTGTTTTTTAAACAATCTTTCAAATGAAGGCAAATATCTGAAATAATTATATTTCTTGCTGCTTCAAAACAGTAACAATAGAGTAATTTTATGATCAAATGCTGAATAAGAAAATAAAGTATGATTTGTAAAATAAAATTGTATTGACAGTTTTGGCTTGTTATTTTTTTAAATTTTGTTCTGTGATTTTACTCATCATCTGTGACTTAACAAAATAGGGAAATGTAACAGTGAATTTCAGTTGAAAAAAAAACTTTTTTTTTTTTTACATTTGAGAAATCTAAACTTTCTCAAACAACCCAAATTTGAGGTGACGCCTCAACAGTTCTCCTTCTAATGGCTCCTCTGACGGTCTCTTGATGTCTTCTTTTGTGCATTAATGCGTTTCCTCTCCACCTCTCGGCCGTTTGACATCTCTTGTGTTGCTACCCTGCCTCTCCAAGCTGTTCTCCCCTCCCTCCCTCCCGCCTCCCTTCCCAACTGGCCGCCGAGCCAGATTCCTGCCGGGCCCCGGGGCTCGTTTCCTGTTTGTCCTGGCGCAGGGGGCAACTTGTCCAGAGAGACCAACTGCTTGGTCGCTGCCAGCTGTGAGCACTTGGCACAGCTTGGCATGCGGAGCTGGGTTACACCTCCAGAGACCGAGATCGGGCGCCGACATCCACAGACACGAGTACACACAACACACACACACTCTGCCAGTGCTGCCATCTGCCCTCTACAACTACGGGCCACAAGGTAATGTGATGTAAGATGATAAACGAGCTAGTTTAGCCTGATGTAATCATAAAGTGTGTGTGCCCAGCGCCGGTGCGAGTGTGTGTCTGTGCAGACAGCAATTGGCAATAAAAAAACAGTCCCGTTTGACAACCTTCTGTTGGTTCAGATTAATCACGAGCAAACCCGAGTTGCCTGCCGCCAAAGAAGAGATAGCACCCGATTGGTTTTAATAAGATTTCGCCATCCAAAGCTCACAAGATCAGGAGAAGTGGTGCAGTCATTACTTATAATTTACAGCGGCGGCTTGGGTTAAATCCAATCAATCTAATGACTTACAATTTTTCGTGCTGAATCCAAACATATCGCAATCCACTTTTCACCTCCGGAATGACGCCCAGGTGACACAGGCGACACTTAAAGAATGAGACGTTAGCTGGGTTTCTAATACCTCCAAAGCCTCAAACCTCTGACTCCAATCCTCAGGTTGGCTGTAAAGCAACGAAAAATGGGATTTCTGCTCGGTGGGACGATTAGTGCGACGACAACGTTAGTAATGAGAGCTGAACAACTCCAAGTGGTGGCATTCAAACCGTTTGATAATGAAGAAGAGAATCAACCTGAAAAACCGACTAAATACATGAGGCAAAAACAATGGGAGTGCTGTGAATCCGTAGCTACAGCTAAAGTTAGACAACAATTACAGAATAAAATGAAATGCTTTGTGCTTTTGTTTCAATTTTTTTTACTTTGTAAAGGGCTCTGACAGGAAGTTGGATTTTTTTTCAAGTTCCACGACACACTTAAATAACAAGCTCGACTTTTTGTATATTTTGATCATCTTGGAGTTTCCAACTGAACCCTACAGTTTTAAACTTTAATAAGTAAATCTTTAGTTACATTTCTGCTGTATTAACTTACAATTTACAGCAGCGGTTCAGGTTAAATCAAATGAATCTAATGAGCTATAACTTTTCATGCTGTGTTCAAAATATCTCAATCCACTTTTCACCTTCTCAATGACAACCAAGTAACACAGCCGAAGACTTGACAGTAAAAATGAGAAACACATAAGCCGTGCCTCATTTCTGACACACTGAGAGAAGCCGCTTACAAAAAAAAAAACTGAAATCACAGGAGATGAGAACAGAATTATGCTGGTGTTTGAAACAAGATGCGAAGATGTGAAAATAGAGAGCTGGAGGTGAAGGAAGGTGGAAGGAATTGTGTGTTTGGGGGGTGAGAACAGGTGTAAGTGATATGAGCTGAGGGTGAAAGATGAAGCAATTGTGTTGCTCTTCCTCAATTATTTGATGAAATTATCTTTCTCTCGAAACAAGCATGAATTTTTGCTTTCATGAGACACTCAATACTGCTGCCTAGTTCTGCAAAAAAAACTTGTATGGGAAGTCATCCAGCCGCTTCATTTCATAGAAGTTTTGGTTTTTTACTCACTAAAAGCACTGAACTTCACCCTCACCAATTATAAGGAACGCTTTAGGCCATAAAGTCTACACAATTACTCTAACAATGTTCTCATCTGCTGCTATCTGCACTGTAAGTTGTGTGTCCATACATCAACCGGCGGGCCCCAGAGCTGCTGGCGAGATAATGTTAAGTCCTTCACATCAAATGGAATACAGCTATTAATACCGTATCTGCCTATGTGCAGACGCACAGCGATCCACTCGCCCCGAGGTAAGATGGTGTCTCGTATGAGGAAGCTTAGAGTGTTTAATGTTGAATAAGACATTAACTGTTGCTGCCAGTATCTCCACACACACACACACACACACACACACACACACACACAACAAACCCTTACCCATTGCCACCCCTCGCTTTGGCCTGTGGCGTACAGCACAGATGTGTGTGTAAAACGTGTGAGTCAACATGTGCGCAGCTGGTGACATACTCTACGATTGTGTAACCATGGCAATGCCAGATGAGAGATGCTGCACTGGCTGGGATGAGGTTTGTTTGTGTTGCTGTTTTTCTTCTTTTTTCTTCTTCCCCTCCACAGTGTTCTAATTTCACAGTGATAACATACAAGAGGGGAAGAGGGCACCGGCAATCAATAGCACAAATCATAGCGGGAGGAACAGAACGGTTCCTGCTCGGTTTTATACTGTAATTTATACCCACTGCAAAGGTGTCCACATGACAAGCAATCTGAAAAACATCTTTCACTAAGAAGACTCAGGCAGGTTTGTCAAAACATGGCATCAAAGTGACTCTTTAATCTCCCAGTTTTGGACTGTTTGACATTTGCACAGGGACTAAATTGATTTCTTTATTTAAACGCACACTCCAGCAATTTACACATGAAAATATTACCTCGATTATGTCACCAGAGTCACTTCTTTGCTCCAGTCTTTTTTTTTCCAATCCAGAATCCTGTTACAAATTGGCACATGGAGTTTGAAAGAGGTGGTCATTTAGGAGGCAGACGGGGTCTAATGAAAGATGCTTTCAAGTTGCAGGGCTTTGGAGGGATGACTCATAGCAGCGGCTAAAAGGCAGGATATAGGAGCCTCTGCTGCTTTGATTTTCACCATTCTCTTCTCCTAAAATCGCTCAAGGGCAACATGAAAATCTGCTTTAAGGCATTTAATAAAGTGAAAAAGTCAAAACCAGGTTCCACTTCAAAATAATTGATATGTCCTGCTTTTCAGTTTTATTATTATTGTAAATTATGATTTCAGTTTTGGATGAAAACAAGTACAAATATGAAAACATGACCTGAGCTCTGGAAGCTTTTTCACTACTATCTAACATTGTAAAAAGGAAAAGATGAACTGGAAGATTAGAAGTAGTTTAGCAATACTTTGGTTCAGCAAGACAGATTTGGATGGATGAGACTGATGGAAATTAGATTAGCTTTTATCAGAATGTCACAATAAGTGGTGAAAACAATGGGGAAAAAGTATAGATTTCAGGAACTTATATCCTACAGATAAAATTCTTCTCTTATGTCTCCTATATTTGAAATGTGTGTCACTTTTTTTGTGTTTTAATGCATCGAAAGCTGAGTCTCAGTGTTTTTCATATTATTCTAAATGGAACAAATATGCCCCTAGATGTGTTTTCATACAACTGTGAAGGAAACTTGTGAAATGTTGCGAGAGAAAAAAAAGGGAAATAGGTATGTTTCAATGCTACATGGTGTTGTCGCAAGGTAGCGATATAGGTTACATTACACATTACTGTATTAAAAATAGAATAAAAAGTCGAAGTCATGGGCTAGTAACGAAACCAGTTGTTTGCTAGTCACAAAAACAAAAACATTTTAAAGAAGAAGTGACAAACAAAACAAGTCACCTCGCACATCTACGCCAGAAAAATGAGTTACATTGTTGCTTCACCATTCAGAAACAAACTAAAATGCTAAACTGGCCAAGTTCTATCGATTTTCCATTAACCTTTTTCAATGTAAAATCTCATAATGTACAGGAAAATCTGTTATGGAAAAGCAGCTACTGTATGTAGAGGAAAGTGATGACTACCACTGGTTAGTGTTAAAATCAATCCATCCATTATCTATACACCGTTTGATCCTCATTAGGGTTGTGGGGGGGCTGGAGCCTATCCCAGCTGACTTGGGGCGAAGGCAGAGGACACCATGGACAGGTCACCAGTCTGTCGCAGGGCTTAAAATAAATTGTTTTTATAATTCATGTGTTTGTCTCTGGTTTGTATATTTGATTAGTTGGTTATGTGATGTGTAACACTGGTTGCAATCGATGTACTACCTACATATACACACCTTTAGAAACATTCATATAAAATAACCTACTGCCTGAGAACTCCCTATTCTTTATAGAGCTTATTTCAGTTCACAGAACATAATGTCCTCTTCTATATGTCAGTTGTATTTGTCATGTTTTCTGTAATAAAGAGCGTTTAAAAGCACATATGTGTAGCAGATGAAGTTCCTCTCCTTCATGCAGGCTCCCTCCTTTGTTACAAACACATATAAACATTTTGTAATCACACCAAACGTCCGAGCCATTGGCAGCGTAGTAAATCTGCCTGCTTAATGTGCAAGACACATTTGGGAACTGAAGGAAAGTTTCCTGAGATGTAAGTGAAGGATCAGTCCATTAAGTCATTAGTGTGTGTAATCTGCGAGCTTAAGAAAAAACACATTAGGGGAGCAGTAATAAGCAGACGTTATGAATGACAGCAGTTAAAAACACAGGCGGCAGGAATGAAAACAGACACCTGAAGACACAGAACTGCGCTGATGTGCACATAAATGTTCATGCAGATGCATAAGAGTCCAGATTCTTTGTGCAAGAGTGCGTTTGTATCAAAAGGGCCCGGATATCTGTGTCTGTGCATGTGTTTTCATACGTCTGTGCACATGGCCATGATGCAACCCAAAACACGACCAGCACAGCAGCGCGGTAAGATGACTGTTTCAATTGCCTCCAATTGCATCAGGTCAAGCGGAACGCGTCTCGCTGGTGACAGAATGATAAAACAGATTTTTTTTTTCCTTCTTCTTCTTCTTTTTCCCCAATCACATGGCTGACACGAGAAATAGAGACTCGGAGAGATCTGAAGGAGAGCTTCAATTTATGGCTTTTTATAGTCAAGTAATTAAGTTAATCTAAAAATATTCAATAACCCCTGCGATTATTCACAGAAGATAAATCATTTTTTGACAGAACTATTTCTCTGGATCATTTAGGAGCTCTATTGCTTTTTATCTGGAGCGATGCGAGAATCTGTGGTAATACGGGGAAATAAGATCAGGCCGGATGCAGATGAAAGCACAGTGATTGATTTTCAGCTTTATATATGCTATTGTCAAACAATGACAATGGTCTGTCTGATTGCACGGGTCATTTCCGCACCTTCGGCCAAAAACATACAATGAAAAACAACAACTGTGTTTGTAAATGGTTTCACATAGCTTCATGATCAACTCCAGGACATTCTTCATTTAACAGCATATTACATTTTTATAATTATATTTCCTTTTCCCACCTGATACACAATTTCTTGCTTGAGAGAATGAGCATTTCTGTCCTGTTCTCGGTCACATAGTTTGATTTTAAGGAAACAACAGCACAAGGACCAGTCAAATAAATTGTTTTTAAATGGCTAAAATACTCCCAGCAGTTCTGCAGCCTCTGGGCTGAAATCTTATTCGACTCCAATCGTGTTTGTAAAACAAAATAAAGAAAAAAAGGACACAGATTCAATCAAGCATGAAACCTGGCTTTTCATACTAGGCCTGCAACAATTAACTGATTGTAATAATACGATTTTAATAATCGGAGCATTGGTTTGAATCACTTTTAGGAGAAAAAAAAGGGCAAATTCCTTCTAAATCCAGCTTCAAAAAATTGGATATTTATTATACTACCTGGTTTCTTTCCTCCTCTATGAGACTCAAAAGAATATATTTGGGTTGTGAGTAAAACAAGACATTTGAGGACAATCTTGAACTGTTCAAAACACCGACTGACATTGTTCACCACATTATTACACTTAATAAACCCAGCAACTAATTAATTAATCAAATGAATAATTGACAGAATTTTATGTAGAATAGAATACAAACGCTACATTATTTTAAAAATAAAAGAAGGACACAGGGCCTCACAGAATTAATTATATTTTACAGATATTACTGTTAATACAAAAAGAGAAATATCATAAAATGCAAAGGGTACTAACTTGCTTCACCTTTGTACACGTGCTTTAGTAAAAACGTTTTTCAACTTGCTTTTCAAACTACATCAAATTGGGAGTATCTCAGGTCAGGTAAGCTGGTCCAAATTTTACCACACTTGCACTGAAAGGATTTTGGCTACATGTACTATTCTTCCTGTGCTGGTGTCTAGCATACTAAAACATCTGTAAACAAGTGTTTGGCTGCTAAAAGGTGGACACGAAACAAGACAACAGGACAAACTGACAAAAGACAAGTAAGACACAAGACTATTTATAGTCAAAACCAATGAGTGAGACATGACAGATGAAACTAATGGGGGCGATCAAAAAAGGAGGGAAAACAGACAAAGGGAAAAAATAAAACAGCTAGTGAGAGACTAGGGCAAGGATCTTTTCAAAATAAGACAGGAAAGAAACTGAACACAACCTAAGAGCATGACACACATGTTAACATTGAGGTGTTACTTTTAAGAAAAATTGTTGAATTGCGAATTTCAGATTTCTATTCTAGGGGAAAGCAAACAACAACTGTTCTTCCCATGCATGCTTTGACTCGAAACTTGAAAATGGAAATCCATATGTGGCGGTCAATGTTGCATTTGTGCCAGGCCACCAAATATAAATGAATGTATGGAAAAGGCCGATCTCTTACCATCAGACTCTTCTTTAAAATAGTTTTGGTAACTACAAAAATTGAAGACACTGCCCAACTCTGAAGCCTATATCGGGCAATAGGAATAAAGCATCCTTAACAGGTTATCCACAAGGCCTAACTACTTGAAAAAGTGCAAAAAGAAGAATATCTAAAAAGCTACTGAACATTGTGTTGACACTGAAACAATTCAAAGACATGTAATAAATACAACCTATATCTTAAGGGTCACTCTTATGTCATATTAGAAGCCAACAACTGTATAAACGCACAAGCCCAACTTTAAATTTGGATTAAACTAGTGATATGAGGATAACGTGCAACCTCTTTAAGGGTATAAAATAAATCTAAAGTGGCAAATATGAAATGTCTGACAGAAAAGAATGCATTTAAGAGGACTCAAAGACAGACATTTATACAGAGAAACTTGGAGCTAGACAGAGACGGAGGGTCAAAACCACATGCCTGATTCAATTTCTGCCAGTCTAAATGCTATTACTTAACCCCAGAAAACATGGTGATTGCATTTTAAACCAAACGGAGGAGGGGATACTGAGGCAGCGCCACAGCACACAGAGAGACGGCGTCAAAGAAAATTGAAGCACAAATCTCAGACTGTCTGGGGGAAAATAATGCCTACATGGAGTCAATAATCTCAGTGAATGATTAAAGCAGGAGAAATTAGAGAAAGCAAAAGTAGATAAGGAACAAAGTGGAAAAGACGGTGTTCCTGCTGGATGTCAGCAGCTGTGCTCGGGCAATCAGTAAGCAGCTCATTAGAGCTAATAACAGACGCTAATCAGAGGGAGACTTAGAATAGAAGACTCGACCAACAGCGGCCAAACCATGGGGAGAGAGAAGCCGATATTAGTTAGCAGCCCACTGGCCAAGATCCACACCACAGTTTGCTCAATCTATAGACGGACAAACAGGCAGATGGATGGATACAAAGACAGAAGGGAAGGGAGGAGAGTCTTTCTATGATTTAGTGCTTAAAAATGTGTAAATATCAAGTGGCCAAAAGAAGACTTTAGTTGAATTAACAGAAACAATGAGTGCAAATTTGTAGTGGTTAAAATGCTAACAGTGAAAGCAACACGTTTGGAAATAGTTATTCGACCACTGTGTGCATAGTTTTCTGCCTCTTTCTTTGCAGATCTTGGTGAAGACATACTGTGTTCTCTTCTGAAGGTTGTCGTGGATGCTGTATTGCTGATTCCAAGCTGGTTTGAAATGTCTTTCTTACTGTATCCCTCTTTATTAAGCACAAAGATGGCTGTCTTATTATTTTTGCTATTCTATTCTTTTAGGCATTTTCAAGCAATAAAATGAAAGTGTCTTGAGCCATGTTTTCAACCATCTATAGTGTGAATATTGAGCTTCAATGCATCATATACTGTAAACATAATTTACTGTATGCACTGGCTTGTTGTGTAGACATCTGCAAACAAAACAGCAGGCAGTCTAATAATTATTTCTAAAGCTGAATATGAAGTGTTGAGCAACAGTGGAAAAGCTGCCAAACTAATGGATGTATATGTTGCATGTATGTCTATGCATGCAGTGTTCTTGATTTTCTGTACAAAGCAGCAATGAATATCACGGAGGTAACAATCATTATTAAATAAAACAACTCTATGATTATTAGTTTTACAAAGTTCAACACAGACTTGCATCCAGTGGTAGATAACGCACGCACGCACGCACGCACGCACGCACGCACGCACGCACGCACGCACAATGTAAAAAAAAAAAATTTGGGCTGTTTCCTTAAAAATGATGATCAAATAAATTTTCCGTCAATCAACTAATAACTGCATCTCTACATGACAGTGATTTCTGGGCACATAAGAGAAACAAAACTGCTGAAAAATGTGATGCTGGCTAAAACGCAAACAACAAATCCAAGAAGAGACATAAGGGAGAAGGGGAAGGAAAAAGAAAAGACACAAGGCACAACATAATGCTGAAAGGGCCAAAAAGTGAAGTAATCCAAACTGCTGCTTACTGCAAAACAACCTGCCAAAACATATAACCTGCCAACTTTGTATTTCAGGAAGCATCTGACAATGACACTTCAATGTCAGTTTCAGAAAAGAACAACTCTTAATTTGCAGACAAAGTTCCTAGTGTCATTCGGTGTAAGTTTAGTTTGCATCCAATCCAACTAGACTCTTGGCATTTCTCTTCATATATAAGACATCAGCTTCAGTCTGTGTGGGTTTGCATTTGTGGCAGCTCACCTCACCGGCCTGTGTTTGTGTGTGGTGTTAGACCCCTGCAGGCATTTCATCACAGCTGACTGACAATATGCTTCCATCTTCCCAGCTTTATCCCCTGGTGTTGCATCTAGTCGGGCTATCTGCAGTGCTGCAGGTACACCACATACGGTGACAATGCAGAGGATGAGTGTGGACATGTACATCGGAAATGGGCTCCCTGCAACATACTGACTTTCCAATGAGACATCCAGCAGAGGCACTGTACAAATGTCATCAGTAAATACAGCTGAGTGCATAAGTATTTGGACAGAGACACACATTTTCAATGAAATTAATCAAAGAAGGTGCAACTGAAATATGGATGGACTGATATTGTTTTTTATACTGATGTTTATCATTGGTGATTAAGAAAGACCAATATTTGGAACCAAAATACATTAAATGTAATGGTTCACCAGCATGTGATAGCAGAGGATCTGACACTCATAACAAGGCTTTTTCGTCAATAAGGATGACTATAACTAAATATGTAAAATAAAAATGGGGTGATTAAATTAGGACGCTCTCCTCTATTTATATGGATCGACTGAGATTGATCAATTTGTCTCCTGCAGTTGTTCTTCTCTATTTTCTGAGTCTTTCAATATTTTATCACTTTTATTGCCTACCAAGGTCCATATCTTAAATGATTCTTAATTTCTGCTTTAGGTTAATAGATGTTCATGGGAACTTTCTACAGTCTAGAGAAGTGTTGATGCAAGTGAACGAGGCCATTATCAGGCATAAAAAAGCAAGACAGAAAAAGCAGTAATTTCACACAAGGCCAAATCAACAACCTGATATGTTCTTTAAAGGAAGGACCACAATTGCGAGCTCAGCAACAAACAGCAAAACGGTTGGAAGGCCTCAGAGGAGAACTTAAGTGGATGACTGAAGAACTCTTTCAATGTTGAGGAAAAAAAACCCTCTTCACGAATCAAGAACGCTCTCAAGGAGGTGCGTGTACCACTATCTGCAATCAAGAGATGCCTTCGTCAATGTAAACACAGAGGGTTTACATTGACGAAGGCACTCAAGAACAGAAAGGCCAGCTTAGACTTGTGGGAAAACAATAACAAAAAAATAACTGCCCAGGTGTGAAACAAGATTCTTTGGACAGATGAAACCAAGAAGAACTTGGAGAAAGACATTACGATGGAGGCGGTGTTATGGGATGGGCATGTATGGCTGACAGTGGAACTGAATCACCAGTGTTTATTTATGATCAGACAGAAGCAGCAGGATGAAGTCTGAAGTGTACAGAGCTCTATTTTCTGCTCGGGGTCAGCCACAGGTTGCAGACTGATAGTATAACACTATACTGTACAGACAGATAATAACCCAAGTCGTACTGCGAAAGCAACCTAAGAGCTTTTTGAGGCAAAGAAGTGGAAAGTGTGTTCTCCAACGGCCGAGTCAGTCACCTGAACTCAACCCATCTGAGCTGCTATACACTTAATGTAAAGTAAATGGAGGATGAAGTCCGTCCTCGTGTCCTCCTTCCACAGGAGCCCATGCATACCGAGAACACTTTTCTACTTCTGTAAGGATGACAACATATGTCTACAAATATCTGAAAGTGATTCTGACTAAGAACTAACAACATTTTAGTCAGTGCAAAGAAATAATTTGCAGTTTCTTTTTCAGAGCTGCATTTGAATATGCGGGCAATCATACCAAAAGAGTTTAATTTGGTCATTTGAAGAATTAAGGGGATAAAAGAACAAAATCCGCTTCCAGTATTGTCATTTCTGGCAGTAAAATGTTCAGTCTCGTGCTCGAAGGAGTTACATGTAAAGCAGCGAAATGCTTTTGTTTTTGTTAAAGCTTCTTCATTTAATGAAGACCAAACTGAGTGAGTGAGGGTCCACAAACAAGCAAACAACTGCAGTAAAGGCCTCACAAAGCAGCTTCAGGGAGGAAATTCAGCTTTTGATGACGTCCACAATTTCAAGACTTAAATCAGTAACCATGACTGCAAAGGATCTGCAAACGAGAATTAATAATAATCTGTCGATTTTTATGTTACAGGGTGTCAGACCATGATCGAATTGGTCACATATATGGGTTGAGTATGCAGGTTACAGTTCATGTGGTTGCATTTGAGACAAAAATATTATATTTTTTGATTACAACATTGCATAAATCAAATCAAACTTTACATCAATGAACAACTAGGAAATGCAAATTAAGACAACTATTTGTGAAAATGAATCAAATCATGTGAGATCAGTTAAAAAGTTCATCTGGAGTCCCATGTTGGTTTTCCCATTACTTTTGAGTCAGTAAAAAAAAAAAAAAAAAAAAAAAGAGTGACTGTGTAAAAAGAAGCAGATGTAATTCCAAAACCATTAGTCCATGTTTTCGTTTCAACCCTTGAATAAAACATAAAAGTTTACACTTCAGTCACATCTTGATTGCTTTATTTCAAATCCACTGTGGTACGATACAAAGGAGGAAATTCAAAAGTATCACTGCCTCGCTACTTATGGACGCAACTGTAATCAACAGTATGTTGTCAAATATTGCACTTGTGCTAAATTAGCAACATTACTGGTATAGATAATTTACCAACCCACACCACCTCCAGGAAAGGTGACTCCGCAAACTGTCCACCAAAAGTTCCAAAAATGAGTGAATTTGCTGGAAAGAAGGCATGCTACTACTTAATCTTTCCCTTCTCTCCCATTTCATTCAATTTCTTAAACAGAAATGTAGTCACATTGTAAAGCACGTTTTGTGTGCTTTTCCAAACAATGCTAAATGTCAAAAAAAAAAAAGTGGATGTCCCAAAGCTTTTACTTCTTAAAAGCTGACGAAGAATTGTGTGCATAATTTACAAATGTGCCCTTGGCAGACACCAGTTGCTCCTCATGAGGAGCTAGGAAGGCAAGTACACATTTTTCTGCATTTGTGAAAGCTTAGAGTAGTTTCTTGAGAGAAAATCGTGTATCTGGGGATCTGAAGAGTCTTAAAAATGCTCACAGAGCAGCATCAGGACCTTCATCTTGCAGTCACACAGCTCTTCTCGTTGCTCATTCCTTCCATCCCCTTAATACCCACAAGGACGCATCTCTGAAATCTCTAATTTTATGGATGGCTCTGGTTGGTTAGACACCTTATTTGTCCCTTTACCCCTGTTTGCCCCTTGCTAAGTGATGCGAGTTGGGTTCTGTAAATGTCTGAGGCTTCTCCAGTAATTCACATCCCATTTGGAGACCAGACTCTGCATCTGGCGCAATAAAGTGCATTCAAATTTTAAAATGTGCTTAACCTAGAACATTTCAGGTCTGTCCTCATCCTTTCTTCCTCAAGGGCCTTCGCTCTCCAAGCACATTATCCTACTTCTACAAGGACGGCAACGTATGTCTACAAAATGATGAGAGTGCATCCGGATTCTAAGTAGTAAGAACATTTTTGTCAGTGCAAAGAAGTAAAGTGCTGTTTCTTTTCTTAAAGTTGCATTTGACTGTATGTGCGATCAAACTGACCGAGTTTAACTGGGTCGTCGGAGAAGTAAAGGAATTAATTTTATGTGAGAACATTCCATTCAAGCATGTCAAAAAAATGTGAAGTCTCATATCAAAGTAGTTACAATTAATGCAGCAAAAAATGATTACTGAACAAGGACCCTGTTATTCAAGAGAAAGCAAACCTTCCATTACATCCACTCTATTTAAACCTGCACCAACTTTAAAGCAGACATGGCTAAATCGCTTGTCTATACATTTTTATTCAATTATCCTTCAGTTGGAGTCCTTTTAATGTGCATCCGACCAATGCAAGTTCTAATGTACTCTCTTGGTGTCTTACTTTGCCTTCCACCTAATCTTTACAGTGAAAATCATCCACTTTCTTCACCTACTACTTGCTATCTTGCAAAGGACAGGCAATATGTAGCGACTTCTGGAGCTTATTCACTGAAAACAGCTGGAAATGACACAAACTACAGCAACAAACATTAAGAATGTGGGCCCAAAGACCAAAACGATGAGTTTAGGGCTGTCGCAATTAATCAGTGTGATAAACAATGTCGCCAAAAGTTGCTGAAGTTCATTGTTCATGTTTTCCTTCAGTAGCCCAACAGAACTGCTGTGTTAAAACTTTTTGGCTTCAGTTATTGGTCGGCTGCACTTAGCACCACAGTTTTAGGAAATGGTGGCTGCAGCAGAGTCAGTGTGAAAGTTGCCAACGACCCAAAGCTTCAAAACTGATGGGAGTTTGCATCAACACCTAAAAAGAAAACACACAGGAGCTATTTGGAATGGAGGCACTTCAGATGCATTTGTTCCTCTTCTGCTCTCTGTGCTCACACATATCTTTTAATAAAGCTGAATTCCAAACAAAGCTGTTTCCATTTACATATCTTTCAGTTTCTGTTGTCAGACAACAGAACAAGTTTGTAATACAGACTGAAACTTGGCCCTAGAATGATTACAAAATAATTACAACTGTGTCCATGTTGGACTTTGTTAAAGAAATAGTGAACTTTTTATTTGTTAAGGCATTCAATAAAAACTTACATTTCTTTGAGTACTCGACTGACTTAAATGGAATTCCCACTGTTGTATTTTTTTATGTTGGGATTGACAGTTCAAGGCACATTTTTGTATATAAACCTTTGTTTACATTTTGTACTCTACTGCAATGACATACAGATATAAAGATAAATGACATAAAATTAACTTAAATTTAATGGTTATTTAGTTTTTTTGATGAAAAATTAATGATTTGAATAAATCTGCTAATTGTGAAACTAGTCAGTAGATTATTTGATAGAAAAAAAATTATCAATGTCTAGCCTAAATTAATTTAAAAAAGACATAAACATTACACAGTTGTTTCATGCACTGTTACCATAGAAATATTTATTATAGCAGCGGTATCGTTCAGCTATGACGGTTACTTTTTTATTTGTAAACTGTTTTCTTACATGTTGTAATTCAGAATTTTTTTATTTCTTTTTTTACGTTTAAATCTCCTGCACCCATGAGGATATTTTTGTTGTGAAGGACCTTAGTGTAACATTTTTAAAAATGAAATCTAAATATTAAAAAGAAAATTACATTGGAAATCATATTTCACTGTCAAAGCGCCTACAGCCGACAGACTTGGACAAAACTTGGACAAACTGATTTAATCGGACTTGAATTCAGAACATTAGACATACTGCTTTCATACCTTGGTGAACTTAAGTCTCAGGACAGAGCTCATTGCTGAATCCATCATGTAATCCCAGCAACAGAAAAAGCTGTTGCTAGGATTACATTAGCCACTTCCTGCCCACTATGACGAGCTTCAAAGCGGAGGCTAGCAATCAGGTACATCAGACCATTCATCTCTTAGCTCAGAGGAGGAAAGACCGACTGCTTTCTGACAGCATGGGGCACTTTCTAAGTCAGTCATTTTTCCCTTTTTGAAAACCTTGTTTTCTTGCTCTGTTGTTTCTATGTCTTCCTTCATGCCCTCACTCTTTCTTAAGTCAGCCAAAAGACACTCCGGCTGCTGTTATTTTCTACTACTTTGTCTCCATTCGGCCTCTCTTTTCACTCACGGTCGTCAAACGCTCACCTCTCTTGATTCTCATGCCACACCTTCTTCCTTGCTTCTCTTGTTGCTTCCTTGATCTCATTTTTCTTCAGAACAGATCCAGCCTTGGATACTGGCATGGAGATTACATTATGGATCCACCAGTCAATCAATAGCCTCTCCACATTAAAACAAGACTGGTCTTGCACTTTGCCCTGTCACGGCCCATCCTGGCCTTAATTAGATGACTTTTATTGTCAGCTAATGGGAGAGGCACTTCCCTGTGGAAGACGAAAGCAAAGTAATGCTTCACAGCTTGAGTAGAAGAAACGACGGACTCCCCAAGATCAATTTCTTCTTTGACAGGAGGGAGGCCTGCTCGATTGCTTAAAAGTCCAAGTGGATGCACAACAACTTTTGTGTTATTCTATCTTCATCATCAATGATATACCAATGGGAACTTTTCAATTTGGATTAACAGTCGGGTGTTAATGAAAGCTGGAAACAAGACGAAAAAGTGAAGGAGTGCAACTAAGATGGAGCAGCTATGAAGTCAAGCCACCATTCCACATTGCATCATCAAAAGGTAAATGGAGTGTATGGCAGCTGAACAAGCACTGCAGTTCCAGACCAAGGCTGTTACGCAACTTGAAAAAATCCAGACAAACAAAGCGAGAGGAGCTAAACCGAAAAACAAAGCGACACTAACAAAGTGACAGATCAGAGTAGTTGAACAAAAGTGGGAGGCAAGTAAACCAAGTCAGCCAAGCAAATAAAAGTGGGGGAATCTTATGGGAAGCAAAAGGTGCGATCTGATATTTTTTTCAACCCATTCTACCCCATTTCTAGTTGTTTTGGGGGTGTAGCCCACAGAAGCAACCCTAGAGGTGGCACCACAAAGACTTCAATCAAAGACGAATCTCGAAAGCTGGACAGAGAATGGCCAAGAAATAAAGTCTGAGGCATCATCCAAAAGAACACACAGAAACGACTTGTTTACAGAACAGATTAAGCAGCTGCAAACAGGTCAAAGTCTTAATCATGTTCCCATCAGTGAACTGGCTCACGTTCACAGATACTGGCTGTCACTCAAACCTTCTCAAGGCTTGAAATCGCTCAGACACAACAAACACATTTGGAGCAAGGATTAGAAAATTAAATCTGATGAACATTTTGAGAGAGCAAACTTGGTATGAGAAAACACTAGAGTTGTTCTCATTTTAGTTTCTAAAGAGGCTTTGACTCCAGGTTTGGCTGTTTTGTAGCTCAATTTAGATCTGCAGGATACCAGCTGATGCTGACCTATAACGGAAGATAATCAGGAACACTTTATTACCTGCTGCACTTTTCATTTTATAGCATTAGGGTGAAAACCAAACAGACAATACTGTGCCACTAAAAGAGACTCGCATAAATGGAGTGCGCATTTGTACATTTACCTCATTTGTAACTACTGAGCCGGTGGTAATTCTACAACCAGGACTTTCAAATTCAAAAATGATGAATGGCTATTCCTGAATATAGCTCCATACTGGACTATGTAAAATAAGATCAATTTTATTGATTGATAATCGAGTAAATGTACCACCTAGAACTTATTTAAAGTGACAAACTGCTTTGGTTCATGGCTTTTGATTACAATCACCGTCTTTCATTCATTTTGGATGCATTAAGGCAGTTGTTTCCAGTACAAAAATGAAAAAAAAACAAGGCTAACATGCTTCCATACTAATTTTAAAGTAAATAATATGGTAGCATTCTGTTACAAGTTTGTTTCTGCTGCCCCAAAGTGGTCAGAAGAACCCGTTATTGCAGGTTTAAAGACTTCTTTTTACCTCAAAGCATATAACAATCAAACTTAAATCTGTGGAAAGCCTTCTGTGACATTATTATGTTAAATTGTGACAATAGTTTCACAGATAATCTTTTAGAAACAGCTTGTAGTTAAGCGCTCCTTCGAACAAGTGTCCCTGCTGTTGGGAAACCGTCTGGCAGCAGATTACTACTGCAATATGTTATAATAACAAATGACATAAACTATCAGATTGAATTGATTTAACTGGATTATTGGCAAGACAGTGTTTTCACTTAATAAGCTTTTGTCCCTTAACTTTGACTGATTAGTCTCTGACCTTTTCCCTTTTTCTTATTATTCAGAAAAAAGTGAATAAAGTAGGAGAGATTATTATCTGTGAGTCTGACCTATAAACAGCTGTTAATGTGAATAATTTAATTATACACAGTTGTGATTGAGAATCAAGTAGGTTAATTGTTATTATTTTACTGACATATTTGTACAAGTAAATGTGACTCAAACAATTGTCATATAAGAGTTCAGTGTAATTTCTATAATTTAAATGTAAAAATGATCAGTTACATGTAAAAAGATAATTTGTCACATCTTCAAATCCATAAATTTAGAACCAGGTTTCCAGATTTGGTGATAATGATTGGGATTTCATATTTAAACTTCTAACATCTAGGATCTGATGTTCTCTCTGTTATTGAAGTATTTGGTGTCATCATGCCAAGACCTAAAGAGATCTCTAAGGCCTTTAGAAGAAAAGTTGTGGACAAATCACTCCACTGTAAGAAAAATCTTCTATCAGTGGCACAGATCCAAATGTCTGCCAAATTGTTTCAAATCTGTAAATTCAGCCTAAGAGCAGCTTGTCTGATGCAAAGGAAAGTCTCTAAGAATCACACAATTTCACCTTTGCATGTAACTCTTCAGTTGCTGGTGTCAAAGTGCTGCATCTACAGTCATAAATCTGTGGATGTTCTCAGTCATCCAGTGCATCTACAGTCAAACAGAGGTCACACACGTCTGACCTGCATGAGAGGCCTGTGAGGAAAAAAAGTCTTTACTGTCCAAAAGGAACATTAGAGTAAAGCTACAGTTTGCTGGGGAACATACAGGCAAAGACCAGGCATTCTGGAATACAGACAAGTCAAAGATTGAGTCGTTTGGCCTCAGTAACAGTAGACACGTTTGGCCAGAAGAAGAGGAAGAAACTCACACAAGCTGTGAAGCATGGTGGTGGAAATGTTATAGTTTGGGTCTGCTTCGCTGCCTCAGGACCTGAGCAGCTTCAGTCATTGATTCAACTCTGAATTCTGCATCATATCAAAGCGTGCTTGAAGAAAATGTGAGGCCATCTGTCCGAAAGCTGAAGTTAAACCAGAAGTGGACCTTTGAACGGGATAATGATCTAAAACAGTCAAGCAAATCCACCAAGGAATGACTGAAAAGGATGAAATGGAGGATTATGGAATGGACGAGTCAAAGCCCAGATTGGAATCCCATTTTAAACTGGACTGAAAATAGGCAGAACATGCAAGAAAACCCCTCAAACCTTCTTGCAACTGAGGGCATATTGCATGGATGAGTGGTCAAAATTTCTGAAAACTGGTGGACACTTTTGCAAAACACCTACAAGAAGTTATTTCTTCTGAATGTGGCAAATATTAGCTTCTGTAGCCAAATCTGTAGTTACGTTTCTGCAGAAAAATACTACATATATTGAGATTGCAGCTGAACATATGATTGATGAAGCTAATTTTGATTGTGTTATCTGCAAGTTTCAAATAAAGCAATTGGAATGTATTTGTTTGTTTTTTTTGTGAGTGTGTGTGTGGAATGTAGTTTATTTAATAAATCTTAATGAAATTAATTACCACTTCAGAGAAAAACACCCTGATTTCATCATGCATTCATGAGCTCACTTGCAAATCAAAGAAGGAAAGAAAGAGCGAGGGAGGGAAGGAGGGAGGGGGGGGTGCAACACAGAAGAAAAAAGAGAAGACGGCAAGAAAAGACGAGAGACAGCCAGAGAGTGCAAGAGAGCACGACAGCATGAGAGTGCATATCACACTTTCTGGCCCTTCACAAAGGAGCAGAATTAGGGCCACTTCATAAAAGAGCCAAACCTCTTTCTGACTTGGCTCTTTCTCCCCCTGCATCAGAAAACAGGAGCACCTAACAAACAACAACACGGCGCATCAACCCATCATGTAAGATGCCAGCCCAGGCACGTTTGAAGGTTTGTTGGCTGTGTATGTTATTCAAGGCTCATCAGCGCATGGAGATACCGGGGAACAAAGCAAGGGGTGATGCTTTGAAGATCTGACAAGAGTCTGACTCGCACGCTGAGAAAGGCAAAGAGAGAGGAGACACAAATGCAGAGGGAGGTGGGGAGGGAAGAGGAATAAAGAAGGAGGAAAAAATGGCAGCGAAGGAAAAAGGTAAAGGCAGCAAGACGCAGGAGAATATCCTAATGAAGAATAGTGGAGAAAGTGAAGGACAGGAGAGAACAAGTGGAAAATAAGAGTCAAGATTTTAGGGATCTTGGGGATTTGACTTTGTTTCTTTTGTTTTTGTTCTTTAGAGACGATACCGATGTTGATTATGGGTAATCAGGAAACACTGAAAACCAATATTTGGAAAATCTGAATGATTGTTTTAGATCTCTTTTGAAAAAATTGCTGTCTAAGAGTATATCCAAGGGATCGACTGATATGGGTTTTCCACATGGGCCGATACTGGTGTCAATTATTGGGAATTGAGAAAGGCCAATAATCGACATTTGGAAGCGGTATATATTAAATGTAATGTTTTAACAGCATGTGATCGCAGAGAACCTGTCATTCATAAGTAAGCCTCTTCATCAATAAGGGTGACTACAACTGAATATGTAAAATAGAAACAGTTCTTTGACAAATAGTTAGTGGCACTCTCCATTTGGGCACCATTTAAAAAAAACCAAAAAAACAAGACAGAACAAAATAATGTAATTAAAAGAGCCACAGTCACGTTTCAAATTAATTAAAGACGTGAAAAATTTGATCAAAATCTGCCATTCTGGCTGGATTCAAATACCGTATTATAACTCTATATTAGGGATCGACTGATATGGGGCCGATACCGATGCTGATTATTGGTAATTGAGAAAGGCTGGCAACTAATATTCAGAACCAATTTCATTAAATAGAATGTTTTAACAGCATGTGATAGCAGAGAACCTATCATTCATAACTAGGCTTCTCCATTAATAAGGGTGACTAAAACTGAAAATGTAAAATAGGAAAAGGAGTTGTTAAATTAGTACGCTCTCCTCTGTTTATGTGAGATCCCTGAGATTTATCATCTGCAGTTACATCTCCTGTTCCTCTATTTTCTTAGTATTTCACAGTCAGTTTTATCCCTTTCATTGCCCACTAAGGTTCGTATCTTAAGTCATTATTAATTACTGTTCTCCAGATTATGCTTCGGGTTAATCTGTGACTGCCTTCTAACTTAGCCGCTAGCTGTAGCCTTAGCCAGTGTGAGAGAAGTTAATTTCTAGGTTTGAGGCAACAGCTTGTGTTTCTTGTGCAGTTTTTAATGCTTGAGAGACATTTCTGAGACCACAGAGTAACAAATGACAGAGAAAAGAGACTGCATTTAATTTCAGAAAAATATCAGCCACGATAATGAACCGGGTCTATAATCGGTCTATCCCTATCGATTTACACATCATTATGAGCACAATTAGATGGGTAACATATAAAAATTCTTTATTAATGTTGTGAAAGTTTAATGATTGCAAAATACTTTCTTTAACAACCTGTTTTGTAAATGAAGGTCTTGAGGTCTCGCTGGACCTAATACCAAACTTTTGTAAGAGGATTCTCAATTTATGCTCATTTCATTCTGGAGTTTATACAATTTTTTTAAGCTTCTAATATAACAGTCAAGCAATAAATATTTCCTAAATGAAGGTTTCCCAGAGACTTCATCTTCAGAGTCATTGTGACGCCCTACAGTAGTTCTCAATACTGCTACTTTGTACTGCATTACACCAAAGGAAGTTTAAGCAAGTGGAGCTGAGACTTGCATTAAAAGCAGATAAAATGCCTTAAACAAAGTCTCATTAGCTCTGAGTAGAGTGCTGTGTGCCCAAAGTCGTACAGAGAAGCTCAGCAGTCATCGGGTCCAACCTCTTGCGTGCTCCCCAGCACTTAACTTGTGGATCCTAATTGTATTTGCGTGACCACAGTGGGTCCAGGGTGTGGGAGTTACTCCTCAGAGCATTGCGGTTTCCACTTAGCAGCTCTATTTTGAAAGGCTTCAAAGAGAGCTTGCTGGGCCGAAACACTGCACAGAGAAATTAAACACACACTGTATGTACATATATGGGACGCACAGAGAAGCGTGATAATACAGAAGAAGCTTGCAGCGTCGCAGCGGCAGCATGGGGTCTAAATTTCTCTATGAAGATGTTTTGATTGTGCTGATTAGAAACAAAACTCAAAGGAAAGGACGGCGCTGCAGCAAAAATGCTTATGAAGAATTACCGATTGTTTTCAGAATGCGGGAAAAACCCTCAAAACTCGCAGCAGGTGGTTACAAGGACGTTCAGGCTGTTTTTCTCTACAAACCTGATTCAAGGGATCTTTGATTTATTAATTTTTGTTTTTTTTGCTTGTGTTCTGTGAAGTTGATGTGCACACAAAAACAGAAATACACAGAAATATATACATTGATCATCTTCTAAAAATGGAAAGTTTTACTGGGAAATTTTGTGTTCTGGCATTTATATGGATGATTGACAAGTATCTACTACTACATCCATCATGGCTCTAAAATTGCTCAAATATGGCTCGAGGAACACGACAAAGAGCTGAAAGCGATGGGCCGGCCTCCTAACTCATTCAATCCCAATCTGATCTAGCATTATGGAGACACACTGGAACAAGCTACAGCTGCATGACAGGGTTATTCCACCTCAAATCATCAAATTCTGAAAGGTTCATGCCTGACCATCTCATATTTGTCAGATTGTTTTTTCTATGTGTTCCTATTAAGTAAAAGCTGTAACATATATTTGGTCACAGCTGTTGTAACTTTTGGAGTAAAAAATTTACAGAGGGGATTTTTGCGGAAATCTGTGGAGCGAAATTCAGCCTCCTAGAGTGAAAAATAAAGATTATACAGTTGGTGGAATATTGGAGTATTAAGGAGAATTGAGGCGGAATAACACGTATTGCAACAACTGACATTTTGATATTTTGTTTTTATGATATTTTATATTCCAATATGAAGAAATACAAGGATTTTCCAAAAATCACTCAAAAAGCTCTATTTGAACAGAAATTATCACTAAAATAATTTGGGTGATTTTGTAGGCAAAGAAAATAGAAAATAGCTTTGAAAAATGCTGTTAAAAGCCATTTGGAGCCTTTTTCATATGTTGCAAGGCTGGCAAATGCAACAAAAAGATATTTTTTTGCTTTGGATTGTTTTCAGATCTGGCTTTGTAGTGCTGATTTCATACGGTTAAAACGAAACGTGTTTCCTGATGTCGAGGCAAAAATTGCTAGATAGACCACCTGCTTTTGGTCAACACTGTTCTTTCTGGAGCTGAAATAACTCCACACGACTGATGCTGTGTTTGCTTTTTGAAGACAAATTTTCCTGTTCAGGGTTTCTCGCTCATTTTGAAGCACACGTGGAGCCCACATGTCAACAAACTGTGTCTTGTGAAAGAAATTTGAAACACAATTCACAGCATCTCCAAGAAACCTTACATCAGACGATGTCTCTTGTAGATTAGTCATGAAAAATGAGAATTCTGTGAGTTTTCTTTTTGTACCAAGGAGCAGAAAAGGCACCACAGGGCAGCTAAACAATATTAGGTGGTTTAAATGTTGTGACTCGTTCTACTTCTGGCAGGTCATGTTTTCTAACGAGTTCAAACACAATTAAAATGATTAAATGCACATCCCGTGCTATATTGACAATCTTCATTTCTCTTCCAGTCTGTTCATGCTTTGTTTCCGAAGGAGCGCATTTGCACTGTCAGAAGATTTAATTGTCAGATTGAAACAACACATTCATCTGGCTAAATGTGGCGCAACGTAAAAGGAGGAAACACTCAGACGCCTACAAATGCCATTCACACTCACTCACATACGTACACAAACACAATCCAATCATAAGCGCAAACGTCAATTCCTTCGAAAGATGGAGCCTAAAAGCACATTCAAACACAAACCGAGACTGAGGTGTGCGTCTAAATGAAAGCCGGACAGACCGAGAGAAGAAAAGCGAGAGGAAAAGAGAGCACAGCACCGCAGGAGAACGCTCAATGGCCGGAGAGTTGTGAAAAGAGAGGATGTCTCGAGGGGTCCCGGGGTTGATTTCCTGCGACCCGTGGTGGTGAACCGGCAAGTAAACCCAGCCACAAAGGTGCCACTCTGCACTGTGTGGAGCAGCACTTTCAGCAGACATGACTGCTCCTCACGTCAAAAGCACATCGCACAAAAGATTAGGGAGTTTTTAAAAGCGAGAGTGAAAAGGAGTGAGAAAAAAGAGAGAGCGAGAAGGATGCTACTCACCAATGTACTCAAAGACGTATACGACAAAGAACGGCGTGACCAGGTCATTGATGCCCTGCACGTAGCCGCTGGCTGGATGGCGGATGGCCCAGATAAACAGGATTCGCTCGAAAATCTTGCAAACATACAAAGTCACAGTGTCAGACAGTAGGGAAAAAACAACACTCAGACTGCACAAAATCTCTACAGCATTTTTCATTTTAAGAATCGACCCTCTAGTGATATTTGACACTAATAATGAAGCATATTCAACAGTTATTCTGTCACAGCCCTCTACGTGTCATAATGGGAGACATCACGCTGGTTAGAATTGCAGGTTTCGATCATAAAAGTGCACATTTCAGAAAGCAGGTGAATTGTGGAAAAAGCAGTGGGAGGAATCTGAATGATTTCAGGCATGCTGGAAGGAAAGAGCTGAATGGGCACCTGCTAAGCTCTGGGCGTCTGGCAGCAGCACTGCACATGTGGATGTGAATTTTTAACGTAAAGGTAATTTAATTGTAATCATTTGACTCATTCCCCATTAGCCGATCATGGAAATGCACACAAAGGAGAGCAACAATGTATAGACAAATATAATCATGAAAAAGATGGCAAGGGAGGGAGAATGAATTAAACATTGTAGGATTTACCTTTTTTTTAAACTGACCTCAAAATACACAGAAAATATGTTTGGATGTTTACAAGAAAACTTTCTACAATGTAGCTTTAATGGTATAGATTAACTTTCCTCCAGACCTTGAGACTGGTGCTGACTTTTAACAAATAAATGAATCAAAAAACAGTTACTTAAAGATTCTATACACCTTGAGTTAAATGTAAGCAGGGTTTTCACTCCTACTGAAGGGCAGGTTTTCCTTAGGTCTAGTGTTGCACATTAAAATGCATGTTTATTGAGCATAAACATGTTTTCAGGAGAGGATAAACATACATGATTAGAGCTAAAGAACGTGAATGTCGTAAACATCTGGCGTTAAGAGATGCGACAGAGAAACTGGCTGGAGCATAGCGTTTTATTATGAAAAACCATCAGAAAGATACATTTGTGTAGGCAGTAGTTGTATACTTTATGGGTTCAGGGATTGTCGGTCCTACCAACATTAGGAAAAGAATGTTAACTACATATTATACATATTTTACTACTTGAACTTTTATGGTGTCTCTACACTCACCTCCTATTTGCTCTGTGTAAACACTGTCTGCAGTCCAATCGAAAAGTCCTTGAATTTTTGTCAAGAAACCACAGGTTGCAGTTGTGTCACCAATGACTCCACATTTGTAGAAAAGCATTTTTTGGCTTTTAAAGATTCCATTTTTGAGCAAATTTTTAAATAAGACAGAATAAATTCAGTTTGATGAGATATGGAAAGTAGCTCAGGGACCATCAGAAAGACCAAAATTCAACAGTTCTTCCTGTTTTTCCAGTTTCCAGCTCTGACAAATGGGGTAATTTTGGCTCTCCTAACACACTTCATTCCTTTGGGGTTCAGAGAGTTTTAAAAAAATGAGAAATGATTGACAGCTACATTGTTCAAGACTGTGAACTAAGACCTAGTATAATTTATATGTATGACCTGAACTTTCAGCCAGTTTTAAGCCAGTGAAATGGCACAACTTTGTGAAAAGAAAGGTCCAATAAAAAGTAGAAGTTGACAAGCTAGCAAGTGTTTTCAGTCTGAGCCTTTCTGAATTAATCAGCAATAAATGTGTTTGATCAGCTCAGTTTAACCAACACGAGATTTCGAAGGTTCTAATAATGTGTTTTACTGTCACAGAGGAAATTGGTCACATTGTTTTCCAAAACAATTTCAGTCAAAGTCTGAGTTTCAGGCATGTTTTTTGTATTAATTTATTTTTTTGTGTGTGCAATAGCCAGTTTTACTCCACTGCAACCCTCCCTGTAGTTGAAATCTAATATTTAAATGTAAAATTTTTAGTTAACATAATAATTGTCGCCTAATGAACTGTTTATATTTTTTAAAAGAATGAAAACAATATTCAAAAAATGCCTGTTGTTATCCAGTTATGTTTGCCTGAGTGAAAAACACTATACAAGATGAACTAAGGATTGTAGACATATTGAAATGGATGAGCGCTGCCTAAATTTGCGTGAAACCATGTTTTTTGCTTTCAGTCATCATTGAAGAACACCCCCCCCCCAGAGTTAGTCTCCTCCTCCATCTCCCTCCTTTCTTTCCCTACTTCTCAACATTCTGTTTTTCAAACACTTCCATCTTTGTTATCGGTGGCTGTTTAATGCTGTCAGCAACAGTGAATTAGATGAGACTTGATGGTGGGTTTGCTTCTCTGCTGCGCAAATGGGATTTTCCCAAAAATACACTCACACCTTCATGCACCACACCCGTCAGCCACTCTCTTACTTGTTTTGGATTTGTCATGTTTCTGTCACTTTCTAAATAGCCTCATATCTCATTGTTTACAGAATACAACACGGCTGTGGTAATGTTATTTTTGTTGAAACCTCGCATTTTTATGCAAAGTAATTCCATCAATGTTAAGACAGTACAGAGACATTGGTGAGACTCTCTTCTGGCTACACTTTTCTCCTGTACCTGCCTCCACACCTCACACCTCCTCTTTCCTTATCAAAGCCGTATCCATCAAACAAGGGATGGTGATAGCAGGGGGAGTGGGTAATGGGACTTTTCTTTTCATGCAACCTCAAAAGCTGACATGCATATTTCACACTGGCAACTCCACACAGAGCCGATTCCAGCGAACGCACACACAGGCGAAGAGGCCCACCTCAGTATGTTTGTGTTCGTGCAAAGGGAGAAAACATAAAGACACAGAGGCATCAAATTCTAACCAAGCAGTGTTTCCTGCAGGTTTAACTGGAGTTCATTCAGTCCTCAAAAGACTAAAAAGTACGCCTCTTGCACATTCTTGTAATAGCGTTAATTTCTAATTCTTCACAGTGCATCTCTAACACCGGATATCAGCTTTTCCTTTGTCTTCAGTGTCCAAAAGCCATGGCTCCATCCCATTAGAGCCCCAGATAAGGGTAATCTCAACTGCTACAAGAAAAGGTGTCAAGTTAAAAAACATTTCATTACACTAAAAAAAGGATAAGCCTATTTCTCACAATAAAAATCAAGTGCTTTATCTCTTAAATATCCAATAAAGTCATCAAACATCGCAATAAACGGATGCTGCTTCGAAGTTACTCATGTGAAAATTACAAAAAAGAACATTTTTCTGATAAATCCTGAAATCTGAAGGCAAATGTGAATGTTTTCTTTTCACATCAGGTAGTTGTAGCTGCTCCTTAAGGCCGTATTGCTCCCTAAAGGAAGTAAAATTCCCACATTTAGACACCACTGCTTAGAAAATCACTGTAGAATTGCTCCAATATGCTTCTATCGCTGAAATGCAACAGACTGTTGACTGCCTTCTACGTTGACTAAATCTCTAGAGCCCTAAGGGGAGAGCGCAGAGACAAACAAATGAATGAAACGAAGCAGAGGTGATTTTCAGGTGGCACCGCAGCAAACATAAGCATATAAAAAAAAAGAGGGGCCCCTTTGGAGATATTGCATCCCGAAAGATATGAGGCTCGTATTGAATATTTCAATACGAGCTTTTATTTTGCACGCAGGATAGGACGGAGGAAAACACGGGAGACGGGGAAAAAATACAAATGTGATGTACAGTAGTAGTGCATATTGTAAGTAAGATGAGGTATCCAGATTTCCTGTGTGCTGCAACTTCCCTTTTTACCTCCAGGTTACAGCCTCAAGTTGCATCCTGCATAAGACAGGGGCAATGGGAGGTGGCGTTGCTTGGGGCGGTGTGTGAATTAAAGTGCTTGTACATGTGTACCAGTCTGCTGAATGCCAGCAGGCCTCCTCATTTTCCCTTTTCTGTATACACATCCATACACTGTTGTTGATCTGCTCTAACCAAAGTGCAGGTGAACACACAGAGCAGCCCAGAGCCTCGGCTGCCTCATTAGCCTCCACCTCATTACGGGATTTTTCTATCAGTGTGTATTCAGTTGGCTGCTTCTCAGGCCAGTGGTTCCATGTATGACAGGCCATCCCAGAAGCACCGCAATAATAAGATAAGCTTAACCCCGAATAAATGAGTGGAATCGGGTTAATTTCCATGTTAAGTTGCGTTGGGAAGCTGCCCTTGTATTCCCTCATTCTGCTGAGCCAACTTTCTACACACATACTGAGGTGTTTTTATTGTAGCTGAAACATTAGAGAGCACATTTAAAGTTGAATTTAAGGAATATTAGAACTAATAATGGCGTAATAGTTAAGGGACTTGTGCCTTTCTGATGTGCCAGTGATAGTGTTTTAGCAAACATAATGCATTTTCGATAATTATTTCTTCACAGTACACAACAACAACAAGAAAAAATTGCTGGATTCAGAAGCACAAACACAGCAGAACAAAGAGATGTAAGAGTGTCAACCATGCAGTTGAAGTTCAGGGGTATTCGATCCCATGCATGATTGGAGGAATTATTCAACAGATTTTATTAATGTGTTCTTAGTTTGTGCTTCTGTGTGTGTGTGTGTGTGTGTGTGTGTGTGTGTGTGTGTGTGTGTGTGTGTGTGTGTGTGTGTGTGTGTGTGTGTGTGTGTGTGTGTGTGTCCATACCAGAACATGCAGTGTGCTGAAGCAAGGGTTTTCCTGTTTCAAACTCTTAGGCAGACATCTTGTTTTGAGATTAAAAAAATATCTTTGTGCCATAGTTTAATTTAGAATTTTTCTTCATTTAGGTTTGCAGCTATACTAAAAGCCAATTCATGGTTTCTGTGTCCCTGTGCTCTGTGCACGATGCAGACTTCGAAAGCAGACAGGATTGTAATCACGCTAAGTTATGCGGACAGTCGCGTTGTCTCTCACATCAAATACACTAAAACACACAAGGCTCACATGGATATTTCTGAGAGGCTACCTGGGACTTTTTGCTGTTTTTCCAGCAGCTAGTTACAGATTGAGCTGCAGCTCAGTGTCAGTGGGATTATTCCTCAGGTGAGGAGAGCACATTGAGCAAACATAGCTTTAAAATTCTGAGGAATTTAGTCAAGATGTCTCGTTCCAATCACAAAGACACCGAGGCTTGAGGTCATTAAACACATTTTGTGACAGGAGGCTAGGGTTGCAAATTTGAAATCCTCTTAATCAATAATCACAGTGTGATTGCTAATGATTAACTAATACCATAAATGACAGCTGACATTTGTCTAGTGCCTGTATCTGACATTGCTAGTTTAGTCAACAGACACGTGATTAGAGCTTCACACGTCCTAGTCGATCCTGGCTCGTCTTAAAAACATGAGCTCTGGCCGGAGTCCATTGAGTGTTACACAAAAACGTAGTCATGGTGGCCTCTTGCTAGTTAAAAAACCCACAGCGCTTTCTGCTCGCCAATATGAAACTCCCTATAGTATTAAACAGAGTAATAAGAGGCTCCACCTAGTGGCACAGCAAGGAACTAGAACTAATCTACATTAAGGGACAGCTTGGTTGTAACGATGGATTTTTTGTTTTGTTTTCTTACGCACTGCAGAGTTATTTTTTGTCAAGCATGCACAATGGATTGATTTTAATAAATTTAATGGATCTCAAGTGTGTCTTACCAAGTAAAATGATATCAGATTGGGATTCCGTATTGGCAGATCCTAAATATTAAATGACTCGGATTAGTTTGGGGCAAAAAACAGGAGATCCCTAGAATTTAGAACTTTGTACCATGTTTGGGTGCCATCAAAGAAAAGCAGGGAGAAATCAAAGCACCTTCAATATCAGGCTGCAACTACTTCAATAACAACTCTTTTAGAGATTAATTAGAAGATGTGGATAGAGGTCTATAAAGTCAGCATGCTTGCAGTGAGGGTTGCAATACAGCACGGACCTTAATAGACTTGGGTGGGTGATAAAATTTACATCAAACATACCTTTGTGGACACAGAAAGCGTAAATTGGCCTTAACATGGCACTGCTAATATCATTAACACATCACATGAAGTCAGCACCAACATTATTAAAACTATGTGATTTAACAGCTGATTTCATTCATATTTTTAACTGTAACATATATTTTATTTCTCAGTGTGACCTACAGTACCAGTGCCACTGATGACTTCATCAAATCTGCCTAAAATCAGAAGAGAAAACTGTGCTCGGTGAGGTGCTGTGTGTGCAGCTTGAGGGGGTCTCACCTCTTGAACAGAAGCTTGTTGAAAGAGAGGAATAAGAGGATTAGTTCTCGGTATGTCAATGTGAATCTGCAGAGAGAGAAAGAGAGAAAAAAAAAAGACAAACACTGAAGCAACGGGCAGGTTAGCACAGATCTGGCCATCACAGACAGTGACAGAAACAGAGAGCGAGAGCAACAGTTAGTGGATTGGTGTCCTTGATTGAAGTCAGACTGGGGTTTCGGTGGTCTGAAATGGATAGCAGCTGTGGTCTTGAATGCAAGTGTTCGTATGGGTGTCAGTGTGTGTTGCGATGTATCAGTGATAGTATGTGCTTGTGAGTAAAATTGTGTGTGTTTTCGCATGTGGGACCACATTTACACCATTTCAGATTGTCTACCCCGCAGATGAACAATACGACAGGCAGATAGATTCGTCAGAGGGGAGCCAGACGGATGCAGGGCGGCAGCTGGAGCCAAGCCAACTGAAATAGTCCGGACTGTTTTGTAAGAGCGTGCGGCTGGTTACTGACAGGACTGAGGATTGAGCTGTATCCACAGTCCTGTCCCTTCTGAACACCTTACCTCTGTCACCTTTGGCTGCAGCACCAAAGATTCAGGACTCATCCTAGGAATGTCTATGTGGATCTGACAGCAACATGGGAGAGAAATGTGTTACACACACACACACACACGCACACGCACACGCACACGCACATGCACACGCACACACACACACACACACAGAGAGAGACACACACTTATACTCAAGAGTAGCAATGTAAAAGTCCCTGACATGCACCTGTGTTCGACATACCTACTGCATTTCAAGAAGCACAGTGAAACAAAAAGAGAACATTTGGTACTTTTTTTTTTTTTTTAAAGTTATTTTTTTGGCCTTTTATCGGCTTTATTGGATAGGTGCAGTGAGAGAGACAGGAAATGGGAGAAGAGTCAGGGGAAGACATGCAGCAAAGGGCCACGAGCGGGAATCGAACCCGGGCCAGCTGCGCCGAGGACCAGCCCCTGTACATGGGTCACCCGCTCAACGCGTTGAGCTATACGAGCGCCCAACATTTGGTACTTTTAACCCTGGGTCATAATCTTATGACTGTGTCCGTTCTGACTAAAACAAATTCCTGCAATTGGCTTCAACACATAATCCGAGACACCTTTTTCTGTTTCCTCTTGGTCACACTTAAGTTGGAATTATACCTCCACAGAGTGCATTTTTGCATTGATTATGTTAGTTTTCATTTGTTTCCATCTTTGTTTTGAACCCATTTCTGAATATGTTGGGTTTGCTTGACTTGCACATTTCTGAAGTGTGAAGGTCCTACATCCCAGGTACATGTACAAGTTCTTCCGGCAAACAAAAGACACATGCATCTGGTGTGATTTCTCTAAAATTGAGGTTAATTCAGTAAAGTTCAGGAGGCTGATGATGTTTGTTATGGAAAATTTTGCTTTGCCACAGTCACAAACGTGCAAAAGCGCTGATGAAAATAGCAACATGACCCCTAGTCAGCACGGCCACAACAATGAAAAGACCCAGATTGAAAAAGACAAGAATCTGGCACTGTATTTAAAGACTTTGCAATGCTGCCAAACGCCTTCACGTTCAAAGCAAATATAAACAGCATTCAATTCATATTTTTGATCTATTGGCCCATATGGCTGAGCTCCAGCTAGGTCTGAGTGATTAAACACTGACAATATGTGCTGAAAACAGCAATAAGAAAATTGTTCTATAGAATGTTTCATGGTTTCATTTAAATGCAGTAGATGCAAACCTCCATAAAAGTACATAACAAAAACATAAAATTCAGTTGCATTTCTTTATATAAAGCATATCTACGTGAACTCATTCCCTTATTCGTATTTGCCTGTAAATCGTTGCTATATTAACACTGAAATCATTATCTGTATGCCTTGATAAATTGGTTAAATTCACAGTATTGTGGTTAAGTTCAAACAAAACCTATATTCTCTTGGATTTTATAAAAAATAGGTAATTAAAATGATAAAATATTGATACTGACTGAAACTAAACATTTATTGTGATACATTTTTCTGATTCTAACTAACAAATATAAAACTGTAAGTGGCTACAAGTAAAAGTTCAGGTTTGCTCAATCGTGAGCGACAACAAGGGTCTGTATTATTGCCCTCTAGTGGTTGAAAATGTTGAATGACTGTAGCACACAAACTACTTGTGTCAAACTTGAAACTCAGTATCTTTCAACCAACAAGCTGCAGCATTAACACTTCTATGTCCTGACTGTTTCAAGAAAAGACCAAAGCTGGATTTTTTACATCACTTTCTCTTGGGATCGAACAAAACTGCAGCGGCACTTCAAAAAGCTCACAGTGCAAGCTGGGACTTCTACATACACATATGTGTACACATATACACAAGCTGTTTGGGCAAGTTACCAACATCATAAACAAATACATGAAAGAGGCAGATGGACGGACACAAGAAGAGGTATAAACTATGGAGACAGATGGATGTGGAGAATGGATGATGGACAATCTAATATGAAGATAAGACACAAAAGTACATGTATGTAAATACTATCTACGGCCACGCAAATGTGTCGATAAAATGACATTCAAACTCAATGTCACGCACAGTTTGGGTGCCAAAGCAACATATGTACAAACACACATAATCAGCCACACAGCAAAAAATAAAAAAATCACTAGAAATCAGTGCTCACTTGGAACAAGCAGAATCTGGCAGAAAAAGAGGCTTGAAGACGTGATCCAAACAATCATCAAAACAAAGTATGCCAGCTTTCTGGCGCAGTGTAGAGGAGATCAATGGGAAATTGGACAGAATATGAGAAATGTGTGTTTTTGGTATCGACAGCCCACTTTGATGTTTCTTATCGGCCTGAAATGAATGGGAAGTAGTCGAGTGTTAAAATAAAAAGCAGGAGGGGGAAGAGAAAGACGGATAAACAGAGAGAGGGAGAAAGAAGATGATATTTTTAAAGCCAAATAGAGGTGTTCATTTAAGCAGCTCTCTAAAGCTGGTCGTCTCTACTCTGTGGGCAGAGCTTGACCACACTCCCCTCAGGTCAACACAGACAGACAGGCAGACAGACGGACGGACAAACAATCCTGTGAGCACATAAGGGAGAAAGAGGAAAGAATACAACAGGAAAACAAGCATAGAAAGGCCTTTTTGCCAGATAACTGGCTCCAGTAATCCTGACTGCGGGGTGAAATTCTGTCAGAACACACTCTTTCTATCCACCAGCATACATAAGTTTGTGCCCTGGATTTCTGCTGAGGTAATACATTAGCAAAAGAATGCTGTTCTTGTAATTGGAAAGGGACTCTTTTGTAGTCCGCCCTTTATTCATTCCTTCAAGTTCTGGGATTCAGACAGGACAGGTGTTAAAAAATTGAATTAATTCAAGTGAACTGTCCGGTGAATGTGTGTGTACATGTCATGTCTGTGAGCGTATACCTGTCTGTATGTGTCTTGATGATGTTCGTCGTTGCGAGAATCGTAGTATTGCTGGATGAAACCGAAATATTCTTGTCTCTTCCTCTGTAGAACGCTTTCTCGCCTTTCTGCGTTGGCTGGCAGGTAACCCTGATAGACAGAGAGAGACAGAGAGAAAGAACGTGAAACAGAAAAGAAGGAAGAGCAGGAAAAAATGTTAAATTTTAATTGAGAAATTAGTTTTTTCAAAGTCGAAATAAAAAACACAGGTTTCATTAAAATTATCTTGCGTGTTAAAAATCATGTTGTACACAATATTCTTCTTTTTATCTTCTTAAAAACTAGATTAACTGAGGTTTTGGATCAAACACAAAGCACTGAGAGTTCTGATTCAAAGTAAAGTTGCAGTGATAAAAAATTCTCTGGTAGTTTGTGCGTTAAAAAAAATTGACATTTCGGACACATATCTATTTCCTTTCTTGCAGAGAAATAAATAGGCAAAAAACATCTAGAGCTCAGTAATTAATCTGTTAAAAATAACTTGTTTCATTTGTACAAATACCAAAGTGGAAAAACAATGTCTTTCTAACAGAAGGTTATGTTCCAAGATGGTTTTTCTTAGCATTAAAGTGTTTGTAAAATGTCTCCAAATATCAATTTTTGCACAAATTCAAGGGGGAAAAAAAATCTATGGTTGTGTTTTTACACTAATCTAAGCAACTGTGTCTCATTTTATTTTATATTTACCCAACAGATACATCAGTGGCATTGAAATTCCCAGATACCTCTCAGCACAAAAACTATTGCTTGAAATGTCACACCTTAAAATGTAGCTTCATTAGAACCTAGAAAAAAAAACACCAATCTTCGTATTATCAAATGATTGTACTATAACCATTTTATAAGGAGTATTGAGCTCAAAATGCTAAAACTGGCGCTGATTTCACACATTTGACAGTATCTGAAATATACTAGAAACATTAGCTTGTAGAATTAGCAACATATGTCCAGATAAAAAGTAACCGCCTCCCAACTAATACAGCTGTCTGTTTCTAATATACATGCACACAGACATGCTTGTTGGTTCGAGGTGAGTACGACTCACTAATTCAGCTCTTCAAATACTCCAGAAGACTGTCTTCTCAGTGTTTGAAACTGCATGAAGTTTTATGTTGCCTGTCTCTCTCATATTTATTTGTGTCAGTACTATTTAATGAGACTTTATTTTGAAACTTGTTCTAAAACCTTTGAGTTTGTTAGCCAAGTTCAACCACAAACCAAACTGCACCACCTGGGATTACACGCAGTCTGTAAATGGCACACTTCACTTTGCAAAGAAAACTTTGTGCTGCTTGACCAAATGCTTTCTGCCTCTTAGAGGACCTACCTTTCTGTGCGTGCGTTGGTGGGGGGATGTGTTTGTCAGACGGTATATGCGAGCATGCATTTGTGAAAGAGTGTATCCTCGCTGTGCAGTCAGGCTTATGCAATGAGGAGAAAGTCAACTCCAAAGTGAGCAACAAATATAATGTCTATTAAAAGCGAGAGCTGAGACCAGGGGTTCTAAAATATTCACGGATCTTCAAAACTGAACTCAAACATGACTTGCAGGCCCGAAAAAAACAAGTCCCCGTGACAAAAGGCTGTTTTGTCTGACTGTTAAACCTACAAAAGACCCTTTTTACATTTTAAACATGACGTCTACGAATGGATGACTTCTGCCAAATGTTCCTCTATGTAAGTGAAATACGAGTGCCTGTTGGGTGGCACAATCGAAAAGTTTCAAGACTGTTCGTGCTGTGTTTGCACGGAACGCAACATGGTCATTCGTACGCAGTAACAGTCACGAGTCAAGAGAAGCTGGGACGTGACGCCATCAACAGCGGAACCTGAGCTAAACATGTTTTTGAGACGGCTGGATGGAGGTCACATTTTGATTAGGTGTGTTCTTTTACTTTTATAAGAACAGTCTTGGAACTTTGTGATTGCACCTTGATTAAAGAAGCCGACAACACCAATGACGGACTGGAACTTAATGTTACAAAACTTGTTCCACACTTTTGTCACGATATGATGCTTGAGCAACTTGAGAAGACCACAAGAAGTGACTGAAACTTCCTACAAGCTTCCAAGTGTATTTTTGTTCTTATTTTGGTACATAGGCTGCTCCCAAAGGTCAAAACTAAAACTCCCTTCTTGCATCTTACAAAGGCGAGAGACTTGTAAATGTTTTAGCAAACAGATGCTCTCTTCATTAGTCGGCCTGCTTCGTACATGTATTTGTCATCACTCGCAATTAAAACTGAGCCTTTCTTGGAGAACACATTTGGATGCTGTTCAGACACATCTGAGAGTTAACTCTGTTTTGGACTGGCTTTAGTTGATTTGCCATCAAACTAAACTGATCTACCTGCACCACCAGAGACTCAAAAAATTATATCAGGTTTTAAAAGGCTGATGTTCACAGTGTTTGTTTTCTGTGCACATTTTCGTCTTTGTTTTGACTCTGCAGTCTGGAGGTTTTGGAAGCAGGCTGCCATTTTTTGGGGTAAAACACAAGCAAGCAAACAGAGACACACGCAAACTATCAATTTTGGATAACTGTCTAGTGGAAAGTCAATAGAGGTAGGAACATAAAGTTGCTCTTTCATTGTTTTTGCTGTTTTTGTTGTTTTTTTTGTTCAGTTTTCCCCCAGAGAAGGCCCCAGGAGAAGTCTGCAGAGTCGGGAGGATTATTTGGTGCACAACAATTTTGCTTGCAGACACTCCAACACACATACACGCCACTAGAAACTAGCTAAAATACACATCCTCCCGAATCCAAACATTCTTCTCACTCGTGTGTTTGTTATGACACATAAAATGCCCTCATCTCACATCCCATTTTCCATTCCCCTGTCAGCACATCCATCAGTGAAAGTAATTCCCCAGTCTCTTTTTGCTGTCGGCTTCAGTCACTAACCCTAAAAAAAAGCAAAAAATGTAAATCGTCTCACAACCACAACACTGCGAATGAGGCAGGTCTAACTCATCCACACCTCCCGTCCCATCTACCCGACCGCCGGGTTCTCAGTCAGAGCTGCCACTCATCCATATGCTTCCATTTCTGCCGGCGGAAATCAGCCTCGGCGCTGACTGGAGTTTTTATTTTTCCCCCCCCCCACAATCGGTCGCTGCCAAAACATCCACGTGTCACATGTTGAAACTGCTCCATATGCAAGCACACGCGACACCTGCACACAACAGCTACGAAGCTAGTGGGCTCCGGTGTTAGGTGCCAAATAAGAGAGAGGAGAGTGTGTTGAAGGTTAATGGACAGCTTAGTGGAGGTCAATCACACAGCAGCTGCATTACTGCTCAATAGGACGGCAGTGTACAGACACACAGGGCGATTTGAAGATTATAAAAGAGACACAAACACTGTCAAGCACTTCACTGTGATTCCATTGTGCAGTATTAGTCTCCTTTATTACTAATCATAGGATATACACTCACTGTAATACTGTTATAAGGATGCTGCAGGAAAAGATGTGCAGACAGCAGAAAATTAAAGTGAACTTATGCTTGAACCTGACAAATTTTTTTTATATTTAATTTGTGGTCGACTGGTTAAAAAGGATGAGTGGAGATTTTTTTTTTTTTTAAGTCAGAGATGGGAGGCTGAGAGCGAAGCATAAATGCATGACAGCTCTGCAAACCGCGGCAGCTTCCTCCTGCCTCCGTTAATCAGCCTACATAAAACCTCATCTCTTCATTCTTCCTTGCATCAATCTACTCTCCCTCCACTTCAGTAAACTCTCTGCAAAAACAGAGGAAATATGCTCGGGGAATCCATTTGGGGAATTTAAATGAAATTGTGTTTTTTTTCCCCCTACTTAGCGGGAACACATTATCCCGGAAGCAGACTGGAAACAAACCGTCCCACTGTGGGCACAAGAGAAGTTGAACAAACAAAACTTTGCTTACTGTGTTTAAAGGCTCTTATTTCTGTGTTTGCACACGTCAATTTTGACACAAATATGAGTTTTGATGCATGATTTGTGGAATTTGGAATCAGTTTCATGCTCTCGACAGCAGCCAATAAAACTTACCAGGGCTTCACCCTCTCACTGATCCAGATTTAATCTCTGATGTGTTTTAATGTCATTCACTTCAGCGACAGGGTTTACATATTAATAATCACTAAAAGTTGAATAAATCTGCATTTTTAGCCATTTCAAGCTGATCTCAGTGTAACTGCAATAGATTGGTGGGGAAAGTATTCTAATAGTATTCACATGCACAACAGGAACACTCCAGAAACCTGATAATATCAAGAATACTGCTGAGAATGTTAATGCACTTTGTGTGTGGAATTTAAATATCTCATGTTATATCAGTATATTTAACTTTTTAACAATGTAATGACAGTCTCACATGTTCCTAGAATGTGTATTACAAGTTTCACCCAAGAATACTCTACAGATCATTGCAACATGCCAAAAATAACCCATGTTTCATCCCTGTTTCAAGCAGGATGTTTAAATGACTGTGGCTTTCCTAAGAATAAGCAATTATCTGCAAAACAAATAGAAAAACTTCACTTTGCATAATACGGGCCCTTAAATATTCACTTCTGGAGATTTTGGAGTCTTAAAGTTTCACAGTAAAACCTAAAATTGGAGTAAAGACAACAGGGGTCCTCCCCCTTTATACAAGCATTTTCATTTCTCTGTATCTTCACCACAATGGAACATAAAATTTGGCTATTATTAATGTACAATCCACCCATCAGGGCAATTAAACACTGATTCACTTTAATACCAGATACCAGCATGCATGCTGTTCAATTCTTGACATCACCATTCAAGCATGGTAGCGCATATTAACTTCACTCACTAAAATTTACTTTTTTGATGTCAGTAGAGCTATTTCTTCTGTTTTTTAATCTATCAACTCTTTTACAGACTACTCAATTCATCCAAATGACAACTTTTCCTCTAAATCAGCAAAGTGGCAATTCATTTTAAGTTAATTTTATTTGGACAGAATGGATGTCACGGTATAATAGAGCATGAAAGAGGTAAACTGGCAATTCCAATATGACAAAAATTACATTTTGAATAAAAGATGGCTCATTATTAAAAACAGTAGTATAACTTAAAAAAAGAAATCCAAGTTTCAATTAAACCCTTTAACAAAGTGACAACATTTGGTTTAAAAATTAAACAAAGTGCAACAAGGACACATTGAATACTTGACAAGCACAGAACAGATAAAGCAATTCATTCGTTGCATTGTGTTCAAATTCTATGTAAATACAGATGAATACAGAGCACAGGCCTCGTCTTTAATTCATGTGCAGTGAGTTGGTGAAAAGACGTGACAATAAAATCTGGGATCTTGGAACTGACTGCTGGTTAACATGAAGTCTCAGTGGGCTGTGACAGAAAAAATATGTAATTAAGCACTGCTACATCAGGAATTTAGCTGATGTGAGCACGGAGAGCAGGAGAGAAGCCTCCTCGCCAAACAGCACCTACATATTTCTCTTCAGATGTTTGTGTATCGTGCTGTGCTGCTGTTTGCACATGTACATTTGAAGTACTCCTATTGTTTGGAAGCTTTGAAACATTTAAACTGAACCATGTCAAACTTTGCTGCCACCACCACCGTCTAAAACTGTTGTGATGACTGCAGGTAACCAGTGCCTGGAGCCTAGAATGACTGCTGGTGTGCTGAAGTAGCAATTAGGGAGCGATACTTAAGAAAAACAAACAAGAGCCATTTAAAAACATCGATAAACTCATTTTTCATCGATTATGGTCATGCTTATACTAATCGCAGCAGCTTTAGATGCCAACCACTGTAAAACAAATCCAAAGGCAAAAACTGAACACTAAACCTAACTCTCCATGGTGCTGAAAACAGGAAGCAGCTGCTACATTCTTACCTGTTTTAAAATTATAATTCATATTCCTATTAATTGTAAAAGATAACACATAAAATCTAAATCAAGTGACTTTTAAATGTTGTACATGGTGTTTCTGACTACAAAAACTAAAAAAAAAGGGAGGCCCCCAAAGCCAAAGTATAGTTCACACACTGACTTAATTACAGCCTTTCCTAACTTTGTCAATAAACCTGTGATATAATCCACAGGAGGAACAGACACTACACAGTAAACAGCGCTGCTTTTCACTCAACCTCACTTAAGGGATGACACGTCTGTAATATTTCAAGTGGGCCGAATGCAAAGAGCCTATTTCCCCACAGATATACATACACAAAGGCAAGCATCTTTCATTTTCTGGTCCTGAATCTATTTACAAAAAGCAATTTGCTCAAGTCCTAATAGTTAATCCTGAGAGTGGTTCTTTTGAGCTGGAATGTCGCAGACGAAAAAGGAACAAAATGTTCTAGAAATATGCGACATGCCATTAGGACTGCATACTGAGGAGGGTTGACAAAAAAAAACAACACATTGTTCTTTTTCAGGGGATGTAATGATGTGTACTGTTGTACGGTAACAGTTTAACATAATAATCTCTAAATCTGTCCCCGCTGCCGCCGCTCACTGATATATCTCATATAACCCTTTAGCCTTATCAATATTTCCACAGCCAGTTAGTTTTTTCCTTTCCCGTCACTTCACATTTAACAGCCGCACTCCATTAGCAAATGTACATATTGCCACAGGCTGACATTCTTTCACAAAGCAGAAAAGCCATTTAATTTCTCTCTTTCTCCTTCAGGCTTGGACATCAAGTGCTCTTTAAACAAATGAAATAAGACGGTATTATTTCTGAAATAATAGGAAGTTTAACCGGATGTGTTTCGGAGGCCGCAGGCAACCTGTGGAGCCTCTTGCAAATAGCAGAAAGAGGCAGAGGCAGGCTACAAATTGCTCTCTCACGTTGGAGATTTTGTTTGCCTGCTTTTTCATTTCCACACTGGCTAATAACAGTGAAGACAGTTATGGACGATTTCTGTGATGCGGCGGTAAATGCGAGCCGTTGGGGGAGCATTACCGAAGCTATGACCGCGGTGGGAAAACTTGTTTCTCGTCTTTGTCAAGTAAAGAAGAGTTCGGCTCAAGCATGCCTGCTGGAGGGGAAGGGGAGAGAGGGGAAAAAAAATCAAATAAGTTGGTGCACGCTGGTGAGCAGGAGAAGGGCACAAGGGACGCCACTGGAGTGAAGTTTTATTAGGTGCCTCTGCCAAGTTTATGGAATACAGCGTGGGCTGTGAGTCTGAATGTGTGTCTGTGTGTGCAGCAGACGGAGAATAGATTTTTGGAGTCTGATCCTTCCTATCTATTTCTTTACTGGATCATACCAGAGGCAGGACAGAAGAGGCAGTCAAGTGTTGTGACACTCCAGAAGATGAGAGTGCTTTCGACACTGTGCCCATTTTTCGCTTTAATCCGAAACCTCAGATTTAACCCGGGGATAATTCACGCCGCCGCACAAGGCTCCGAGATGTAGGAACCTATTGAAAATCCCGCGAGTTGGAGTGCAGATGACTTCAGATATGTATCTTGGCCACTGATTTGAACGCGCTCAGCTGTTGGGGCCGCAGAGACTCTAACGCTGAGCTGACAATTGAAGTACATGGACTGCCGCAATCTGCATAAAAAACTGGACTCAGCCAATCAGGACGCACAGACATAATGCAGATATTTTTAGATGCACTCTGGAGTATATCACTATCTCCGATGCTCATCGCAGATAAACATGAATACGTCTGCTTAGAAATCACAGAGAGAAAGCCAGAACTGAGAACTTTTCTTCCACATGCACTGGAGTACTGCATGGAACCAACTAATTTGGCATGCTTTTAATGGTGCCAATTTGTCAAAATGTAATTACACTTGTCTATTACAGCTGTCAAACTATTCCCTTTAGGCTAAATGCTGTGTAAGAGTGGCAGAAGTAGTCATGGAGGAGGGATTGTCTCAACAGTAACCAACAACAGTGGTTAACTTCTTTCATTTTTGTCTCTATTTTACTATTTTTATTCCCGGGTCTGCATTCATTCCTCTGTGCTCTCTGTTTATTGTGTTATTCCTTGCTTCTCTGCCCTCCACACAATCCCCACCTCTGCTAGCTCCATCTGTTTCTCCCCAGGGAAGCAGAGGCGGTCTAACCATCGTTTATACAGACCACGGGGCAGCTGCGCTTTGCAAGCCTGGAGTGCGCTGTTGTGTTAACTTCACATATGGACGCACTGTATAGACAGCAACCCACACGCATGCACACATCCTGTACGGACACGCAAACGCAGAAAGACAAAGATGTACAATTGACTAAACCATTAACGGGGTGTTATCTATGGTACATTAACTACCACCCGGATGCACACACATGTACAGAAATACACAAAACAGTCGGCCAAAGTAGCCAGGTGCCTCCTTCCCCTCCCGTGTTTGACTGCCTACACTGCAGGCAGAGCTTTGAGACTTCATACAGTTTTATGAGTCTTCACTTCAGCTGAGTACCAAACAAAGCAGCAGTTAATAGTTAAAGCGCTCAGTTGGTAACCTCCCACCACCAAAAAACACAAACAGGCACACAAACGCGCGCACACACACCTTTAATGGCATCTTTTCTGCAGCACATTAGCTATTGTGCGGTAATTAATGGGAAAGTCACGGCGTTCAAAAAGCCAGTCTTCTCTCTGCAGACTAGAAGCTGTACACCACAACAATGGCTTAATGAGTAAACACACCGTGCGTCTCATGAATAAATTATTTGTGCCTCACAATTAATTTTCCCCATTGAAGTTTATAAAAAAAAAAAAAAAAAGCAGGACTGGTACCAGTCTTCATAAATCAAAAAAGAGGGGGTGGGAGAGGTGGGGAGAAGGAACATGACAGTCACTTTGTGTGTGCTCGTGTGTGCCTGAGACCATCTGTAATGTGTTTATTATTTGTGAGTTTGTACTTGTGTGTATGCAAGCGTGTGTACATTTGATTAATCTGTGTTTTCCTTCTGTTTACGTGTGAGGTTACATAGGTTTTTGTCTTCCATTGTGTTCGCGTGCAAGTGTTTCGCTGAGTATTTTTATGTTTTGCATAAATTAGTGTTTGTTTCAGTGTGTCTCTTAGTGTTTGAATGTGTGTGAAAGTGTGTGCGCATGAAACTTACTGAGAGGAGCTTCCACGCTATCGGTCGGACCTGTCGTGGGATTCCAGACCAGCTGAGTTTCCGTAGCTCTTCTGCAAAACAGGAATAAACGTGGGGAGTTGTTTAAAAATGAAAGCATTAATAGTCATTATTTTTTTCAAACAGCCTCATACAAAGTGCAGTAAAAATGGAAAAAAATGAAATTTAATCAACATTTGGTGACAGGCATTTTCTTCCATGAGTACCATATTGTGGCCCCTCTTCAGGCATTTAATGAAAGTCTCACGTCCCCCTTTAAATTTTGAGATCAAGATACTGTAAAGATGGTTCATTTCATCGTTACTGTACAATTTTGACAACAGAAAAAAAATTAAAAGTGAGCAGCTTCATCTTAAATCCCAGTAAATGCGAGTACAGGGAGCAGGAGAGAAGGAAAATGCTTATTGAAGTGAAGCACAGCAGACATATGAGTACACTAACCCACAACAAGTCATTGTTTATAGGTTTCCACCACTTCTGACTGATCCTCGGCTACAATTTTCTACAGAGTTCTACCCTGTTGGATAAAAGCTAATGATAATGTTAGCCGTACTAGCCCACAACATGCACTATGCTAAGATTGAACCATTGTTGTGGGGATTTGCTGTCAGAAATATAGGTTATCTATGGGGGTCTTGAGTTACTCAGATGCTGGGAGTGCATCAAGAATCTTGTGTTCACTCTTGCAACCAACAGCAGAACATTCAATGTGCTTTGCTAATGGCTGAGACACTTTAGAGTTAGCAGAAGCAGTGCTAGCATGTAAATAAACCTACTGCTCATTCGGAATAGCTCATCTAAGAAGAAGCAGGCAGTGAATTCAAGATTAGGTAGATTTTGGGTTGACGACTATCCGTTAGCTACTGTGCATGTAGAACCTAGATACATTTCTTACTGGCTTTGCAAAGCTGGGAGGTCTTCTGGCAGTAGCGAGCATCTTCATAATCTCACAGCTTTCAGTTTACACCTCCAAGTTTATCAAACGTACACAATAACACAATAAAATGGGTTTTCACCATATGGGGCCTAGAAAATAGCAACAATTCTCACTTCTGCAAAGTTTTTCAATGTTCTTGGCAGGCAGCTTGTGCCAAGCATCCTGCAGAACTTGCCACACAGTGTGGTGTTGAATTGCAACACGTCTAAAGTTAGAAAATGCATTTATATTGAAAAATAATCACAGCTAATATGCTGTTATGTTATCATTTAAACTCTCAAATATTGATCATGAAGAAGAGGCTTGTTCCACTAAAAACGACTGATATTTTAATTAGTAAGTTGTCCTGGAGAGGAAATGCTTATTTTCCTTTTAGATGTCTTCAATATTTTTCTTTTATTATGAGTACTTGAAAAGCCCCAGACTGTCTTGTAAATCGTTGCAGAAAAATTCTGACTTTGATCTCAAATATTAATACTGACCTCAGCTCAAAGCAGGTTCTTTTTCCTCCATTGTTTTGGACATTACTGATCTTGTGCTGTGGTTAAGCATGTTTTCCTAAAATGAGGCACTTTTTCAACAATCTGTTCCTGTCTCTCAAAATAAAACTTTCTTCACCTTTCTCCATGATTAATGGGCATTTACCAGCCTACAGCTAAGCCCAGCATGGTGGTGTGGTCAATCAGTCAATCAAGCAGCCAGCTAACCAACCATATCCTCACTGTCCAAACCTCCCATCCTGTCTGTCTTTTCTTTCACTGAAAATATTTGATGGGCTAGAAGTGGATTATTAACTTACATTTTCCCCAGGCCGGCCGTGGAGAGCCTGCAGGCTATAATGTAAAATAAATCTGATGGAGAGGTGCAAATTGAACTTTCAAATTGGTGGAGAGTACTCCCCTTTGGGTCCATAAAACCTAGAAAATATGTCTGAATGCTAAGTGCTAGCCAGCTCTTTTCTCTCCAGCACACAGGAAGTGCTTTGTCTTGTGTTATTTAGCAACCAGAGGCTTCTATTTCATCCTGTTTACAGTGAATGGAACACAACAAGCAAACTACAATAAAAGGTGCAGGATCTGATTTCCCTGAACCAAAAACAGGCCATATTAATAAATAGAGATAAAGCTTTTGTACAGCCTACACCCAGTACATTGTAATTTTCATTCTGACGCACTTTGGTTTTGTTGGATTTTTTTGTTAAATTCATGACATATTTTCCTCACAGCAGTACACTACAATGCAATTCAGCACTGTGCAAATGTTTTAGGCACTTTTGATGCTCTGAACAATCGCACACAATCAGGGAGGCATCTGATTGGTTTCGGCTTCACTCTGCAGCATCACAAGCTTTAAGCATATGGAGTCAAGACAAGAAGAAGAGGAAGGAGTCCTGCAGCAGATGGTTTGGCCCCCACAGAGCTCAACATCACTGAGTCAAGAATTACAGGAAGAAATTGAAGTAAATGAGACAGAATGAATCCACAGAACAACCAAGTACCTTGAAAAACTTGTGTATCTTGGAGAGAAGGTGCTGTTTAAAAGGCAAAATATAACGCCAAATATTGATTTAAGCTTTTTCCAGCTCACTGAACTGCATGACTAACATGAAGCTCTCCATGGTAATATTCATAAAAGCATTCCTTACTTTACTTTTAGCAACTTAAACTTTTACTCGGTACTGTATTTCTCACCCACATAAGAGCCCTGAGAGGGAAGTGAAATCGCTGTATGACCTTGTCTACCAGGATCAGGCAGTTTAGGATATTGAAGATATACGATTATGCGTTTTTCAGCAGTATTTCTTAAGAGCAGGAGGTTCGTGGATGAGTTCTCGCTAACATTAACTCATCCATTATTCACAGATAAGTCTCCCTCGGCCCGGGCCCTGCAAGTCTACAAACCCCCCATTAGCATTCGATAAGACGAGTTGCCACAGCGCAAGCGGAGACAAACATAAAAACGCAGTGGAAATCTCTTCACTTGTAATTGCACTGCCACTGTTTTACCTGCATTCCAAGAGTGAAGGAACGAGAGGAAATTGATTTCCGTGCAAATGAAATGGCACAGCCTTAACATACTTTTCTGAGTAAAAGAAAAAAAAAGAAACAAATGTACCTAATGAATAAGCCAAATTCCTCCTCCACACTTATTCAAGGCACTGGCTTGAAATTGATAAGCCCTTCGCACGGAGTGAACAGTATTGATTAGCGCTGCCAAATGACTGTGCCTCGCCTGTTCTTCAAGGCAAATGCAACGGAGAGCCAGTGACAGATAGCAGAATAGGAAATAGCAATCAGCTAAACAGCAATGGGCTAAGTCCATTGGCTAAATTGAGTGAAACGCATTAGAGCTTGTTCAGCTGATGGGAGTAGCTATTTATTTACTATAGTTCCTGCACATCTTCCACTTAAAATTTCTCCCCTACCTTGTCCCCAGTGACTTTAATTATATAGAAATTCAATACAGTGATCTAGTGCACAGCATGGCTCTGTGGGTTCAGAGACAGTCAGAGCCCCGCAGTGTGGGAAGGTTTCGATTACCCCAAGGCTACCTGTGCAGCAGCAAGTCGCATGTAAAAACATAGATTTAAAAGAAACTCCGGCATGACACTGACCATAAAAGTTCAAAAGCAAATAGTGCTGCAGGTTTTTCATGGATTCTCATGTCTGTGTCTCTTTGCTTCTTTCGTTTGTGCTCCTCTGGGATACAACAAGCGCAGGGCAACACATGGAAGTGTACCAGGGCATAGGTATTAAATGCACATAATGAAATGCACATAATAAAATTAAATTTGACGGTTTTCTGAGATCTACACTCTGATGCACTAAAAACAAGAATTTCACTTTTCTTTTTTTTAAACACATCAAAGTCTGCTTACAGATTTTAGGAAGTGCATATGCAGGGAGAAAAAAAAAGTTTTACAAAGCCTTTTATTGCTCCAGGGGGATCTGAGCAAAGCCTGATAAACTGCCACAAGAGATGTCACATGAGTCAGTGTCGGTTGGGGCTGAAGACTACGAGTTTTTTGAAAAAAATCTGAGGATGAGAAAGAAGTGAGCTTCATAGCCCTCTCATCTCTGCATGAGGCTAGAAGCTCGAGGCCAAATTAGCATAAGACACCAGAATTTCTCACAAAACATTCTACGGTCATGGTTCCATTATGGGTAATGCCACCACCAGATTCTGACAAGAAAGAAGAATGCACAAAAAAAAAGATAATTCTATCGAGTACTGCATTCATTTTCAGCATTTTTTAAACTGTCCACCTTGAGCTTGATTGTGATGCGTTCAGTGTAGCACTGCAGCTATCGATTCGTCTGTCAATTTTAGTATTCTTACGATTATTCCATCAATTTTTAATCAAGACATACCCTTTACTAACCCCCTGCAATATAAAAACCTGTACCTCTGCACGTTTTTTCATTAATTTTACAGTAACTAAAAAAAATCTGGAATCAACATGCATAACAATTTTCCAAGTGCCCACAGGTGTTTCTAATATTTGTGAAATAATGGTCTGGACGTACAAAAGATATTTTACTTCCATTTTTATTTTATTTTCAAACTTGTCTCCTATATACCTCAGTGTAAACACATAGCCTGCAGTTCAGCCAAATAGTTCCTGAATTTTTGTCACGTGAATGTTGGTCACAGTCACAGTTTATCAGTTGTGCCAAGAAGTTTAGAATGTTTTGCTGTTTTTATAAAATCTGGTTAAAGAAAAGGAAGACACATAATATGAAGTGATTTGGATAAAATGTAAGGGTTTTAACATTTTATTTGGTTAAACTAATTTACCAGACCATCATCACTGACCATCAGAAAGCTGAAAAACCAAATTCTCTGTGTTTTTTACAGCTTCTGGCTCTGATATATGGTGTAATGTGCATGCCTCTAAAGCCTGCAGTTCGGGGTACAGAGGGTTAAGGAAGAAAAAATAAAAACGTTTAAAATGACCAAATAATTGGCTGTCTTTTGTTTTGTTTACTTTCAAGCCTTTTATTGCTTAAATTGTATTTTCTAATACCTAATCTGACGCCTATTGAGAGTTCAGAAAAGATATCAGCTTTCTGGGTGAAGTTAGAGGAGATAAAGAATGAAAGTTTGACAGGCACAATGACAGGATGCCAAAACGTCTTCCTCTCTGACTTTGAGAACCAGTGTCAGAATCCAAGAGGAATACAAAAAAAGACATAACACCTGTGACAAAATATCTCACAGTAGTTGTTACCCACTTCGAAAGCGAGCTGCTAATGTTAGCCTGAAATGAATGACTTTTAAAGTAATTAGCTGTGTGTCGGACATATCTGACTTGTATTAATATTATTGCTGGCAGTGAAATCAGCTTTGGACAGGTGACTTTGCTTCACGCTGCTGACTAACATAACAGCTAACGTGGCATCACTTTGCCAGTTTAGCTGTTAGCACGTTGCTTGCTGTTGATTTGCGCCTTACTAGCATTAATTTAAATTAGCAATCACATTGGTTTATGTTAAATGTAAGCATGAAAGTCTCCAAAAGTTTCTGTTTTTCTCTAGCCTCTCTCTTGTCTTCACTCTGCTATTTTCTTTCTCTATTTCCATTTTGCAATCTGTGCCAGATACAGTAATGCAAATGGACATATGAAAGCTTTGATGCAAAGAATTTGCATTTAGGACTTTAGAGCTTCTTCGGCAACTGTTTCGGTACAAAGCTAAATCGGCATGACTTCAAAAAAGCATTTTTATTTACTGCTATTTACTGCTATTTTTGCTGTTTGCGGAAATACTCATTACTATGCAAGACCTCATGTTGTTGGCATGGCAAAATCGGTTTGCATTGTGGTCCTGTTTCTGCACTGGAAAAGTCTCAGTCTGGGTACATTTTCTTGAAAGTACTTTCTGTTACGCAAGTTCAAGAAGAGCTGTGGTCATTGATTGCCACTACTACATATCAAATGACTTGTACATTATTAATTTGCATTAATTTGAACAGCTTCCTATTTGAATAATATCCAATTAATTCTTTACATCTTTGGATCTTTGCCTCCAGCATCTGCGTTGGTGTACGTTCACATGTCTGAACTCACCAACAGGCTGCCTGCAGCGACATGCAGTGTGTTATAACAGCAGAGAAGTAATGTAGAAACCATTTGCAGCACAGTCCAAGTCTTTAAGGGTGAATCTGTTATTCTGTGTGGACCTCCACATTCATTATGCTCCTAACAGCTAGTCAAGGGTGTCTCTCCTCTTGCCTTGCACCTTTTGAACCTTCATTTGCACTGTCAGACAAAGAAATGAGTCCATGAATCTTGGTGGCTCGGGCTTAATTAAACTATGTTATATTTCTCCTACCTGGCATTAATCTCACAGTAGGGGGGTATAGAGAGGAGGGGTGAAGGGGCGGGAAGGCAGAAGCTGGCTAATGGTCTTTACATACTGATGCTGCAGTGATTTCCAAAAAAGCGCTGTCCTTTCTGGTCTGCAGAAGCAGCTTGAGGGAGAAAGACTGTGTGCACTGTTGGTGTATGTGTGTGGATCTGTACAAGGGTGTAGAAAGGGCAAGGGGCAAATATTTACTTGCACCATGTGGCCGGCAGAACAAGCAGATGTGCCCGTAAGACGCATACATCATATAGAGAAAAGCGCAGACGCAGCCTCGACTCCTCCAAATCGCTGTCTTCCAAACAGCGGCGAGCCGGACCACTGCAGAATCCAAATCACAGTTACCCCAACACGAGCCTGGATGACTTATAAACCCGCAGGTTGGCTGCCAGAGTTCTGATGCACCACACTGGTACAGAAAAGATAACGGTAAATTCAACGAGGATGAATCTTTCGTCAGATTCGTCCAGTTTCACACATTTTAATTAGTCCTGGGCTAAAAGGATTCTTTGAGAGGAGATCTGCATAAGCAAATATATAATCCATAATCCATCTGTGAAATAGACTCTGAGGTGACGCATTATTCTGATGCAAATACGCTCTCCAAGGAAATATGTCTATACCCTCCTATTTCCTAAACACTTACTAGATAGCCATACTCATCTCTAATTCCTGAGAAATCATCTCTGAGAAATAAAACTCCTTTTCCCCACAGTGGGCAGAGACAGAGAGGGCGATATGAGCATAGCTGACGCGCAGGCTAAATTGCAGATGTCGTTTCATTAGTGTGAGGCTAGCTCATCTCTCAGAAAACATATCTGACTCTCTGGGGCATCTCTTGTGCATTATGAATGAGACAGCCGAGCCCCAGCTCCACTGGAATAAATTAAAGGCATTTCGTGACATTTTGAAAATTAATCTGTTGTTTTTTGCTCAGCGGGCACTTGTCAATGTGGACGAAAAAGATTCTGCGACCGTCCCGGAGGTGATGGGGGACTAGCTGTCAGCGTCAGTTTCGGTGAACCAAGTTTACAATGCAAACGAGCCATTTTTAAGCTGACAAATTTGCCACTCTTCTCTATACGTGTTAATACCTGCTTTAAAATCACCTGATTGAAACTGTGAGAACATGCCTTTAACAGGTCTGTACAGAAGCAATGCCGAGGAAATTCATTAAGGCAAAAATTCAATTTACAGTCATTTCAGCCCACAGGCAATTATTTCAAAGCATACATAAAAAAGTGCAAGCAGGGGCAAGTGCAATTCCCCACTGGGACCAATAAAGCATCACATTATGATATACATTCTTTGTGATTAGTGTGATCAGTATTGCGGGTGTTTATCATGCTGGCAGGCCTCAGGGGATCGGTCTGAACAGACAGACCCACCCCTGGAGGAAGCCGAATTCCTTCCTGGCATGAAAACACCTGTAACATCAGCAATGTGTAACTCAAGGGCAACTGCTGCGAGTCTTTTGTCTGGGGCTACCGTATTCCATTATGCATGAACTTACAAGAGTGCACTTTGTCTTGGCTGGAGTTAAGCTGGGGACCACTGGGGGTGATTAGGACACGGTGTACCTTATGTTGAACACCCACAACAGCTGCTCCGATGTGGGACCCTCAGAGGGAGTGAACGCTCAATGACTCTCCAAACATTCAGAGGGCAAAAATATAACTAGTCATGTTTGCATTTCTCAAAAACTTGTTTAACCAGCGGAGATAACCACAAGTATTATATAACAGCACGATTGGAGTAGTTATCAGGGGAGGTAGAGGTCACATCAAATGAACACAACATAGAGTTCTGCCGTGCAGTCACTCATGTACCTTTGCCGACAGCAACTCCGGTGAAGCAGATGGGGTGGGGCGCCTCGATAAAGGTCACTTCAACTGTACTTGCTGAAGGAGGAGAGAGTGTGTCTTATTCACCTCTCTGGCCCAGATTCTCTCAGCCTACATGGGGATTTGAACCACTTACATGTGGGTCACAGGACCACTTCTTTAACATTTAGCTACACAACACATTTTCAAAGGTAGGACCTGTAGAGAACCTGCAGGTTTTTGTGCAAAATCACACTGACATTTCACTAAAAAGCTAAAACTGTCCAAGGAAGAATGACGGCGCCAGAACTTTCAGCAAGACTAAACAATATATGCTTAAGATCAAGTGATAAAAGCCTTCTAGCAACCACAATAACTGTGACAGGAGCAAAAGAGGAAGTCAGGCGGCACAGAATAATATAAAATAACCACACATGAAAAAGACTGAGCTGGATGGGTCAACAAAGTACAACACTTTAACACCAGAGACCACTCACAGTTTTAAATTTCCAAGTGAATGCAAGCAGGAACAATAAAAAAGGACAGACTGTAATGACACATGAAAGGAATGAGCAGAATATTCGGTGGGGGTATCCAAGTATTCGGATCTCAAAATTAATATTCGGATACCACCATAACGACCGAGTACTCGGATAATTGGGTCCAGCCCTTGTTACTACATTAATTATTTTCTCTGTAGTACATGATAACACAGTTTCTAAATTACTCCAAGCATCTTTTTCTGTGGTATGTTCTGAAAAAAAATATCGGACGACATATACACCAATACCGATATATCTGGTAAAAACCTGAAGGTTGTAGCCTCTGATGCTAAATACTATCATTTGTGCCATATGAATATTAAACCTGAGGAAAATATTTCATTTTTAGCTGATGAAAAGAATTCCAAATGTGAGAGGTTCTGAAGATTTCAGCCAAGTATCCATTAAGAATCTAATTAAGGTTGCAATCTTGATTAGACACAAAAGGCAAGTGTACAGTCAAGTGCCATCACTAGAATCATGTTTGTATTCATAAAGAACTGAATGCTTCATGAGTGGACCGAAACAATGGAGCTCAACTGGAAGTGTAGGGCTCTTGGTATAAACCAGCATGCAATAAGGGGGAAAAAATCAAATGGAGTAACTATGAGGGGTTGTGTGTGTCTATGTGTGATTGTACGTCAGAGTGTGTACCTGTACCTTTTCCATGTCCGCCTGTCTACCTGCCTGTCAGTCAGTCTACGTGCCTGTGTGCACAGTTCTGTGAAGGCCAGTAAGAAGAATGGAAGACAGCGAGAAAAGGGAAGAAGTGCTGTCAGTCAGTGCTGGCTGAGCAGGGAGCTGATGGGAGCAGGAGGAAAGACGGTTGGCGGCCCGGAGCCATGCACTATTCAGGCATCATTCAGACGGAGCGCGACCACTGGGGCAAAACACCACAAGGTTCGCAGCAACACACACGTTTCACGCACGTGAATACCGCACACACACACCTCTCCAAGCTTCCTCAGCAACTCCAAAATCAACACTGCTGGCATCATCTAAACATCAGGTAGTGCCCTAAACAGTAATTTTATCTTTTACTTAGTGTACTACAGATGTGTGAGACAAACGCAACCTCAAGCTGAAGCAGAGATGAACATGTGTGAAGAATAGATACATGCATTGGCAAAGACCATGCATACTGTGGCGGTTTGAGTTTCCATTTAATCCTAAAACTCTTATTTTTCTCTGATGGAAAGGAACAAATAATCACACCTTTTGTTTTTGTTATATATTTATTATAGGTATTTTGGGAAAATTATTAAAATACAGAATATTTATACAGAAATTTAGAGTATCAGTTTTGGTGCTAATATAATTTTCTTTACATCATTCCTTCTTAACTTTTCATGAATGATTACAATTGACTACAGCTGCTGACTCCTCTGAGTCCATTTAAATATGGCCCTTTAGATACATTCATTAGACTCTGACCAATCACTACAAAGCAAAAGTCTAAGGAGCACAGCAAAGATCTGAAGAAGCAAATCAGTGACTTAAGTAAGTTGGTAAAGTCACTTGGAGCCATTTCATGTCGGCAATTTTGTAAAGAGGAGTGGTTAAATATACAATGACAAGTTTGTGGACGGCTACCAAAAGCGCCAAGTTAAGGTGAAAATGGCAAAAGGACAAAAACAATCATGTATTTTGTTTTTTTCCACAGTTTTATTATAGCCCTTTTGGAAAAATAACTAAATCTGCTGGGTCAAAAATATACACAGAGAAAACTTAAATTATCAGTTTTGTGGATGTAGAAAGCTGTGTTAAGCTAATTTTCTTTGTGGCCTCTTCACGTCTTGTGATATATATGATCGACTACAGGTCCTGACACCTCTGAGCCAATTTAAATAGGGCCATTTCATGAAGGCAATTCTGTCAAAAGATTTGTCAGCGATACAACCAGAAGCATGTGGATGGCTACCAAAATTGGTGATTTCCAAGCTAAGGGATTTTTAGCCAAATACTAGCATTGCTGCCTTTATATTTTTGTTCCAGCAGATGTTGTCATATCTCTAGAAAGCCTATAATAAAAACGTATTAAAGAAACCAAATGTATGATTGTTTTGGGTATTTTTTGATTTGATATCATAATGAAAAAGTCATAGTTTTAGGAATTGTCTGCTAAATGAAACTGTAGAATTTAGGAATCACTGGAAAAACAAAGTTAAGACTGAGATAGTATTATAATGGGTGACACAAGTGTAAACTAAACCTTCAAAATCTTCAGAAAGTAGGTGAATGCCATGACTTCTTAAAGCCATTGTTCCAGCATCATCAGAAGCTATTTTGCCACTGAGGTCAGAAAAACAATACAATCAGGACAGACACCTTTATCATGCAGTGTGTTAAAAAGTTTAGCTCCCCTCCTATAAACCTTGAATGCTGTGAGAGAGTCCTGAATGGTCTAACTCATCTAAAGGACAAAGTGATAGCGCCAGGGAGCAGACGGCTCGTAAACTAATGGGACTCTTGTAAAAAGATACTCCCTCCCTGGATTATACCTGCTCAGGAGGCCTGATGGATGGCCCAGATGGCTGGGAGAGGACACTGAGCATAGATGAGTGTACAGGTGTGACAATGTGTGTGCGTGAGTGTATGAAATAACAAGGACTTGCACAGTGAATTCCCTGAAGCTCGCTATGCCTTTAACTGATTTAGATGAAACAGTTTCCAAAATATCTAACCTGGTGACATTTAGTTCTTTTTCAGAGTAAGTTTCATAAGGAAATAAGCAGATATTTTAAATTGCAGCTGTGTTACTATTTCAGGTAATGAAAATACTGACCTGGGGGAGCAGTTTTGTCACATTTCGAAAAAAACAACTCATTAATAAGCAAAATGAAACCAGTGCAGATACAAACAATCATGAGCTACCAGAGCACCGCTGATAGGTGTGGGATTCAGTGGAATTAATAATCTGAGTCTGAAACCCTGTACCCATATTGTGGCAAATTGCAGACCAAAGCTATGTTGACATGCAGGAGAAGATATGGTTGGCAAAAATGTTGTTTTTTGGGCAATATTAGCTTGTACACTGATCAGTCACAATGTTAAAACCACGGCCTAATGTTGTATAGGTTCCAGTTGTGTTGCCAAAATAGCCCTGACCCGTCGAAGCATGGGCATGGGACTTCTGGGGGTGTCCTTTAAATTATCAGTTATGTTGTTGTGGAAAGCTGTGTTTGGTTAATTTTCTTAGTGGCATGGCCTCTTAACTTCCTTTGAGTGATGACAATTGACTACAGCTGGTGACTCCTCTGAACCAATTTAAATAAGACCCATATGATACACTTATTAGACTCAGCTACAAACACTACAGAGGAACTCTAAGGACCTCAGGATAGATCTAAAGGAGCAAATCAGTGCCTTAAACAAGCCAGAAAAGTGAGGTGTCCATGGATTAGGCTTGTTCAATTATCGCAGACCAGGTCTTTATCATGGTCCTCAATACAATTATGTATAGTTTTTGCTTTATGGTGGGTTTCATTGTCCTTCTGGGGAAGGCTGTTGCCATTGAGGGTTTTGTTTGGTCTACAATAATGCTTAGATGAGTAGTACATGTAAAGCAACATCTACATAAATACAAGAATCCAAAGTTTCCTGGTAGAACAATCTAGTGAAATGAGATATTCTATGAAAGCCAGTTTGTTGTTGGTTTGTTGTATAGTACAACAGAGTTGAAACAGTTACTATTTTTACCACTTCTAATAATTCAGTCATCATTTAAGTAGTATTTTAAGCTACAACCAGCTTTTCAATTGTAAAAACATTCCATCTTTTGGTAAATTGAATATCTTTGGGATCACTTTTGAATCTTGGAAACTGTGATGGACATTTTTTTTGTATTTTCTGTGACAATATAGATTAAATGATTATTAAAAACACACTGTTTTCAGCATTAATGAAGGGTATCTAATTGCAGAGTGACTTTAATATGGTAAAACAAAAAAATTAAGCCTGAAGGTTAATGTATACCAGTTTAAACGTATGATCTTTTTATGAGCTTCATATTATCATAGCCGACTTAAGGTCACACCTAATTTCCCTGACTGCTAGATAAATCAGCAGAGGTATAAAAAGAAAACTACTGAGATTTATTATCTGCATGCTTAGCCTTAAGGGTTGTATTATTAATGATGCATACACTTACAATGTCATTTATGTTGCAGGTAGACATGAAACAGTTAATAAATGGAAAACGTACATATTTCTGCCATAAAGAGGGGTCATTCTTTCTTAAATGGTACGTTAGCAAATAACTGCATTCAGATAGCAAATTGTGCAAATAAATTAATCTGCTGACACAAATTTTCCTCTCCAGCACTTTCCAGTGGCCACCAGGTGTAAACTGTAAGGGCCGAGGTCTGTTCAGTCATGCTTCTTAAAAAAGAAAAAAAACGGACGAAAAATTCACATGGAAGACCACATGGTGCAACGTATGAATAAACTAAGGCAGACAGTCTGGGTGGATACTGACACAGGAGACAGCTGGTGGTTTGGCCAACCTTATTAAGTCAGGTGTTGCACCTCGGGACATGCTCGGAGGCAGCGTTCACACATACATGAAAATTCCCCGACTGTTAGCATGGCTACCAACACACAGAGTACAATTTTGAACCAAAAAACTGCTGCGACTTCAAGATTTCTCACAGTATCTGCTTTCTAAGAATAGAACACTTGCAGAAAACAACATACAGTGCATTTCAGTGCATAGATCCTTCATTTGTTTCCAAAAATTCACATGGAAACCTCTTTTTCTGCCATCTTTCTATTGGGTTACCCACTGAGATGGTCTTTTACACTTTCAAAGCACATCGTGACACACCCCTCTGAAATTGTCACACATGGACAGTCGCTTTTAGGCGAGGCATTACGACGGAGTTAAACTGAACTACATCGCCACTTCACACTTTGATGGCGTCTATTAACTTTGCAAACAGTGCTGATGGTAAGCCTATCATATGGTGACTGCTGTGTCTGTGTAACAGGATTGCAGCAGATTGTGGAGCGAGCAAACCATGGCACAAAAAAAAAAAGTAGCAGGACTCCGAAGCATAGTTGCCACAATGAGGGTAAATGGCAGTTGGGCAGAAGCTCACTGTGGTGCTGTAGGAGTAACAAAGAGCTGCAGCACCCCCAACAGAAGGTAGAGACACACCGACAGGCAGCAAAAAATGAAAGAAAGAGTGCTTCTCTATGGATGTGGGCTGCCCTTTGTTGTATTTTCAGTTTTCTTATTGTTGCTTTTCTCTGTGTTGTGTACGCTCCTGTGTGTGATTTATGGTGTTGATGGCCCGTAGATGTTGCAGCATGTGTTTGCGAACACGTGTGGGAGTACATGAGTGAAGCGGACTCTGCCTCGTATAATGACCACATAGACGGTGAACAGAAAGTCGGACAGAATAAAGAAGAGGGAGAGTGAAACAAGGAAAGGAACTGATGAAAAGGGGAGGGAAGTAAAAGAGAGTGAGGATAAATTGCCAGGAAAGAGAAGAGGAGAAAGAACCATTACCATAGCAACAGCAGTATTTCTGCCATCCAGCAATAATTGCTTGATGTCAGACGCCAGCTCTTGCTCTTAAAATCTATTAAAAAGAAAAAGATATGCATAAAGTTGGAAAAATCCGACATTGTGACTTATACTCTGTCGTAAAGCGATTGGCTTACAGACTGTATACAACACTGTGAGCTGTGGCTGGGTAAAAACACACACACACTAACACTACTGACAGCTGAAAACGATAAACTCCAGAAAACATGTTAAACATTATAGTGCAGCATTTTTCAAGTTATTTACACTCAGTATAAACAACTTCTAGTGTCATGGACTGTACAGCCGCAATAGTTTTTTTGGCAAATCCCGATTTTAGTAGTTCCAGCTGGATTTCTACAAATCATTTACAAAGCATCTTCTGTGTCACCCATAGTGACAATATCAAATACGGATGGACCTAAACTAGGATTTCTAAATTGCTCATACGCATGGAAGTGAGCGTTAAATGGCTCAGATGAGCTTTACTGTATATGAACAAAGATTTCATTTCTGAGTTCCTGAAAAAGTTTTTTGTCCCCAGTTAAAGTTCCTGCAGTGGAAACCCCATGTCAGTATGACAAATTTTAATAATACAAACATGTTTTGTGAGGTCACAGATAGATACATGAGCAATTATCTAACTATCCAATTAAAAACAGCTGAATTGCTAGTTGCTACTAAAAATACTCGTCAAATAAGCAGATTAATAACATTATCTTTTAACGTAATGTCAAACCAGCTAAGTTAAAAGTGACAAAGACAAACTGTAGTTTAGCATCGTTATCAACAAACTGACAGCAAAATACTCAGTAATTATATTCCTATATTTGATAATAACGGTTTTATTATTAAGAAAGTGTATCTATTAAATGTTTCAGTTGTCTACTGAGTAAAAACAAATCTGTTTCTTGCTATTTAAATGTCTTTATTTTCTGGTTTTACCTTTTTTCAGTGATAATAAACTGAATATCTTTGTGGTCTGGGCTATTAGGCATCACGGGCTCTGACAATAATTTTTCAGCGGATCAACTTATTATGAAAACAAGTGCTTGCATTCCTTGTCAAATTAATTGAAATATATTGAAATATAATTTCAAACAGCCCAATCAGGACCTTAGTGACAAACATTTAAAAATAAATATAGTGAAAAATTTCTTTTCATCTCGGCTCCAACTTCAAACATCTAGTAATTAGCTAAAAGAAAAAGGAAATCATAGTAATTGCTTCAATATTCCTGCACATTCTTCGAGTCTTATACTGTTGAAATATTGCAGCCTTCTACACATAATGCCGCAGTGGTAATTCTGCAATAACGAGAAGCAAAACTCCAAATGTGACTGGCTGTAATAGTAGATTTTTTTCTTTTATCCCTCAGTTTCCCTGTTGAAATAGCTTCTTCCTCACTGCATGTACAGTGGGTGCTGTGTTCAGGTTCACTCAACAGACAGACTCGCCTCAGGACATCAGGAATAATTAGCCGAGATCAACCTGACATCAATCACCCGACTCTCGCACACGCACAGGTCATCACCTTCTACACGACCTTACATGCTAAACAGACTCCTGTCACAACCTGTCGCAAGGCTCAATGGAGAGAGAGTTAAAGAGAGAGAAAAATGAACAGAGATGTTAAAGTCGGGAGTGTGAAGGATGGACACGGAGGCAAGTAGGGCAAAATTAACATGAAAAAGAGGTGAAAATAATACAGTGGCAGGTGAGATGGGTGTCTGAGGGTGAAAACTGTTGTCTTGTTTTACTAGCCATCCCTCTAAAATCTATATAATTAAAGACTAAATTTCTCACCCAATCACTGAAAGCACAAATTATTGCATCTCAGGGCTCATCTAAAACACTAACATCAAGAGGCCGAAAATGTCAAGCCGTGCAAAGCCAGCCTCAATCCCACGCCGACCACCACGCGCATGAAGTCGAGCAAATGGCAGGTCTGACATGTCGTGGGGCTTGGCCCAAAAACATGGCTGCCTCTGCAATTAATTACACCATTCAAGTGAGCAACCAGCCAATGGATCATGTCGGCCCCCGTCCTTTGAGCTCAAGGACAGCCGGTCAAATTTCCCTTTACACAAGGGGGCGTCATCCCCGCTGACAGCGTCTGCTGGTGTGTGTGTGTGTGAATTTGTAAATGTGTCACTGGCAGCAAGCAGGAATGATTACTTCCCCTTAAAAAGGACAAGGAGCGAAATCAGTCTGGTCAGCTTATTTTAAAAACGCTCAAGTCCGCTCATGTGCACGGTAGGCTCCGAAAACAATTATAAACGCACAAACAAACCAACATCTAAAATGACCTTTTTTAGTCTATATTCTCGACTATATCCCGTTCTTTAGTGCTGCAATGACCCAATTTCCCCACGGGGATCATTAAAGTTTCATCTTATCTTATCTGCCCCATCCTTCTCTCCTCTCCTACCACCTCTTAGCACCCCCTTCCTCCAATCCTTCACTTAATTATGTCCCGTGAATGAAGTTCATCTTTCATGGTGCCAGCAGCCGGCAGCGTGGCTCGCCCGTTCTGGGCTATCTAATCATGGCACAGAGACTAAACTAAATTTAGACAGTCAGCATGTGATGCCTGGCAGGCCCTAATGGGGGCTGACATCTCAAGACACTCTGCTGATGTACAAGATACACTTTGGCCAAGCCGGCTGCATCCGCTGTTGACGAACGCTGATGACTTGCGAGCCAGTTTGTTGCGCTCAAAAAGTTTTCAAGAGGTGAAGCAGTGTGCTGACGAAGGCCATTCAGACCTAATGAAATCCAGCATTTACATTTCTGGATTTCAGCCAACACTCCCAGTGTGTTTACCTTAAAGCCATCCACATGTGGAAAGTGAAGCAGTGGCAAAGTTGTCCGAAGGAGACAAACCTGCACACAGTTACTCAAACTGCAGCTAAATCAGCTGTGTCTGCTGATGCCACAGGTTTTGTGGATACAAGTTAACATGCAGGATTAGGTGTGTTTGCAATTAATAATTATTAAAATCACAGTGACCAAGGAATTGCTCATCCTTGGTACAACATACATAATTGAATTTCACTCCGACGCCGTCTGCAGATCAGAGCCTGAACCATAAACTGGCTGAGCAGGTTCATTAGCTGATATTAGTTTACTGAGGATATATCAGTTGTGGCGTGTATGTCAGCTCAAAACAAGAATGTACAGGACGGATGACGAATTAACCCTCTGTTGGCATTTTTGAAAGAAGTTTGGTTTTTTAAATTACAAAAATCGCAACTGTCAGACAGAATCAACTTTTCAACTTTCCAGTGGTCCTTGAACTTCTCATCTGTCACATTAAGAATGAATGGATCAGGAAAATTGTTCAAATATAAGCTTAAAATCAGGATATTTCATCAAAAAAATATGTCTTATTTAAAATTCACCAAATATTTTTGCACCAGATTCTACATAAAACAAAAAATTCTGTGGTCTTCCATGCAAGTAATTTACTGCGACCAAGAGACATGAGACCAAAATTCAGAAACCTTCAGGCTGAACTTGGTTGAACTGAAGGAGATAAGTGTAGATAAGTGCCTGTGGACAGTTGAAAAATGTTGTACATGATACCAGGTTTTTTCATATTTTGTAAAATCAAGTAATTCAACTTTAGTTTTGTCCTTTTTAACTTTACTAACCTGTGCAAAAGGCAATTCTGAGTTATTTCTGTTTCCATAGAGGTCTGGGAATATATATATTATAGCAAAAAAAATGTGCTCCCAGTTAGTAAAAATGTGACAAACATTGGATGTGTGAGCCTAAAATCTCCAATTAGTGTTCAACTAGCTTGCAATCTAGGGACTGTGAATGCCATAGAATATGATTCATATCACTGTACTTATCAAGAATTTCATTAAACTATATGGCCCCGTGTTATATTATTATTATCATTTAGGGCTCTGGTTTTTCCTTTAATTTGTCACCTGTTTGTATATTTGAGGTGTTACCTGGCTAATATGTTATCGAGCTTCTGAAACTGTCAAATATATATAACAGCCTTAAAAAAGCAGTGCTGGTAAGGCAACACAGTAAAAACATCAAAAGGACAACCTTCAAGAGGAGCTAATTATTACACAAAAATTGCCAGGCTTTACCCTTGCAGTTGAATTTCACTTTTTTGGTTGTGTCAACATGCTATTAGTTTCCATTGCTAGAACAATCGCTTGTTATATGTGGATCAATTCAGAATTCCAAGTATCCTGATTCTTATGTAAATCAGATTTGAAGTTATCATTTTAATCAGTGCTATCAGATGGGCTATAATTCAAATATTTCACAATAAAAGCATTCCGGGGCAGGTATTATGTCCTCTGAAACTGCGGCAAGTTTTTAATGTCAAACAGATGGAGGCAGAGTTAACTTTGTATTCACAGCAGCAGCAACAGCAAATTATCCCAGCAACAAGAGCAAATCAGAAAACTGAGAAGATTCTGACTGAAATTTGATTAAGTGTACGTACAAAAGAGGAAAAATATAATAAAAGGCTTGTATCTAATAATAGCCTGTCTGGTAGCTACTTCAGTTGTGGTAAATTAAGACCGCAGCAGCCATTTGAGAAAGGAAGTTACAGTATTTAAAGTGTGTCATTTATGCACTGAGATACCTCTGACACACTCTTTTTGCTTCTTGCATATTTAGTGTATTTAGACAGGCACACAACCCTTTCTCTTGCTAAGCACTGCACTTTTTTTGATTCATTTCCTTGGTCTCACTTCATGCTTCCCTCCTGTGAGGCACACCTGACAAACACACAGACACAATACACTAGAAATACACAAAATCTACCCAAGGACATGAAGTGTACGTCCTTAATCTTAACAAATATCTGAAAGAAAAGTGCTTTAAAGAGTGAGCTGTGCATCCTCCTCAAATAATCCACACAACTACCATATTTTTATGAGTCCATTTCCTAGCTTAAAGGTCAAAATAACAAACCAGCTAAATGTTTTTCAATATTTTATCCTCTGTTGACATGTTTTCATGACATTCTCAATCACTGTAATTGGATTTTATGGAAATTAAAACATGTTCTGCTATCAGTTGCGATGATTGCAATTCACAAGGACAATTTGACTAGGATTTAGCTATAATATGCACCTTTTTATATTAATTATATTCACTATTGCTATGATATAGCATTTTCCCATTTATGCAAAATGCAGTAACACAACGATCTAGCTCGGCTGTTCAGTTCTTTGCCCTGACCTCTGCTAACCCAACACTGAATGTAACTGCAGACACTTCTGTGAAATGTGCTATTTATTTGATTTCATAAAACCCTGCTATGCTGCCAAGCTGCCAGGCAATCCTTAGCTCTAAAAGCTGCAGTTTTCAAGGCTGTTGCTGCACTAAATGGGAGATCATCAGCATCTCTGCACATAACATACTGTAAATTATAAAACTGTCACTGGCTAGATCTCAACATTCAGCATGCTCACTCAGACAGTCTGATGACCACTTTGATGTTGCCGATCAATTTGAATCAGAGATATTAATGCAACAAATTGGTGTGTGGAAGTTGCCAAAAGTTAGTTGCAAAGGACACAAAGTCAACTGTGAAGAGGGGAGGGGGTCCGCAAGGATTTCACGGTCACTGGGGTAGCGGTGGAAGCAAACAAAGTCTCTGGGGTTGGATAAACAATAAAGGCCTGTCGTTCGCTTAGAACAAAGGCCTGTCATTTGCTTTTGTTGTTGGTGGTATTTTTTCCCCTTGTAATCTGCATGTCCAGATGGCTGGATGACTTTCCCCCTCACAGCATCATTAAAAGCAAAGCACAGCTGGCAGACTGAGAGCGAGAAGCAAAAAGGGTGCAAGGAAACCAAAAAGTGAAAGAGGTCTGGAAACAAAAAGGGAAAAACCAAAAAAGCTAAGCTAGACAAAAATTTTAGAGCGAGACAGAACAGATCATAGTGCGACTAGAGAAGTTAGCGAGACCAAACACTGCAGTGACAGATAAGTAGAGACTGCTGGGTGAGCAGCTCTTACCCAGATCTGTGTTGGGTCCCGCCAGCAGCTGTTTGAATTTATCCAGACGGGACGCCTCCCTCTCGGTCATGGCCGGGGTGCCAGATGTGTTCTGGTCAGCCATGCGAGCCACGAGGGGGATGACGGGCGGCCGGTGGGGAAGAGAGCGCTGTCTGTGGAGGGCTGCACGCTCACCTGCTGCATCTGGTGGAGGGAAAGGAGATGAGAGAGCGTGAAGGGTTACAAAAACACCACAAATGGAGGGATTTGACACGATGCAGAGCCGCATTTTGTGCACGAATTAAATCTTTACGGTACTTTAGTAAGGTCAGGGCTCCAGAGTGCAACCCTTTTGGTCGAACATGCAACCAAAAATCTGTCAAGTGCGACTAAACATTTTCATGGGTCGCACTGGTGCATCTGACATTTAGCCGGTCGGTCCATGAGTGTCTCTAGGTAGATAAATTTACTCAACAGAGGTAAACCTGGCGTTGGATCACTTCATTTTGCTCTTTTCAAACTTGCATATTTTTGGCAACACACCTGTATAAAATGCTAGACTGCAGTAACTGAGTGGAGACTAAATGGAAACTGCATGAGTACGAAGAGATTTCAATCCTATTCTAAATGAGGTTTTTTTTCAATTCTATGTAATTTTTTTTTACCCAATATGGTGTTTTTTATAAATACTTGAGCAAATTTTTAAAATTGTGCTTTCCTCATCTACCTCTAGAAGCTTCTTTATGCACAACAGGCTAGTAAATCTAAATATTTTTATCTTTTCACAAGTTTTTTTGCAGTCCAGTAAAGCATTTTTAATGCACATGTGCATATATTTTCAAAACACTGTTTTCATGACCTACCTCATGTCAGCTCAATGTAAGCTATGTGTATTTTTTGATATGTAAATTGCTGGTGCAACAATGTAATGTCCCCTAGGGAATCAATAAAGTATTCTATATATCCATTCTTTCATTTATCTTTGCTTTTCATCTTATCTAAGCTTTTCTTTGCACAGCAGCCTAGTAAATCTAAATCGTCTTTTTCAATTCTATTTTATTTTTTCATCTTATACACTGGCTTTTATGCACAAGCATGTATACTTTAAAAACCTCATGTGAGCTCAATGTAATTCATATAGGCTTTGTGATATGTAAATCGTTGCTGCAACACTGCAATTTCCCTTAGGAGATTAATAAAGCATTCTATCCATCTATCTCTCTCTCTCTCTGTGCACAGCAGTCTAGTAGCTTCAACTAATGCATGTGAGGCATTTAGGGAACATTGGTAAATGGTTGCACCTACAGATAGTCGACATGTGAGGCGTTTAGGGGTGATCTGTAAATTGCAACTGCTGATGACACTCTGAGTCTCTGCATGCACATCGGTCACACAGTGCACCCCATCACATTCTCAACCTTTGGGAAACACAGACATATGATAAAATGGCCGACTTTATGCATTGCCTCTCTCGCAAAGAGTGCAGCCAAAGGACGACTATGAACAGTTGTTTTGTTTTCAGAGCATAAAAAAATCTAAATGTCCCTAAGAAACTTTTCCTGTGCCGTGGCAGACGTGTGGCTAGTAGAGCCATTTGTTTCTCTACAGTGATTCAGCTCCGCTCAGCAGCAAACTGAAGAAGTGAGGAGTCAGAAATGATAATAGAATTCAACACTGCTTTTAGTATAGTCAAAAAAAGCAATTACTAATGTGCATGGGAACAGACAAAAAGCTTAAAATGTATTTTGTACCAAAAGGTGTGCACCTAAATACAAAAGTAAGGCATCCTGGTGCAACTGTTGTAAAATGTTAGTCTGGAACCCTGGATACAACATTATTCTATAGTTTTACAAAGCCTTATCCATCTAAGTGATCATAAATGTAGCTACCGTTTGTGGCTTGTTTTGCTGAGACTGCAAGAAAGCAGATGTTGTGGTTGTTGCACTATTTCTATTTCAAACGTGAAAGCTCCATCCTGGATACCCAAACACGTCAATTCAGGGCCACATGTCCCCCCATATGTGCAAAAAAAAAAAAAAAAAGTCCCAAAACAAAACAGAGACATCGCACAAACAATTTATGAACGAGCTGATGAGATCGAGATTCCAATGTAAAGAGGAATACACCTTCTGTCACGCTGAACACTGAAGCGAAGGTTCATAAAAAGCCCCGACGGCCATGCTGTGCCAGAGCGAAAACCACCAAACATCTACTGCGTGTAGTGTCGCACAAACACTCCAGAGCAATTAAGGAAACTGGAATACTGCCGATTTTAATATCCCTTTCAGTTTTTTTACAAGAACAAATAAAAAGCTAGAAATCTGTTCTCAAGTGCTTTATTTGCACTTAGAAAAATTGCACAAGATTATTAAAGTTGGCAGCAGCTTCTTTGTAGTGGAACCTTTTGTGTCATTTTAACAAGAAGTCTGTTTTATAGCCCATTTAATAACTTAACTTTTAAAAGGCTGTTAAAAGAAAAAAGTTTGAGGAGGTTGGTAATGTGCACTTGTTAGTCGCAGTATACAGAGTCAGTTATGACAAACACAAGGAGGAAAGATACACATGCGAGGGCACAGATGCAAATAATAATTATAGCAGCAGAGCATGTAGTTTAGTAGACAATTCAAATTATGGTAGACAGAGAGTGCTCAATGGCCATTGTATACAGAGGGACTGTGGAGCTTTTAAATAAAATAATAAAAGTCATGCTGTCTGCCAATTATCTAATTGAGAAGAAGACTGAGAAGAAGAAGAATGAGGAGGAGAAAGAAGAATGAAGAGAAGAAGAAATAGAAGAAGAAGAGGGAGTAGGTGTAGAAGAAGAAGGAGAAGAAGAAGAGGCAGTAGGAGTGGAAGACAAAGTAGAATAAGAAGAAAAGGAATGAGGAGGAGGAGGAGGAGAAGAATGAGGAGAAGCAGAAGGAAAATTAGAAGAAGTAGATGAAGAAGAAAAAGCAGAAGTATAAAAGCAAAGGAATGATGAGGAGTAGAAGACAAAGTAGAAGAAATACTAGAAGTAGAAGAAATACTAGCAGTAGAAGAAAATGAATAAAAGGAGGATGAGAAGAAAAGGTAGTAAAAGTAGTACAAAACAAAAAAAAAGTAGATGTAGTGGAAAAAGTAGAAGACAAATAAATAGAAGAAAATGAGAAAAAGTAGAAGTGGAAGTACAAGAAGGAGAAAAGAAGTAGAAAAAGAGAAAGTAGAAGGCAAAAAAAGAAAAAGTAGAAGTAAAAGATGAAGAAGAAGAAAAGAAGTGAGGAGGAGGAGTAGAAGAAAAAGTACAAGTAGAAAAAAGTAGAAAAGGAATGAGGAGAAGAAAAAAGTAGAAGACAAAAATAGAAGAAAATGAATGAGGAAGAGAAAAAGTAGAAGTAGAAGAAGTAGAAGTAGAAAAAAGAACAAAAAGCAGAAGTAAAAGACGAAAAAATGAAGAAGAAGAAGAAGAAGATTAAAGTCTTGCATCTTCTTGTCTCCATAGATGATGTGGCGGTGCATGCAAGCCTGTGTGTTGTCTCCTCCGAGGAGATAAGAGGAACTGCCTGAAGGCAATGGGCTGCTTGTGTTATCTGTATCTAAACACAGCAACAGGCAGAACAGCAGACAACCCGAGCAGATGACCTGCCAGACAGGACAACAGCCAGCCAGACTGAAGCACAGCATCAGCATCTCCTATTTCTGCTGATGGTCAGAGTCTATACAGATGGTAACACAGAGTGGCAGTGACCCATTTTCAGTAAGTAATAAAAACCTTTAAACACTGAAATGACACTTGGGATGTGTGACACAATAGCAACAAGAACGAGAACTGATGCTCAGCAGTCACTACGAGATTAAAACAAGGAAACACACTGAACTGAGTGGGAGGAGAAGGTGGCTGTTTTTACTGTCATTTCATATATATATATATATATATATATATATATATATATATATATATATATATATATATATATATATATATATATATATATATATATATATATAAATATATAAAAGTAAGGGGAGTAAGATGAGAGGAAGGGGCAGAAACAGATGCCCCAGGTATTACTATGAAATACTGTTCCTCAGTACAGCATATTTTTTCTTTTGCTATATTTTTTTATATTTTAGGAGACATGGGGATAAAAGTATTGTCAGGCATACATTTGCTGTGACACAGTTTATACGGTTAAAGCTTAAAAATGTTCCTCTACTGCTTAGAAAATGTGGGTTAACAGAACCTAGAGTGAATAGTCAGTTTTCTCACTGAACTTGAGACTTCTGTGACAGTCAACTAGTGTTACAGATGTTCCAGACAGATTTTTACCATTTACATACAGTTTGAGGAGTCAATTTGTAATGCAACATAAGGATTAGGACTGGTTTTATAATTAAATAAACAAACTCTTTCTGTAGCACGGTTCTCCACAGTAACAACATCTGCCAAGTGTTTTTTTGGGGTTTTTTGCCAGTTTCTCTGTTATTCTGCGTCTGGGATGTTCTGTTAAATCCTGAAAATAATTGAATGTGGTAACAAAATACAGCTGTGAGATAACAGTAAATAAATAAAAACATGCTTGACAAAACACTGCGTAGGTTGTGAACTTGTAGAAGTGAGTAATCACTGAAATCCTGCATAGGTTTATTATTTTTAATGGATGTTTAACAAACCATCCGTTCTATTTATGGCCTAGCATTAAAAGTTAATGTGGTGACATTTGCTAAATGACTCCATGTTCACATTTCATGTTTTGTTTTCTTTTTCCACCCACTTCTTTATATATGATGCACAGAGTGATGCTCGAAGGTTTCTGAACCCTTTAAAAATGTTAATAATGCATAAATATGACCTAAAACATCACCAAATTTTCCATTAAACTTCTAAACCAAGGTGAAAAGAACCCAATTAAAAATTAGACAAAAGTATAAAAATTGCAGAAACATGACTGGCAAAAATTACGTGATCCTTTCAGTCAGGTGTTTCTTTGATGACAGCACATCCGCAGTTTGCTTAAGATCAAATGGACAGGCCACTGAAAAAAATTTGGGGACGGATGAGTCCAAAATAAAACTCTTAGGTTTAGTTAAGAAGGGGTATGTTTGAAGAAAGGAAAACACTCCATTCCAGAAAACAACCTTATCCCATTAGTGAAGCATGGTGGTGGCAGTATCATGGTTCGGGCCTGTTTTGCTACACCTTGGCCATCATTAATAAAACAATGACTTTTGAATTACACCAGTGAGTTCTAAATGAAAACGTCAGGACTGTCTTTGAACTGAATTTAAAGAGAAAGTGTGGTCATGCAGTAAGAAAACTGCCCTAGTCACACAAGCTGTTCAAACAAAGAACAGTTAAAGAAGAATAACATCAACATTTTGGAACTGCCTTGTCAAAGTTCAGATTTTCATCTGATAGAAATGTTTTTGAAAGGACCTAAAGTGAGTATTTCATGTAATGAAACACCAAACAACCCAAAGCTAAACCTCTTCTGTACAAAGCAACGGACTGAATGTCCTCCAAGTCGAAATACAGGACTGATTCATTGTCATCGGAAATGTTTAGTTGCTGCTGTACAACACCAGACACTGACTTCTTTTGCCACTCACAGATATGCAACACTGGATCATTTTACTCAATAAATAAAGTACCAAGTATAATACTTCTGTCTCATAGGATTAGGTGGGTTCTCTTTATCTACTTTTAGAACCTATGTGGCACTGTGATCATGCATTTAGTCATATTTAAGCAGAAATTTAGAAAATTCTTCACAAACTTTGAAGCACCATCTGCAAGAGTGGCTTTGCAGAAGATTCTCTTAGTTTGCAGCTGTGCCAACAAACTTTTGGACACTGAGCAATGGTGTTCACTAACCTTTAGGTGACCCAATTGGAGCTTCGCTGTGGGACTTCACCAGGCGGCTATCAGTGTAAGGGCTGCTCTGGGAGGCAAACGACACCTCCGGGCTGGTCACATCTCCCTCCTCCACCCGGTCCTCCTCCTCTTCCTCGTCCTCCTCTTCGTCCTCCGCCACCTCCTCCTGTGTGTCCTCTTCTCTTTGATCCAGCTCTGTTGCGTCGTCCAGCCTCTGTCTCTCCTGCTGCTTGCTATGATTCTCAATCACCTGTGCAGTTGAGAGAAAAGTTTATCACTCAGGAGTTTTGCTCAAAACAGACAGGAGTTCAAGCCTCTAAACCACAAAACTAGGTGGCGACTTTGAAAGGCACCTAAAAAAGTGATATTTTATCAAACTCACTTCATTCCACATGCCTCATTTAGAAACTGACCAAAAATAAGCAGTTTGCTATAACTAGATTTTGGTGAAAACAAAATATGTTGCAGTCCTCAGTGCAACTGTGAAGCCATGACTGACTCAGCTGCAACTCACAGCGACGTGGCAAAAGTTCAGGAGCTTTTTAGCCCAACTTTAGGTTGTGTTTATGAAGACAAATTAAATGTGTTTAATGTACAGGTTGTCCCTAAAGTCTGGACACATAGGAAATCTCATTAACTACAATTTTATTGCCTCCACGGATTAAATAAGGCTTTGTCTAAAGTAGAAAGAGTTGAACTGGTACTTCTCAGTGGACATCAAGGATGGACATACCGAAAGATAGCAGATGAATTTCATTTCATTTCTTGAAAATACGCATTTTCGCCTATGCGTCCAGATTTTAGGAACACCCTGTATTTGTAATTAATGTCTGTAAAGTTATCACTTTGTTCCAGTATTGTCAACACCTGTGGACACTAGGAAAAATATTGTACACGTTGATTCCAGGTTATGTCAAATTTTGTAAATAAAATATTAGACAAATTCACCTTTTTAAATGATTTTATGGCATTATGACTGTTCTACTGCACAAATCACATTTTTGAGTTCTCTCTACTTAAAGCCATGTTTTAAAAGAGGTGCAGGACTATATATTGCAGTAAAAATAAGCACATTGAGTAAACAGAAAGTGCTTTGGGTTCAGATGGTTATATTTTTTACTTCTCATTCCTTAAATAAATATTACTTCTCTTCAGCATGTAAACTAAGGTCGCAACTTGACACTGTGCATTAACTTCCTCAAGATAAATACAAACTGCAAGATTTTGCAAATAATTTGCAATTTTCTGTTTCAACATTTAAGCAGGAAGTTTACAAGTGAATGTATCACAATTGTTTCTTGCATACGCTTTAAACTGTTACAGTTAACACAATGTTTTAATTAAGTTTATTTAAATGCGTAGAAAAACTTTCACTGATATTTCATAAAACAGAAAAAAATACCAGCAGGTGTTCATAGTCAGAGAAATACGCTTCTTTTCTATAAAGTTTCTATACAAATACAGGCAACAGAAAATATACACAAAATGTTTTTTAATGAAAAGAAACGACTTTATTATGAACTATGTCCCAGAAAACCATGCACAAACCGCTGCATGTAGTTGAGTACCTTATTAGCTGTCTCCATGACCACTTCAATGTTGAGATTCTGTGCAGCCATTGCCAGCAGTTCGTCATCGTCATCCCCGACATCCCAGGCGTCACTTGTGATGCTCTCAAACTCCTGGAAAGTGGTCGCCTTCTTGGGCTTGCCTGGTGTGGCCGGAGGAGGTTTGTTGCCTGCTTTAATTAGACTGGAGGACCGAGAGCGAGAACCGTGAAAGCAGAGGAAGATAAGAAAAAAAGAGGATGAGATTAGAAGAATTGAGATAAGAGGTTGGGGACGGAAGAGCAAGAAAGGGGAAAAAAAACAAAAGGAGTGAACATGCAGGTAAGGGGAGAAAACGAGATAACGTAAATAACCAAAATGATGATAAGGGTGAAAAAGGACAAAGATGAACAGTGGATCCCTTTGACACTGGCAGGAGGGCAGATGAATAAAATAACACCAACCCTACGGACAGGAGAAGAGTTTAAAAATTAATTAACATCCGGCCTGGACACAGCTGGTAAAATATTTACAGTTTGCACAATGACACGGGCTGTGGAAAGAATTATGAGTAATTATCAGTCATTCATAAACACACAAAGTTAAGGCAAAAGGTCAAGCACCTGTGGACAGATTACATATTTTGTTCATTACCAAAGTGAAGTAAACACAAACTCCTGAGGCATTTGTTCGTTAAACAAGGATGTACTGCTACTTTTGTATTTCATGAACTTGAAAACTAAAAAGAAAATAAACAGCAGCTAGGGCATAGGGAAAAGTTTGTACATCCTATCAGCAAAGTCCCCTTTTGGCAGATATCACAGCTTAAAATACTTTTTGTAACAAGCTAAGGCCAACTCGTACTACAGGAGTTTGAAAATCGTAACAGACTTTGAAATCGGCTTGCATCACACACAAAGGCAGAAACTTCACAGATATTCTTCTCTCTAATCTCAGACATGCACACACCACAAGACTGGAAAATAATGGCACATCACACACTACAGGATGTTATTAAGTTTATGGTGCCGGAGGGAACAGTCAGGGAGCAGAGCAGCACCTCAAATGATCACATGAGGATGCAGATGTAAACAAAATGAAGACTGTGGAGCAGCAATTTGCTCCAACACTAATAATATGTTGCATTCAGAGGAAAATCTGGAGTCTAAGGAGGCTTAAGACTGGTTCTGTAAACCCCTACTTTACTAAATAATCTGCCAAACATCAAGTCATACTAACATCCCACAAGAGATTAAAACACAAATAAGTAAGCCAGAAATTCCTGTCGTCTGAGCTCAACCTAAGAGTGTATCTATTTATTAATTGAGGAATTTTCACCCACTCTTCTTTGCAGATCCATTTCAGATATGTCTAGACTGCTCTGCATACACAACAAGCTCACGACAACAGATTTTCATTTCATGAAATTTCACCTTGCTCTTCACTCATGGTGTATTCTGAGGTACACTTCCAATCACTGTTCTGTAATAGAAGTTATGCTCTTTTCAGTTTCAGTGACTCTACTGACTACATGACATTAGCTAATATTTACTGGAATCTGTTCTTTCCTTTATTCATGCACTGATTCCTCTGCCAAAGGCCACCACACAAACGCAAAGCAGAATATTTCCAGCCCTCATGCTGAACATTCGGCAAGGTGTTCTTTTCATCAAATGCTTCTCCTTTTTTCTCCAAACACACCTTTGATGAATTTGGCCAAAGAGCTAAACACGGTTTATTTCTGATGACTTTTACATGTCGACCATGTTTGTGCATCAGTGCAGCACAGTGGAACAGCAGCCATGTGTCTATATAATCGTCAAGCGAATTTGAAGCAAACTTTTGAAACGTTGCAAAGAATTGTTGGCTTATTTCCATTAAATTCTAATAAGCTGTGTATTGTGGTCATAATGTGGTGGTATAAGTTACAAGGCTGTCATAAAGAAGAAGCAGAAGAAGCTGGAAACAAAACCAGTTGTTTGCCAACCCCTAAAAAAAAAAGGTAAAGAAACAGAAGAAGCAAAAAACTTTGTTCATGTAGAAGAGAAACTTGGAGAAAAGAGTTCAAGAACTGTTTCCAATCAGGAAAGTTGTAATTATTCTTTCATTTCAGCTGGTATTTTCCATATTTCATGCTAGTGCTGGGCGATATGAGATCGGAATACACCCCCCCCCCCCGTCGGGCGTTACGAACCGAGCCGAAAATTCGGCTCTTTCCTCCGTTACCTCACCGCCTCTGACCTCCGTCCGTTCCCCCCCTCCCGTCACGTTACGGGGCGGACCGAATAGTCGTCATTAATAAGGCCCGAATATCCGGAGCCCAGAAACCGCTATTCGGGCCAGCCCTACCTGTTGCGCGTCCATCGTTCAGCACTCATGAGTTAAGTAACATAAAGCATGTCGCAAACCCGCGTGACAATCAAAGAACGTAAAGCAGCGTCATGTCGCAAAAACCACAAGACGGAGTTTCTTTGCGAAAAATCTTTCTTATTCTTCTTTATTTTCACTTATATAAACTTAGAGTATGCATAGTGACAAGAAAACACTAATACAATCGTCGTAGGCTATTTAATGATATATTTCCTGTAATAATTGATAAAATTAGGTTAAAAACGATAGAAATGGCACGATAGACACTTTTCTATCGTTCCCACGATATGTATCGTCATATCGCCCAGCACTAGTTCATGCCATCCAAAGAAAAAGACAGCTAAAAAAGCAGAAACAGGTGATCATTCAAGTAAATGTAATGTTCACTATGGCAGAACTTGTTGCCTTCACCTATTAAGTGCATTAACACTTTTTGGAAAAAGCCACTTCAAGCAAGTGTAAAAACATTTTTGTTAAATTGGGGATTTTTTCACATTTTGCCTTCTCCATGACCTTTTTTTTAATGCATCATTACAAAATACCCACAAAAACATTATAAAAACACAACTGGTGGATACTAAACCTTCCTGCAAATCCTGTTTTATTGAGTTTTTGCTTTTCTTCTCTGCCCTGCCAAAATGCAGTTTTCTTGGTCTTTCAGAGTATTTATGAGCTGATAATTTTTTACAAAAATTCTTGTTCTGCCTCAGAACTCAGTTCTGACCCTATTTTTAGTGTTCGTGAATAAAAAGCAGCAGTGTGAAAACACGCATGAAGACACACTAATTTGTTAAATGTTTGACACAGAGGTTGAATTCTTTTTCTTTTCACTTCAAAAATCATCTATGCCACGAGGTGTCAAGACTTTTGCACACAACAACTGTAGCTGTTTGACGCACCATCTGTACACACGCACCTAATGTTAAACACTTGAATCAGAAGCAGGTCTGTAACACCTGAGAACACAGAGTCTGGTGTTGTTCAAAAGACAAAATTTCAGTGAGCTCCTGTCATTGTGCTGCAAGGACACCGTTTCATTCAGTGGGAACAAGAAATGCAATAGGCAAAAAGAGAATTCAATTAAACTCAACCTTTTCTGTTTTATCGCGCTACGAGGAAAAGGGAAGGTGGGAGGAGAGGGAAAGAGGTGGGGGTGGAGGGAAGAAGGCAGTCTGACTTCTCACAAAGGATTACCATAATAAAGAAAAGAGAGAAACGTGTCCATATTAGCTTACTTCCATCATAACTTAGAAGAAAAGAACAAATCTGAACTTCTACCCTGACAAAAAACAAGCAAATTAAATTCAACCCCCGGTGGAAATCTACATGATTAAACATCAATAAGAAAGAAAAGGATTATTACTGAATAAAAGACTGTTTCTCTCTCTCTTTCTGCTCTCTACCCGTGTGTGACTTAGAGACAAAATAGGCTTGAAACTGGCACATTTAATGACATGCTATCAAAAAAGTAAAAAATATTTCACCACAGCCACAATGGTTAATCGATTATTCTATAATTTGTCGACAATTAAATTAATTACCAACTATTTTTGCTTTGTATCCATTAACTGGTTTGACCATTCTTATAAGAAAAAAAAGCTAAAATTATCTGATTCCAGCTTATTAAATTGGAATACTTTCTAGTGTCTTTCCTCCTCTGTGACAGGAAACTCAATAATTATCAGCTGTGAACATAATTAGGCATTTGAGGATGTCATCTTGAGGTGTGGATAACACTGATTGACATTTTTCACCATTTTGACCTTTAACAAACCAAACAATTATATCAGTTAATCGAGAAAATTGATCAACATTGAAAACAATCATTAGTTGGAGTCCTGAAATTCACAAAGATTCTGTAAGCACACTACATCTCTACATTCAACAGGTTTCCTCTTCTTTTAACTGTAGCTTCTCCGAAAATTTGAACTCAAACAAACTGAAAGTAGGCTTCATTTCCTTTAACGTGTTAACTCTGCCATCTCACAACTAGATTTTCTGGTAGAGTCACTTCCTCTGACTCTACAGATTAGGAAGGGCCACGTAGTGCAACCAAAAGATTACCAGAATCACACTGCAAGACTTGATATATAACGTTTGTTACAGTCAAGCACATTGCCACGTCCCAGTCCGTGATGCTACCGTTGGTGTGTCCTCATCAGTCATGTATGGCAAAACAAACACTTCCACATTCCTGACTGGGATACGGCTAAAAATAGATGAGCTGTTTAGCAACCCTCAGGGTTTTGTATTGTTGTCTTGTTTCAATGTCTTCTGCCAAATATTCACTCCTGAATAGTACTCACAATGCATTGACACAGAAGCAAACTTGGCAAAAAAAAGTGCAAGCAGTTCTGTCTTGTGCTTACATATTCTGAAATTAACAAGGGACAGAAAGTTCCACTGAGGTCAGGTAAATAAGAAACAGCATTAGCTCCATAAACAGATAGAGAAAAAAGACAAAGAAAACTCTTTAACTTAATCCACACAGAAAATCCTGTTTCTTCTGATTTGTGAATAGAGATGGGATCTTCCATAAAGGTGTTTAAAAAATAATCAATTTCAAATCTGAAACTGCAATTAGCAAACCACAAAGGGTGCAGTTCAGGGCATAGGGTATGCACTGAATCTGATGCTGGATTTAAACTGTAGATTTGTAAATAAACGCCATCCTCCTGATAGTGATCATGTAGTAAAGAGTCTAGTTAGAAGTACACTTCAAATCAAATCCCAATCACAGATTTCCCCGAAACTGTTCAATCCTACTTCCATCTTAAGGAGAAATATTTTCATTCAGTATTTTGTGCAGAACAAATCTGTTGCATCAGTTTGTAAAATACATTTTGGAGCAAAGAATGAGGATCATAATATCAACTTCAGCCAAAGTTTTCAGTTTAGTTTGTGGACTGACACCAAGAGAAGCTAGAGTTTATAAACTGGTCAAACTACTCCAAAAAAAATCACAGGACATCTTCTCAGAATGAGGAAGCACATTGAACTTACTTGGCATGGAGAAGTGGGTCGAAAGGTGGATGTTGTGCACCGTACACATGCTGAATGCTGAGGGAGTGAAGAAGACAGAATGGAAATGAATGAAGTTATCAATAACTGGCTGTCAAGCTACCCATGTTAGCCTTTCACAACAATACCGGTTAAAACTGAAGAAGGGCGACTACGTGAGACGAAAGGGACGTTTATTTGTTAGCTGTTTGTAATGCAAAATCGCTGCTGTTGTCGTTATTTACAACTCTCTGACGCTGTGGGTAAATTGTTCAACTGGTAGCCACTGTTAGCAGCCTAGCTCTTAGCCAGCTAGCAGCAGCAAGGTGTAAACTGTGTCTGCTAGGCTAATTAGCCTCAGACGCTGGTACACTGCAAAGGCTGAACCCCGCAAAGCCTGGTCACTGTCGCAGGTCCGTCAATGAAAGTGAAACTTGCGTTTGAAGCTCAACAGCGTCAGTGGAGTTTAGCTAGCTAAAGCTAAGCTAGCCAACAGGAGGGAACACGTCACTTACCTGCCAGGAACCTTCGCTGCGTTTCTTTTCCAGAACTGTTTCTTGTTTCCGTCACTCGACATTTTCCCCTTGACGTCCAATCACACATAAACTCAAACACCCCGACGCTGTCGTTGCCTCTGAACTGTTAAATTTGAGTTTATTTACACCAGGTCCCCTCCTCCAAAACTCAGAAAGCTGCCATGTTGATACTGCCTAATCGGCGAGTAAGCGCGGCTGTGATTGGCTGAAGCGACTCTTCCTCAATGTGAGCCAATCACAAGTGAGATCTGCTGCTCGGTGGCCTGAGAGGGAGCTGACGTCACGCTCCATGGTCTCTGCTTTGTTGACGGAAACTGAAAACTGTGTGTCAATCAAAGAAGACCACCAGCATCAGGACCAGAGGCGAGGAGAGAATTTCTAACATTTAACATTTACATATTCTGCTGTATTTGCAGTATACAACAGAAGGGAGTCACTTAAAGGCAAAACTATTTAAAATTGCATGACCTGTCAATAATTGCAATTTCTAAGTTGACAAAGTGTTTCCTCCTGTGAGCAATCAAAAACAAATACTGACACAGAAGTTAGAAAACAAAATGAGTACACCTGTGAATTCCTATTAGCCTAACTGCACAGACATGGATATAAAGTGGCCCTAGAACTTGATAAGTTTTGGACCTATGGGATGTGTCTGTCTGCATGTCGGCATCATGGCTCCACGTGGAGAAGAACTGCCAGATAAACTGAAAAAAAACTGATTGTGACACTTTACAGTGAAGAGCTGTGGTCGTCTTAATGAAATGACCACAGACAGGGTGCTACTTGTACGATCTGGTTCCGAAAAACAGACAAGCAAGTGCTTCAGACTTTTACAATAAAAATCTGAGTTTCTGTGACAGTTCAGACAGTGTGAAGTACGTTGCATCAGATCAACTCTGATGCACCGCTTTCAAAAAAAAAAAAAAGTTTTCTTGTGCTTGAGGCCAAAACTGCCAAATTAAACTTTACTAACTGTTTGAGTAGAAGCCTTACGGATATTGGGAGTGCATTCTTTGGTCAGATGAGACCTAAATAAATTTGTTTTGCTCAGATGAGGTCCAGCATGTTTGACATAAACCTGACCAAGACTACCACAGTGAATGCATAGTTCTGACAGTTAAGTACAGCAGCGATGATATGGGGCTGCATTAGTCAAAAGCTTTTAACAAGTACTGTGTATTTAGTAAGAGTTTCTGTCGTCTAGAAATGTTTATTTGTGCATTATTTTTTAAGACATGTTTTTAAAACATGGCACAAATATAAAAGTAGTACACACTGACACACACACAGTAAGTCTTTCTCTCTTGAGTCTTTCAGCATCCCATGCAAGAAGGCCCAAATGTGATCTGTTCATTCTTAAAATACAGAGAACAAAGACATTTGTTAATCCAACAGTTAATCATTTACATGATTCACATCTACCTAAGATGTCCTTAAATCTCTGAGTATGATTTACAGCTAAGTTTGCATCATAATGCCATTTGCTGATGCGATTCAACAGTTTAAAACACCAATGGGTTTATTTTTGACTTTGAACTCATGAGACGTCCATCTGTTTAGCTGGTCCAATAAACATTCTTGTAAAGTAATAAATTAAAAGAACTGGCGTGATCTTTTTGAATGATACATTATTATGTAACATCAGATTATTATTAATAGTGAAGCATCAGTGTGTCAGCAGCGTGTTACTGTTGTAGCAGCTGCAGGTGGAGCTAGTTTTACCTGCTTTATATCCAGTTTTATATACAGGCACAGCAGGTAAATCTGAGGGTTTATCAGATGATTAATCCATGAAGAGAGGGGAAAAGCCAAAGCCCTGATTCACAAATCTGTTTTGTTTTTTCTCCTGTCTTTGATTTCTGGTTAGATAATGAATCATTTGAGCAATTTTGAATTGAAACAGAAGCTTAGACGGTAAAGTCACTGCTTGGTGGAGCTGTTAACTCTGAAAGCTGATTAAACTCCATTTAATCAACAGCTTCTAATGTAAAATCTTGACTAAAGCTGTAAAAATGTAGTCAAAAGTACTATGTTACTTACTCAAATGCAGTGAAGTTGAAGCATAAAGTAGCAGAAACACCCAAGTACATCAAAAATGTACTCCTTTACAGTAGAGAGTAAATGTATGTAGAAACTTTCCACCACCGGTTTCCATTGAGCTAAAAATAGGACATCAAACACAGACTATTAGTTTTTTTTATTAATGCCGGTGTTTACCTCTTAATGATCACTGGTTGGAATATGACATGTTTATGGTAATAAAATTTTGGTTTGGTCAGCGTGGAAGAAACTAGCTGTGCTGAGTAAGAAATTATAGACCTCTTGTGTTTATGCAACGTGCTGCTGTTGTCTGGATTCAAAGATGGGTGAAAAATGAGCGAGCTCTTACTCCGCACCTGTTTTCTATGTACTTTCACACACCATGCCTTCTGTTACGGAAGAAAGTGTCTGATTGTGTTACAGTTAAAATATTTAGAGTGTATTTATATTGTTTTTATTTAGAAAGTTATACAATTTTCTGTACTAAATACAAAGAAGCATAATTACAAATGACCTCTTTACAGCTAAAGTCAAAGTTGCAAAAGAGAAGTTAAACCCTCACAGGGAAATTGTTCTTCATGAGAAGTGAACATTTATATCATATAGGTGTGTTTGTGTGTTAAAGCATTTAGTTGTCAAAGTATTTTATAAATATAAAATTGTGTTTTTTGTACGTTAATGTTGTTTATTTCATTTTGCTCCTCATTTTGTCTTATTTCCTTTTATTTCAACTTTTCCCCCTTATATTGCATGAAATGTAATTTTGAAATGGGACAAAAGCTGTATATATGAAAATTTACTTAGAAAAGATCGTTTTTGCACACAAAAAAAATGATGTAATTTGGTGCATTCTAGTACGTGCTGACAAGTAGAGGGTTACATATTTTAAAAGAAAGAAAGTGTACAAGTCAATAGATAGTCAATGTTGCAAGACAAATGAGAAGATCCAAGGGATTTTTCTCAATGAAAAGTAATGGAAATATTTACAGTGTGCAGGGATGTGTAAAATAATCACCTGAGATTGTATACATTTACATAGTAAATAGTGTATTATCATGTAATATTAAATTAAATTTAGTCAACTTGTTTTTAAGGCGGGGGAATAAGTATTTGTTGCTCCAAACACACAGCATCTCTGCAATGGAATGAATGTTATGAAACAACCAAGTATGAATACTGGAAATGATAATGATCAGATAGAGAATGGAGTCAAGTCACACATTTGCGATGCAGAGAGCTATTAAGGTTGTAAATGCTTCTTGTAGGATGTTGTCCTGCTCTTCCTGAAGGTCTCGACGAAGTCAATGGACATTTTAGGGGGCATGATGACATTGCTGGACATCCAGAGCATCATGTGGCAGATTTTCCAACACAACATGCTGTTTGAAACTAGTAGTTATTACATTAAAGTGCCTGATTATGACTCTAAGTGACATGCCAGCATTAAACACACCAACAACCTGTTCTTGTGTTTCTTTTCTAATCTGTGCTATCATGTCATTTGAATTAAAACTGCCTGTTAAGACGTTGTTTTAGGGAGTGTCTGTGCGCTAGTCATACTATCTGATCATAGGAATTTAAAACCACACCTGACCAGGATTAACTGAATAGTTGCACATTTGCCACCACGATTGAAGAACTGGCGAAATTTAAGCCTAAAAATTTGATTTTTCAACTTTTTCCTCTAAGTCATAAAATGATATAATTTACATGCAACTCTTGTAGTTGTATTTATTGGAGTATTTCAAAAGGAAAAACTAAAAAAAAAACAGCAACAACAAACTTTGAATGACTTTGTAAAATTGATTTTAGTGCTCCACTTGCAAGATCACGGCTTGCTTTAAAGATTATATACAAAAAAAAGGATCATCTTTCTCCCTTCTCATACTTGTTTTATTATTTTGTTGTTGTTTTCATTTAAATGCACAACGCGTGCTGGCTGCATAGTTTAACTGAAGTGTTTAACTCCCATCGTGTCCTGTACAAAATGCAAAGTAGGCCAGTCTAATTTTTACCACGCCTGAGTGACTCATCCTCCTTATACACGATCTGTGCAGAGAGTGCGGCTCAGACGGACTCGGACTCCTCTCAGTCCGGAGCGAAACAAAGTTGGGATGAGGAGCACCGGACAGAGTAGTTAATGACACGTCTGAGCGAGAAAATATGGATAAACAGGCCAAATTACTGTCATCGAGGCTTTTCCTGAAGCTCAGGCAGGTAGAAGTTGTTCTCAACCGCAGTGTTTTGACGTGGAGGGAGGCTGACAAGGAGAGAAAACGAAGCTCTGGCATTTCTGAAGCAGGTAAGTCCAACTATGCAGAAGGAAATTACTTGGGTAGTTGTGTCATAAATATAAAAGCAGTGTTAAAACTCAATAAATAGTGGAAATGAACTAATCCTGTTTGAATACATACTTAAAAACACATCATATATATTTGTTTCAGATCCTAACAAGTGGTCCTCATTTGCATTTGAGTCTATATTTCCCTCATTTGCCATCTGTACCCATTGTCACACATGCAAAAACAAAAAGAAGCGTAAAGCAGCTGTTCCCCCCCACTGTGCAGCTCTTATCAGGATGGTGCACATGTTGAGGCAGCAGCAGTCTGCTCATGTAGCTGCTGGAGAGGAGGTTTGTTCAGCTGACAGCAGCAGGTCACAGGTGGCTTCACTGTCAGAGGGAATCAGGAGCCTCCCTGAGCCACATACAGCTGTTTAATATGTCAAGGAGTTCATTCATAAAGCGGGGGGTTGTGCGTCTTTGAAAATATCCACATTATGAGCCTTTTTAGACTCACGAATAAGCCTGGAAGCTTTGGGTTTGTCCAGAAAAGTTTGGGAACATAAAATGAATGGGAATATTTTTGCGACATGATGCGAAATTGACTCAAATTTAAAATATAAGCCCACAAAGTGAGGATTTCTGCACTAAATCTACCCTTTTTGTAATCACACAGCAAGACTTAGTTGTACTAACGCTTTACAAAGTTAAATGTAGCATTGTTATAGGTCTAAGTTGTGACAACCTAAACTTTTTGGCTTTAGCACTTTGAAATCAGGTAGTTTTGGGGCGTTTCTTTTTTTCCCCTCTTTCTCTTCTGTTACATTTTCACTCACTGTGGGCTAATTTTTCACAACAATGGACCTCTATGGAAACAGTATAACTATGGTTAGAAGTAGAGAGAACTCAAAAAAATGCCTTCTGTGTAGTATAACAAAGTTATAAATCCAAAAAAAAAGGAGGAAAATAAAGAAGAAAAATCTAAAAATGTGTAAAAAGTTTCCAAGTGCCCACAGGTTACAAACACAGGTGAAAAATGGTGGCTTTATTTACTATAAATATTTTACTTCTTACATTTTTAATTTGTTTTCATACTTGTCTCCTGTCTGTCTGTTCTGTGTAAACACTGCCTGCAGTTCAGCCCAGTTCATCTTAAAACTCTCTGAATTTTTCTGCCCTGACTGTTAATCACAGCTGAGTCAGTCTTGATTTACCTGTTGTGCTGATGAGTGCAGATTTTTTTGTTTTTCACAGAATCTGGTTAGTGTAAATGATTCGTTGTTGGCAAATTTTTAATGGAGACGTATTATAAACAGATTTTTGATGAAATAATATGATTTTAAGCTTAGATTTGGCTCATTCTCTGAAAAAGGAACTGCACACCCCAAATGTTAAGTTCATGTACTTTGATAATTCTGTTTTTACAGGTTTTGGGTTGGATAATCGGTGTAATTTTGGCAACTTAATAGAATGATAACCTGCTTTTCAAGCCCATCGGCATGTTTTAGGACTCAGAGGTTTAGTATTTGGACCACTGAAGATATCAAACTGTGTTGCGACACCTCCTTTGTACATTATCTGATGTACTCTGGCTGAAAAAACACTTTCTCCTCACACAATTAAGTTTCTTAACCACTACAAACCCAGTGTACTTTTTATTGTCAGAATTTGATCGATTCGGTTTAGTAACTTCTGGAAGGTACAGAAGAGCAGCATGATGTCATCCATGAGTCCAGTATAAGTCCTTGTTGAGCACACTGTCTACTAAAGATACTCCGATGTATACATGTTCCAAGGACCCGAACTTGCAGACGCATGCAGAGAATCCAGGTACCTCATGAAAGAAGATCAGAAATGTATTTTTTAGGCTTTTGTGCCAGTTTAGCAGCTTTGATTTAATGCCATTTTAAATTTTGGTATTCAGATCTTATTATTACCCAACCAAGAAGCCAAAGGACAAAACTAATGCTAGTTTGCTAATGAAGAGCTAATATGTAAACTACAAAAACCTTGTTTAAGAAGATTTAAAATGACACTTCAAACACTTTTCAAATTACAAAACATATGCTAATGTCAGACAAAATAATTGCACAATCTGATTTTTGCCACCCATTCTAACTATGCAAATACAGCTATCTGTCTCATCGATTTCTCCACCTATGACTGTATAAATACAAGTCATATGTACACTGCCAAAGTAAATACAAATCTGTACCAGTAGTAATCATTTTGACACCAAACAGTGCTATTTGTGTCTGTCTTTTAACATTTCATGAGTCTGTTTACACTTTTTTACTGGTTTTTAATGCTTTATAAGCTACAAATGTTCCCTGACTACCAGTTTACATGTTGCTGAAGTTTTTCCTGGCTTAGACAATTAACTTTTAATGTCACAAACACACCGGTGATGTGTTTAAAAACAGCTGTAGGTGCAGGATGTGAACCAGCTGCTCTCCCAGCATTCACTGGATTAATGGTGTGTGCATTACTGTTGGTTGTCAAAGCGGCGCTTCAGACTTTTGGCCCCTTTTCCGTCGTCTGCGTCCGACAACTTCCACTCAATCCGGACGTTCTCCTAACCTCCCGAGGCTAATGTTTGTTCATCTAGATGAGTTCCCGGGTCTGCAATTACTGTAGCGTATCGAGTGGAGTGATTACGGCAGCCGCTGCTCACTCCGGCTCCAACCTGCCCATTGACCTTCCTAGAAGTGGTATCAAGCGCCCTATAATAACCTGCCATAAAGACTTCCATTTATTGAGTCAATGTTCAATGCGGCTACATCAAAATCTCCCCCCCAGTGGTGATCACGGTGACGAGAGCAGGTCAGTTTACCCAAGAGTCAGGGATCAAACAAGGAGACTGTGTCGCTAATAAATATCTAGGAGGTTCAACACTGAAAAAGAGAGAAAGAAGTGGCATCACTTTCATTCCAATGACTTTCCCTGCATGTGGGAGCATAAGCCCTGATCGTATTTACTTTTCTACCCTTTCAGTTGACTCTGATTATCATTAGGAGTCAATACTGTCGAGTTAATCAGTGACGACTGGAATTTTCCCTTACGTCTTTGCACAAACATGTTTGGTTTTTTTTGCCTCTGTGGTTCTTTCTTTTTCTGTTTACATTAGATTTAAATCAGTCAGAAATGTTCCCTAAATGGCCACGGCTTCCTGTAATAGCAGAAATATTCCAAATGCATCAATAAATCAGGAAATAGAGGGATTTCCAAGTGTAGAAAATGCAGTGATTGGTAAGAATTTAACATTTTCTATCAGCCAGAAAAAGTTCTCAGCAGAAAATCCTGAAAATTTCTTACAAAAGTCTGTAAAAAGACTGATAAGACACCTCCAACTGCAGGCGAGGTCAGTTTATAGTATCGCTATTTTGATTTTTTGAAACAATACAGGTTTCAAATGAAAAGTTTTCCAACGTAGGTATCGAATGAAAGAAACTTGGAACTTTAACAACTTTAAAATTGTTCTCTGCATGGCCACAGCCTGTAAAACTGCTGATAGGACGCCCTCAACTGCAGGAAACATCAGTTTATAGAAGCTTTATGATGACTTTTTTAAATTATAAAGGTTTCAAATGTGTAAAAGTTCAAGAAAAAAGTATTTGTGTGGCAACGTAAAATTCCTGGCTATTGTAAGAATAGACAGATGAAGGAAAATAAGTAAATCATGAGAAAGAAAGTTTTTCCAGCGTAGAAAATGAAGATATTGAGACAAATTTTACATTTTTTTATCCATTAACACTGACAAATTGAGAGATATTTAAGTCTGAGCTGCAGCAAGAAGAAATTCTCAGCAGAAAATCCTGAAATTTTTTCAGAAAAGTCTGTAAAACTGCTGATAGGACACCTCCAGCTGTAGAAAAAGTCACTTTATAGTATCTTTATGAGGACTTTTTTAAACGATGAAGGTTTCAAATGTGTAAAAGTTCAAGGAAAAAGTATTTGTGTGGCGATTGTAGGAAGACAAAGACAGAGCTTTATAAGCAAATCAGGAGAAAGAGGGTTTTTCCAGTGTAGAAAATGAAAATATTGGTACAAATGTAGCATTTTCTATGAATTAACATTTACAAATTGATACATATTTGCATCTGAACTGCAGCCAGATAATGTTCTCAGCAGAGAATCCTGAACATTTCTTAGAAAAAGTCAGTTTATTGTCTCTTTATTATGACTTTTTTACATGATGGAGGTTTCAAATTCATAAAACTTCCAAAGAAAAGTTTCTGAACGTCGGTATCTTGTGACAAAAGCTTGAAAATTGCTACAGCTTCCCACAATAGCAGAAATATTCGAAATGCATTAGTACATCAGAACAAAGGATTTCTCAGTGTAGAAAATGAAGATATTGGTACAAATTGAATATTTTCTATAAGTTAGCATCCAAGAGTTGAGAGATATTTGAGACTGAGAGCAAATCCTGCAGCATGACTCAAATCTGACAGCTCTCCCTCAGCTTGTACTTCCTATTTGTGCCCAATATGTTTTCCCCAAACAACAAACTGACACACAAACATCGTAAATGCTGAGAGGGATTGTCATGAGTGGTATACATCAGTCTTATTTTTTGTTTTGACAACATTAGCGGATGCTGCTGCTTGACATTTAGGTGAACTTAGGTGGAAGCGGAGCATCCGTCACTCAACAGAGAATCCTGGCCTGGAATGCTGTTTGTTTACTGTACACTCACAGACAAACAAACAAAAGCCGATCACTGAGATGTCGCAGCCTCGGAGCCAAGACTAAATCCAATGTCCACATAAAGCCTGAGTCACTGCTCTGATATAATGCATGACGGAGTCAAATCTTGAATAAATCATCGCATATGCTGTAGAGAGCGGCTTCCTCCAAATCTCTTTGCTTAGCAAGTAGTACTTCCTCAGGCCCTCTAAGCCTGGATATCTCTGCCAGCCAGGGGTGGTTCAGATAGTTGCTTTCCCATATGGCAACACTGGCGCAGAGCCACTGTGTTACACTGAGGGATTCACTTATAGCGATACTGAAAGTGTTGGAGATCAGGCTGAAATAGGATATCAGAATTACAGCATTTTCCTCAGTGCCTGCAGTAAAATCCGCATGTAAAAAAGTTATGATTTTGTGCATCAGTCGCAGTTCAGGCTCGCTTCTCTTCTGCTGTGAATGGGGCGATGTCGTGAGTTGTGGGTCAGCTGTTTGTGGTGGAAAGTTGTGGAAAGTTAAACTTTTTCAGCAGCAGTGCAGGCACCAGGCAGTTAAACCATGTCAATGCTAGCAAAGACACCTCCCGAAACATCAGGTACATCCATCATCAGCTGTTAATGCAGCGCATGAGTCCTGCCTATAAATGTACAGTCATGTTTATGGCACAGTCAGACTATTTATTCAAAGCAGAGCAGTGCTTTGGACTAATGCTAACACTGTGCTAGATGTCGTTAAAAAAATGGGGAAAAAAGGAGGAGAGCGTAATTTTACAGGGCACCAAAACTATTGTATAGATAATTAATACACTGAAGTAATGGAAATTAATTGAATTTTCCATTTTAAAAAATTGAATTTTCTATCTTTAATTTTACAAGAGAGCATGTGTCTCTAAATTATCAAACTAATCTGTGTAAACATACAGAAGCAATATGTCTTTCTGTGTTATTCGTCCCTAATTGCATTAGAATATTTACAGGATTACATTTGAATTTATCATTTTTTTCCATTTAATAGGAAATATTTGTGAAATAATGAGAAATAATATGCCAAAAAAGCTAATTTTCTTTAAAACAATGAAAATGTAATAGTTTTTTGTGTTATTTTACATTAGATATGTAAACTCACTGTATTAAAAGGAAAATTCCATTAAATTATATATTTATTTACAGTGCAAAATGGTAGAAATTGCAATATTAGCATGTTAATAAATAGTCAATATAATGTTTAGCATTATCACCAGCTGATGGGTCATATGTTAGCATGCTAATATTTGTGTATTAGCGCTAAACAGAAAGTACAGGTGAGGAAAATTGTACTGTCCAACACTCCAAAAGCAAACACATTTTATGCTCATTAAAGAAATTGAAGTTTCGTTTTACCCTGCAGTAGTGATTTATGTAGACTGGAACTCTGGCCGTAGCAGTAAACCAGCAGTATCATTGCACCCCTAGTGACTGTTCTGCTGGGGTTTTTTTTTTTTTTTTACCTTCAACCTTGCTTTTCCTTTTCTTCTCCATCTGTTTGCCTAAGCATTGGCTAAACAAACCCATTGTGCCTGGGAGAAATCCATGTCTTGTTTGACAGCTCACTGCCATGTGTACCCGGCAGATCTGCGCTTTGTAATCTAAAGCTGCTGCTCAATGCACAGGCCTGTCTGTACGTTGAGAGACGGCTGCACGGGGAGGGAGGAGGAGGAGGAGGAGGGAGATACGGGGAAATAAACGCTGCCAGACAACCACAGCTGGAGATTGGCTAAACTGTGCCGGTTTTTATGCTGCATCACTGGCGGGATCTTTCTTTATTTATTATTTACTGATTGCATTTATTCACCAGAGGCTCGGGTCAGTATAGGAGCAGAGAGTGGGACCTCTGAAGCTAATTACACAAAGAACCTGCATGATGCTGTGTTGGTGGCAGCAACTCTATAATGTACTCAACTCCACTCCAACATAGGGCCGAGCTTTTTGTGAGTACATCTATATATATATGATGGTGTCTTTCTCTCTTATCTTACTCATGTAACATGCAAGATGCAAAAGCAAAAATGGGACTGACATAAAACAAACAATAACAGTGTGGGAACAGCATTTCCTTAAGCTTGCACTGGCTTGTCCTCTAACAGACTGTCAGTGCCAAAGCACAGCAACAATAAAGGGATTACATACTGATCCACTGTGTAAAGGGAGGGGTGTGGAGAACAACAGCAGAATATGAATATGATGACAGCTCGCATGTTGTCGGGAGGAGTGAAAGAAGGTGAGGCCAGGCGGCGTGTTGTCAGATTCAGCATATGCACAAACACAAAAAACACAAACTCTCTTGTGCAAATACACAAACGCCTAACATATACTGAGTTAACATCAAAGTCGGCGGCAGAATCTGAAAATCTGTCATGTTGTTGCACTTGGGTTGATGAGAAAATGGGTTTTTTCCAACACCCATGTGTTAAACGTGTTGGGTGTGACAGAAAGTTCATGTTTGTGCCAAGCAGGAAGGCTGGCATTTTCAGAGGAATCCTGTCTGATGGGATACCACCCTGTTTTAGGGAAGCAGGATGAGCAGGATCCCCGAACGTTTCTCCCACATGCACCTGTACAGGTACTTGTTGATCCGTCACAACACTAGTCTCTGATCTGACACATTTTCACCAATTTGAAGTGAAGGCGCCGCTGCTGAAGTAATAAAGTGTCACAGAGGGGAGAAAAAAAGGACTTATCTTCCACTGCAGAGGCTGGGATTAAAGGCCCAGTGGCAGAGCTTCACACTAACATTTTAAAACAGCAAAGCTTTGCAGGCGTTTGTGTTGAGTTCAACTTCGGTGAACTTTGACATGCAAATTTGTGCCATTTAAAGAATAGCAAGTGGTCTCGACAGTGTTGACCTTTGAGGGAGCAGGAAGCCAGAGAATCCAGATAAATGGAAGCTGTTGTGGTTTCTTTGATGTGTCCACGGAGGCAACTAGCAATTATTATCATTATTGATTAATTACTACATTCCCAAGTAATTTTTTCGTCGATAAAGTGGCACAGAATTGTGAAAATGCTGATTATAACTGTGCACAAATGGCTTGTTTTATCTGATGATGTCTAGTTTACAACACATTTTAAATGTTGAAACCAAGAAATGTTTGGCATTTTTGCCATTTGCCATTAATTGACTAACTTGTTGAGCATTTAAATGTTACTTCACTACATGCAGTGGTTCACCAACAGGCCATTATGTCACCAAATCTCTTTAAAGTACATATTTCAGGAATAAACTTTAAAGCTTTGTGGAACCAGGCTGTAACTGAGGGACACACAGAAAACATTACCGAGTACACAGAATTAAAAGCACACATAATTAAAAAGTCCTCAGTTATTATTTATTTTCTTATCTTGAGGCATCAATCAGTTGGTGGGTTTCATCATGTATGACAATTTTTTCCAATACTGGTAAAAAAAAAACAAAAAACACACACACACACACACACACACACAAAAGACTCAACTTACTATAGATGGTACTTTTTAAAACTTGTTTCCATTCTTGTTCTCTTGTTGTGTCAACATTGCCTGCAGTTCAGCCCAGCTCAGTGGAAAAACTCCTTGAATTTTTGTCATGCGACTGTTAGTTGCAGCTGTGCAAATAATGACTTCATGGTTGTGCCAAGAAGAAGATTTTTGTTTTTTTTAAAGAATGTTATTAAAGGAAATTATTAAGTTTTTGGTGAAATTTTAAAAGAGACACATAGAATGAAGTGATTTTTATGAAATATCATGATTTTTAGTTTCCTGATAGAACAACATGTCACAGATGAGAAGTTCAAAGACTGTCAGAAAGTACAAAATGTAAAGATTCTCTCTGTTTTTATCATTTCTGGCTCTGATAACTGATAGAATTTTGAATTCAGTGGTTGGTCTTTGGGTTCAGAGGGTTAAAATTCAACCGACACAGGCACAAAGGAGCTCTTAATCTGATCCAGTTCACCCTGCTGAACTCTGTATCATCTATGTGATGGCAGCAGATCATAGTCAGAGTCCAGAACGTGGGATAGATCAGAGAGGATTCTCTTTATCTGTGTAAGTGCATACTGTTCAAAAAGAAACTGAAGGTAAAAATGATCTTATCTTTCTGATTGTAGTCTGAACCAAAGGTGTTAACTTTGATTTGGATGAAACAGAACAACTTGGAACACTTTCTAAAATAGATTTTCTTTGTGTTTTAATTCAACAGGAGTGTTCCAGGTTAAAAAAAAAAAGAAAAGAACAAAGCAAAAATGGCCATTTCAGATTTTAAAAAAGTCTAAGGAGAATATTAGGACAAAAGGCAGAAGTAGAAACAGTTAGTGTACCATGTTGTACTGTGTCGAGTTTCCACCAAGGTACAAGCCTTTGTACACCTAGAGGTACCCTGCTGTTCTACCTTTTCCCAAGTGTGTGTCTGTCAGAGTGAACAACGGCTCTTGGATTACAGGGTGGATAGTATTTCTACCTAAAGAGCTGAATTTAACTGACCTCCGAAGCTCCATTACATTAACACAAAGATCCTCTTTGTTCCATTATTATAGGAGATAATTATTGCCAAGACCAGTGGCTCTCAGTCGAGTACTGCTGAGTTTCCAGCTCTCCAGGTAGCTGAAGGGCCACTTCACTGACTTTAAACTTTATTGCTGCGTTCAGCTTATAATATGGAGCACTTAAACAAACGCCTGTCTGTCACAGGCAGGATATTAGAAACCCTCCACCTAAGTGATACAGACATGGACTGAATAGAGACTAAACATGGAGCTGCAATGATACAAGGCTGTTTTAGAGCTGCCTGAACCTTCGTGCTTCTTTGTGCAATAACCTTCCCTATAAAACCCAGTTACATCAGAGTTGGTACTGATGGAAACACTGCTATGTGGGTCTCAACACTGATTGGTGAAACTCTGAGATCACAAATGCTGATTGGGTAAACTTGGAGAGGATGATGAGGACAAGAAATGTTATTTTTTCTGCCTTCTCGAGTCTTTACCAGATAGACTAACATAACAAACCCTTCATTGTTCTATTTCATACGTGATCATAGAACAAGAAGTATGTCCAGCATGTCCTATTCATTCTGTTTTTTGATGGTTTCCTATGAATCACCTTGTTCCTTCCCCAAGTTCCTGCAGTGGAAAGCCGCCAATAGTTTATTGATACTTCTAAAAGTCTATTAGTGGATGTAGTTTCCAGCACAAGTGGTTAAAAGATTCATCTGAGGGAGTTGGATGAACACTTAAAATATTATTAGTACATTATATACAACAAAGTTAAGCAGTCGTCATTTGTAGCTGATCACCTCCTCAACTCTGATGGTTAAAGATTATCACTTAATAAATCATACTCATTTGATTTATATTGTAGGGCACGTTCTCTAACCTGTCACTCTTTCAATTCTTTGAGCAAGTTGTCATGTCTGCCATCAATATGCTTCGTCTGCATAGCTTTGAAAAACATTTTGCAGAGTGATTTTGTGGTGTCCGTGGACTTCCACTGTTGGCTCCGTTAGTGAAATAACTCCATACTGTTGCTTTGTGCATCTGCTTTATCCACATGCTGTGGACGGTCGGCATCAGAGCTTGGATTTGCAGCCATGACTTGAGGAGATGAAAGCTGCTGGAGAAAATAAAGCATTTGGTACGCCCACTATACCTGCAGGAAGTGGAAGCAGATTGCTTCAAACACATACTGTCCTCACTGTGGCGCATTGGCTTTAATCATCGAAAAGAAACAATTCAGAAAAATTGAGGTGTTGGTACCAATAAAATGGGATTTAGTGTTGCTTTTAATGGCAGGGTATCGTGATACTTTGCTGTTACTGGTATGGAAGTGATCTTTCTTGGATTAACTCCTCACCGCCTGCAGCTCTGTGCAACTTGGGACAAGTCTTACAATAAGGAGTCACGAGTCAGAGACCATGGGAACTGGCACTTTGTCGTATACGGTCATGTGCGTAACGAGTTCACAGGGGATGTAAGATCCCATTGAGTTTGCATTACAGTTGCTAATCCATCTCATGTGGCTCCAGTGGAAAGTCTCTCTGCATCTTGAGGACTCAGATGTTTGTTGCTCAGCGGTGAAAGGCTCTAACAGTGCTGGAGCTGAGGATTACATTCACACCCAGGACAAAGAAACTCACTGCCGCTGCCAGAATTTGAGGTCCGAAGTCACACATGGCAGGTTTACTGAACCTTTCTTTGTGCCTCTCCTTGTCCTCGTTCCATGTGATTGTCTTTTTGAACTTGGCCTTATTCCCATAGCGGCTACGCTGAGCCTCTTGTGTGGAGAAGCTGAAACCTGACAAGCTGGTGGCAGTTGTTTTCCAAAAAGCACGAAATACAAATGATATGTTGTATTTCCTTTTGCACATTTCTCAGTGACGAATGTTAAGACCAAATAGATTTCAGTCCATAAGTACATGCAGCCTGGATCATAAGTATTTGAACAGTTACACGCTTATTTTTGACTTTGCACTTAAATCTGTTGATATTGAACTTCATGTTTGCTTGAAACAAATATTTCTGGGGCTCATTCAACAATCAAGTGGCTGTGTACGCTCCTTTATTACAAGTAAGGAACTACTCCATACATCTTGTTGGTGGGTTTGGAAGGTATGTTATCTTTTGTTAAATATCCCAGAAATTCCACCATTTGTAAGAGCAAGAAACTGTAGAAACATGCCGTACCATCGAGAAAATGATTCAAATCTGAGTTTAAAATCTGGATATTTCATCACAATTCATTCATTCAACATGTCTCATTTATAAATTTGCCAAAAATAAACTGTTTGCTCTAATCAGAATCTGAAAAAAACAACTAAAAATTCTGCACTCATAAGCACAACAGTAAAGCCATGAGTGATTCAGCTACGATCAAAAGTCACATAAAAGTTGAGGGACTTTTAGCTGAACTTGATTTAACTGCAGAGCAGACAGGAGACTAGTATAGAAACAAATAAAAAATATAAGTAGTTAAACATCTCTATTGTGTAAAGCAGTATTAGTAGTACCTGTGGACATTTAGAAATATGTTGCACGTTGATTCTGTTTCTTTCTTTTTTTTTTTAAATGCAATAGAAATATTTTTAAAAATGGCAATTTCATTTTTTCTTTTTTTATGATTTATTATAGTAGTTTTTTCAAAGCAAATGTGCTGAAACACAGAATCTGGACAATGTAAACTGTCCAAATACAAGCTGGACGGTAGCTTCAAGTGTTAAAGAGTAGTTTCACTCATTGTATTTTCTTACTGGAAATTGGGAAACAGATGGCCTGGTTTTTGCAATAACTAACAAAGATTTACCTACGAACACATCCCAAGCTCAGTTGTTTGTGTGTAAGAATGACTATTATAAATATTATTTCTTCCGAGTAGGCAGATTTAGTTATTTTGGAAAGTGCCGGACTAGCTGTTGCCCCCCGTTTCCTCAGCAAAAACTGTTTGAGTTGCGCTTTTTATGGATGTTCAGCACAAATTTCAAACCAAACCACTGAAAAAGAAGCGACAAGGTGAGGAAGGAAACAGAAAAATGATGAAACTTAGCTCTGAGGGCCAAACTAAAAAAGTATTTGGAGTAGAGCTTTAGGATGTAGCAAGGTCTCAGAATCCATGACATGAACTGGGAGTGTTGGGTGACCTGGCATGGAATGACTGTTCAAAATGATGAAAAAAAGAATCATTTATGCACCTCATGATGAAATGCTTGCAGGAAATGAAGGCTAGTCTGTGATATTTCAGCAGATATCAGAGCTCCCAGGCATCAGCGTAGCTTTGCAGCAACACAACGAACATCTGAATTCTCTCCTCCAAGTGCAGAACAAGTTCCAGGCATTAGAAAATAAAGCCTTTTCCTCCCCTCTAGTTCCTGAAAAGCTGACTTTCTGCAGATAGCAGACCACTCCGGCTCACAGCGGCACACTGAGCCCCGTGGTTTGAATAGGCGGCACACACTGGCCGGCTGCCAGCGCTAAGATTCTTTTCAAGCACAAAGAAAAGTATGTCAGAGCAGAGCAGAGAGGATCTGTCTTGTATGGCCGAGGGCTTAGCATGTAGCTTAGGGACTGCAGCGAGCTAAAAAGTGGGGGAATTTGTGTGTGGGGGTGTGTGTTCTCTGAGTGTGTGTGGCGATGGGATTATTGCGTGTGCGTTTGTGCCTCTGTGAGTGTGTGTGTGGCAGAGTTATTGGAGCAAATGTGGGAATGTCAGCTATTGTTTCCAGTTCAGCTTGTTTCTGGGGTTAATTTGACCAAGTTGCCCAAAAGGAAAGAAGAAAGCAACACTGGCTGCACTGACTCAATCCACTAACGTTTTGTCTTTTTGTTGATGTACGGTCATGGACGAAAGTATTGGCACCCCTGGAATATTTCCAGAAAATACAATAAATAAATTGCATAAATTAAATAAATTTCTCCCTGAAATTGTTGCAGTTACAAATGTTTTTGGGATACACTTTTGCACCCTGATTCTGCAGGACAGCCTGAATTTGTGTTGAAGTTGACCTAGGATGTTTATCCACCATTCAAACTATCCTATGTTGCATTCTTTCATCAATTTGTCTCTTCTGTCCCCATCCAGGGAGATTAGCCACAGTTCCGTGGGATATGTGGACAAAGGAGCTTCAAGATCTCTGGACATAGTCTTGTAACCTTGAGATTGTTCGTATTTTTCCACAATTTTGCTCCTTAAATCCTCAGACACTTCTGGGCTCTTCTTTCTCTTCTCCATGCTTGGTGTGACACACATAGGTAACACAACACAAAGGTTGAGTCAACTTTTATACATTCTAACTGGCTTCAGGTGTGATTTCTATATTGCCAGCACCTGTTACTTGCCACAGGTGAGTTTAAATGATGTTTGAAAGAAAATGATTTACCCACAGTTTTAAAAGGGTGCCAACAATTTTGTCTGGCCCATTTTTTTGAGTTTTATGTCAAATTCTGTCAATTTTGGCTTTTTTCTTCTGCTTTCTTGTGTTTTTCCAATGCACATCAATGAAATAAACACGCGTATACCAAAAAACATTTGTAATTGCAACCATTTCTGAGAGAAATGGTGTATTTTCTGGAAAAATTCCAGGGGTGCCAATACTTTTGTCCATGACTGTAGACTTTGCCTACGAGGTTAAATGGTTTCATATATTTTTCAGATTTTCTGAGCCTGGCAGCTTCAGATAACAAACATGTAAATGTGTAATATACAAGATGAGATATTCTAATAAATCCCACTTGGTGTTTTAGCACGAGTTTGGATGTGCAACAAACAAATCCAAAAATCATCTCAAACTTGTTACACTTTGTTGTCGCTATCTACTTCCAACATTTTCCCATTAAAGATAATCTGCCTTCGCTTATCTATTCACACTTGCGTGAAATGATTTTTGACATGTTGGAACATCCCCCTCAATGCAGAGCGGCGATTTTGCCAGCGGATCTCGACGATAAGTCCGCCTATCAGTGGCACATGTTGCATAATAGAAACAACAGTCGTGTTTAGACGGTGTGCTCAGATTGACAGTGCAAACAATAAACTTCCTCAATGATCAGTTTGAGTGAGATACTCCCATAAGCCTGCTGTAAACATCCACAGGGCAGAGTGACATCTTTGTGTCAAAATGAGCCACTGTGGACTGTTTTCACTGAAGGCATTTTCGCATGTCACAGTGGGGAAGACACAGGAGTAAATACAGAAAAATGATGCCTCAATTTGCTTCAGTTTCAGGGCTCGGGGTTGTGCATGATGCTTCACTGTCACATGGTTGTGACTGAATTGGACGTTTGAGTAAAACTGAGCCTTTGTTAATGTCATTTTTTGCTGAAGAGGGTTTGAGAAGTATAATATATTTTTAAAAATTGCCAAAATTGCACCATTTGTCAGAGAAAGAAACTGTAAAAACAGAAGGAATAATTTGATTTTCAACTTTCTGACAGACCTATTCATCTGTGACATGCTGTTCCATTGGGAACCTTAACCACATCTAAGCTTATAATCATGATATTTCATCAAAATAACCCCTGATTTGATGTCTCATTTTTAAAAATTGGCAAAAAAGAACCAGTTGCTCAAACCAGCTTCTGTAAAAAAAAAAACTATAATTTCTGCGCTTCTTGTTTCAACTAAGAAGTCATTAGTGATTCAGTGAAAACCAACAGTTACATGGTAAGAAATCAGGGATTTTATGTCTAAGCTAGGCTGAACTGCAGTAAGTGTTTACACAGAACAAACAGTAGATAAGTACTGAAGCAAATTAGGATGCAAGTAGTAAAATATCTGTAAAATGTGAAGCTACCATAAGAAGAAGAATTATTGTCTGTTTGTAAAATCAGAAGTCAAAATGATCATATTTATGGCTGTATAACTGGTCATACTGCACAACATGAACATTTTTGTGTTATTTTTGCTTCTAGCCATAGTTGTGCTGTTTCCAAAAAGGAGCAGGGCTTTATAGTCAAGTAAAAAATGAGCCCACAGTGAGCAGAAAATGTGACAAGAGCAAATAAAATGCCCAGAAACTTCCTGGAGTTCAGATGGTTAATGGTAAATGCTAAAGTTTGGTGACCCGATCCCAACTTTAAGTCCATGAGGGCTGAGGACTGTCCCACTGTCAGACCTTCAAGTGCATGTGGGTTCTGTTGCAAACATTTTTTAGCCCTGATGCACTTTCCAAAGTCTGCATCCCTGCAGACGTTGCCTGGGGGAATTACCCACAGTTCATAGTGCTATGATTTTAAACGCGAAGTTACCAGGGGAAGCCTGGAGGTGTTAAAGACAGTAAACAAACAAGTATGAAAGTAGAAACCAACCCTCATGTAAGAGGAAAAAAGAAGCTCATATGTCAGTGTAAACACACGCACAACGCTGGGTCTGTTTGTCTTTGATGCCATGACGATGAATTTCAATTCTGCTTTCTGTGCTTTAGCCATGAAGGAACAATAGTGTAATGTCTGACTGTCACGAATGGCTTTTGACAAATGACTGTTTTATTTAGGTTAATTTTAACTGTTTGTCATTGTAAAATGCAGCACAGTATGAGATGTAAAGAAAAATTTACATACTAGTACATATTGGTGCAAAACTGTTAAAAAAAGAAAAAAAAGGCTTATTATTCATGTTAACTTGTTATTTTTTTGGAATATACACTGTAAAAAAGTAATTTGTAAAAAATATTCTGCATTTTTTATACAATTTACTGTTACTTCACAGATGTTTCCTGTTTTGTAAAGTTTCACTAAATAATTAGTATTTTAAGTCTGAATTTACATGTTGATGACAAGAACAAAACAGTAAATCAACTCCACCTTAAAAATCATATCTTTTTTGTTTTTTATTTTTTTTTAAAAAGGTAGGTTTTCTCTTACATTTGCCCATAAAATTTCTTTTTTAACTATATTTAAATAAGCAAAAAATATTATTTCATAGATATTTGCTATTTAAAAAAATACAGTATAATCAATAATTACTTTGCAGACTTTCCCTGTTTTGCAGAATTACAGATAATATCTAGTAAAACCACAGAAAAATGTGAGTTTAAAAATAACAATAAAACATAAACAAAAGCAGGCCAAAACTGTATTTAATGCCCACTTCCGAAATCTGTATTTTTACAATTTGTAAAGGGTTATTTAACATTTTTTGACCATAAAATATAATTAAAATGAAAAATTACATTTTGTAAAAAATAAATAAATCAGTGAATTACTTCTTAAAATTATATCTTCCATTATTTTCACTGTTTCTACAGTTTTTGAGCATGGTAATATTGCATAATTTTCATCAGATATATATGCAGAGCTACTCAGAAAGCAGTATTAATGACCAAAGTACTGCCTGTAGCAGCACTGTAACTTCAAAATTAAGAGTTTCAGTGTTTCTCTGAATCCTCCTGTGACCCTGAACAAAATAACCCCTCTGGAAAATGAATCATACAAGTCACAATAACGTTCAATAATTCATTACATATTTTTAATCCAACAGCAACAATGAGTTTGGCAGAGCAATCGGTGCAATTTCTCAAGTAGTTGAAATGAAACTCTTCATTCTTGTTATTTTTTTTTTACTCTCCTTTTCGGAAATACAGCCATTACCCACTTGGCCATAACTCTTCTTCCTATCTGTCAAAGTGTGAATATCGATGGCCATAAAGTTATTCATGCCTGCATGGTGTATCATCTTTATTTGAGAAAGAAATGAAATCCTATTCCCTCAGAGTCCCAGGAGAGAAATAATATGTCATGCTTCCCTCCCATCCATTTCACCATATCAGCTGAATAAATTTGTCGGAGAGGCTGGAATGCCAGAATGTGATGCAGTTGAAGAGGTCAGTTAAACTCATTGCAAGTAATATTGTCCTTCCCTTGTACAAAAGTGCATTTTTTGATTTATTTTCCCTGTCAGTTGCCACCTATTGTGATTGAATGCTCAAGATTTCTCGAGAAAAAGTAAAATCTGTCTTCCTTTTTAGCAACTCAACTTATCTGCAACGTTTATTTGATTGAATTAGAATTTTTTTTTAACTCATCCTCCTCACCAGTAAAACTGTTAAAATAATGCCTTTCCTTGCAATCCTCTTTATTTTCTCTTACAACACAGCAAATTAACACTGATTAAATTCTTTGGTGGCGTTTAGTAGCTCTATAAGTTGGCTGACCCGCCTCGTCTAGTCGCTGCCAGGAGCTACCAGGTCATTCAGTCGCTGCCAAACTCTTTCATCCCAAAGTCATTTTAAACTGGCAGCCTGAGTCTTATTCCCGTGGGAAAGACCAACAAGAAGATGGATTTCCATTCCCAAACACTGGCGAACTCTCTCGGGATATAGCTGTTTTATTCTCCATTCATTTCTGCCTTTGTGAAATAAATTCTAGGCTGCGATTCTGAAGTCGCTTTAACACAAGAATCCTTTGTAATGGAATGGATAAAGCCTGTAGAATTCTAACCCCCAAGCAGTTTCTGGGCTTTTTTGCTCCCTGTCAAATTTTTAGTCAGTGCGGACTTATTTTTTACTGCAATATAAAGATCCACTACCTCTACAGAAGCAGTAAAACCATTACTGGAAGTGGAGAGAGCTCAAGGATGTCTTCAGTGCAGCATAATAAAACTATGCAACCACTTTGTTACCAATAGTGGAAAAAATTGAGATATTTTACTATTTGCATTTATATTTTGATGTCATACTTGTATTTTATCTGCTCTGTGTAAACACTGCCTGCAGTTCAGCCAAAAAGTCTCTTGAGTTTTTGTCATTTTGCTGGGTGCCAGAAAAAAAAAAACAATAAGAAAACTTTGTAAAACTGTAAAGACTGTGAAAATAATTTCAAATTAATGTAATATAATTATATTTTTTGGCTAATTTAAGTAGAACAATGCAGTGTATTTTCATGCTTGCACATTGTAATAGATATACAGTCGTTATGTAAGCCAGTAATGATTGTAAGTAATTTTACTGGATATTATCTGTAATTTAACAAAACAGGAGAAATTTGTGGAAAAAAATGCAATTGTGAAATGATTTACAATTCTTTAGTCCTTAATATACATATTGTTTCTCTTTAAGAGCAAAAATCACTAAAATAGTATTTTTATTTCTGATATAAATACAGTTAAAAAAATGGAAAAAAAATTATTTTACGGTGAAATGTTGCAAAAGCACACATTTGTAATTTTAAAATTGTAATTACAGACTTTTGATGTGGACATTATGTCCAGTTTCAGTCTTTTTTTCTTTTTTTTTACAATCAACATGTAATTATTAATAAAATGATGTTTAATTGTTGTAATTATACTGAATATTACCTATAATTAACAAAACAGTAAAATAACATTCCAAAAATAGATTTTTAATCCATAATAAAAAATAATTATTCCTTCAAATAATGGCAAATATCCATAAAAAATAATTATGTTCATAGAGAATGATTTTTAAAAATAGTGTTGTTTAATGGTCGTACATTATAAAAGAACATAAAACTATTAATACAATTTTTTGATGTGGATGTTATTTCCAGGTTTGGACAGTTTTTTAAGGTTATTTTTTAAACTAATACTTTTCCCATTATTTTCCAAGTTATCTGTAATTTAACAAAACATGGGGAATATGGAAATTAACAGAATCTTTTTTTTTCCAAAAGATTACAAGTAAAAACTCCATAAAAAATAAATATAAATGCTTTTCTACAGTGTATGTAAATGTGAGAATTTACTCCACAGGGTAACCGTGCTGGTAGAAGAGCGTCATGCTTGGGTGATCATGTAATGTAGTTCTCTAAAATATTGATTTAATGTCTTCCCAGCTCACGGTCGCAGTGTTCAGGTGTGTGAAATCGTGGCTGTTGGCAGGACGGAAGATGGAGACGACAAACGGACCAGGAAGAGTCGAAAAGAGGCGAAGCGGCACTCGCAGCTGTATCCGTGTGCATTTACAGGTACTAAACTCATATTCATATACACATTTCATCATATTTACACATGAAATTTACCCCCGTGTGCATTCTGTGTCATGCTCTCTGCAGCTTTAAAGCAACTTTGCCAAATCCAAAGCTCATGACTCAGCATTTTTGTCCAGTTTCTCTACTGTACAAACTGCAAAAGTGCCCAATTAAGAAATAAATGCTGCGTCTTTTTGTTGCTTGGAAGACAGTTTACGTCACTGTCACTTTCATTTCCCCGCAGTCAGTTAAAACCACATCACGCTTTCCATCTCGGCTCAGTGTGCCAAGAGCCTGTGTTCAGCTCCACCAATCACAAGTGTCCTGATGCTGGAAATAAGCCTGTAGACAGCTTCATATTAGAAAGTAATGCATTAACAAGAGAGTCGCTCGCAGCTCAGCCGACCGGCTCTGGGATGGCAGCGTTCCAGTGACTTTGGGGCTAATGCTCGATTTGGAGCCATTAGATTAAATCCAAACAAGATTGGATTTACATTATTTATCACAGCCAAATGTCAAAAATTACCCCCCTAATGTGAGCTTTTACTGGCATTAGAGTGTGTCGAGTCTCACTGCATTCCCACAATCTGTGAGAAACTTGGCTTCAAAGACATCACTTACAGCCTGATTATGTAACTCACTCCAGGACGGTTTTTACTCCCACTGTAAGCTACCGTAAGTGATTTGGGGCGAAGAACTTGCCTGGGAAAAAAGTTAACTTTCCTATCTGATGAGGAAAATGCTTAGTGTGATAATTTGACTTTGCTTAGTGGGTGAATCTGCTGCTGTCAAAGTGCTTAGCGAGTGAGTTTTTTTTTTTTTTTTTCCTGCTCCTTAATGTAAATATTTCAGCAATGTTCCTAGCGGGATATATCGTGACTCCTTCTCTGCTTCCTGTAGGAGTCCTGTTTTACTTGAACTGGCTTCTTCTTCGTCATTCCTTACTCACATGTGATGCTCCTGGCTGCTAATGATAAAGTTCATTTATAGGACAAACCCGCGGGTAGCGCTGAACTCTGTCAGTGAGAAAAGCATGAATGAACAAATAAAATCTGCTGTAGAGCCTAAAAATACTCCACAAACTGAAGTTCACACGCTTTAATCAGTGATGCACATCTGATAAAAGGCATTTTTAGTTTCTGAGCAGCACAAACTGATAGGATATGAATGCATTGTTCAGCTCAGGAGTTCCCTGTTTTGGTGACAGCATCTTTCTTCTGTCCTTTCTGTTTTGTTTCCTCATAGTTTCCTTCGTGATGAGGACGAGGCAGCACCAGTGGCGCTGCAGCGAAGTCACCTTCCACTGCAATGACCAGGAGCTCTGCAATCAATGGGTCCGAGTCACCAATGAGCAGCTGTCGTTACTCAGTAGGTGCTGTGAGCAGACATGAACCAAATTAGAAGTTAATCAGTAAAAAGTAGGAATCTGGTCGACACTCTAATGAAGCTGCATTCAGATAAACTCTATTTAAGGTGTTTTCACTTGGGTATTGCATTACACACAGACTTCCGTAATGAAATCTGGGAATGTTTGATCTATGCTATGCTTTTAAAGTTTCTGAAATGGTATTTTTGAAGTTGCTACAGCTATAGTTTATCTGCCAGACAATTATTTGATTTACAAATGCGGCGCACTATTGTGTTGTACTATTGTGTTTAGCATGGAGGGAAGCCTCTGCAACCCAAGCTGTTTCTGGGCATTTTTACTCACTGTGGGTTCATTTTTCACTGCAGTATAAAGTCCTGCACCTTTATGGCAACACCATGGCTAGAAGTAGAGAGAACTCAAACATATATTCTGTGCAATATGACACAATTATAAATTTACACATCAAAAAAAGAGAAACAAATGTTACATTTCTTAGATTTTTTATTTTGCCAAAACTGCAAAACCCAAAATCCATATGTAGAATACTTTTCCAAGTGCCCACAAATATTGCCAGCGCTGGAAATAATATGGTGGTTCTACATATTGTAGATATTTTACTGCTTTCATTTTAAATTAGTTTCTGTGCTTTTCTCTTTTCTACTCTTTGTAAACACTGCCTGCAGTTCAGCCGAGTTATTACTAAATTTTTGTCATGTTGCTGTTGGTTGCCAAGAACCACTGCTTTTTTTTTTTCTTTTTTACAGAATCTGGTTGCTAAGAGGGGTTCATTTTTGGCAAATATTTAAATGAGACATGTACAATAAAATGATTTGGATGAAATATCATGATTTTAAGCTTAGTTTTGGTTCATATTCCAGATGGTACTGAACAGAATTGGCTCAAGGACAGATGCAAAACTGAAAATCCTAAAATTCTAAGTTTGGTAACCTCCATTTATGTTTATTAGCACCATATTTCAGCATTTCAATGCATTTGAGCTCATTTGAGTTGAGAAAATCTCACGTCACAATACCACAATGTAGAAATACTCTGTTACAAAATAAAAGTCTTGCAGTCAAATGCTATTTCAGTACAAATACGTAAATATTAACATCAAAATATACTCATAGTACTAAATGTAAAATACGTCATTGGATAATGGATAATAACCATGATTGGATTAATGTTACAGCTGTTTATTTCGTTTAGCTAGAGCCATCACAAGAAACATATCATAATGTGTTAGTTGGTTATATTTTGTTTTGAAAGGTTAAATCTGCAAAGTAACCAGTAACTAAAGCTGTGAGATAAATGTGATTGAATGAAAAGTGATTTTTTTTGCCTTCACAGTGTAATGAAGGTATAAAATAGAATAAAAATGGAGTTGTCCCAGCACACAAAGCTCACAATTTCACTTAAAATGTAAATATTTAATAAAGTTCACTCAGGGCAAGACGTATTGCAAAAACAGCCCTTCTTCTGGAGGGAAAATGTGCAGTATTGTCCATAAAAATCAGTTCATTCTCCCCAGCAGTATCTTGTGCACGCTGCCCTCAGGACAGCCCAGAGGCAAACCTACAACAGAGGTGTCCTCCCGCATTTCTCTTTTCGACAGCCTCGTGAGCTCAGACGTAAAGGATGGTCCCGACAACAGCAGTCTGATAAAACATATAAATGGAGGCGTCACATTGCAGAAAAAAATGTCTTCGGCTGGTTTGGACATGAAGCATGAAAGAGGACGCCAAGTCCAGGTTACTGTCGAGGAATCTGCCTTTAAAACACAAGATATAAAAGTAATAATAAACAGAAAAGAACATCACCTGTTGTTTTTATATCATCTGTTTGGGGAATAATAGGAATAATTACCATAATTGCTATTAACCCTTTAAACCAGTCTCAATGGAAACAAGTCAAACACATCAGCCATCATTTTACACAATCTGTCTGGAAAGAAATTATCAACTAGAGGATTTCAGGATTTTAATATGTTCTCCACTGATGTGTTAACATATTACCATCGTAACAGTTAGACCGCTCTCCTAATTGAGTGCAACTTGCAGCATTTTATTATTAGTACCAGTCATAATAATGACCTTACAAAGACAAAAAGGCAAAAATGACAATTATGAATAACACTTTTAACCAAAAAACAGCAATATAAAGTCCTGTATCTCCATGAAAACAACTAAAACACAAGATCTAAAAATGAAAACAAACAGAAGAGCACATCATCCATCATTTTACATAATCTGTTTGTGAGAAAATTATCAACCTGAGGGTTTCGGGGAATTAATATGTTCTCCACTCGTGTTAACATATTGCCATCATTACAGTCAGACCATTCCTCTAATTGAGTGCAAAATACAGCACCCCATGACTGGGTTCTGCAGGATTTACTGTGTATCGAGCATGTGCAAACAACTTACAGTCTTAAGGTGAGTTTAAGCCTTAAGAAATGGTCCCATTTGGCTCAGTTGGATGAATCAATTCAAGAAAATTAACTCCATTTATTGTGCAGATGAAGCCTCCCTGTCTTCAGCAGTGTTATTCTCCACCATACTACACCTTTAGATCACCCATTGACAACCCATTTATGTAATCTAATGGAACTTTTGTCTTATTGCCAAACAATATGGCACCCTATATTTCTCGGCGCTCATTTAACACTTGATCCCGATCCATTCGTCTTTGAGCGGCTGCTGCATCTCCACTTTGTTGCCCTAAACACAGTGCTCCACCAGCAGCCATAAACAAGCCATTTAGTATTCTCCATCGCAGCACTTTGTAGGTTTATCACCGAATGATGCAGTGCCTCTGAATCGCGTCACACTCCTCCCATAGTCGGTAGACACACCATTTATTTCTGCAGTGGCGTGTTTTCGGTGGACCAGTCAGCTTGAGTGAGCGTTTTGAAAAAGGTCTCCTGTTAATGAAAACTTCATCAAGCTGTTGTCAGTTGCACATTTGTTTTAAAAAAAATGGTGCATTTTTAATGACTATCTCAACCCTCCCTTCTTTCTTTTTTTTTTCGCAGCCAACCGACCAAAGAGCCTCCTGGTGTACATCAATCCGTTCGGAGGAAAACGGCGCGGGAAGCGTATTTACGAGCAGAAGGTGGCTCCGGTGTTTCGCCGAGCCGGCATCTCCACTGATGTGATTGGTGGGTCCCCACCAGTCGTCGAGATTTAAATAAAAAATGAGTCTCGATGGCCGCCGTATAGATCTCTACTGCCACCGCGGCCTCTCGCAGGGACCGAAGAGGTTTGCGAGGATATGATTTGGCTTATAGTGCCATTAATCATGCCAGCAACCTTAATGGAAGCTGTGATAGTTGATAAGCTTGGGTATCCAAACACATCTATTATTCAATAAGTGTTTGCTACAGCTACACATAGTCTTGGGGTATTGATGGTCCATCACAGTGAATACTATTCACTCTGGGCTTCCTCCAGCAGCTATGAATTGCAAGGGTTGTATTTGTGCTGGTATAATACGCCCCGTAAACAGATTTACTGTTGAAATATTGTTTCTATGGGCTCAGTGGCTCATTTCGCTGGCTAATATACAACACTGGAATTGGGTTGTTTCGTGCATTTGCTCTTTGGGAGCATCAATCTGCTCGACTGGTTCCGGGGAATGTTTCAAAACTGTACTTTTCCATGTCTCGTATTTCAAAATTTCCTCTAATAGTATGCTTGTTCCCAGCCGAGGTATTTTGTCTGCACGGTCCTTTTTGTTGTACTAAGGCTGCCCGTTTGATTTGTTTCCATAGTTACAGAGCGCGCCAATCATGCCAGGGACCACTTGAAGACGGAGGCCAGTCTAGATAAATGTGACGGGTGAGTACTTAAGCTGGAGAACTCTGGTTCTTCACTGCGACATGGAGCCGACTCTCATACTTAAATAAACTCATTGAGAGACTCGGCTGTGTGCTGTGCTTCACTAAGAGCATATTAAAGGTTTGTATGAAGCCGTGTTGTGTTGTGTCAGATTGTAATTATAGATACAGACTTCTTCTGATTATCTCAGACTCTGATCTGCATTTCTTTGAACAGAGTTGATTGTCTAGTTGTGACCAGAGATACTCTCTTAAGATCAGGACTTTGTCATATTTTGGCTTCCAGAGTTGTTCTACAGCCTAATTTCTGGGATCCAAATAGAGCTGCAAACCACAATTACCAGTAATAATAAAAGTTTACAAAGACATGGAGTGAAAATAATGGTTCTTTTTTGTTGTTTTACTGCTCTAAAATACAGTAGAAATAATTAAGATTAAGCCTCTAAACACTGCCACATTTTTATTCACTGTGAGCTCATTTTACACGCAATATAAAGTCTTACACCTTTATGGAAACAGCACAATAATTGCTAGAACTAGAGAGGACTTAGAAATGTCTTTTGTGCCGTGTGGGACAGTTATAATGTCATACATCATAAAAAACAAAAGTTGAATTTGTTTGATTGTTTATTTTTACAAAAAGGTTCAATTCTCAAACCAACATGTACAAAATTTTCCCAAACATCGACTTATGTTCCAATTACTGGAAAAAAAAAAACTGTCATTTGACACACTATATATATATTTATTACTTAAAATAAAACTTGTTTCTGTACGTGTCTCCTGTCTACTCTGGAAACACAGCCTGCAGTTCAGCCAAAGAGTATCTTCATTTTTACATGACTTTGTCACAGCTGAGTTACTAAAGGCTTTACATTTGCACTGAGTGGTGTAGAATTTGTGGTTTTGTACACAAGCTGGTAAATTTTGGCAAAATTAGCCATTTACAATTGGATGATTTTGATAAAATATGATTTTAAGCTTAGACTTTGATGAATGTATTGACAGAACGGCCCCTCACAGATGATTATTTTAAGGACCATTGTGAGGTAGAAATTTTTTTTTTTAATAAACTAATGTCTTTCAAACCCACCAGCCAGGTGACAAATTAAAGAAAAACCTGAACCTTTGACCCATACAGTGAGGAGGTCTGTTGGCTCTGTTCTGCTGTAGAGGTTGTTTTGTTGACCTGGTTTGGGTTCATTTATCTTCTTAGAGTCAAGGGTCACTACAAATCAATACCAAGCTGGTCGAGGTGATAACCTTTAGCTTATGATGTAGTATTTCTCTCTTGATGGGAGTGGAGTCTTTAAGTATGACCATGCCTCCATTTATAGGGCACGAGGGGTCACTGAATGGTTGGATGACAGTGATGTGAATCATGTACTACAGCCTTAATAGTCTCTAGATCTCAACTCAAACACCTATGGGAGCCCAAAACGTTCGACGGTGCTCTGTACCACCATCATCATCACACTAAATGAAGAAATAGCTTTAAGATGAATTGGGGTCATACCAGAAACTGGGACTGTTTAGCCTACAATATGGAGGAATTCATGCTAGCTGTGTAGCTGGTGGCAAGTTAATATTATTAGCCCTCTTCCCAACCACATGCATTAGTTTAACAGAAAGTCTGCTAGTTAGGCTTTATAATAAACAAATAATAGTAAATGTTTGCCACTGATTAGCAGTTGTGTTGCTGTATTGTGTCAGAAGGTGATAATATCAGCTCTTCTGACTTTAGGTATGTTTACCATAATTCTCAGTTTTATTTGCTAATTAGCAAAGCATGCAATGTAAAGATGGGTTTGATGGAAATGCAATCTTTGTCAGGTGTTTGGTCACAAACCAAAATACTGGCAAAACTAAAAACTTTTTTTGATAATGGATCACCAAAGTGATTACAGTTCATCCTCAGAGGAACAACCGTGTCTGTGCCGAATTTGCTGTAGTCCATTAAATGGTTACAAAAATTCAGTACAAAATAGTGGGGAGATCTCTAACATTCGGTAGGATCCATCATCTGGGCACCATGAATGTTGGTATTTAGTTTCATAGCAATAAATGATGAGGCTGTTCTCAAATATGACACTGCATTTCTGTAATTTTGCAAGGACTTCAAGTGTCAGCATTATTGATGAACTGCAGAGTCTGAGCCATTGATATTTTCTGATTGATATGTTTAACTGACTTCTTTAAGAAAAAAAACTGTTGTTAGCACAGTTATACATTATTCAAAATGAAAAGAGAAGCACATCTGAAAATCATGTGCATGAAAGTAGCAATATTTTGGAAATATTTAAATTAAAAGTAACATGTAGATGTAGACTAGCAAAGGACCGTGAATTGATCCGTGTGGCCCTCCATTAGTGAAATATACAGTGGAGGATTTAGATCAATATAGCCAAACGAAAAGGACTTTCAGAGATGCATATACATAAAAAAAACAACAGTAAAATATTCAGTTAAAACCAAAACATTCAAGCCGTTTTCAGACTCAAACACGATAAACCAATATCACTGTGGAAGCTGCATTGGAATTTCCACATATTTTTCCAGTATTTTCGGCATGCAGCTGATTCTGCTCCCTAGCATCACTTTCAATAACTGTAAAATAAATCCAAACCTGCAAATTACCCACATCAGTCAAGGTTATGCTTTCAGCTGAAATTGTACAAGATCAGTGCTCAGGTTTGGGAGTAACAGGAGCATGTGAGGGCAAAATGCAGCTGATAGTCGAACATAAAGGCCCTGCTTTTTTTCCTGCTGAGTGCCCCGTCGTTCCTGCTTCTATTCATCAGATATTCAGTCCACCAGAGCAAGGTTAGAGTCCATTATGTTTTTACTGTGCAGTTTATATAATTTATAGATCAATTTCTGTGAGGTTTTGAGTTAGACTTCAGAAGCTGTAGTGGCAGGTGGCACAGTGTGATATTCTTATTTATTAAAGGGCTGGACCTGCTGCTCAATTGTATTATTGTCCAGGTTTTCTGAAAATCTAGTTATTTTTCTCACGTATCAGCTTTATTGCAATGACATGTCAATGTAACTGATATGTAGCAACCAGCCAGGCTATTTGAATAACCAGGAATGATATAATAGAAAATTCATGTCAAGGTGTTGATCTATCCGTCCAGGGTGGTGTGTGTCGGTGGAGACGGGATGTTCAGCGAGATCCTGCATGGGTTGGTTAGCAGAACCCAGACAGACCACGGTGTGGACGAGAACCAACCGGATGCTGAACTGGTGTCGTGTTCTCTCCGCATAGGGATCATTCCTGCAGGTAGGTTTTGATCGTTAAACCCGATTAAAACATTCCCAGGGTTTTGGTGATAAAGATCTCTGATGTCAAATTCATGTTATTTGGGTGTAACTTCATTAAAAGCTTAAAATCAAAAGTTTGACATTGTGGGATACTATATTATATAAAGGCATAGATGAGAAGATTGTTAGCACTCACATACATGTCTGTTAAAAAGACCATAATATGCACATTTACAGGTTTATTATTTTATTCTTTGAATCTACTAAAATGTGTTTACATGCTTTAATTTTCAAAGAATACATTATTTTTCTCATACTGTACATCATCTTTTTGAAAAGCTCAGTTTTAGCTACTGTCTCTTTAAGGCCCCATTTCAAAGAAGTCCGATCTGCTCTGATTGGACAGCTGGATCAACAGAAGCGTTGGTTACCATAACCCCAGATGTAGCCTTAGCAAGAGTGGCTCTAGTGATGAAATAAAGTGAAGAAGCTGCTCGTTCTTGGTTTGAGGGTGTGCCAAGCTAGCAGTTAAGTGGGTGTTATGCAGATATGAACATGATGATGTCAATGAGTAACAGAAGAAAAGCCTAGACTTCAATCAAGGTGTTTCATATAGGTATGGAGCAGTGTTTTCTGTGGGAGAATATAACTTTTTCTGGACTTTGAGCTTTGTAACTTTGCAGACTTTTTATGTGCACAAAAAAGCTGTATAACATGCTAAAGGAAAGGGAACAACCCCAAAAAATATGGGCTCTTTAAATATAAGGCCAGATTTGGATGCCTCAGTATACCTGGCTAAGAAAACCACTTAGCAGGATCTGTAAATTTCATCTCATTTTTCCCAAGTAGTTTATTATTCCCTATTTCTTTAAATCTTTTTGCATAATTAAGAGAGGTTAAACTTAATCTAAATAAATCTAAACAAAAATAGAACTTTTTAGCAACTTAGTTGACACTACTGAACTCACATCTAAAATGCAATTTAAGAATCAAGTCACTCAAAAAAAATTTACTAGATATGAGTTATAAATGCATCCAAATCGCGTTCTTGGATATATTCTGATTCAAAAGTGATTGTTTTTTTTAAAGGACACCTCTTCTCTGCAGCAGCTGCCTTTGTAGAACATAATGTAACGCTCACTTGTTAGGTTATAATTTGCTTAAAGGACACAACTTTTACCTTTTCTCAAATGAAAAATGTCTTACTCCACTTTTTGTTGTTCTATCTCCACCTGCACATGTGATATAATCCACAGCTGAGTTCACTTCAGGTTTCTCCCAGCTGACAAAAATCACAAGTGACTCCCTCATAAAGTCCTGCAGTCACAAATTTAGCATATAGTGTCGGAGGACAGATACGGTACGAGTTGCATGATGGAAGTTTTCTCAGGATTGTATTTAAGAGGTGCAAGAGTTTTTGTTGTTTTTTTTTTTGTTTTTTTTAAAACATATAAAAAGCACAACTGTTCGTTCTAATTCAAATTGTGAAGAACTTGAGAGTCGCTGCTGCCTTACATAGAGAATCTCTATGGCAACAGGGCAGGGGGTCCCTCCAGGGGCCTGCAGAGGGTCAATCACTCCAAGTGCCATAAATGGAAGCCTGCCGAGTGACATTTTGAAATCACTGTAATTTTCATGAGCATAGAAATACAGTGCATAAAGACCAATATGGGCCATCCTGTGCACAGCTTAATGGTATTAACAGAGGGGGCTTTAAAATCGGCTGGGGACAGAGTAAATGATTTTTAGGCCAATTACGACAGTGAATTGGATGCACTTAGACTTATTTTTGGCTTTAAACTAAAGCAGATGAATAAATTGGTAGGTATGCCATGTCTCTGTTTGCTTGCATATCACTTTATGAATGTGCAGAATCTCCAGGAGATTGTTTCAAAGGCAATTTACACTCTAATAGTGTGAACTGAAACTGTAATTCTCTAATAATGAAACAGCCTTTACAGTTTAAGGATAGCACTGGTGACATTCTGTATCTTTCTTTTTGGTCAACAGCTTCATTGTTGTTAATAAATGCCATTAAAAACACATCAGTGAGCGACACTGCTTCACATGTTCCTTCATTACAATGAACATGGGCTCTGTGGTTTATTCTAAGTCAATTCACGATACACAGTTCTGGTGTCTGTAATACTGCAGCACCAAATGTGTGTTCATCCACAGCAGGAAATAGTCCCTAGTGGAATCCACAGTTTATACCGATTCCACCTAAAAGCTACCAAGGCTGCAGTCAACCGAAGAAAAATCATACTGACTCTTTAACCAACTGATTATTCAGGAATCAGAAAAAATAGTCTAAACATTATTTCTAGATTAACTAAATTGGCCACAGTGCATTAAGTGCACTCTAGCAATTACAGTTATCATCTTAATTCACCCTAATTTAATATACTTAAAATTTTCTGTTTTGACAAGGGTGGATGCAAAAAAAAAGAACAACCTGGTAACAACATTTTTACAAATTCCTACAGATGACTGGGAGACTACATACAATAGATATTTTACTATTAACATTTAAAATATGTTTCCATACTTGTCTTATATCTGCACAGCATGTTCACAGTCTGCAGTTCAACCCAGTTTAGCTGAAAGTCAATGAATTTTTGCCATGTCACTGTCGGTCGCAGTCAAGTCACTGAAGGCTTTGTAGTGCATTATTTTAAATCTTTAACAGAATCCAGTAAAAGTAAACAGTTTGTTTTTCATGAATTTCTAAACGAAACATGTAGAATACCATGATTTTGATGAAATATCGCCATTTTAGGCTTAAATTTGGTTAAGTTTTCAATTCACACAGATGAGCAGTTCAATGTCAGTCAAAAAACTTTAAATCTGACAATTCTGTCTGTTTTTGCAATATCCTGCTTTGAATAATAGTGTAATTTTGGTGATTTTATAAAGCCAGTATGCCTTTCAAACCTACATGTTTAAGGATTTGAAAGGTTAATAATGTACAGTGAGCCTTTATCTCACTAGTGACTGTTTTATTACTAGCACCTGCCAGTCATTTATCTCCACTGGTTGTGAAATAATTTCCAACTTTATTTATAGTTATATAGCACATATTAAATGTTGTGTTCCACTTTCTGCAGCCAAAAGCTTTAACGCTGTGTAAATCTATGCTTGTATCATCACCATCAATGACCGCATCTGTGCCACACTCATAACTTCATCAATAAAACCTTCCAACACTGCTGTCAGTCATCAAAATGTCATAATAAGGTGTCAAGGTCCTGTGTGCCAAGGTTCAAATTAAGAGTCATGAACTCATTAGTGGCCTTGTCATGGAGCTTTTATATCAAAGTCCTTTTACATATGACCTATTTTTTGCTATTATAGTCTAAAAAGGGAGACATTAGTTCACGCTGATGCACTGAAAGTAGATTATGTAGATGAGAAAATCAAGTATATTGTTGATCAAAGGTCAGGCTGTCTGGTTCAAAGGGGTTCGAGGCTGTCGTTATAAGATGCTGTCATTAATACATTCATGTGCTGAGGATTCAAACGGCAAAAATATGCTTTTTGGGGTAGCTCTAAAAAGCATCCAGAGCACATTGTTATCCTGGAGATAAAGACGATCTAGCTGCCAAGATGATCTTACTGGCGAGACAGTTTTGGGGGCGAAACGCAGATAAAAAACTGGAGCTTCTCTGCTGAGGATATGCCTTGTGACAGTTTCTGCTCTCTCCTCTGAATATGCCAGCAGGCTATTGTGGTTGAGTAACTTAAGGGGAATAAAACATTGAGCATCTCAGGACTGAACATCATTGAACATCTGTGTGCACCAGTTCCATCCATTCAAAATCGGTTGGCTTTCATACGGAGTAGCTTTTAGAGGAGTCAAATGGCATATGTCACCATTTTTACGCTCAGCAAAACAGCAAGCAGAGCAGGGCTGTCAGGAGCAATTGGAAAGCGTTCGGATGTGATTATGAAGCTCGGAGGAGAGGAGGCAAAGGCCAGATAAGTGATATTCATAGCGAGTCAGAAAAAGGCGAGAGAGGGAGCTCATCTTCATACTCATCTGTGTCCGCCGCTGAATGACAGCCCTGATCTCCTCTGTCACGCTTCTGTGAGCCAGCTCAAAACATCACTAGTTAGATTTCACTCTCTCCTCTTCCCCTCTCACTCGCTCTCGCTGCCTTTTATCAGTGGCAGTAGGTCCATTTCACCACTTGAAGATGATCAAAGTAGGGCAGATAGGTCTGAAATTACGCCATGTGGCGCAGAAAAGAGAGATAGCGCCTTATTACCTCTCAAGTTGAAAGATTTAATGTCAAGCTCAACATTTCTCACAAGGCGGGGGATGCCTCTTAGCCTTCATTTGTTGGCTGAAGAGAGCTGACGATAGCCCAGGGCCCACAGCTATCCGATTAGTTAACTTTATGACTGCGATGTCTCCTTGCTTCCGCTTAATAAAATCATTCAACTAAATTCTCCGCACTTGGTTGCAGCTTTGAAAGACACGTAAGTCTGCTCATGACTGGACTTTTTTCAATATAACAGATGGATAAGAGTCCCACACATGTGATCAACATCTTTGCGGCATCAGTGTAGAGTTTCCAGGAAGTATGAACCAACAATGTCACAATCTTTCATGTTTTTCTGGTGGCACAAGTTTTATCTGGTGTCTATCTTGTCTTTTTCAGTGCCGCTGGTTCCGATTTGTGTCTTAAGGTGTCTTTTTTGATACTACCAAAATTGAAAAGGTTCTTCATTAAAGAGTTGGATTTAAATGCTACAGGTTTGCTTTAAGCCACATTTTAACATCAGATTGTCTCTGTAATGAGATAAAAAGCCATTTTCTGTTTCTTTGTCATGTCAGTATGAGGTCTACAGTAGCTGACCTTTGACCTTTTATATGTCTTATCCAACAGGGTCGACTGATTGCGTCTGTTTTGCCACGGTGGGAGCCAATGATCCAGTTACTTCTGCTTTACACATCATCGTGGGTGAGTGGAAGTTACCGAAGAACTTACAGCACTTCTCTTTTATCTCAGTGCTTAGTTATGCTGTCACTTTTATCTGATGTTATCGGCTTTGTGCAGGAAACTGTGAACAACCTTTGAACGATTATCACAGCAGCTGCTTTTAGTATCACCTCCCATGTTTGTGTGCTGAAAGTCACTTTTTGATTTCACCGGGCGTTTCGTAACAGGTGATTCCCAGCCGATGGACGTTTGCTCTGTTCACCACGACGACATCTTCCTGAGATACTCCGTCTCGTTGCTTGGCTATGGTTTCTATGGAGACTTGATGACGGACAGCGAGAGGAAAAGGTGGCTCGGCCCTGCCAGATATGACCTGTCAGGTATGTGGGCCATCATTTCTCAACCTGAGTTACTCCTTGAACCCTTTTCCAACCCTTAGTCCATTCTCCTTAAAGGTCACTGACCTCACACCAGCTTGTTTTATGGTGAGCTTCCTCCCTGGTCCTGCACCGGCTCCAGACTTTGGAGGATTAAAGATATAAATCTAGCAAGCAGCCCGAGGCTTGTGGATTCAGTGAAAGCCTTTGTGTAGGTCTGTAGTGAGACTTAACACCAACAGCCTCACTAACACCATCAAGATTTCTCTCCCCGATGGGGCCGAACATAAATACTCATAAACAAACAAACATCGGCCTCCACCCCGATGGTGCAAGATAAGAAATCAGGCGAAATTAAACTGGGGCCGACTGACCAGAGGGAAATAATTCAGAGCCACAAAAAGTTTTATCAGAGCATGTGTAAAAACTGCACATACAAACAAGAAAGTTGGCATTTTTCAGACCTTTACACACCCACTAGTTCTGAATCCAGCAGCTTGTGCACATAAAGGCTGATTTACAGACAAACACAACTGTCCTCGAAATGGCATGAACGGTCAACACATCTGTTTGACGACAAATCTGAACAAAATCTCATGGAACTCCATTTATTATTTGATGACATATTTCCTCCCAGTGCAGTTAAATTACAAATAGTGTTTGGTATGTGGCATTGGTCACATCTCCTGACTGTGAAAACATCTTGGCTTATGAAAGGAAATTTAGCTGGACAAAAATACATGAATGTAGATGAAGCAGGGAGACAGGTGAAAAGTGAAAAGTTCAGTTAACATGGTCATCAAATAAAGAATCAGCTTTTTCAGAATAGGCAATAGAGGCTCTTAGCTGAAAGAGCCTTGATAATTAACCCTTTGAAGCCCAAGGAGTCTATAGGTGTCTGATTTTTACTCACTGTGGACTCATTTTTCACTGTAATACAAAGTCCTGCACCTCTATGGAAACAGCACAACCATAAGTAGAGGCAGACAGAACCAAAAAAGTCCTATTGTGCAGTATGAAAAAGTTAGAATGTCATAAATAATGAAAAAAAGAAGAAAACTGAGGTGGAATTCCTCTGGTTATTTAACAAAAATCTATTACATTAAGGAATATTTGTTTGCATTTTTTACAGAATTACATCAATGGTTTATCTTTGGCAAATATTTAAAAGAGACACGTAGAGCAAAGTAATTTTAAAACTTGGTTCAAGTTTACTTTTCTAATAGAACAACAGGTCATAGATGAGTAGTTCAAGGACCATTGTAAAGGTGAAACTTCGATACTTTGTTCTGTTTTGACTCTAATTAATGGTGTCGTTTTTGATTGTATTTATTTTAAAGATAACATGCCTTTTAGACTCACCTGCATGGAGTTTAGTTCAGAGAGCTAAGGCAAAATTGAGGTATTGTTGTGCAATGTCACTGAAAAAAATAGCTGTGTTTTCCAAAGAAACGACAAATGAGTCATATAACACAAATAGTCAACAGTTTGCAATTAGGCCGTCACCATCTTGCCCTTTATCGTCTACTTTACTCTGAATGGAACCATGATTTACTAAATAAACATCATCCCGTACTAAAGCAGACTTGAAACTAGCAATTGAGACCATAAGTTTATTAGGAAAATGTTTACGCAGGTAACAAATCACGTGAGAAGTTGGATTAGTTAGACTTCTATACAATCTGACTTCTTTTTACAACCGGAGGAGCCGCCCCCTGTTGGCTGTTGGACAGAATGCAGTTTGAAGGCACCACTGCGTTTTGTTTTTTTATATACAGTCTGTGCAACTTATCAATTCAGTAAACAAATTGCTTTTCCCACAATTATACTTGAAATGAGCATATGAATGGTACAAGCACAAAACAGTATTTATGCATTGATGATAAAATGAACCCCTGTGTTGCACGATCCAGTTCATTATTCAGACGTGACTGTTAAACAATTTTACTTGTAATTATCTTGTCAGGTGTAATTGCAGTCAAATTAAAAACACCAAATAAAACACAACGGAAGGCGGTTTGTTCTGCTGCTCATCCTGTGCTTTTGTTGCAGGCGTGAAAACCTTTCTGAGTCACAACTACTACAAAGGTACCGTCTCTTTCCTCCCCGCTGAGGGCAACTTGGGGAATCCGAAGGATAAGCTGCAGTGTCGATCCGGGTAAATAAAGACATATTCTGCAGCTCTTCAGCACTATTTCACGATGTCCTGCACCTGCCAGAGCTTAAATGGGATGGTTGACTTTGTCAGGAAGCCTTTTTAATTTACCGTGGACTGAAAGCCTATTAGTTCTTTGCTTAAAAGCACTCGACTAAGTGGTTTGACATTGTTTGCAGTTGTTACTGGGACTGAAAACCATTATTCTGTAGCATGACAGCTTATTTTACCATAAAGTGATGTGCTATATAAGGCACCTCAGCATTTTCCAACAAAAACTGCTAATATTTAAACCGCTAAACACAAGTCAACTTGAGAAAGACTGAATCTATTCCCATCAAATAAATCATTTGAACTTGTTAAAGTCTTAAATGTCACAGAAATACTGACAACTTGCTGATTGTAAAACAAGGTTACGTTGGTATTTCAGATGCCGCATCTGTCAGCACAAACCCTCATCAAAGGACCAGCACAGCGAGATGTCAGACAAGAAAGAAAAGTCTCCTAAAGGTATGAGCTGAGGTTTATTACTCCAAAAATGCCAACATAATCGCTCGGAAAAGTGTATTTTTCATTTTTCTACCTCATTATCTGCTCACTTGTCTGTTTTGAAACCATTTTCCAGACTTCTGAGATGTGCGAGAATTAGCATTTTTAAAGGGTGAAGTCTGAGAATAAAGACAAGAAAAACAAAAGGCGATGAGACAATCCCACGCTGGATGTCTCTTCGCCTTGAAGTCGCACACATGAAACGGGAGATTTGCATTTCTCTCTCCCCTTTTTTTTTTTTTTTGTGGAAGATTAAGTACCTGAGGTGGACTGAGTGTAAATAACGGCGTCATCTTCTCCTCCTCAAATCTCGCTCCATCTCCATTTTCGTGTTACTTTTCTCCCCGCAGCATGGCAAAGTTTTTGATGAGATTCTTGATGAGTTATTGACGAGAAAATATAAACTAATTTTAGTGACACTGCACAGCTCCCCTGTCGTGCCCCTGGATGGAGCCCCATCTCTTGTTTTTTGTTTATCGATTTCCCAAATCTCCAGCATCCACCTCAGCTGCCTGCTTGATGAGATTACACGAGGGCTGAAATCTGTCCGTCCACTCAGCCCTTCTAGTAACGCCACCTCCTGCTTCTTCGTCCGACCACACACACACTTTATTATCTTCAGTCCTTTCAAGCAGCAGCAGCACACACCTCCAGAGGCAGATGAAATGCAGCCTCTTGTTTGTGTGTTTTTCTTCCTCTCCAATTAGCGTCGTGATGTTAAATTCGAGATTTTCTCTCTCTGCCCGGCTATGCAAGGCTGTCGCTTCCTATGGAGAGTTTGCGTGTATATGTTTATTTTTTGCTTGTGTAAATATAAAAGCAAGTGTGACCTGTTTGTTTGAGTATTTCGTGTGACAGACTCCCACTAATCAGGAAGAATTTGGCTCTGCAGGCTCTGACAGGGGGTTTGCCTCACGCCAGTGCTGCTGTTTGTTTAGCGTTTTTTTTCCCGCTTTTTTTGTCTTCTTCTCTGGTGAGGGAAATCTCAGACAACTGCTAAATCAATGAGCCACGACACGCTCCCTCTCTGCAAATGAGCCAGCCTCTCCTGCGAAAGCAAATACTCATTTGGAAGCATTCTCCAAATGCAAGGGCTGACAGTCCACAGTTAGATTCGCTGTTGGGTTTTTTTTTTTTGTGTGTGTGTGTGTCATTGTTTTTTGTCTTTACTCCAAAGTTTAGCTCTAATCACTGCCTCCCAATTAGAACATTGTTGTTTTTATGTAGCCTCGGCGGGCTTGTTATCATTGGTTTGCGCTATCACCTCTGTAAGTTTGTTTTGTGAAATGAGGGGGAAAGGTAACGAATCGTTTTGCTTTCTGCGATCACATAATTCTCCCTCTGAGGTGCTCGTAAAACAGTCAGATGCTAATTTGGACGTCTGTGATCGCTTTTTCATCGCGGCGACTATCGCCCCGGTGACAGGCGCCGGCGGTCCCGTGGGTGATAGCACCGCGTCTTTGACACACAAGTAAACAGCCGCTAATCTCCAAGGAGCAGAGCGCTGATTTGTGAAGTGCGACCCTCGCGTCTGTCATTCGTGATCCGGAGGCCACGTGTGCGTTCAATCATAAAAAGCAAACTTAAGGTTAATCCAATCAGTCCTTCATCTATCAGACTTCCTCTTTAGATATTGTGAACTCTTCCTTGTCCGAACCTAATTGCATTTTGAAGCAGAAGACACTCGGCTTTTACTGTCAGCATGAAAGTTTCTGCCTTGGCTCAATCATCGGGGTAAAGCTGCGCTGAGAATTGCTGCCAAGACATCTGGATCTTAATGGACCCTCATCAGCATCACTGCTGTTGTGTGACAAGCTTGGAACTTAACCCCAGGACTCATAAAGCACTTGCAGAATACACAGTATCATTTCAAAACCACATTCCTGATGATACACACGGTATTTGTTTCGCTCTTCATGTCGACGCCACTGGAAAAGCCAAACAGCCGGCTGAAAGGAATCAGGGTTTTTTTTGTACATCTCTCTTATCTAAATTGTACTAAAGGCTGGTGGAAAACTCAAATTTAATGTGGCATATTTGCAAATGTGGCAAAGCTGCTGTTGAATACAGTAAAATTACAGTAAATTATATTCGCTGCAGCCTGAGATTTGCTCAGTTGTTCGAGTGTCAATATCAGATGGAGGCTTTTAAATTTTGCAGTGAAAGGAGACAACTTTAAGTAAACCAGAGGAGCTCGGAAATGGATGTTGAAAAGAGGAATCTTTAAACACTCAGTTTTTTTTTATTTCAAGAAGTACAGGTTACCACTTGCAGCACGGTTGTAAATGGAAAATGTTTTTCAGCACTATTTTATCTATTTTACCTGGAGTGTACTTGAATAACAGAAAGTTAGTTGGTTATTCATTTATTTGGAGAATACAGCACTGACAGCTCGGAGCTCTTATGTGTAGTTTAGTTGTGCATTTGTGTTTATACTGCAGTTGAAATTTGGCAACCAAAGGTAAAATACTGGAAACTATGTCAAGGACGAGGTTTGATAAGGTTTAAAGTAGACAGAAAGTGACATCTAGTAGCCTTAAATTGAAGAATTAAGAAATACATTTTGCTAAATGAAACATACTGTACAGATACGACTCTGAACATTTGATCCTTTGATAAAGCTCACAAAGTAATTTTGGTGCCTAAACTTAAACAAATACTGTCTGAGGATGCAAATAAACAAAGTGAAGAACAGTGAGCGAAAAAAAAAGTCAAAACAAGACAATAAAACTATAATAATGGTCCAGAACAGAATTCAAACTCAGTTCTCCTGGGTGAAAATCTGCCTCCCTACTGACTTACTTAATGTGGACTTTTGTCCATTTGTAAATGCAAAATTTGGCTCCACTCATCTTTAAATGACATGTTAGTGGAGCTCCATTAGAAGGTGGAGGAGGTCCCTGCTGGTTGATATGTACAGTAATGATATGTAATATTACCTATTTAATGGGTTGATAACATCTAAAATGGGTTAAATCTCCAGCTTGGAAAAATCTATCAAATACTGTACCCCCATCTTTCTACATCTACCCCTTCATGGCTCACTGCAGCTCAGCACACCAGCTCACCTATGACTCTACTCAAACACTGTAAAACTGTTCTGTGCTGGTTGTAGAATTTAAGTAATAACCATATACTCCTTTTTTTATTAATGAAAATAACATTAAATTAATCAGAAATACAGTCTAGACATTGGTAATGTGGTAAAGGATAATTGTAGCTGGAAATGGCTGATTTTTAATGGAATATCTCCATAGGGGTACAGAGGAACATTTCCAGCAACCATCACTCCTGTGTTCTAATGCTACATTGTGTTAGCTAATGGTGTTGAAAGACTAATTGATGATTAGAAAACCCTTGTGCAATTATGTTAGCAGTGTGAGTTTTCATGGAAAGCATTTAAATTGCCTGGGTGACCCCAAACTTTTGAGCAGTAGTATATATCTTGGATTCTGGAGAAGAATAATGATTTTCACAGAATTGGTTCCTTAAGTTTGTTACATAAGCAATCAACTCTGGAGGTCCGAATCCGTGTTTTTTAGACTGTCATGCTGCAGTTTCAAGGTGTAAACGCTCAAGCTTGATGTAAAATGCTTCTTAAGCTTTTAATATGTCTTCTAGCATATAGAAACCACCATATAGATGTTATAATAATATAAAACTACTGGAGGGTGTCATACTTTATTCAAATTTTGGTTTTGTGGCTGGATGCAAATGGACAGTTTTAAAACAAGCGCTCTTCAAAATTGGCCACACCGATAAAAGTAAGGTAAGAAAGATGTCAGTCACACACAGTAGGAATTATTGTGACTTGGAAATACAAGTACTTTTCAGGGTGATTTAAAACCAAACCGATCAGAAAATGGCAATTCCGTTTTTAAAAAATGGTACAGACAGGACACATTTTGTGGACAATGCCTTGTTGTTTGTCATCATATCTTGGGGTAGCAGCAATAGTAGAAGTTTTGGTTAAGTTTAGTGGTCAAAAACAATTGGTTACGAATACTGAAATGTCCCAAAGAAGGATTTTGAAAGTATTTTGCATCTTTGCGCCACACAGGTTGTCTGTGTGTTTACACATCACACCATGATTCTGAAGTCGAGCATTTTCACCCTGCTGTCTACTGAGATGACCTCATTTTATCTAATCTAAATTGTACTATACTCTAACTGAGTCATGTAGTAAACTGCAGCTGTCGTCATATTCCTGTATTCCAGGTGACAGCGGTGACTGGAATGTGATCCATGGAAAGTTCATTGCCATTAATGCCGCCACTATGAGCTGCGCTTGTCCTCGGAGTCCAAAAGGCATGTCGCCCTCCGCCCACCTCGCCGACGGCACCACGGACCTGATCCTGGTCAGGAAGTGCTCCCGTCTGAACTTCTTCAGACACCTTCTCCGACACACCAACAGAAATGACCAGGTACATCAAAACTGGAATACACCTCAGTTGGATTGAACCTCGTTCTCTTGAAGCGTAAATTAACACCGTCTAAGAGTCCTGCTGTGTGAAATATTCCAGAATTGGAGTGTGCTGGGAAGATTAATGTGATTTGGATCTAGTAGGGATAAAAGAATCCCCCACTTCAAAGTATTCTACTAAAAAAAAAAAAAAAAAACCTTCTAAGACAATTTCATCCTTCCCAAAAAGCCCCCATCAATCACTTTGCTGCAGAATGTGGCGTTCAACATCACGAGTTTCCCAATCTGTGCACAGATGAAATGAGAGTGTGTGAAGCAGAAGGCAGAGTTTTGCCCACTTGCTGTGCTAGCACCTCCCTTTAGCTGACTCCGCTCTATTTCCTAACTATGGTTCACTTTAGTTCAAATGCCTTCGCCCCTGTGCCTTCCCACGTATCATAAATAACCTCCACCCTGGTCCGAAGAGGCGCTCGTAATCGCTGCATCAGGGATATGCTGTGCGGGAGAACAGGCTGATACCAGACTAATGCCCTCACAGGACAACATTACCAGGGGAAGTCTGGTGATTAGTAATTATTACCTCAGGAAGGACCTCGGGAAGTTTATCCCATTTAGAAGGATCTTGTAAGTAATTTCATCTCCTGCAGCTGCCGCGTTGAAGGTGTGAAATTGCTAACTGAGGTGAGTTTAACGCGAAGATCATCCGGTATTTGGACTTTAAGGATTATTTTCTAATAAGATTTCAGGAGATGAAGGATATTGTGTATTTGCAGCTTTGAAGTTTATAGGATACTGCTTGAAAAGGCAAAACAGTCCAACAGAGAAAATATTCAAAAAAGAAGCTGTTGCTATTAGTGAGGTTTAGCAAGCTGGGGGAAGATTGCGCCGCTCTGTGTGACATGAAGCATGTCCCTGGGTTTCCACAGCCCCGATTAAATATTTCACCATCCAGATGACTAAATGAAATGTGCATAGGCCAAATCAAATTACTAACTTTCCCTTGCGATGCTGCTGCATTTCAGGCCTTAAAATTACTTCATGACAATCGAGGATTTACCCAGAATATCGGTGCTGAGGGTCAGAAGGAAGAAGTGACTGTACTCATTTAATACACAATAGGAAAGTAGGGATGAGACCAATGTATGGCAGTGATAGTGGATTGGTTTGCCTCTTTGATCCAGTCTAGAGGATGACATGTTTTGGTGAATCCTGTAGGATTCCTGCAGGACTAAAGTCAGTTTTACTTCTCTTCAAGTGACTGGGGCTGGACATGAAAATAGTTGAGTGGTCAGGGTGGGAATCATAATGGCAGTAGGTCAGTTTTTCTATATGCATATGCAGCTCTAATATGAATAAGCACTACTGTCTTTATTTTGAACCTTGTACAAGTCATTTTCTGTTTCTTTTTTATCTTTTTTTATCCACACCTATCTGTTGTGGTGGCTGGTTGGCATATAATACTGAAGTACAGTTTCAGACACTTTCTCTGAAACTCGTTTTTGTGGCCACTAGTAGTTGCACATTTGCGATTTCTCCATAAGATAAGATAAAATTTTATAAATCCCAAAAGAAATTCTTGGGGCTCCATGGACCTCAAACTGGATCGGAGAAGAAAATTTCACCATCTGTGTCAGTCAGAAGCTGAAATGACAAAAAGTTTATGTCCATGGTCATCACTAGTAGCAAGAAGTGGGCCTGTAGCTACCATCCAGAGAAAAAACAGCAGTTTTAATAGTGGAAGAGCCTGTAATTTCAAAAAGCAGACATGGCACCAAGAGCATGCTCATTGTTTTCTTTAACATTCATGTGGTCATGCACTGCGAATGTGCCTCCTAGAGTAAAAGCAGAGCTGTGTCTTAGGAAGATCATTCGGCACAAACGACTTAAACTGTGGCATGTGACTGCTGCAATGCACTGTTTTTTTTGGCCATAACAACACATTCCTCATTCCTCTACCAGCCCTACTCAAAAAAATATGCCTCGCTGAGACTTCTTCCTTTTCTCCAAAATGAAATTCAACTTGAAGTTCAAGTTTACAAGATTAATCTCGGATCAACTGACTTGTTTACATAATGGGGCTTCCAAGGAGCTTTACAAGTGATGCAGGAGCACGGGAGCAGAGTATCGCTGCGCAAGGAAACTAAAGCCAAAATTTAAAACCAAATTTGTTTGATCAAACTTTGTTTTCCCCAAAGCTCTTTCTATCCGGATTGTTGGCTTTTATTGTCACAGTTTCCACATGTGATGCGCTGGTGAGATTGCTGCAACCAACCATCAGGACTACATGACGACCAGTATTGTCATTATAATAACATTTATTCATATCACAACTGCATATTTATGTACAAAAATCAACCAAACTCCAATTGACTTTCTTACTTGTCCTGCCCCAGTTATGCTCTGAAAAGTGAAATCGACTCCTCCCATCTCATTGTAATCCCACAAGAATCCGATGGCCCACAGGATTCCCGAAAAAGCCGTCGTCCTCTAGTCACAGCACGGTGCGCCTCCAGCTTCGGGTCGCCTTTGCTGCTTCACTTGCAACACAGAAACGGTAGACAAGCGGTCGTATGAGCGGGGCGAGCGGGACTTTGTATCAGGGTTCGGTTAATATCAGCATCACTGTCCAGCCAAGCGAAGAGAAACAAGGAGTGAGAAGCCACTAAGCGTATTCATGGCCTTGTCAGAAAGCCTTTTAGGCAGATCGGCCGGCATGAATGCAAAGCGGCTGCAGTCATAAAGTGGGTCTGATGTGAAATAAATGGCTGTCACTCCGCTTTCAGGATGAGAAAGAGCGAGTGGGGGGAACAGAGAGAGAGAGGAAGAAAGAGAGAATAAAGAGAAAGAGAAGAGAATAGAGGGAGAGTGGCACCCCGTGAAGTTGGAGAAAATAGTACACTGGACAGGGCTGAACCTTTCTGCGACACCGAGAGAGATGAAAAGGGATTTTGACAAAATAATTTCTTTTCATCTCTCTTTCTTCTTTGTCTATTCCCTCCTCCGATGCTCAGTTTTTATGCACTTCATGGAAATAAAGACTAAAACTCCACTGTAGTTTTTGTTTCTTCCATTATAAAATCAGCAGGATTCCACAGAAAGCCATAAGGAGGAATTAACTTTTTACCTTCCCCACCAGGAGACTGTAAACTTAAAAAAAAATTATTGCACTTAAAGAATCATTTTACCACCAATATAATTATAATTTGAGAGAATTGTGGTGCTCTGCTCATTTTCGGTGCTGTTTTGTGTAAAATTAAGTTGTTTAAGTCCAATGTAGGGCTTTTTAAATGACACACTGTTTTCAAAAGACAACCCAAGTAATGTGTGACTCCTAATAAATGTATCTACCAAAGATGTGTGAAGCATTTTTCGAGGGCACCCTTAGTGTAGGGTTCAAGATGAAGAAATAAGAGGAAAATTGCACAGTGAAGCATCACAGTGTTTATTTTTCAGTATTAAAACTCAAAAATAAATAACACCTTTTGGAAAGACAACCACATTATTGCATGATGTCTAATAAATGTATCTACCCAAGATGTGCAATGCATCTTTGCAATGAACCCTTCGTTTTAGGTCCAAAATGATGCAATAAGAGGGAAATTGCACAGTGAAGCATCAAAGTATTCATTTTTCAGTATTAAAACTCCCTAGTAAATAACACCTTTCAGCATTTATTGAGTGTTACCTGAGTTTGACATTGCTCTGTATTTTTTTAGATAGTGGAGTTTCATCCTGAGGCAGTGAAATCTTTAATTTTCTTACATCTCCAGCATACAGTGTGTGCTTTTATCACTTCTATGCAATTCCTTGTAACCCTCTGATGAAAGCACCCTTGTGGAAACGTGAGCAATGTGGTAGTCATCAAAAAACAAAACAAAAACAAATACTTGCCATTGATTCTAAAGAGCACTTCATTCCAAAAAACGGTGAATTTTCTTGAGCACAAAAACAAAAATGAACTCTTGCGTCCCCCCTCAGCGTGCCGCACTGCTCATTTTTTAAAAACAAAGTTCTAACAAGTGATTCAAGATCTTAACCTTCGCACCATCTGTGGAACATCTGTTCCTTCATCCATCCATCCGTCCGTCCACCTCCTCCTCCTCCCCGCTTTCATCTATTCCTCATCCATCTCTGCCTCCCTTCTCGCAGTTTGACCACTCATTTGTGGAGGTCCACCGGGTGAGGAAGTTTCGTTTCCAGCCGCAACACCACAGGCTGGATTCTCTGGAAGACCTGAGCGAGCCTCTGCAGAAGAAAGGCTTCAGTCCCATATGTTCGGCCCAAACGACCTGCAGCTACAGCGCCGCCCACAGCAGCTGGACCTGTGATGGAGAACTCCTGCCTCACGCTGCCATTCAAGTCAGGTAAGAACCACCTGTGAGTGCACAATGAACCCAAATGTACAGTACTTTTAAGCAACTCATGCATGCTTATTCAGGTGTTTTTGGATATACAGTAAGAAGTTGTGCAAGAAAAATCCAAGCTTGTGCAGTCACCAGTGGAAAAACAGTCAAATCTGTTGTTATTTACAAGTAATGATGAATGTTCTGCTCATATATGACTTTTTAATGCTGTAAACTCCAACTAAAGATGGGCGTAGTTCAATAATTTTCCAGTTTTTATGAAGCCTGCATCTAAAAATGAACTTTCTGTGGCAATACAGGCAGGCTGGATCACTTCTCAGCATAGATTAGAACTGGAAAATGGCTTTGAATCGAAGCACATAATATTGTAGAAGCAGTATAATGGAAGAAGTATTGAGACGCTCGCAGAGCTCAAACCTATTGCATCACCATGGTTGGATATTCACGGTAAAGACTTTCCTTTCGGGTATTAGGCAGTAATCTTAGCTTAAATTGCCTCAAATGTTCCTGAGTATCATGTCTTAAAGCCTAAGTAGAAACAGATCTTGTTCTGTGTGCGTGACAGCTCTGTGTTCACAGTGCGCTGAAGGGAAACTCACACATGCAACTTTTAGCCACCGCTTGGAACTGAAATATCTGAATAAGTGCTGAGTGAACTGCCATGAACTTTGGTGCAGACATTGGTGGTCCCCATAGGATGACATTTACATTTGTGCTTTCGGACATCAGTACCTACAGTATTTAATAGACACAGTGAATTCTGTTCAGACATTCATGTTCCCGAAAGACTTTGGTGCTATCACAACGTCAAGTTGTTTCACCTAAATAACTTTGTGTTTTGGGTTTGTTAGCAAGCATTTGCACACTGAAGGCAGATTATTGGATCTACATAGGCCTTCAGTTATGTTTAGCCAGACACACAGGGCCAAGTCCTGCGACAAGGCAGTGGTGTTTTACCCATCAGCGATGATGTTTTGGTTAACAGGTTTGTCAAAATGGCTTGAACCGGCAACACTAAATGATGCATGTGTTTTAAAGCACTGCTGTTGACTACTGATGCAACAGGAGTTGATTTTGGCAGAAACTGTGTGTAAAAATTCATGTAGCCTCCAGGTCTGAAAATTAAATCCAATGCGTTTGGAACCTGCATTCTTTTCAACAACCAGCAGGGGGCCACTCCTCTGGTTGCTACAGGAAGTCAGATTGTATAGAATTTTATAAGAAAATGGACCAACTTCTCCATTGGTTTGTTACTTTACTAAACATTTTTGTAATGCGTTAAGCATCTCAATTGTTATTTTAAAGACTTGTTGATTACAGCACGGTGTTCATTTTGTAAATTATGTTCCCATTTAGATTAAACAAAGACATAAAGTAGGCGATGGCCAAATTCAAAACTAGAGGCTTCTACATGATAGTCTACAAACCAAAGGACAGTGTCCACACAAGCTGCATTTTCCCAAGAAATTCTGAAGCAATAAGCACAATAAAGGTTTCACTTTGAACTAAAACAGATCTCTGGATATAATATGTGACACCTCCATACATGGACATAACGTATCAATCCTTAGTTTGGTTTGCCAATGCCAGCTAGCAGATTTTGTCTTTTTTAACGTCCCAAGAAACCAAATGAATGAAATTAAACACAGAATAAATACATAAAGTAGCTGTTGCCATGTTGATATTGGAGAATTCTGCTAACTTATGATGATATAATATTTTTTTAAAAAACTGCTGCAACTGAGTCACTAATGACTTCTGAGTTATGCAGAAGAGTCCAGAATTCAGTTATTTTTGCAGATCTTATAAATAAGTCATGTAGAATAAAGTGATTTTGATGAAATGCCGTGTTTTTAAGATTATATTTGATTATTTTTTCGATGGAACTGCACGTCACAGAGGATAACTTCAAGGATTGTTGGAATGGTGAAAATCCGCCAATTTCTTTTTGGCAGTTTCTGAGTCTGATAAATGGTGTATTTTTGGCAGTTTTTCAAAAATAACATGCTTTTCCAACCTGATGGGAGGTTGGAAAAGCTGCCTTTTCCTGGTAAGAGGAAAAGGCAGGTAAAAAATTGGATTATCTGCAGTAACAACATGCAAAAGGTATATAAGGCTCAGTATAAAAACAGTCAATTTAAAGGAAAAGTAAGTTATGTTGATGCTTAGTGTTAGCTGGTCGTAAAGAAGTTCTCTTATGTGGCCAGACAGAAATGAGAGCAGCAGTGCCATTAGCTGCTAGTCTGTGGTCAGGAGAATCTTTCACTGCTCCCTGCTGTACAATCTTGGCAACTCAGTGGAATTAGCCCCCCTCATTATTCTGGCCCTGTCCACACTTCAGCTTTCCCCACTATCAGATCTCTATACAGCCGGCGTGGCACGGCTTGACGCATCATTTATTTCATGCTCCATTGTACTTTGCCAGTGATGCATGGCGCTGTAATGTTGCTAATTTAACGTCCCTCCACATGTTAAAAGGCTACTCCCCTTTAATTAAAGCAGAAGTCCGTCCTTTTATTGCCTCTTCCTCGCTGCTAATCGTTCTTGGAGTGAGCCAGCCAGAGGGCCGCTGGGATAATTAATGGTAATAGCCCAGGCGAAACGGAAAGAAAGTAGGAAAGAACGAGTGAGAAGTGAGAACTACACCTCTGGAGAAAGTGAAACTCGATGCGCCGCAATGATTAACATTTAAAGACATCATGTAACTTTAACTGAAATATAATGCTTTCCTGATTCAACTTTTGATGCTTTTTGGCAATTTTCATATTACTTGCTGCTAAAATCTGCCAGATAACATGTGCTCTAGTGAAGATAAAGGTGTCATTTTGTGGACAAAGGCACAGCTAGTCATCATGCTATAGCATAACAGTCGTTTCACCTGTTTACTGCCTTTTTTTCTCTTCGTACGCTTCATCCATGTGTATTATCACATCTGCTGTCGTCGGCCCTTTGAAGGTCTTTAATTTTAGACACCACCAAGATCGCCGCTTTCAAGTTTCAGTGTCAAGCCTGCACACAGGGGTGCCGTTCCATTGCTTTTACATCTGCCACATGGACAGTAAAGTCTCACAGAAATGAGCATAGTCATTAAGTTGATGGTTTGTTATTCAGGCTAAATGATGCGTTGTCTATGTGTGTGTGTGTGTGTGTGTGTGTGTGTGTGTGTGTGTGTGTGTGTGTGTGTGTGTGTGTGTGTGTGTGTGTGTGTGTGTGTGTGTTCTCTTTCTCCCTGCAGTGTCCAGTGCCAGTTGATCAGGCTGTTTGCCCGCGGTATCGAGGAGCAGCAGGAGCAGCAGCAGTTTGTGTTTGAAGACCCTTGTACACTGTGGCCCCTGGAGCAAAGCACAAACTAGTCTGAAAGCTGGACACTTTAGCTGCTAGAAAACAAAACACAGAGTTGCACTTGGCAAAGTTTTCCCAGAAAATGCACGCACCGTTTCACTATAAATCCAAACGCTGGCAGTCAGTCGCCTCCTTTGGGCGTTTGTCTAAATAAAACTTGCAGAAGTCCTATCTGCACCAATGGGGATGGGATAAGAACACCAAAATGTTACTGAAGACCACAAAAATCCACCATCTCCTCCGTGCCATTTGGGGCTTTTAGGTGCAAAATTGCTTCATGGACCTTAAAGTAAGCTGAGATATGTTATACTACGGCTTTCAGGTGCGACTGAAGCAGCAGTCAAACATAAATTTCTAGTTTTTAATGTGTACTTTTTGGAGAATGAAGATGTTTAAGCTCAGAGGATCTTACACCGAGCTGGACTCAGTCCTGAGCGATCATGGAAGGTTTTTATTCTGCCATGAAGGAGAGCGTAAATAGGATTTCTCCTGACGAGGCGACCGCCAAGGAGAAACAGCTTTGAGGGAGTGATGAGGAAAAGAAAACGTCTGTGAAGTACACTGATAAACTGAAAAGACTTAAAGGGCCAGGGCCTTAAGAAAAAAAAAACAACCCCCAGTGCAATCTGATCTTCCCTTTTTGGGAGAAAAAATAATTTCATCTGTGACCCAGGTGAAAGCAGATATGAGCCAGGGGCACTAATGAAAAGAGCTGAATACCCTGCTAATACACTAACAGGACTCCAGTGGCTGCTGGGTGATAAGGCAAAGTGGTTGCTAAGTGATTTGGTGTGTCTCAGCACTGCTGCGCTGCACCTGTGGTTCCGAGCTGGAAAAAAAAAAAAGAAGAAGCCACAGACAGTTTAATCATGGTCTGGGATTTGCCCAAATTATGCATTGTTAACGTTATTAGAGATAATCTATTACTCAGCTCTGAAATTAGCCTCATTTAGCTTATCTTAGTTGTAGGTCAAGCTGCTCTTGATGTCACACTTATTTTTGCTGCTCCAGTAGGAAGATAGCTATGTTACACTGCATGCATGGTAGGATAAGTTTGTGTTTGCGTGTGTTTTCCACAGTCCATTTAGGGACGTGCAATCACTGGACAGAGTGTGTGTGCAGGTGCCAGTGTGATGAGTTAACTCCATCACAATTAGCCTCATGGCTACCGTTTTGCAGATTTTCTCTCACCACAGCCAAAACACTTCTACCACGAGTGCCTATAGAGAAGCAAAGGCACACATAATGCTATTTTCTGATATTCATTGTCTTCCCGCGTCACACACACACGCACTCCGTAATATTTAAATCATAAAAGCCTCTTTACTGCTTTGAATCTTTGTTAATGCTGATGCTGGATGTCTGCGTTTCATCTTTGGTGTTCACTTTTACAGCCTGATTTTAGAGCAATTTTGATTGACAATGAGTAATATTCGGAAATATATACACATTATATTGGAGCGAAAGGAAGCCTCTCTGCCTAAGACTTCCTAGTTAGTTAGCTAGTTAGCTTAGCTTGATAGCATTGATTCCAATTAACCCTCTAAATCCCAAGCAGTTTCAGTTTTTGTTATCTTTTTACTGCAATATCAAGTCTTGTACCGCTATGGCTGTAAACAGCACAACTGTGGGTAGATAGTTGTAATGCCATAAATGTTTTTGTTTTTTTTTTTGTTTTTTTTTTTTAAAGTTTAATTTCTTTAAATGTTTACAATTGAAAAAAAGGACTATATGTACAAGATTTTTTTGGGAGGTGTCACCAATACTAACAGCTAAACAAAACAAAAATAACGGTGACTCTGCATGCTATAGATATTTTGCTACTTGCATTTTAAACTTGCTTATGTACACTGCCTGCAGTTCAGCTGAAAAGTCCTTGAATTTTTGCTACATGACTGTTAGTCACAGCTAAGTCATTTGTTACTTTATAGCTGTGCAGAAAACTGCAGAATTATTTGTTGTTTTTTGTTGTTGTTGTTTTTTTTTTTTTACACAATCTGGGTAGCATAAGCTATTTGTTTCTGGTGAGAATAAAATGATTTTGATGAAATATCACAATTTGAAGGTTCAATTTTGAACTGTAAGTCCATCATGATTACTTCAAGGTCCATTGAAAAGTTGTCAAAAACAAAAAGGATCATCAGATTTTCAGTTTCTGGCTTTGACAAATTGTCATTTTGCAGATTTTTAAAGATAACATGCTTTTCAAACATAGATTTTGGGGTTCAGAGGGTTAAAAGGCCTTTTTGCGTATGCTATTTCAACACCTACTCCCTTATCCTCCACATTATTACAATCATAGCTTTTAGCGAGTGTTAGCTGCCTCTCTTTCATGCGTGCAGTTTGTGGAACCCAAAATTACAAAATTAGTGAACATTAGAATATAATTTGAAGCACAAATGACTTTTAATTTCAGATCTTGTGCTCAATACTTGACTAAACACTGTACATAAATAAACTGTGATTTAAGTAGATTTGTTTTATGAAATATCTTTAATAAAGTGCTTTAGAAGTCCAATTTCTTTGTTTCTGTCCTTCACTTGATCTTCTCGGTGTGTTTAACGCCAATGATGTTTCATCCCCCTCTTGTTTTTTTCTTTTTCGCAGACACACACTCCCACACATGCACACAAAGGTCAACACTCCTCTGCTCCGACTCTCAATCTCACTCTTTTCGCTCTGTCTCTCGTCTCCCTGTATGAGTGGAATTTAATAGGGTGCTCTGATGTGAGCGAGATGTTTCATTAAAGACCATCAGACATCAAAGGTCTCTGCTGAGATGGAGTGGTATTTCAAGCTGTGCTCATTCTGCACCGAGTCTGGATCTCGGTTCTGTTTCCCAACGGGCGGTGTACTAGTAAGCAAGTATGGAGGTCTGAATTTATTAGCTGTAATCATTTGAAACTTCCTGTCCCAGTCGTCACGTTCTAGACGATGCAGGCTGTTGTAGATAATTAAATCTCATCAGTGAGTGGATTAAGTAGATTTTAGTGCCAGAATATCCAAAATAAACCTCAATATCAAATAGCAACTGACTGTCACAAAACACCTCTGCCTGGGATCACATCTTGGGTGTTTGTGAAATAAATCTGAACAATTATGTTGCGAAATAACACAAAGATTATGGCAACAGACAAAAAAGTAGTGCCAAAACTAGTCAGAGCCACATGACATACATATTTAGTGAGGTACACGGCATAATAAATGGATATAAATCCTAAATATTACATGAGTTGATGAGGTTATATGGAAAATGGTAATTCGGCAGTTTAGTATTTTACTTTCTGACAGTTTAAGAGCTCACAAAAGTTGGATACAGAAACAATTCTCATGTAGCTGAAGCAGAGGTATGTCAGCTTCAGTTTTCTACATCTGTCAAACTTTAAAGGATCCTATGTTTCCCATAAGCTCCTAATAATTGTACTTATACAACTGAACTGCTCTCTCAGTTGCATTTTAAGAAAGAAGTGTATTTTGTGTCTGGAGTAGGAAAGCCACTTTTAAAGAGCCACAAAGTACACATTTTGAGAATGGAAGGATGGTCCAACACTGGACTTTTACCCAGGAAATTGTGTCTTATCTAGTACCATTATGGCTTCATTTGCTATTTGATTTGGTACCACAAATACTTGGCTAGGTTAAAGAAAGTTTTATGGTTTGGGTTACAACAGAACCTAAAATACATGTTTCAAGCTTCTTCTCTATTTTCTGGGTTATCAGTGTGACAAATGCACAAGTATATTATGAAAATAGAAGATAACACAGCCTCTAGGGTCAGCTGGATGCAACAAAAAAACAGACGTTATTGGTTAGGGTAAAGCAATTTATTGCTTTGTGACAAAATTAACACAGAAGAACAGCAGTAATGCAAACAGGGCTGGTGGATGCTGCTAAAAATGAAAGCTAACAGCTGCTAACTGAGAATAACGTCGTCCCTAAGACATGGGTATCCTCCATAATAAGTCTACAACTGCCAAGAGAAGTTACAAGATACACAAACAACTCCTCCACTAAGTTAGCAGCTGCAAACTGAAGCTACGTCTCACACAGATCAGTAACTCTTTCACTAAGTTGACAGCAGCTAACCAAAGTTCTACATTACAAACATAAAGACACAAGCAGCCACCATTTAACTGTTCACATGAAATCCCAGCCGCATTGACTGATGGTTTGGATGCAGGTTTATAGACAGGTGTGGTGATTGCTGCAGTCCTGTTGGAGGAGGAAACAAAGTTGTGGACCAATCAGAAGGAGGAGGGCTGGAGAACAGATCTGGAGCTCCAGGCCAATCATCTGATGTAAGTCAGCTGAGGTCTGGAGCATCGTCCTCGGCCAGCTGGGATCAATTTCACGCAACTATCTCCCCATATAGAGGCCACACAGGGTCCACCACAAACCACACAGCCGGCCTGTATGTTAAGTAAACTGACCGTAATCTGTCAAAGTGGTGTGTAATCACTTTAAACTAAAGCTGCAATAGTCAGTTAACCCCTCTGGAGTTGGTGGAGAACAAAACAGAACTAAAAGAACAATGATTATCAGCAATCCCATTTCCACCATTCCTATACAGCTAAACTGTATTATTCTCTTTTATGTTTTAAAAGGAATGTAATTTAGTTTGGAAAAAAATATATTTTCTACCCGTAAATGTAGTAAGAAAGGCTTCCTGTTTGACAGAGTCACAATGTCCACTTGAGAAATACATTAAAGTATCTTTTTCCTCGCTCTTTGGTAAGATTTAGGCACCAAAACAACTTGGTTAGGTTTGGGAAACACCATAGTTTATATTTAAAAAATGATTCTTTCACTGCATGTTTGAGGCTTTTCCACCACCAAGGTGCTGAATCCATTTAATAGATGACTGTTTGGCTGAAAAGCAGCGACAGAAAAGCAGTAGAATATATGTTGGAACATATTTTCAAAATGTCACAAACAAACGTAATTCGGAAGAAAAAAATGCTTCCCTCAGAATGGAATTGAGAATGCATGTTAAATGTTTAGGAAGGTAAGTTTTAAAAGGCAGGGATGCAAAACTGACCTTAATTTGTCAAATTGGTGTATGGTCAATTTGAAGTTATAGTCAGTGAACCCCTCTGGAGTTGGTGGAGACCCAAACAGAGCTAAAAGGAGAAAGATTATCGGCAATCCCATTTCCACCATTTCTATACAGCTAAACTGTATTCTCATTTATGTTTTAAAAGAAATGTCATTTAGTTTGGAACCAAAACTACATGATTGAAGGTTTTCCTTGAGCACAGTCACAAATCCAACCCATATGACTGGATGACTAAAAGCAGTGACAGAATAGTAATGGGATATATGTTGAAGCACATTTCAAAAACATCACAAACAGAATTCTGCAAAAAGATATGCATTCCTCAAAACGTAATTGCGAATGCAGTGTAGTGGTTTAGCAAGATAAGTTTTAAGAGGCAGGGCTGCACCATAATCTGTCAAAATAGTGCATTGTCGCATTAGATTAAAGCTGCAATAGTCAGTTAACCCCTCTAGAGTTGGTGGAGACCAAAACAGAGCTAAAAGGAGACAAACTTTTAGATTTTTGTTGTTGTTCAGAATCAACTGGTTGCTTTAATAGGCAATTCTACTGTATAGCTCAATGACACCTTCACAAAGTCATAAAATGTTAGTTTTGTTGCAACACCTTCAACCACTGCTCCCTTGTGGGCAAAAATGGCGCATCTTTGAATACCTCTATTGATACAAACATTTCTGCAAAATAATTTATACTGGAGTGCAATCTTCTAATATACTTTCAGCAACAATATATTGTCAGTATTCTCCACCGAATGTACGATAAGCTACGTTTACCTTTGTGAAAAATGGATTCGTCATTAATTAAGAAATTACAAAAAATTTGCATAATACTTCATTGTTTTTGACATTTAAGTCTGTGGAGTTTTTGCAGACTGTTCTGTGATTTAATGCGAATTTCTCGGTTGGCGATTCTGTCAGTAGAAAGCCAGAGGTTGTAGTCTTGGCAGTTTTTTTTTTTACATAAGGGAGAAATAAAGGTCACTGATGTCCCTCGGCGTTCTCGTCATCCATGTACATTTGACATTATCTCCCGCTGCCATGCCAAAGTCTCACTGCACCAAGCTGCTCTCCAAAGCAACTACTGAGTACTCTGTAACGTTATTGTGCGTTTGACAGTCCTCAAAATTGTTGCGCATTACTACAATAAAAGCACCAGTATGGCACAAACGCAAGAGGGATTTTCCAGCCCGTCTTTTCTGCAGTGCCGAGCAAATTGTTTCCCCTCCTTCTGTCTTTCTCCCCTCATTTTCTTGCTTTGCTACTTCCTTATTGATTTATTCTCCATCTGCTTGTCTGCGGCCAACTGCGAGCCACTATCTCATTCCTGCATCCCACCTGAGACGCGAGGTGAGACAAGAAAGAAAAAAAAAAAAACACCCTCTGACGCACGCAACATGGAAAACAGTCGGCTGTCCTCAATTCAGCAGCTTCTTTGGGGTCTCTAACGGGGGATGACAGTGCTGCAGCATCCCCTGGACGCCCTCATTCACACTCGCATCCACTACACGAATATTCACACTTATTCAGAGTCACACCAAACACAACAGAGAGATGGTTGCTTCCCTCTCACTCCAGTGGCTTTATAAAGGGTGTTGCCAACCTACTTCAAGTCTGTTCCCACTGGCCTTTTCGCAAGCAGTTCTTCCAATCAGGAAGTAAGTATGACAGATTTTTTTTTTTTTTTGTACCTTTTTCTTCCTGTAACCTTTGTCTTGTTCCTCATGCACACAATCAGCACGATCCACACACACAGCCGGTTCTGCAAGCAAGTAAAGGTGAGGTCATGTAAAGGTGCCGCGGTGGCGAGGCTGTGTGACACCAGTAATTACAGTGGGCAAATCTGGAAAATTGTTTTCTCACAGCAGGTTGGCTAACAAGAGCCAAAACAAGAGTGGAAATATTTGCTTGTGTGAGAAACCGATGGGGAATTAGGTGTGTGGTATGAAGCGGTGTAAGTGAGAAGCAGAGATGGAGGGACAGAAGGATATTGCAGTGGCTGTGGTCTAAACAGCAGCCCACTTCTGCCTGTATTGATTGGAATGGGGCTCCCTGTGAGAGATTCTGATCAATGAGGCCATAACAGTCCATCTTCTCAGTCAGAAGTCCACTACTGGCCTCTTATCTCTCACTCTCTGTCTTTCACCCACTCACACGCCTTTCCTCACACGTTTCACCTCACTAATGTCAGAGGTGAGACCCTGGAGCTGTAAAATGTAGGTTTTATTAATTAATACAGAAGTGAGTACACCCTTTACATGTCAGATGATTTCATTTTGTATCACCTCTCAATAATTGCAACATTTCCAGTGTTTTGTCACATGAATAAAAGCAAATATTTAAGAAAAAATTTAAATACAGGTCGCAAAGTAGAAACTAAATGGCACAAAAATGGCACACCTGTGATCCCTGAGACAGAAATTAGAAAGCTTGTGATCACTGAAACAAAACTGACTCTACCTGTGATTTTGAGCTTAAATGTATGAACATTTCAAGGCAACCTTTATATCCCAGAGAGGCAATTTGTCCTGCAGTAAGCAGTGCACCACAGGGGTACACAATTTCACTACGCTCTAAAACCACACAATACACCAAAAATATCACAATAAAATGAAATGAACGATAATAAAAACAAGTAGACTAAAATAATAAAATCATTATCAGTCATTAAAATAAATAAAATGAGTGATAAAATGAGTTGTGAACACCAGAGCTTTTGCTAATTTTGACAAATGATTTGAGTCGATCTCTGTGTCTGCATCTATGTCTTCACATTTCCAGAAGAACTGAATAATATGATCATGAATCTTCACAAAGATAGAAAATTATTCCAGAAGACCAGTGACCAGGTAAAAATTAGCGGCAGTTGCAACAGTAATGAAATGGCATGTAATATGATAATACCACTAATCAGTGGTCGTCCTCTTAAAATAGTGCCACGGATGTTTCACTACTTTCAACATCGAGCTGTGAAACACAGCTTTTCAGACTTGGCACAGGGATTATCAATATAAATTAGAGTCTCTGTGACAGCTCAGAAAGTGTAAAGGACACTGGATAACGTGAACCTCTATGGATGTCGTCCAAGAAAAAAAAAGAAAAAAAAAAAAACTTGCTTGCTGTTTTGCATTAAACTGCAAGATTTAACTTGAAATGCATGAAAAGAATCCTGATGGATACTAGGAGCGTCTTCTTTGGTCAGATGAGACCAAGATAAAGTTATTAAGCTTAGGTGAGGTCCAAAAAGTTTGGCATGGATCTAGTCAGGACTAGTACAGTGAATGCATAATCCTGACAGTGAAGCACAGAGCTGGGAATGTAATGATATGGAGCTGCATGAGTGTGAAATGTATCGGGACCGTGGTATTTATATATGACTCTATGAATGTCTCTGGATAAACCAAAATGCTGGCTGAGAAGATGACTCACAGTCTGCAGAAACTTGGCAGAGGAAGAAAATTCCAACATGATAATGATCCAAAGCACGCTGCCAAAATCACACAAGAGTTTCGGAGGAAAAAAAGTGAAAACTGTGACCTGACCAAGTATGTTGCCTGACTTGAATCCAATCGAACCTTTGAAGTATTTGAAAGAGAAAGCCAGTGAACCACATCCCCTCCAGCAAAGAGCAACTGAAAAATAATCTAAGAATGGTGGACTGTCTTTCCAGAAATGTGATATCCTATCCTCCTATCCTATTATTTAAACACTTATCGCCAATTCATCATGACTATTTGCAATTTCAGCAGCGGCGGTGAGAAAAAGTTCAAAAGTGAAGTCATTCTTTTTATTACCTTTGCAGCGAACCATTTTTCCTCATTATGTTAATTTCCAGTAAAAGCCAACGCTCAAAGCGAGAGGCCCTTGAATCAGCATTAATGCAGCAATTAGCAAGGCTACACACCCAGCATCTTTTTAATCTTGCAAATTGTGATAATCGTCTCAGAGCAATGCAGTTGTGTGTAATTTACTCCACAAATCATTCATTTCTAAGGGATGTTTAGCCTAATGTGCACTCAAGCTTTTTGTCTGCGGTGCAACGAGTTGGGTCATCGCTGTTTTTTTTCCATGCATTAAGACAAACAGCTACAACAGTTGTGTTATTGTGCCGACGCTGTGCAGGAAAATGTTGTTTCAGCAGGATACTGATGAGTGTTTCCAGCCACTCAAGTGACCAGAGAACAACATGTCGACTGTTACAGTATTTTGTTTGATGAAGTATTTTGTATTGGCTGCTGCATTTACAGAGGAACGGATGAGAAATTACAAATAGATTCAGTGCTTCTACATGAACACTAAAGTAGGTTTTCTACCATCGTTTTAATAATAATGACTTCTCTAAGCTCTTTCCTGCTGGATAAACACATGTAAATGACTCAATTTTGCAATAAGCCATGTAATATTTTATTAAATTCTATCCATTCTTCTTAACATAGTGGAATAAGTATTTGTTCAAACGCCTGGCATCTCTACAACAGAATGGACATCATGAAACTACCAAGTATTCACTATGCTGGAACTTACATTGGGCAGACGGAGGTCATAGACTTGTATGTTGGTGATGCTATCTGATAATTGTGTTTTAAAGCAACAACTGACCTGACTGTGGATGAACTCAGTGGTTCAGAATTGGTCATCAGTTAAACAGGCAACAAATGTTTTGTGTACAATTGCCTAAATTTAATGCTTTTTTAAAACACAGAGGAATAGAAATAATATTTTAAAATTCGTGTTCAAATCAGAAATAAAGACTACTTTCCTGCTGCCTTTATTTTTTTTTTTAAGTTGTGTATTTGATCAAAAAGAAACCAAGCTGGAAGTAAGAGGGACACTCGAATGACAAGAAAGTGACTCTTGAGTCTGACAAGGTGCCTTCTCATGAATGTCGTGTCAAGATGTCACTTTTATAGATGTACCTCTAATAAACCAGAGGTTCTCAACTTGCTTTGCCACTTTTGCAAAATGAGGAAGTGCTTTGGTGTTTATCATAAACTGTGTAGAAAATGTGGTATAAAAGCCTGCATTCTTTCTAACAGCCAGCAGGGGGCAACTGCTCTGTTTGCAAATAGAAGTCAGATTGTAAAGAAGCCTATGAGACAATCATCCTGCTTATTCCTTGATTTTGCACCTCAGTAAACATTTTACTCATGAGTTTATGGTCTCATTCATTAATTCCAAGACTTTCTGAGAACAGCGTGGTGTTCATTTTGTAAGTTAAGAGGTCAGGGACCAGTTAATAAGCAAAAACATTAATAGAGTAAAATGAATGAGCATTAAACAGTCCAAAACTCAGCTTTCTTTGACACCAAGCAACAGCAAATGGACATTTTTGAACATTTATTGTCATTGTGAATTAGAAATGGGTCAGTGGGCCAGTTGGACTTTCAACCACACAATTTAAATTTTTAAGCAGGTTTTGAGTGTATTCACAGTTGAAAAACAGCAAAAGGAGGTTAAACTCAAGCCTGATATACACAATTCTTGCTGAATGTGGTGCACAAGTATAATACACAGCTGAAAAAAATGTGAAAGGTGATGAAGCAGCCTTAAAAATTGTGTTAAAGACAATACATCTTTACAAGAAAACATAGGAAGACTCCAGTTACACTTTGAGTGACGCTGGTGTATTTATTTACTGTATACTAACTGCTAAAAGCATGTGGATATCAAGTGATATTATATATTTCTGCTAACATTTCACCCTCTGTGAATGGGAGTTATTAAGATGGATAATTAAAAAAAGACTTAAAATGACTTTAAATAGTAACTTTCCAGAGTCCTAGCTATAACACTGGACTCTCCATCCTCACTGTGAAGTTGGGTGATACACCAAAGTGTGAACCCACAGTGGCTCTTTGGCCTCTGCCAGCCGGCTCCTGCAGAGTGCTTTGTAGTGACAAGTCATTACCTCAGCTGGCGCTTTGTTAGCAAACAGGGAATCTGTTGCTGGAGCAATCTACTCATTACTTGCTAATCACTTGAATAGGAGGACCTGTTTGTGCAGACACACATTAAGCGAAGGCGCACAAGCACAAACACATTTAGCGAGCATGCCGGACTGGACTTTTTCTGCTAAGCACAGACGTTATTGCGTTCCTAATGGTGCTTGAAGTAATTACACCCTGTAATGTTACTCGCTGTCTAGTCCTCTCCAGCAAGCCTCAGCATGGAAGCTCTGAAGTACCGCACACAATCCACCATTCTCCCCTAAATGACTCCATTAGCCAGAAGGCATCTCCAGTCTCTTCTTCTTGTGCGAGAATGAGAGGATGCATGCTTCAACGGCGGCCTAACTGACTGCAGACAAGAGGCCACTTGGTCACAAGGAGAAAACACACAAACGCATTATTAGTCATAGCTGCTGTTAGACGTCCGTGTGTGAGACTTTGAGAAAAAACTTTATTAAACAGTGAAGAACCTTCAATCTGCACCAAGAATGACTAAAGATGCTTCTGTTGTGCAAACAGTTAAAGTAAATGGGACAGAAGGAAGTAAATGAACACATTCGAGAAATTCAAGCATTGATGCAATCTGCTGCAATCTCCTCCTGTTAAAGCGACCATATGCTTCAACATACTGTCAGGTTATATTAGTCTTTTTACAACCTAATAACAATCAATAAATGACAGTTTCTGATAATAAAAGGGACAAATAAAGGTGTTGTTTGTCCGGGTGTATGACCAAATAGTGTCACAATAGATCCTTCTTAATCTGGTGGTGCCACACCATTCTGCAGCACACATTATCATTCTTGCCTGTTTGTATTTTTTTTTTTAACCAATCATATAATTGTACTTGTATTGGGTGGAGGTACGCAAAGGATGCAGCAATGATACCATTAACCCTTGATGTGCAGCGTGGGTCAGGAGATATCCATTTTCCATTGGATCTGGATCGCTTTCGACCCATGTTGTGCATCAAAGGTTTAACATAGTGATGGGGGAATTGTTTTGCATTCAGTTTGCATTGAAAACAATAATCCACTGAAGTTTCAATATGGAGGTTGTGGCTTGAATGTTGGATTTTTCGAATGTGTGTTTTCAAAATCTACCTTACTCTTGCCTTTTTTATAACACTGCATAGTCTAGCTTAATTTAAAATCTTGTTTTGCACTTTTTACCAACTTTTGTGTTGTGTTTGGAAATGGAGAAGTCTTGTTCTCGTGGAATATTTTGTAGAATATCACACAACAAAGTACACCACAAAATATAAATTTATGCCATACTTGCAAAATTTTGTCTTTGTAGTTTATCATAGATTTAATTTTTTAAAAAATTGACACAATTTCTGAGTGTGTAAAGCAAAACTAATGCAGAACTGCCTTAAACCTGCATTCTTTCTAACGGCCAGCAGGGGGCAACTCCTCAACTTCTGATTGTGTAGAAGTCTATGTGGAAATGACACTACTTCTGCCTTGATTTATTACTTCAGCAAACATTTTCCTAAGATGTTTATGGTCTCAGTCAATAGTTCTAGGCCTTTTTGAATACAGCACGGTGCTTATTTAATAAATTATGGTCTCATTTAAAGGAAAAAAGATGATAAAGCAGGATATACTTGAGGGCAGAGCTATCTTGTGATCAACCAGTCACCATATTAACGTCTTTTTCTCAGTCAGCTCCACCGCTCGCTTGTTGCATCTGGTTTCAAAAGACTAAGAGATGATGGGCGAATTTCAAATTTGAGCATTCAAAACTGTAATCAAACCCAAACCAGTGGATGGCATCATGGTGGCTACTGTTGCTTAAAATCAGCTTTTTAGTGTTGACATTGTGCATTTTGGCACCCTTATGCACAACTGTCCCATGTATAGTCTCATAAACACATTTTAAAAAGCCAAAAGAGGTGAATATTGTTCTTCTTATGTTGTTTTTTTTTGTTTCTGAATACTTCCCTTTGACTCAAAGACAACTGACTGACAAATCCATGATTAGAAAATAAAACAAAATAGCATAACAGTTACTAAAGCAACTAAAAATTTAACAAACATCTGATTTTTTTTTTTGTCTCGGGTGCTGTAAAATGAGCTTAGTAGTGATTCTATGTCAAATTCACACAATGTGCATGAAGAAAAAATAGAAAGTATCAAACAGATTGGATTTATTTATACAATGACGCACAAAATTGTACCATTTTTTACAGAAGTTTTAGTTCAGTCACACAGGAATTAGTATTTTGTTGGACGCATAATCAGCTGCTTAACTTTAAACAAATAGCTAAAGCTGATTTCCCAAACTTTGACCTTGATTACCGTTTAGTCAGTCTTGAATATTCGGAGACTGAGAAATATTTAAGGTCTGAAATCAACTTTTCAGGAGTTTTCAGAATGTTCAAATCAAGCCACGGCTCCTGTTTTCTTTTTCCGTGACTTGCAACCTTCTCTTGAACACAACACAGCTGGTTTACAGTGTTCAGGCCTCCTGCAGCAGGGCTGAAGTGCTTCTTCCCTCTCAGAGTCTGGCTCTGTGTCGATGAAAGATCCTGGACAATCCAATATTAATGCACCTCAGCCAGTGTGACTGAAATGATTGCCGCTGTAAGGCAGTCTGCCCTCCAGAAAATTCTAACTGATACCTCGTCTCTGCAGCCTCCATTCGGCCTCACGACCCGAGTCTGAAAACCCCCCGAGGGGTATTTTGTTTAAGTCATTTCCTCCTGCTTCCTCCTCGTCTATTTGATGCCTCGGACTTGTTTTCTGTTTATGACTGTGGATGATTGAGGCCCGTTGCCTCGGTGTCAGCTCTGCTCGGGGGGAGAACGCAGCAGGACACGGACAAACAAAAAGTATCACCTCCTAAGAGGGCTTCAGCTGACATTGGTGCGGGGGGGTGAGCGTTTGAGTGCAGCCTTCTCCCTGGGGGTAGACATCTTATCTCAGCGGCGTCTGGGAGGGAAAACAGGCCAATATGTCGGTGTAAAGATGTGCTGTGGGTGAGAACAGATACTGAGACCTTCTGATTTACCCGCAGTGACAGGACCACAGGGCGTCCTACTTTACTGTGCAACCAGCCGTCTGTCCAACCCAGCCAGACAGGGAAATGGAGACGAAGAAGGAAATGCATTCTGTAGTGCGATCATCCAGAATATTGAAACCTGTCATGTCTATCTGTGAAAGTGAGAGAAACCAAGTCGTCATAACTGAGCTAACTCAAAAAGAAAAGAAAAATGTGTGGATATATCTGTAAAAACCTTTAGTAAAAAGAAAATTTGAAAAAGAAAAAATTGTAGAATGCAAAAACTGCCGAAACAGTGTATATAAAGGCAAATATTTTTGAAATTATTATGATTTTAGTTGAATTAAATACATTGAAACTGTCATTTTATGGTAATACATTGTTTAAAAAAAGCTATACTTTATTCTATATATTCTATTTGTAAAAATGTAGAATTTTAATATGGACATTACGTACCGTTTTGGCCTGTCCCCCCAATTTAATACTATTTTCTATGATTCCACTCGATGCTAGGAAAATCTGTAAGTTAACTAAAATATCTATAGTTTTTTGAAAAACAAATTTAAATCCTTAATATACATGATTTTTCATTCTAAATCTAATTCTAACCTCTTTTTGCTGATTTAAATACAGTGAAAGTTGGGACACTGTAAAGGAAATGGTAAAAGAACAAATTTCTCAAAGAGATTTTTGATGTCGACATAATTCTGAAGTATATGCAATTTTTTATGATTAACATGTAAAAAAAAATACTGTGGTTTTACTAGATATTGTCTGTATTTTACAAAAAAATGGAAAAATATGTTTAAAAAAAAAAAAAAAACAGTTTTCAACCCTTAGCATACAATAATTTTCTTAAAAATGGCAAATATCTGCTTTTTTTTCTGATTTAACTAATTACTATTTGTAAAAATACAGATTTTTGTTGTGGACATTATGAACAGTTTGGGCCTTTTTCTCTCTCTTTCTTTTACAGTCAACATGTAGATTATTACTTTTCTTCTGTGGTTTTATGAGATAACATTTGTAATTTAACAAAACGGAGGAAGCGTGTAAAATAATACCATTTTCAATCCTTTACATAGATTTTTTTTTCTTTCAAATAACGGTAAAGTGGTAAACCATTATTTTTTGCTGATATAAATACAGTAAAAAGAGTGTTATTTTAAGGGTAAACATTATAAGAACTTTCTGATGTAAATTTCCTTTTTTTAATCAATGTGTAAATGCATAGTTTTCCTCCATTTGAAAAAAAAAGTGTAAAATAACTAAACAACCTTTATTTTGTGGGTATCACCAAGTTTTGTTTTTTCATCTCATTAGATTTAATGACAAACTGCTGTTGTTCTGAACATTTTTAATGGTCACTGGAATCTTTGCAGTGCTTTATAACTTTAAAAAGGAATTTAAAATCATCAGTGAGAGGAAATGCTGTGAAGCTTTGGCTTGATGCTGCAGTCAGCACACCATCATCATTCTGGTTTTTAAACATAAACTGTTCGTCCTTGCTGCCGGCCTGTTTCATGCAGATAACACGGTCACATATTGTAATAACGGTCCTTTGAAAACACGCATGAACATCTGCAGCTCTGTAAACTTACTCACTCATTGCAAATGTGCATATAGTAGATTCTCATTCACTCACTCATTCAAGCCCAATGGAAGCAGGTAAAATGTGTTTCAAAAGCAACACAGCATTGACCCCCAATACGCTATGAAAAGGCAGGGTCAAAGTATATTAACATGAAAATTAGGGCAACATTTGCCTCGTAGTTCTGCAGTGACATATCAGAAACATGACAAAGCAAGACTGAAGCATTTCCGAGTTAAAAATGGAAAGAAAATGTCTCTGGAGAGGAAAATCATTACTGCATGTTACAGTACAAAAGCTTTACAGGTACAATCAAGCTGCTGTTTCGCCAGGAAATTACCAGAGACGATCACAGCAAATTAACCCAACATGTGCTGACAAATAAGCAACGTGACTCACTCGCATGGAGTCGACACAAAAGGTGAAGCACGAGCAGCACATTAGTGAAGCAGCCTCGATGCTGTTTCCGTCAACACACGGGAGGAGTTCTAAAACATGCAACCACTGCAGTCAAAGCATGTACAACACCAGGAAATACGCTTCAGGTTGCATTTGTGTACATACCGTGTGCAAGAATTGCCAGATTTAACATTTTCACAGCTGAAACCAAAGAGATATCTCACAAAAATGGTGTAATGAGTCTGAAAATGAGGTGAATCATGTGCTGTGGGCTTCAAGATGGACATATCTGTATTGTAAATCCAGTTTTTGATTTAGTCTTAAGACGATTTTGTGAAAATCATGAGCGATAAATCATAAATATCTAAGTTAAAACCTAGAAAGGCTTGAAATGTTTCACTTCAGGTGTAAAAATGTCACTTTCCCAAGTATATAGTGCCAATTCACAACATAATAAGATGAAGACCTCGCAAAATTATACAGAGAAATCTGCTTGGGAAAGAATCAGACACAAGGAGGTCTCTGGGTATCAGTGTAGCTCAACAAACTACAGCAGAGAGAGCGAAGAGTCTAGAAATGAGAGAAGTTCAGCTATCCAAATGTTCATAAAGTACTAAAGTCCTGGTTCATGCAACATTTTGATATGCAAAGGAACAACTATAGGTCACTCTATCTAAAATCATCAAGTATTTCTCCTCAATCATCTCATTTTCCTGTTTTTTAGAGAATAAAATGTGGATATTTATAAAAATAAGTGAAATTTTAGCTTGATGATCATCAAAAATAACAAATTTTTAATTTATTGACCAAATGTTTCATATTTAAAGTATTCTATGCATTTTCTTTTGTATCGTTGTGACATGTAGCTACGTTTGGTTAAAAAAAAAATTTCACTAGTTGACTTCTGAATTATCAGTGTTTTTGTTAATATGCGCTCAAAGATGGTCCTTTTTTTTCTTCATATTTCAACTCACCATAGTCAGAGACTGTTTGATCTACTTTTCCAATATTACAGATTCTGAACCAATGACGTGATGAGAAATGACAGTGAAAGTCTTGAGCTTTTATCTTTAATAGTTTGGGAGATAATGTCATTCAAACAGCCTCAGATTTCAATGTACAAAAAAATGCAATGAAAGTGGTATGAAGGGCAATTGTTTAAAAAATGATCTTGGAAAGTATTTGATACATCAGGCAGAAGGACACTGATGATTTCAGATAGAAAAACTCATATTTGAATGGTAATGGTGTCCGACTGAACCTGATTTAAGTGACAAAATTCAAATTCTGGTGCAGCCTTGTTTCATTTGAAGCCGACATCAGCCCTCAGTGCAATAATAGAGCAATATGTTGGACATCTCCAGCTGTGTTCCTGTGAAGGCTTTATCCTCTAATAGTCCAACACTGGCTTAGTGAGTCGACCTGCCGCCATAATGGTCAGTTCACAACCATCTATCCTGTTAAGAAGAGGGCAAGGAGCAGCATGTGCAGGTCGAGTCAGGATCAGCAGACATGATCCTTCTAGACATTCTTCAAATCCAGCAAATTCAGCTTATGCAGTACATGAAGTATGTGCATCTGATCGGTAAACATCTTTACACTGTCAAACCTCAATCACCCCGAGCCCTCAGTCTCTTATCTGCTGAGTCTATCTTTACATCTCCAGCGTCCTTTTCGCGCAACTGGTCATTATTTCTGACAGCGGAATTGCACGTCTCAGAGGAGCATTAGAAAAACTGCATTCAGACCCTCCTTAGCTGCTCATAAAACACAAACCTGCCCCCACCCCTCTTGCAGAATATAAGGAAAACAGGTTTTTAGATTTAACTTGTATTTCCCATAAACTCACTCATCCCCCGGTGCTCCGGCAAATAGATCTTTTGTGAGCCGGTGTCCTGAGCACTCTGGGGAAATGAAACCATAGCAGGTCCTCCAGTGCCCCCATCAGGATCCTCTCTGCAGCTCCAGTCCCCCTCTTTCATCATTCTTGTTTCACTCTTCCTACTCCACCGCCACCACCACAACCACAACAACAGCTTCTCCTTTTCCCTCACGTTGCTGCTAAACCCAGGAAAAGCCCAGAGTACTGCCGTCGGGTGAAGCCATTACGAAACTGCAAACAGACACGTTGGGTCGACAAACACTGGTGAGCATATAGGTGGTGCAGAGCTAACAGACAGGAAACGCTACACTGCTGCCGCTCCACCGGGACCTGAGCCACGCACATAGGTACAGATGGGTACACAAATGAAGATTAAATCACATATGGAGCACAGGAACACGTCAGGACATACAGCATCTGTCAGCGAGGATTATATTACGAGTGCTTTGTCCAGGAGCAAATGCAAAAAGCCGAAGGAGGAGACGCAGGAAAGGCAGAGAAACCTCCACTTGTTATTGCACCTGAGGCCAGAGAGTCGGTTCGCTCCGCAGCCTGGCTAATGGTGCGACGTCCGCCGGCATATTTCACCGGACACATTTACATTTGCTGCCGCTCTGACCTCGTCGTAGCACATCTCATTTGTCCCCTACGTCTGTGCGCAGCAAAGGATAATGGCTGCATTGATCAGAGACGTCCCCGATGGGTGGTCTTGTTCCGTCAAGGCTGAGAGAAAACGAGGCCCAGAACCGGATGCCCTCTGCTGCAACCCGCCGTGACGCATCAGCCAATCAAATATCCATCTTGGCCGTTGCCTTCCTGCTCCACAAACACTATCAAAAACCAATCCGCTGGCCCGTTCCCTCATACCTTCATCATTCACCTTCCCTTCTCTTGAAATGATCATCTTTATATACAGAATAACAGAAGAAAACGACGGAATAAATGAGTGGCGACACGGTGAATGCAGATGCTGCTACTCAGGGCCGAAGAGGTCATTGGGTGGTATAACGAGAATGACAATGAGATGAATTATATGCTGTGGCCTTCGTGGTCAACAGATCTCAACCTGGTTAAAAACTACAAAGATTTTAGGGTAACATCAGCTTCAAAACACCAAATGAGGGACCATCTTTTGGAAACATGGTGCTCATTTAAAGATCAGGCCTGCAACTAGCCTGGTAGATTAGCATGTGCTAGTAGAAATAATAGGTTGCAGGTACCTTAGAGGTAAAATAATTGAGCTGTTATTCCAAAAATTGTAGATTCCAATCCTTGGACAGATGTTGGCATGATCTGTGTTACTCCTTTTTTGTGCACGATCCACAACCTAAAATAAGCAGAATAAACCAAAGCTTGGAGCACATGTCAAGCCAAAAGTAAAATTTTTTGGCATAACAAGACTGTTTTCAGGTTGATTTTAAGATGTGTGCACAGAAAAAAAAACACATATGAAATGTGATTTTTGCAAATCTGGTCCAAACTACATTTGGAGGTGGTTTGAAATGTAAATCCGAGAAGATTCATACATACAAATTGGATCTCCAAGTGCCTCTAAAGAAGAAGATCTGAGTTTCTCATTCCAAAGTCAAATGTGATGTTCTTGTTCCTTGGAGTACCAGAGGTAACAATAATAAATATCCATCTTAACATGCATAAAAAATGGTGTAATGTGGATAATATTAAGAGTAACTTTTAACATAATGAGAAAACAAACATCAGCATTTAAAATAAAAAGGGTTTGGACCATATATGCTTCATAAAAATGTCTGTAAATGTGTGAGAGTTGATATGAGAGGAAGATGCGTGTGTCCAGGATTATTGGTTCCAGATTGTGGTTTTCGCTCCTGTGATTTTAGTGTGATTTTCTAATTTTTTTGGTTCAACAAAGCAGTTCATTTTGATGTATGAAGAACTGAGCATGAGTAGCAGGCAACTATGAGATCTGTGGAGACTTTGAAATGACACTTGGAGACGCCTCCTACCTCCCAGAAGAACCGATCAGGAGGATTTTAAATTGACTTTTGGTTGTAAATATCCATCCAGTTTCACACCTGATGCAGGGAAAGAATGTTTCTATGAACAGAAGTCTGTTGTGAGTGGTTCCAAATGGTTGTAGACTCAGATTTATAGCTGTGAGAAAGAGTGTTAGTGGTTGCTGAGTTTATGATCTATGGTGCATTGTACATCAGTGTGTTCTTCTGGTCTAAAGTACGCTATGAGAAGAAGCTACCCTCCTACTAGCAAATATAAGGATGGAGGACAGCATGGAGACCAGCAGTCTGTGGACCAACTCTACATCAATCGTCTGCTGGTACATTGGGGGACTTTGTGCAGGAAAAGCTGAGAGAAACCTACCGGAACTAGACGATTTGTCAAGAGATAACTGGAGGCATCAATGTTAAACTGGAACAGCCAGAGGAGGGTCCACAACACCTTTTATCATGTACTTATAATGCGGTTTTGATGTCTCTGACAGCTCAAGAGTATTCAGGCAGCATCGCAGCTTTACGGTTTTATAGATATATCTACCCAGCAGCTGGCCTCAGAGATGCACAAGGGAAATTGCAAAAGATCTGCAAAAAGTTCAGTTTCCAAAGCCAGTGTCCTCTGCAGACATTCTGCTGCCACTCTTTATCACAGCGAATTAAAAAGCAGTGATGGGACCACAGTGGTGTCTTATTCAAAGGTGAATCTTCCCATTGTGACTCTACAGGAATATAATTATGCACAGTATGTCCAGATCAAGTTCAATACATCCATCTGAAGCTGCAGCGGTACCATCATTGATTTTTTTGTGCAAATTAGTATCTCAAATAAACACAAGTTGTCATAATGATTTTTTCATAAGGAAATTTCTGGATCCATCTCATTGCTTAAATGACCCAGTTCAACCTTTTGAACCCCCAAAACCCATCTGCAAGTTGGAAAGGCATGTTTTCGTTTTTAAAAAAATTCCAGAATTACACCGTTTATTCAAATTAAAAACGGTAAAAACAGAAAGAATCATTGCATATTCAATCTTTCAGTGGTACTTTAACTGATCGTGTAAAGTTCTATCAAGAAACTTACACAAATCTAATCTTAAAGTTGTGCTATTTTATCAAAATTACTTTGTTCTGTTTACAGATTCACCAAAAATGACCTGTTTGCTCTAACCAGATTCGGTAAAGTATAAAAAAAATCTGTGCTCATTTGCATAACCATGAAGCCATTAGTGACTCAGTGACCAGTAGTTACATGAAAAATCCAGGGACTTTTCAGCTATGGCATTATTACTGTGTCATACTGTGTAGAAGACATGTTTGAGTTCTCTCTCCTTCTAGTCACGGTTCCTCTGTTTCCATAGAGGTGCTGAATGTTATATTGCGGTGAAAATGAGCCCATAGTGAGTAAAAATGTTACAGGAGTTCAGAGGGCTAAAGCAGCATCTGATTCACATTTCTACTTTTCTCACTGTGACCTTACTATTATATGTATGTGTTGAAGAGTGCTGAAGTATTTACACAACATATAGATATATATCTATACATGTCTGCTGACGCCTCCTTTCTCCCCACTCTGAGAGTCAAGGTTGTGTGTGGAGGATATGGACATCGCTCTTATCATTTGGAGAAAAAAAAACAAACAAAGGTTGAACACTTTAAAGTCTGACAGCTCTGGAGTTCCATTAAGAATTCCTCTAAATTTACAGTGAGAGCAAAACGGCACAGCTTGCCGCCCACAGAAACAAGGCAATCACTCACCTCAGCCCCTCCACACAGCCGGCAGACAGCATTTACACACAAAGATCCAAAGACAAATGTTCAGCACACACACTCACACCTATCCACAGATTACATAAATATATCTAAACACACACAAAGCCAGGGGAGTGTGCAGATGATAGTGCAGATGAGTTCTCGCTCCAAGTGTGTGTGGGTGGATAAGGATCCGTCATGGAAAAGGTGACGTCTGGTGCCAGCGCAAACAAGAGGTGGAGGATCGGAGGCCGCAAACCACCAGCCAATCTCTGACACCTCTGAGACACATCGGGGAGAAAGCACACACATATATGCATCATTTCTCCTCCACATCTCACATTCGCAGCTCGACATGCGTTTCTTTGGGGGGTTCTTACAGGACTTTGCTATTTAGCACTGATGACATTCAGAAATATTGGATGTTCTTCGGTTTCTAATCTCTTCCTCGGAGGTTATTAAAAGTCAGGGCACGTGGCACCGCACTTGCAAGGACCCCTCATCTTGTTTTCATCATCATCATGTATACGTTTCTGTGAGAAAGACGAACGGGAAAAACTGCGATTGAGCCGCGACGATTTTCACTTTTCCAAAATCGCATATAGACACAAAACTGGCAACAAAATCAATAAATCCCCAGCTGTCTTCCCAGGAGTCCTGGTGTCTCGCGGGGCACGCATGAATATTAAATGGCCTCTTGTAAATCAAACAGTGGTGTGTTAGTGAGCGCTGAAACGGAATTAGTTGGGAAAAAGGCACATAATAAATTGACTCAAATCTTCTCCCTGCATGAAAAAGACACAGCGAAAGTGTCAGAGAGGCCTAATGGCTTCGATTTCTTCTCTTTACTCTCAAGCTTTGCATCTTCCTGCACTTCCAACGTGGGCTAATAATGATAACAAACAGGGTCATAGTGTTGCTTTGATCTCATCGTTTCACTCTGTAACATGACATGTGCGGTGTACATTGATTTGCATGCAAGTTGACATTTGCTTCTCCAGAAAAGAAGCCGCCGATGGACACAAAGTGGGGTTTTTTTTTTGTATTTCTGGACCTTCTCAGATGCAGCCTTGGATGGTAATGCAGCAGGGAGACAGAAAGCAGCACACATGAAGAGAGAGGTGATACAGGTGAGAGAGAAAATCAACCAGCTCTCACACAGAGACAATCAATAAGCTCTCTTCTCAGTCTATTTCCTATGGGCTGCCCTCAGTAATAGCATCGTGTGTGTGTGTGTGTGTGTGTGTGTGTGTGTGTGTGTGTGTGTGTGTGTGTGTGTGTGCGTGTGTGTGTGCAGGGTGATGTGATAGTAAAGTATGAAGCTGCTCTGGGACTCACACTAATTGTTACTTTTGTCATAAAGAGGGCAGAGCATTCGCTGGTAGGTAGAGATGCAGGTACGATGTCAGCAGAGCTTAAAAAGAAGAGTCTGCTTTGATCTGAATAGAGAAAAAATAAAAGTCTTTTGTGATATTTATGTGTTTAGTTCATTTAGGTTCATGCTGCTAAATATACAAGAAGTGTGTCTGCTCAAGTGGAAGAGGAGGCGGCATTTTCTGGACCGCAGTCGGAGGAATCTTGTTTTTCAAGCCACCTACTGAATTTAATAAGGCAGTCGTGCATATGCATTTGTTTAATTACAGTTCACGTCTTGAATGCGACTCAAGTTTGGTTTAACAATAATTATCTTCAGCTTGCCAAAGTGTACTTGTAAAACATTTTGGCATTTCCTTCAGGAGCTGCAGTAAGACTGATTACTCCATCAAGGAATGCAGCGGAGTTATGTGACGATCGGCGTAAGTTTGTCTGTGCACAATATTACTCAAAAACGGAATAATGGATTTGGATGAAATTTGATGAAAATGATGGTGCCGGTGAGTGCGGCAGCCATCATACCTGCTCCAGCCCCACTACAACTTTTTATTGAACTTTTTGCACGACCTTTATCGTGTTGTGTCCTGGTTGCATTAAATACAACTGAAACACACTGGTGAATATTGGTTTATCATCATATTCTCCACCTTCTGCTGTCAATGCGTCCTGGCCCAGCGAGATCCTGCGGGGACTCTCAAACAAAAGCAACAATGACAATGGATGCTGGCAGGGCAACAGGCCCCGTGGGAAACGAGCCGGCATCAGGAACAGGCTGAGGCTACGAGCACACCAACCGCCACTACCTAGCACCCTGCTCGCGAACATCCAGTCCCTGGACAACAAGCTGGATGAGCTCAGAGCCAGGATAAGGTACCAGAGGGACACAAGAGACTACGACATCATCTGCCTCACAGAGACGTGGCTGCCCCCCACGATCCCGGACCACGCCGTTCAACCAGCAGAGTTCTTCACAGTTCATCGTATGGACAGAACGGCTGAGTGGGGAAAGTATAAAGCTGGGGGTGTCTCTCTGATGACCAACAACAACTGGTGCAGAGATGTTTATCTCTCCAAGTCCTGCTCGCCCATCCTGGTACTTTTAACCATCAAATGCCGGCCTCTCTGCCTCCCCCGGGAATTCACCTCTTATTCTCAGCGCCGTCTACATTCACCCGCAGGGGGGACAGGGACGCTGCATTACCCAAGCTACACGAGGCCATCCCCTGCTACCAGGCTAACCACCGGGAAGCTGCCCTCATCGTGGCTGGGGATTTTAACAGTGCCAATCTGAGGAAGGTGATGCCAGAACTTCGACAGCACATCGCCTTCCCCACCAGAGGAGACAGAACTTTGGACCACTGTTATTCTCCCTCCAGAGACGGCTATGCAGCAAAGATGCAACCACCATTCGGCAGGTCAGACCACACCTCCATCCTCCTTGTGCCCAGGTACAAGCAGCGGCTGAAGCAAACAGCTCCTGTGGAGAGAGAAGGGACGTGTTGGTCTGACCAATCACAGGCTGCCCTGCAGGATGCTTTGGAGAGAGTGGACTGGGAAATGTTCCAGCGCAGCTATGGTGATGACGTCAGCGCATTTACGGAGACGGTTGTGGGATTTATTTGGAAACTAGTGGAGGACACTATCACCAAAAGAACTGTCAGGGAGTTCCCCAACCAGAAGCCGTGGATGAACAAAGGCATCCACTCTGAAGTCCCGCACCACCGCCTACAACACAGGACTCACTACCGGAGACATGGGACCTTACTGAGCCGCTACGTAGAGCATCCGCCGAGCCATGAGGGAGGCCAAACAGAGGTACGGGGAGAAGCTGGAGTCACAGCTGCAACAGAGGGACACCAGGGGACTATGGGAGGGACTAAGAACTGTGACAGACTCTTTTTAAGATGATTTATAGCATTATAACTGTCACATTCCACAGAAGACATTTTAAGTTCTCTCTGCTTCTAGCCATGGTTCTTCTGCTTGCTTAGCAGTGCAGGACTTTACATTGCAGAGAAATATGAGTTCACAGTGAGTAAAAAAACACAAATAAACTGCTTTGGGTTCGGAGGATTAAACTTCTTTAGCTTGATTCTAGTCAGGATGCATATTATAATTAAGGCGGGGAAAAAAGCGCACACAAGTGCATTAAAAGTTTTGTTTGGTTTGACTAAAATCACAAAAGGGTTTAGCAAATTCCAGTTTATCTTCTATGCGCTTTTTGAAAGAAGCCAACAGTTGCCAGCAGCAGATCAACAGTGAGACTCTTTCAAAGTATCTGGCACTTTAAGAAAGTGCTTTAAACTCTTTCCCCCCTACTGTATTTGTTAACGCTACAGCCACATTTCAGCAGTGGGGGGATGATTAAAACCTCATCCTGTAGTTTCTATGCATCACGCTGCTGCCCGTCCCTCTAAATCTCCACCAGAGGCAGGAAATAAAAACCCAGCGTGACACACGGGGGGGATGACGAGGGTGGAATTTCCACTCGGGTGCAGGTGAACCCAGCGATTCATTAAAAAGAACGAGCGAGTCAGCAGGAGTGTTACGGCGAGGAGGAACTCTGAGGCAGGGAAGGCGGCTGTAGTCTCCATCCATATGGTCGGCCAGTTGGCTGGCAGGCCAGGAGTCGGGTCTCAGTGATGCTGAGCTTCACCACGCATGACCGCCGAATCATCCAACACACATCCTGAACCAATTCCGCTATAAGAGTGTGTGCTGCTGGACAGGTGCACCAGATGTCCACTTTCCACTCCTGTGGCCGTTGTCACTAACATGCTCCGGTATCACGGGAGCAGACGGAGGCCAAATGGCAGCAACGGAAACCAGCACCGGAGTGGGAGGCTGGCTGCATCTGGCAGGCGACCCGGGTAAACACCGAACATGGCAGCGGTCCAGGAAGTGTTTCAACCATGTTAAAAAAAATAAAAGGCAAAAACGTCAGAAGTTGGTCAGAGAAAGACACAGCAGGCAGAGTGTGGAAAAAAACTGATGTACAGGTGGACCAACAAAAAGAGAAGGATATCCCAGAGAATTTAATCCAAAAATATCCACACAAATTAAAAAAAACAAAAAACCCAAATCATAGAAACAAGGAGAAAAAACTTGATAGTAGCAAAACAGGACAAACCCACAAAGACAAGAGGACAAGACTGTTTTAACACTCAGAAGAGGCTGTGTGGACAACATGCAGAAACTAATCATAGCAATTAAAAGGGATTGAAAAAGAGACGAAAACGAAAATTAAAAACACAAGCGACACACAAGGGAAAGGAAAGGAAATTTCAAAATAAAACAGGAAGGGGCCAAAAAGGGACCTAAAACTTACTAAGACAAACAGAAAAAAGGAAAATACACAAGAATTAATCACAAAAACAACACAAGAAACCATACTCCAAATCCATGACAAAAACAAAAATCAACTGCCTGCCTCATTCTAAAGATGACCTGATGAATATATTTCATGACCTACAAGAATTCCACTTCATACAGTTTTAAATCCAGATTAGGTGTCTGCTTTTCTTATTTTCATGTGACTTTAAAAGCAAATTTTAGGGAGATTTCTGATTATGTGCTTTATTGCTGAAGTTTGATGGCATTTTCACATCTGTACTAACCAAAAAAGACAGTATCTACATTTTTTTAAACCAGTTTTACACTTTAAACTCATGAATCTATTGTGTTGATGAATGAACTTCAGACATGGTAGGATGATTTTGTTATCTCCAAAAAGATCCAGTTGCCCCTTTGTGTTCTGCTTTTATGCTAAGCTAAGCTAAACAACTGCTTGCTGTTGCTTCATATTTAAAGCACAGAGAAGGAATTCACTGTGTGGCCATTTATTAAACCAGTAAAATCTGATATTTGTGCTTCAAAGTTACAAATTTAGTAGTTTTTCCATGACGGCAACCCATTCGTGCCTTAAAATTGCTTTGATGTAGCTCTACAATGTTGCTTTATGACTAACAGGTTTGAAAGGCGGGTTGTCTTTAAAAAGAAATACACTAAAATGACATCAGAGTGAGAAATAGTAAAAACAGAAACATTAATCTGATTTAGAACTTTCTGTTGGTTCCTGAATAAACCGAGTCATCTGTGGTGTTGTTTCGTCACCAAATCTAAGATAGCAATTGTGATATTTCATCACAATCACTTTATTCTCTACGTCCCATTTAAAAATTTGCCAAAAATAGACTGTTTGCTTTAACCACGTTCTGTAAAAACGGAAATTCTGCACTTCTTAGCACAATAAAAAAGATATTAATGACTCAGTTGTGACCAACAGTCACATGGTAAAAATTCAAAGTGTTTTTGCTGAACTGGGTTGAACTGCAGGCAGTGTTTACAGAAAGCAAATATGAGACAAGTGTGGAAACAAATTTTTCTTTTTAAATAGAATTGTAAACTATCTATACTAAAGAAAGCCATATTTTTTTACAGCATTGATAACATGTTGGAAAAATGTGGTACATGTTGATTCTAGGTGTTTGGGTTTTTTTTGCAGTTTTGTAAAATAATTTTTAAAAACTTTTCCCCTCTTATGATTTATGGCATTGTAGCCATCTCTTGTTATACAGAAGACATCTTGGAATTCTTTCCATTTCTAGCTATTGTTGTGCCAAATAAGAGGAAGAAACAATGTCATCTGCGTTTCTCTTAGATCGTGAACTGCACATGTCCCCGCTTCCTTGATTGTGACTAATAGTATTTGGACAGAGCACCCAGCTGGTGGATCGGCAGTATGGGGTAGCGCATCTGCTACCCTTCTCGACTTCAGCCTGACCTCTCGGAGGGAAGCCGACACACAAACACACATCGCAGGAGGCCGCCGTCCCACGCAGGGCAGCTGAGCGAGCGAGCTAACAGCCTGTGACCACGCTGTAATTATGAGCCGTTTTCTAATTATGAAGCACTTCGCTGGTTCTGCCTCAGCCACTGAAACTTTATTTTTTTATTTTCGTTTATAGCCTGCCTGGATTCGGTGACAAAAACTCAAGATGAAGGGAGGAAAAAGTCGAGGTTAAGGGGTGGGGGGAAATGGCGCTTCAGAGATTTAGACATTAATGAGAAAAAGGAAGGAAAAGCATAAACAGTGAGGAGAAGCAGGCGTCCCCGAGTTCTAGTCCTTCTCAGCGGGACTTTCCACGGAAAAAAGTGCCAGCAGGCTGCCTGTAAAACAGAATCATTACACCATTAACCCCCAATCCATCTTCATTTGACCATGCTGTAAGAAGCTATATCAGCAGAGAAGCCGCGGAGCTGCTCGGAGTTGACTGTGGAAATGGGGGTGGAGCGAGGGGCCAGCGCCACTAAGCATCCCCCCACCAAGAGTCCACGAGTCTGGGCACGACCGAGCCTGAAGGCAGCCTTTCTCTGCCGCACTTCCTCCCTCTCCTGTGGATCCGCGGTTGGGTGCAGCAATGAGAGGTGACTTGTGGCCGATTGTGATTTATGTGATGGTGGGTTCGGCTGCAGCAGGACGTGGGCCGGCGGAGGCGAAAAGATGGATCCGAGGCATGACCGAAGGAGACAATCTGATTACAGCCTTCTACCTCCTTTCATCTTCATCTTCAACACTCGCCCGGTTTCGCTCGCTTCTTTTTTTCCACCGCAGAACGACTTCATGTCACCATGGTAACCTCAAAAACCTGGGAAGAGGCCAAGTGCCCAGAGTGGTGACCTGATGGCGAAAGGAGGAGATGGACACATGTTGAGGTGTCTGTGCAGCATCCTCGTCCTCACGGCGAGGAGACTTTTATGCAGAGAAAACGTTAATGATGCATGAATACAGATGAAGGTATTCTGGTAATCTGATTCATAAACAGTTTCCAAAAGATGAGGAAGTTGGCGGGCTTGAAAGACATGTTATATTATTTTTTTTAATATATATATATATATATATATATATATATATATATATATATATATATATATATATATATATATATATATACATATATATATATATATATATATATTTAAAAAACTGCCAAATAACCATCACTTATCAGAGCCAGAAACAGTCAAAACTTTTTTTTCCAACTTTCTGAAAGCTCTTCAACTAATTTAACTACTTCGTTCTTCATGTCTCTTTTAAAAAGTTGCCAAAGATAAATCCTTTGCTCTAGCCAGATCCTGTAAAAAGCAAAAAATTCTAGGGTTCTTGGTGCAACCGTGAAGCCATTTTCAACTCGGCTGCAACAAATAGTCATGTGAAAAAAATTCGGATTTTTTTCTGGCTGAACTGCAGGCAGTGTATTCGTGGAACAGACAGAAGACAAGTATGAATCATATGTTAAATGTAAGTTGTAAAAAATAAAACAGTAGATAGATTTTTCTCTAAACAGGTGGTCCTCGGTTTACGACGTCAACCTACGAGGTTTCGTCAGAACTGGTTATGTGCAACTAGTTGACGAGTGGCGCGGACAATTACGTCGTCATGCGGCGCTACTAGACAGCTTTGTTTACATTTGACGGTTGTACGCCACCATGGATTGTGCTACATTCGCTAACTATTTGCCCTTCATTATGGCTCCTAAATGTAAGTCAGACTCTTCTAATTTCAGTGCTTCGAAGAAAAGGAAAGCCATCTCCATGGAAATGAAATTGGATGCAATAAAATGCTCAGAACATGGCCAAACACCAACGAACATCGATCAAGTTGCAAAAACGGTGCAACATGCTGTAGCGACCCTCTGATGAACGAGTGTGACTTTATCTCGTTCTCTGGTCGTTTGTTGAACCTTCACACAGGCTACTGTGGGATGTAGTCAAGACCTACAAAAAACTACAAAAAAACCTATAACTTAGCTCCAGAATTAGCCACCATTCCCAGCTCTCTCTCGCTCCATACAGACACACACAAGCGCAACACACACTACTGCTGACTCTCAGCCAATCAGAGGTGAGCTAACTAAACATGGTGCATTCACTGACATTAGGTAAATCTGGAACTGAACAATAAACATCGAAATCTCAATATCAGTCCGTTACAATATTCTGTTATCTTCTTGTGAAATGACTCATACATGCATGAAAGTCATTGGGAGTCATAACTTTTCCAAAGAACTGATCGATATTGTGATGTACATAATGAGTTTGTTTACATTTTCACCAGAGTTCCAACTTACGGCGAAAATCGACTTACATCAATCCGTAGGAACGGAACTTTGTAAGTCAAGTCTATATTGGTAGCACTTAGACACATGGAAAAATTATGTACATGTTAATTCCAGGTGTTTGTGACATTTGTAAAATAAATAATTAAAGAAATTAAACTTTTGTCTTTTCTTGTGATTTAACGTTGTAATACACAAAAGACACAAGGTGCCATAGGCTGTTTCCATAGATGTGCAGGACTTTATATTGCAGTAAAAAAAAAAAAAGCCCATACAGAGTAAAAATGTGACAATAGTAGGAAAAAAAAACATGCCTATAACCTGCCTGCAGGTAAACAAACACTTGTCTGACTTAACCTAATCAGTTCACATGCTGAAAACATTCAGTTCATATTTTTCTTCTTTTTATTCATTTCTTCAGCAATGCTTTTACCTCAGTGTACCTCAGCTTCTTCAGCTTTCAGTGGTTTTACCTGAACTCATTCAGTGCCTCCACTCATCTGAACTTTTTTCAGACCTTGGATCTTGAGCTTTGAATAAAAGAAAGAAAAAAAAAACATTTTCATCTCATCTCAGTCATAATTTAAATCACAATTTTCTTCAGCTGCTTCCAGTTTGTACACTTACCGTGAAGCATTTTTCTGAGAACCACATTTGCAGAATTTTATACTCGAGGAGAATAAAATGATTAGCAATCTTCAGTCCACTTGCATGTTGGTTGTAGTCTATGCGAGGAAGTGTGAACAAACCAAGCTGGTATCAAGACGTTGCATATTTTTAGAAACATAGTTCCCAATCTTTATCACATGTACAACAAAATCTCTCTTATCAGCCTGTATGAACAATCTTTTGCATCTGACTGTCTCTGAATAGTCACATTCTGTAGGTCCTGTGTCCCTATGACAAATAATCATAAGGTATTTGTACTGTTTGAGTTGAATTCGCACAATTTTCCATGCTGTGTGACGACCATTTTGGATAGTTCACCTTTCTTATGTATCATGATTTTCAAACTTCTGATTATTTACTGCCATTACATTTGGCATCTGTGATTATGCATTTCTACATGTATAGTAACTATATGTAAAAACATGGTTTAAATAGCTGGATAGTCTTGATTATGTTTCCCCCATATGCTTCAGTCAACACTTCCGTGAGCCTTTTTTACTTTAACAGTTACATGTGTCCTTTGGGACTTCGAATCTTTGACTCTTTTCAGTATTTCATCTCATAGTTCAGCTTCATTAGGCAGTTAAAGTTATAGTGCCTCCAAATTGGGTTGAATTTGTCAAGTTCACAAGAAGAGTATATTCCCACTATTGTGATATTCATGAAACTCAAGAGTTCACAAGTTGCGATGCGTTTGTCAGTGTTTCCAGAGATGGTGGAGAGTGTAAAAGTTACTGTTTTGCTGGATTGTAAGTAATATATTGCACTTTCAGTCATGTAAGGATTGCTTTTCAAATTTATGATTTGAGAAAAATACATGTTATTTCTAGTGGTATTATGTAATAGTTATGTCTTTGCATTTCTACATTACATGCTTGTTAGCATGCTAAATGTTTAGCCTCAATGGTTTCTGTATGCAGAAAGTGACGTCCATTGTGTTGTCGTTGTCATTGTTGTACACAACTTTGCAGGCTCACAAGTTTCATTTAAAGGCAGCATTACAATTTAACTTTGTAAAATACTATGTAGAAACTTGTCTACACTCAAAGTAACTTCCATAGATGGATAAAGATGACAAAAAAAGGACTAGAATAAAAGCCATCACTTGCCCAAAAACGTCAAGGCGCCTTCCGATCAGCTGTTAGACATGTGATTAGACTAGATTAACTTTTACCACCTTTCTCATGTCTTTCGCTGATGCTCTTTACTCTACTTTCACTAGTTTCAACTCAAAAGGACACCTCAACTCCTCTAGTAGCTCCACTTCAAACCCTGCCAGATCTCAGGTTTTCAACCATGAACAACACCAGACTGAGCTTTTCTCAGTTCCAGGTTTTACTTAGAAAACACTGCAGAGGTTTGCAAGGACAAGAGTTTAAGGTCATAATTTTCTGACGGAAACAGATGGATGGTTCCCTCTGGGCTGAGGTTGAGTTGCTACTCTGAGCTAAAGAGTTTATGTGTATTGGTATCTTGTTCAGGAGTGCTGGAAAAATGGAGATGGACAGATGGATTGGGGCAGTGGGGGTTTACCGGCCGTCGTGGTGAAGAGGAAGCTGAGCTGGAAGCCGAAGCCCTTGATTTACCACTTTGTGAATGTTCCAAACCTCACTATGGTCCAGAGCTCTGGGTAGTGACTGAAAGAATGAGGTTGGCTAAAATGGGTTTCCTCCAAAGACTGGCTGGACTCGGCCTTAGAGATATGGAGAGGAGCTTGGACATCTAGAGGGAGCTCCAAGTAGAGTTGGTGTCAAAAGAAGTCAGATAAGGTGGTTCAGACTTCTGATGATGACGCCTCCTAGCCTATGACGGGAAATTTTGACTGGTCAAAGGTGTTTTCAGAACAGATAAGGAGACCTTGAGAATAGTATGTGGGGTCTGAAGGGGTCAAAACAGACTATTTTTGCTCAGGAAATAAAGCCAAAAATTGGCATTAGCTTTATTTTTTTGCATATTTGAAACTTATCTTGTGGTATAAGTTCATGTTTGTCTGGTGAGAAGTCTGCATTTTGAAAATCTGGCCTTTTCCCCTCTGCCACATCTTTTCCACATTTCTGGCTTACACATCAGCCAACACCTCAACCGGCAACACCTTTCATTTTTCACACTTCAACTTAAGCATTAATTACCTCTAATGAACCCTCCTGGCTAGATTTATCAGCTTCACTTCCAACTGATGCTTCATCTCCTTTCAGCAGTTCAACATCAAGCCTCCCTCAGATACGAACTGACACTTCAGTTTCCTTCAGTATTTCAGAATGTTGCATGTTTGTGTGATTTTGCAGGCAATTTTCAGAACATGGTTTGGAAAAAGTGAATCATTTTGATAGCAGGACCTTCTAGATTTGATTATAGCTGCATAATTTCTGCTGCTTTTGAACAATATCATTAGAGAGAAGCTGAATATGCAAATGTGCCACTGACAAAAATTTAGTTTTCCTTTTTGAGTTTTATTCAGATAAATATCCATGAACCAATGCTACGTTATTGACAACTGAAAGGACATACATGTGCTGCATGCAGGCTTAAAGAGGGTGGACTAAACCCTGCTGTGTTCTGAGACTGCCATCAAGTGGAAGAAAGAGGCAATGATGGTGCAGCTTTCATTTCTGCATTACATTTTCATAAAGAAAACATTATAGATTATGAAGATAATACATAAATTAAGCAAAATATCTCCTAATCCTCAATCCTGCTTCAGATTTCTGGTCTGTGCAACCATTCTAGGAGGAAAATAAGGTGATAAAGTCAAGAGTTTAAAGCTGAAACTCCAGCAGTGGCTCCCTAATATACATATTTACATTGGCACAGACGAATGCTGACTCCCATAATGATGAAGGTGTGCAGCTCTAAATCACTGAATCACAACACAGACGTAAATACGAGGAGATGATTGTCTCATTTGCTGCTGGGCGGCAGCAGTGAAATGTTGGTCTTCCTCTGGATTAGATCATTTATCACCATCATCAGCGCCGCGTCGCTGAGAGATGTGAAAATAGCTGACCGCTCAGTGCAATCTACTCCTGACTAAGGCTTTGTAAGAAACACAAAAGAGCCCAAAAAAATCAGCTTTAGAAAAAAAAAAGGTGCTGGCTGGTGCAGTTTGAACGTCAATAAATCATTATCGCTGTGATCTGGAAGTTACGTCGCAATCAGGCGATAAGAGCGGGAAAAAGGTGATGAAACGAGAATCAGTGATCATTATGAATAAATATGCTGTCAGGAGAGGAACAAAAAGTTAGAGAGGAACGACAGCGAATGAAAACCAGAAGATGACAAAAGGTTTCATCATGGAACAAAGCATTAGAGGTGATTTTAAAAAGTTAAATGTGCAGAGAGCAAAAGATGCGGAGATAGTGGACATAAGCAAGCTTGAGAGTCGGAAGTTTGAAAAGAAAATGGAAAAAAAAAAGATGGTTCGGGGTTTTAATAATAATGGAGAGGAAGGCAGTGGTACATAGAGTCCATGTTTGGTGGAAGAGCACAGCCAGACGAAGCATGTTGCTGAGGCGTGTCCAAAGGGACTTATTAAATAGAAGCAGTTCTAATATGTACATTGAGGGAAGCTGGCGGGAAGCTCTCAGGACTGTTCATTAGCACATCACCAACCCAGACATCAAAATGACATGTAATTATGTGACTCAGAGGAAGTCACTCGGTCCATTCAGCAAAAAAAAAAAAAAAAAAAAAAAACCACAGTGGCAGACTGGAAGTTTTTTTTTTTTCAGAAGTTATTTTCCTCCAAACTTCGAGAGCTTTACGACAAAAGATCCTCCGGTAATTTTGAAAAGGGAGCATAGCTTTGATAAATCAATACCTATTTCTCTTTTTGCTGAAAGGCTTGAACACATTGTTGGAGGATCAGGGGACACAAAGAAGACAGAGTTGTTTAAATTGTTCAGAAAAATTTAATCGGTGAAAAAATCCAAAGACTGATTTACAAGTCTGGAAGGAATTCACTTCCTAATTTCAAATACAGTTTGTGTTGAGAGATCCTTTTGTGCTGGTGTGGTATCCAACATTTTAAAGTACATTTTACATTTTTCTGTCAGTACACACTGTGAAAGAAAAGAAAAAAAAACTATGGTATAATGGTAACCATCTCATAAAAGCAGTCATTAGCATAAAGAATATTTAAACGGGCAAAAACATGAAAATACTACTAATAACACCACTGTATTTTGACAGATTGACAATGTTTATAGATATGTTTTTTAATAATAATTACATTTTCTAGCTTTGTTTAACATACAGCTAATTATATGCATTATAAAAACAGATATTCAAATGATATATAAAAAGATAACTGTATTTTGAAATATCACTAATGTTAAAAACATGAATTCAATATTTTTATTACAAAAACATCTGTAATTGTATGTAAAATTACAGCACCAATATTTCTTTTTCTATTACTTGTCAATAATTGCATCTAACTTTTAGGAATATATTTACAGTTTTAAACTTGAAATGAACAGTTTCATCTATTAAATATAATTTGGCCAAAATTAGGAAATATTGACAAAATGACATTAAATTTGCAAATGTATGTCTAGTCGTTGTTTAATAAGTTCAAAATTAAATTAAAAAAAAAAAACATTTTAATGGTTATTCACAGTTACAGGATTTGAATGTTATTTTACAATAGACTTATAAACTCAGTCTATATTTGGAGTATTATTGATATTTTGGTGTATTTCGGGTATTAATGCCGTTTCAAACTTCCTGCTAGAAGGATAATTAAAGAACTCTGTTGGTTCAGACTTGCTCACACCTTGTGGAGTCGAATAAACTTTTGTCCTGCTGGTTTGGGCTGAATTGAACACTGAACAGATGAGTGTTTCACAGCATGTAGCACACATTTATCCTAAAATTCATGTTTGCTTATAAGGAGACAACTTCAATCAGTAGTGAGAAACCATTTGCCTGAGGCCCATCTGTTTTGGCCTTGAGTTCACACACAAATGCAATTTTAAGTTATGGAAAAGGGATCTTTAGTAAACTCCTATTTTAAAGATATTGAGAAACTCCATATGTTCTTTGTTTCCATGAGACAATTTTGTGTAATGGTGGACGCAGCCAAAAAAATGCCAGTGTTAACCTTACCGACAGGCCTTTTACATGTTTGTATGTGACTGTTTGTGTCAAAATCAGTCTATTGTTGGCATTCTGAACTGGCAACAGCCTTATTTACAGCTTCTGATTTGGCAAAATGGCTTTAGGGTTTGGCTTATATGGACACCGGTTGGTTTTGCACACTTATGACAGGGCTTCAAACGGCGCTTTTGCATTTTCATGTAAATGGAGGCTTCATTTTTAAACAAAGAAGGAAAAATCCCATTTTAAAAAGTATCTAGGGGAGTTCCGGCGAGCAGGCAATGGAGTAGACGTGTGCCCAGTTGGCTCCGCACAGAAACACATATAAGTCTTTTTATTTGGCGTCGTGAGAAAAACTGAAGCCTTACGTACCATCTGTGACATCCGAGGAAACGGGTGATTTCTTTGAAAATGGCAAATAACTTGCGAAAATACAAATTTACACCGGGCAACAAAACTACAGAGGAGACGAGCCCCGAGAAAGCTAACAAAGCACCCGGGCCTACACATCCTGTAGGCGACTCAACCAGCAAAATGTCAGGAAAAGGTGAACTTCAAGATCTAAAAACTGAGTTGCTGTCATTCATGAAGATCGAAATGACTGAACTTTTTCAAAGAGAGGTGACAAAGGTGATTACGCACGAAATCGAGGGCATTAAAGCGGAGCTACAGTCAGTGAAAACCGAGATAGCTAACAGCACAGTAGCCCTTCGCATCGACATGGAGACAGTCAAAACTACGGTTGTAGAGATGGAGGGGGCGCTTTCTGTACACTCAGATGACATAACAACACTGCAAACCAAAGTCCAAACGCTGGAGAAAATCGTGGAGTCTCTGCGTGAGAAACATGTGGACTTGGAAGGGCGCAGTCGGAGATCAAACATTCGAATACTGAATGTGGCTGAGAGCTCCCCGTGTACGCCTGTTGCTGTATCCAAGCTAATCCGTGACGTGCTAAAGCTGGACAGGGATGTACTGGTGGACAGATCACACCGCTCCTTACAGGGGAAGAGAGCTGATGGCAAACCCAGACCGATCATAGCCAAACTGCACTACCCTCAAGACTGCGTCGACATCCTCCGCCGTGCACGAGAATCAGACCCACTGCAGCGCAACGGCTCGACCATCCTCATCTTCCCTGACTATCCACCAAGTGTCGCCCGCGCAAGGATGGCCTTTAACGACGTGAAAAAGTCGCTGCGAGGTCGAGAGGGAGTGCGCTATGGGCTCCTTTACCCAGCCCGGCTGCGCATCTCCCATGACGGCAAGGATATGATCTTCAACGACCCAGCTAAAGCCCAAGCGTATGTACGTGAAAAAATGTAAGGAGTGACTAGGCTTACTACAACAAACGGTAAAGCCTCGCACTACGCAAATAACACTATCTTTTTCAAACGATAATCTTGAACTGCTAAGCACAATGTTGTATATTGGAAAGTTAATTGTGTTGTTAAGTTAATAAGTGCTGAAGCAGGGTTTTCCTATATCCCTGAGTAAATTCAGGTAATTACATATTTTTATAGGATGTGTTACAGTAGTCAATCATAAAAAGACTAATGGACTAGGCCGCCAAAATATATATATATATATTTTTTTTTTTTCTTTATTACTGTGCATTCTAAAAGACTTATCTTAATTCTAAATGCACATGGAGCCACCTGTAAAGCTAGAACTCTAAACAAACACATAGGCTATGCTAATGTGTGGATTTTTCTTTCAAGGGTTGTTCTATCACCATGTTCTTGCTGGTGATTTTGGGGGTTTAGCGCCTGTTGCACCAAAATTTGTTTTAAGATCATTGTTTGTACTTTCTAAGCTGATTATTATTGACCTCTCTGTGTTTTTTAACCCAACCAAATATTACTCTTGTCACTATGTGTCCCAGTCCACATGGCTAGATCACCGTTGAATACTCAGTCCGGCCTCTGCCAGGTAAACTTTGTTTGCTGGAATGTTAAATCTCTTAACAAGCCGGCAAAACGTAGGAGGGTGTTTTCCCACCTGGAGAGGATGAACGCTGACATTGTCTTTCTCCAAGAAACTCACCTAACTACACATGACCACTCAAAGCTTCGATGCAATTGGGTAGGACAATTTTTTCATTCGAACTTTCACTCCAAATCTAGGGGAACAGCTATACTCATTAAAAAGAACATCTCTTTCACCCTTGGTAATGTTGAAGCTGACTCTAACGGTCGGTACATAATTGTGGTGGGCAGGCTAAATAACACCCCTGTTGTCTTGGCAAACATTTATGCCCCTAACTGGGATGATAGTGCTTTTTTTACGAGACTATTTTCTCAAATACCAAATATTGATTCACATCACCTCATCCTGGGAGGCGATATCAACTGTGTCTTATCACCATCACAAGACCGCAGCTCATCTAAAACAGTACAACCAAATCGAACAGAGCAAACAGTTAATAAGCTTCTAAAAACCTATGGGATGAACGATGTTTGGAGATCTAAAAACCCAGGCCGAAGATGCTACTCTTTCTACTCGCCAGTACATAAGACTTTCTCCCGAATAGACTATTTTTTTATAGATAATACTTTGCTTCCACTTGTAAATAAATGTGAATATCACGCAATAGTAATATCAGACCATGCACCACTATCGATGATCCTGAACATGCCCTCAAACATCAAATACCGACCGTGGAGATTTAACACTCTTCTGCTTTCTGATGCAGAATTTGTCAAATTTATATCAAAGGAAATAGATGAGTATTTGGTGCGAAATAGAACTCCAGACATATCGTCTGGATTAATCTGGGAATCACTAAAGGCATATCTTAGAGGCCAAATCATAGCTTATAATGTCAGAATAAAAAAAGCTCAACATGAACGCCTCAGAAAGATTGAAAGTGATATTTTAAGACTGGACAATGCCTTGGCTTGCTCTTTTTCATCTGAAATATTTAAAGAACGCCTGGCTCTTCAAACTGAATTTAACTTAATAACCACAAAACATGCAGAAAACCTCTTAAATAAATCCAAACATAAAGTATATGAACATGGGGAGAAAATTGGGAAAATCCTGGCCCATCAACTACGACAACAACAGGCTGATCAGTCAATTCTTGAAATTAATAATGAACAAGGTGAGAAACTAACAGATCCTATAGACATAAATAACGAGTTCAGTAAATATTACTCGGAACTATATACCTCTGAATCGTGTGGTAATGAAAAACAATTTGAGACCTTTTTCACAAAATTTACCCTTCCAACTATTAGTGAGCAATCGGCAGTAGATGTAGAAAGACCACTGTCTGAACAAGAAATTATGAAAGCTATTGCCTCCATGCAGAGTGGAAAGGCTCCCGGGCCTGACGGCTTCCCAACCGAATTTTTTAAAACATTTTCTAAAGAGCTGTCCCCTATTTTACTTTCTGTTTATGATGAATCATCTCGATCTGGTGTCTTTCCAGAAACAATGAGGCAGGCGGTCATATCTTTAATTCATAAAAAGGGCAAAAGTAAATTGAAATGTAGTTCATATCGACCAATTTCATTGTTAAATGTAGACAATAAAATATTTGCCAAAATTTTAGCAACCCGCTTAGAGCTAATTGTCCCTTCAATAGTATCCAATGACCAAACAGGATTTATCAAAAACCGATATTCATTTTATAACATCCGCAGGCTTTTGGATATCCTGCATAGTCCCACTCCACCAGATACAGCAGAAGTGGCCTTGTCACTTGATGCTGAGAAAGCGTTCGATCGTGTGGAGTGGGACTACCTTTTCTATACTCTTAGAAGGTTCGGTTTTGGTGTAAAGTTTATATCTTGGATCCGTATGATATACTCCGCCCCTCTAGCTGCAGTCCGTACAAACCATAATCGGTCAAATTTTTTCAAACTAGAACGGGGCACACGGCAAGGGTGCCCATTATCCCCTCTATTATTTTCATTGGTAATGGAGCCCCTAGCAACTGCAATACGTAACGAACCTTCCATTAAAGGCATCCAAAGGGGGGACTCAGAGCACAAAACCTCGCTGTATGCTGACGACACCCTCCTATATATATCGGACCCACTCCGGAGCCTTCCTAAACTATCCGATGTTCTTGAGAGCTTCGGAAGGATATCAGGCTATAAGGTAAACATGCAAAAGAGTGAGCTAATGCCTATAAACTCTGTGGCTAAACAAATCATGCCGAACCAATTCCCATTCAAAATAAGTCAAGATAAATTTAAATACTTAGGTGTATGGATAACAAAAAACTACAAGCACATGTACAAAACAAACTTTATCCCATTATTAGACTCCATGAAACAGGACCTCGAACGATGGAACACACTCCCATTATCATTGGGAGGTAGAATAAATATTGTTAAAATGAATATCTTACCTAAATTTTTGTACATTTTTCAATGCGTACCTATATTTTTAACAAATGCCTTTTTCTCCCTTATTGACAAATCTATATCTTCATTCATATGGAATGGGAAAACTGCACGCATCTCTAAAAGTGTGTTACAGAGGCATAGAGAGCAAGGGGGTTTTTCACTCCCAAATTTCCAATTCTATTATTGGGCATCCAACATCCGAGCAATGCTATTTTGGTGCTCCCCCTGTTGCAGCCCTGAATGGTTAAAACTGGAAAATATGTCGTGCAGTCTTACCTCCCTTCACTCCTTGATGACTTCAGAACTACCTCTGTCTCAACCGATGTGCAAATTCTCTGCAAACCCAATTGTCAAACACTCATTCAAGATATGGTGTCAATTCAGAAGGCGTTTTGCTTTAAATGATATGTCAATCAATGGTCCTATTGCACATAACCATATGTTTGCTCCTTCCATGATAGACGATTGCTTCTCAACCTGGGCTACGCGTGGCCCAAGGACACTGAAAGACTTGTTTATTGATGGACAGTATGCCTCGTTTCAACAACTAAAAACAAAATTTGAAATCCCTAACTCTCAATTCTTCAGGTATCTTCAATTACGCAGCTATATGTCAACCACGCTCAATCACTTCCCATCACGGCCCCCCGACTCTCTTCTTGAAACAATGTTAAATATAAACCCGCTTTCTAAGGGTGTCATTGGGAAAATATATACTTCTATCATTTCTTACAATGTACAGCCACTTGCACATACCAGAAGAAAATGGGAAGAAGAGCTTGAAATTGTAATATCTGAGGATGAGTGGCAATCTGCAGTGAATAATATATACTCATCTTCAATTTGCCTAAGACACAAGGTAATTCAACTTAAAATTGTTCATAGATTGCATTGGTCAAAAGTTAAACTAGCAAAATTCAAACCGGATATAGACCTAAATTGTGACCGCTGTGAAATTGAGCAAGCATCATTATCACACATGTTCTGGTTTTGCTCAAAATTGGCACCCCTCTGGCAATCAATTTTCAAATTCCTCTCTAGCGCATTAAAGATCAATATTGAACCAGAGGCCAAAATTGTAATATTCGGCATTATGCCTGAATCTACCAACTCAAATAAAAAACAAAAGGAAGTAATAGCCTTTACTACGCTAATTGCCCGCAGGCTCATTCTCCTTAATTGGAAAGAAAAATATCCACCATCTTTTAGAATGTGGCTCACCGATTTCCTACACCATCTAGCCTTGGAAAAAATAAGAAATTCCGCCAGAGGGAACACTGAAAAATTCTTCAAAATCTGGCGTCCTATTTTGGACCAGATCCAAGAAGTGGATCCGTCACTCATTACAGAAGAGTAAATAATAAACTATTTACTTTCACACGTTAACCAACAGCAGAGAGATAAGAGACATTGTATTATTATTATTATTTTTTTTTATTTTTTTTTTTTTTTTTTTTTTTTTTTTTTTTTTTTTTTTTTTATTATTATTATTATTATTTGTATTTTATAATATATATATATATGTATTTTATTTTTTGACTGGTGCAACAGTGTGGGGGGGGAGGGATTTGGGGTTATGTTAAAAGAAAAAAAAAAAAAAAAAAAAAAAAACGGAATTGTATTGTACTATTTTTCTGTCATACTGAATCTTCAATAAAAACACATTGAACAAAAAAAAGTATCTAGAAGAGTATTTCAATCTCTACACTGCATCAGAGGCAGCCTGGAAGACTGTGATCCACTGGGAGTTTGAAAGATTCCACCATGCGATTAATGGCGGACGTCACCGCAGCTCACATGCGTGGAAAGCAGGAGTTGACGTGAAGTGAATGACATGAATTCCTCATTTGTGGACGAGGGAAGAATCCGAACACAAACAGTTGTTTTTCTTATTTTGCAGGAAAGCTGGATGTCCAAAGGAGTTCCAGACCAGTGGGATTACCTTTGAAGCAGTGATACTGAAAAAAAAAGCCAAGTTTGAATTGTAGCCACAGATGATATTTGGTGCTTTGATCTGTTGTGTACAAGCAGCATATACAGGTATGCACTGAACCCATCTGGACTCCAACCAGAAGCACTATTCTCTTTACTTCTCAGCGACTTCAACAGCAATAAAGGCTTTTTAAATGGCATGTCAAGTGTGTGAAACCATCTTGACGTTACAGAGCTGAGTGGAGCTAAAGGAAGCTTCACCAACCACCTCTGATCCCATTGATGGACAACAAAGAAGAGATGAAAGTATGGAGGCCATGTTTCCTCTTAACAACATGTCTTCAATAACCTTCAACAAAACAGGCCACAGACACAGTACTTCAAATACATACTTCTCAGGTTTGCAAGAACTACCAGGTAACAAGTACAAATTCAATAAACACAAATGAAACTTTTAATAGTTGCAAGTCTTGTTCTTCCCTTTTCATATTAGACTTCTTGACAATGTTTGTTGTAGAGGTGTTGACATCAGTGACACCACAATACAGACTTGAACATGACTGAGCTCAGTTCAGGATGGATTAAAGCCAAGATAATATTGTTTTCCACAGATATATTTATACATAAACCTTTGTATTACAGCAGAGCAGGAGGGTACATCAGCATTAGCCGACATCTGGCTTGTGGTGCGGCTTCCATTAACAGCCTTATACAATCATTGTGAACTAATGTGAATCTCTGCATGCTACTGTTTTTGTAGTAACGCAACAGTTAATGCTAAATTCAGATGCTTCTAGGATATGATTATCTCTTTGCGTTATCTTTTTAGAAATTTGAGTATTTTTAGATTGTACCGTGAACAGGTCATGGTCCTGAACTGAAAAAGAGCACCAACAAAGACGTCACAAATGTAGAAACCACTGAACTCAGCATTTACGGTTTCATTTATGAAGTCAGTGAATTCATGAGCAGATGATAATGAGTGCGAGGAAATGGAGAAAAAGAGACAAATGTTTAATTATAGCTTTTTGTGGAGCCACGGCTGCTACGTTGCTATGGAGCCGTGTTGGAGTGGGGACTGGTGGGACTGTGACATGAGTGGCTTCACTAAAACACATTTCATGCAAAATTTCAGCATGTCGAGCGCTAATTTTAGTTAAATCTGTCAGGGCTTTTTGACAAGACTCGCGGCAAGACGCTCAGTTCAGGCGACCCTCTTGCCTGAGAAAGCTTGTAGGAGTTGAGCTGTGTTGACTGGCAAAATCCAGCATTTGCTCAATTTATCCAGCGACTACTTGCACATAATTGTGAAGAATGTCCATCTAGTACTAGGAGCCATCTTGGACAAATATCCACAAAATAATGTGATTTAGTTAGAAATATTAAAAGTAAAATCGATCACTGCTTAAATACAGCGACTTCAAAACAGTGATGTGGAAGTTTATCCCTTATATTGCCTTTTAATATTGAATTATGGTCATTTTAATTTGGCTTTTGCAACAAAATATGCTCCTTGCTGTCAAACTGAACAGGCTGTTCTCAAAGATTGAGTGACTGTGCATGAAACAGACTAATGAAAGAGGCCACCAAAGCTAATGAAATCTTGACTAGTTCGCCAGAGGTCACAAGACTCAGTTCAGCTGGAAGAAATTATTTGGTTTAATGACAAATCAGACTAGACAATATGTTTGGTACACCACACAACACATCATCTCAAACACACCATCTCCACTGAAGCATGGTGGTGGCAGCATCATGATGTGAAGCATGGTGGTGGCAGCATCACGATGTGAAGCATGGTGGTGGCAGCATCACGATGTGAAGCATGGTGGTGGCAGCATCACGATGTGAAGCATGGTGGTGGCAGCATCACGATGTGAAGCATGGTGGTGGCAGCATCACGATGTGAAGCATGGTGGTGGCAGCATCACGATGTGAAGCATGGTGGTGGCAGCATCACGATGTGAAGCATGGTGGTGGCAGCATCACGGTGTGAAGCATGGTGGTGGCAGCATCACGGTGTGAAGCATGGTGGTGGCAGCATCACGGTGTGAAGCATGGTGGTGGCAGCATCACGATGTGAAGCATGGTGGTGGCAGCATCACGATGTGAAGCATGGTGGTGGCAGCATCACGATGTGAAGCATGGTGGTGGCAGCATCACGATGTGAAACATGGTGGTGGCAGCATCACGATGTGAAACATGGTGGTGGCAGCATCACGGTGTGAAACATGGTGGTGGCAGCATCACGGTGTGAAACACGGTGGTGGCAGCATCACGGTGTGAAGCACGGTGGTGGCAGCATCATGGTGTGAAGCACGGTGGTGGCAGCATCATGATGTGAAGCACGGTGGTGGCAGCATCATGGTGTGAAGCATGGTGGTGGGAGCATCATGATGTGAAGCATGGTGGTGGCAGCAGACCCTGGGAGGCTCGTAAAGGTAGAGGCTAAAATGAATGTAGAAAAGTATAGAGAAATCCTGGAAAACAACCTGTGATTTTGTCAAGAAGAATGTGGTAAAATTGTAGTGTGTTGATGTGTAAAGCTGATTAAGACTTATCCACACCTACTCAATGCTTTAATTGCAAGCAAAATGTTTAATACAGATTTGAAGAAGGTGAATACTTAAGCACTTTTTTTTTACATTTTATATTTTTATTTAACTGATATTACTTTCAAATCTGTTTTCACTTTGACAAGAAAGAGTCTTTGTGTCAAATTCTTGTCAATCAGATCAAGTTAGTGCCTTTGGCCTGTTCCATTCTGCAGTGACAGGGACACTTAGTGTTGAGGATTAAGAGGTTAGATCAACATCAGAAGAAAGAGGTAACTTCAAAGTAGAGCACTAAAGACAGACATTCTTAGTAAGGTCTTCTTGTCTTGCTGTATCCTTTCAATCCACAGCAAACAGAAGGAAGCCAAAAAAGTGTCAGAGATTCAGCAGATCTGTTGAGGTTTCAGTGTTTTCTCAACTAATGGTCTGTGCAGAGATGCTTTTCATTGCGTTTCAGTCCTCCAGAGCCTTGAAGAAACCCTCCAGTCTTATCTCCTGGTCACAGGGACTTGAAAAAGCACAGGTTTTAAGATATTTTCTATATCAGTCCTGTACAGTGTCAGTCCAATAAGCCGCTTCTTGCTAACCAAAGCAAGCCTAATAAAAGCTACAAGTAGTAGCAGTAATGCTGACAATGTAAAAACTAGAAAAGGATCAAGCCCCTACAGCAACACTTCTTCCTTTGGCCTCGGATGCACCATGATTGTTTAAAACTTGGCCGGCGCTGCTTAACTCATTTCCATAATGAGATCAGGTGAAGTTGTGGGCATAATCAAGATAACAAGAATGTATTTTAATAGCCTTTTTACATGCAGAGAGCCGTGGACTGGACGCCATTAACAAGATAATATATCCAGATACACATCGCATGTTAAAACCAGGAGTGTCTTTATGTAGAAATCTGGCCTTGAGGGAACCTTTAACTTTATTTGGACTTATCGGCTGAGTCGGCGCGAGAATTTGTTGACTTAATAAACCTTAGATTCAGTTTTATTACATGTCGTATATGTATATATCATTTAAGAGCCACAGGGCAGCTGCTACACTGCGTTCCCATCCTAACGGTCCTATAATAATCACTGACACTCAGGAGAAGCTGATGTTTCTGTTAACAGCTGAAAATGTAATTAGCAAATGCACTGTAAAAACACAACTATTTCCTCCTTCTTTCCACGTTGCACACAAAATATTCCGTTGGATCTTGTTTTCCAAACTCTCAAGATTAATTTAACTTCAAAAACACCATACAGAGCAACTTTGATTCCTTCTTCCAGTCACATTGATGGACAGATAGACACAGAAACATGTGGATAGACAGACGGATAAACATCCACACAAGCACACCACAATATTTCTGCTCATTACCCTTTGGCAGCAGCAGCAGCAGAGGCTTGTGAGTCTGCCGTGGACTCAATTACTTCCACCTTCCCTCTTCCTTCCTTTGGATGTGACATGAATAACCACATTATGATTACCTCCAGCTCTGTGATGCACCGCAACCCTCTCACTCAAAAGACTTTGTGTAATTAAAACCCAGACAGGAGAAAAAAGAAAAAACTTGGGAAATGACTTGGAGTGTCAGGACGGAAGGAAGAAAATGAGATGGAAGAAGATGAAGTGAGGCAAGGTGTGAGGAGCCTCTGTTTTCTGGTTTGATTACTAAAAGAGAGAAAACAAAGATGGACAGTGTGGGATGTGGAATCTAAAGACAGTTACCCCAAATGACAGCAAATAGAAGAGGGAATAGTTTTAATTTGGCACTTGAGTGGGAAAAAAAATTGAAAATCTCAAGTCTGTAAACTACACAAAAAGTTGAGCCATTTATGAATTGTTTTCCTTACAAAAAAAAGGCCCCGTATAGTGAGACCTCATTATTATTGTTGTGTTTTCTTGTTTCTATACCATGTAGAGATGCTGCTTCACAGCCCACCAGGTTTATGTACTTTGTACAGCTACTTCTGCTAACTTTAAAATGTCTCAACAAGCAAAACACACCAAATGTTCTGCTGTTGGCTGCAAGAGTGAATATAAGAGTCTTCATGCACTCCCAGCATCTAAGGAACTGAAGGTCCAGTGAAATGCTTATTTTTAATGGCAATATCCCTGCAACAATAGGAAAAATCATAGTGTTAGCTAGCTGTGCAGCCAATGTGGCTAATGATATGTTCGCTTTTATCACACATGTTAGAAATTAGAAAGCTGAAGGACATTCAGAGATGTCCGGAACTTCAAGACCATTTAAAAAAAATAAACGAATCAATAAATGCAGCTAGAGTTTACATCTCTCCTGCTCTCTTTGCACACATAATTTGTTTTAATACAGCTGAATCTTCAAGAAAATTGTTCTCATTTACATATTTTTCTGTTGTCAAACAGCCAACTAATTGTGGGGGAAAAAATAAATACAGTCCATTAAGATTACATGTTAACTGGCAGTAATTTCAGAGACGTTTCCAACCTCTAAACTACAGACTTTATAACTGCAACATTGTCTGAAACGCACGATAGAGTTAACAGCGGTGGTGCTGTGAATTTGGCAAATTTTTCTGGGAGAACTGAGAAATAGAAAACAGTTTTTAAATGCTGGCAATCGCAGGCACAGAGAGAGTTTTCTTCCTGAAGAGGACATGGTCTGCTGCATATAAAGCTACAGACACTGAAACATCCCTTTTAGAATATATTTAAAAGCTGTTTTAAGTTGATAAATAAGAGCTATATTCTGGGGACATGTGAGCCTGTCACTAATTTGCAGAAAATGGGTACATCATGAGAACGCTAAATTTTCTGTCTTGGACCACATAAGTCAAGCTCACATACACTTTTTATTCAATGGTGAGGACAGGTGATGGTTTAGGGCACTTATCCAGGTTGTTTTTTTCCTGACTAGATCATCACTTGTTTTGATTCTACTCTCACAGGTATGTTGCTTTGGATAAAAGTGTCTGCTAAATGAAATTTATCTTCCCTGCTTGTGGCTATCCCAGTATTTGGGGTTGAACTGAGGAAACTTGTGCTTCGAATGTACGAACTGCCTACATTTTCAGATAATACAATAAAAATGTAATATGAATAGGACAAACATGGGAAAGGAGGGCAAAACTTGTAGAAATTGAACCACAAGTGGCATTAACCGACTTGAAACAAACAAATAAAAAACCCAGAAAGAGTTGCCAGCTTCAGAAACTACAACCCAATCCCACCAAAACTAAAATCCCACACAAATCTCAGTTCATCCTCACTGAGTGCTGCATTCAGGTGTTCTTTTATCTCCATCATCTGATTTCAAACTGACAAATAGCAAGCAAGAGGCTGAATTAGCTCATAAGAGGAAACAGGTGAGGTGCTTCTCTTGCACTGAACAGAACTGCCAGGTGTTTGTTTTCCCTGAAATAAGTACAGAGAAAAATCCATTTCTCTTGCAACAACACAGAGATCTCCTAGCATCTTTTCTTCTTCTTTTTGATTTATTATTGTTTTTAGAGCTAAAGTACTGAGAAATCTCCATTATGGCATGAAGCGCCATTAAAGATGTAGAAGCAGGAATGAATTCTCTCTCTGATGATCAGCAGCAAATCAGATCCACCTGTGAGAGGAAAGTGGCAAGTAGGTCAACAAATCATTAAAATAACATATAATGACAATAAAACAAAACACCAGCTAAAATTAAAGTTGTGCAGGTGTTTGTGGAAATAAAAGATAAAAATTTAAAGACCCTCTGCAATGAAAATCTTGTTTTTTACCTTCTTAACTCAAGCTCAAAAGCACATTAAGAACAAAATCAGCAGTCAACACCACAGCTGAACATTTTCACCATGTGATGGTCTCAAAAACACTGATTCAGACCTCTGGGGTTTCATATGTAACGTGATATAAGTTTCTCCCAAAATTTAAGGACAGCGGTCCGCTTGTTTTTCAATATTGTCTACATGTGGAATATGCGGAAGCTGATCTGCTGTGCATCGTATGAAAACACGTCCTCCAAGTGAACTAGAAAGCAGTACAATTTAAAGCATTCTCTGGTGTCTGCAGCTGTCTGTGTGGGTATAATCAAGGCTTAAGGAGCTCCTTCACCTCAGAAAGTTACGCTATCTCATCACTCTCAAGATTACGAGAACCTCAAGGAACTCTAGAGATATTCAAGAAATTTGCCAGCTTGGGGGGAAACTTTAACTGCTCAATTCAGTGAAAAGGTTGCAGGAGGGATCTCAGAAAAGGGTTCCTGGAGAATGAAGGCAGAAAGTACTGCAATGCTTCATTTTAGTTCAATATAAAACGTTTAATAATAATGATAAAAAGTTCAAAATGGAATCATAAATCCTATGAAAATGGTCTTTGAAGAACCTTTTTGTGAGGTTCCTTGAGTAAATTCTGTTGCTTTTGAACGCAAAAGGTTTCTTGACAGTGTCAGTGGTAAGAAACTCCAAAAGGTTCTCAGAGTTTTCTACTTCTAAAAGAGCAGAAACTCAGTTTTAGCAGAGATTTTTGGCTTAACCCTCGTGTCATCATGCGGGTCAAAAATGACTCGTTTTAAAGTTTGAAAATGTGGAAAATTAACATATTTTCACAGTGAAACTTCTGATGTCCACATTTTCAACCTTTTTGGGAAATCTTTCAACATTTTTTGGTGGAAAAAAAGAAATGTTAAAAATGTTTCTTAAGAACATTCACAAAAAAATCAACTAAAATCCAGCAAATTTTGCTGGATTTTGGTTGATTTTTTGTGAATGTTCTTAAGAGAATATTAGAAATTTTACTGATATATATGCAATCATTTTAGATATTTTTAGGATTTTTTTTTTGGAAGATTTTTACTCATTTTTAAAAAAAATTTCTTGCCAAATTTGGGGGATTTTTTTTTTTTTTTTTTAATAAAAGTTTTAAGGGAAACTGTTAAGGAATTACTGGAATTTTCTTCTTGAAGGTTTTGCAAATTTTGAGAAGTTTGGGGAATTTTTTTTTCTGAATTTTTGGATTTTTTTCAGACAAGGAAAAAATATTTGTTGGTGCCCATAAATGAGGACAACAGGAGGGTTAAAACAGCTGTTTGATATGTCCGGAAACAGCATCAATGAGAGTGAACAAAAACGGTAAAGTTGTAGGAGAAAAAAAAACTAAAACAAAACATTGAGCTAAAAGACACTAAAATGCTCAAAGATCTGAGGAAGACTGCAGATTTGGATAATTCTCTGCAGATTATTAGTTAATACAAGAGGCATCTTCATTTTATAGTTCATCAAATAAAATAGTCATTAGTGCAGCTTTAAATTGTGTAAATATGTTCTCATTTACATCTAGAACGTCACCATTCACACTGGTCATTGAGAGAGAACATTGAGGATGGTCGCACCTATTGAGAACATCTATCTGTGTAGCCTGTCAGAGCACACACACACACACACAAAAAACAACACACACACACACACAAAAATGCAAAAACACACCCACAGACACACACACTTCGTCCTGTGTCGTCCTTCTGGAGGACAGCAGAAATTAAAGTGCCAACAACCAGCAGCCTTCATCAGCCTTTCCAATGTTTTTGTGGTGACAAGCAGCAGCACACTGTATTACAAACACACACACCGACACACACACACACACAGTGAGATTCGCTGTCAGATAGCCGTGACCTTAGATGTAATACGCAGGCAGATGCTGCTCCCTCCGCTTGTTCTCTTCAAAGCATTTGCTGCGTCTTTATAAAACGCTGAAAAGATAAAAGCAGTCAAATTGGACTGTTATCAGATCATCAGCGTGCACACTCATCAAGTGTTGTTCTGAACACCTGGCATTATCTAAACAGCCAATCACGAGGCAGAAGAGCTGTGATCATGCAGATGCAGTTCAGGTGCTTTGGTTAATGTTCACATCAAACATCACAATGGAGGGAAAAATGTGATCATAGGGTCTTTAGAAAGTGCTAATCTCCCAACGCAAATCTCTGGAGTGTAGTCAAAATTGTGCAAAAATACAAAACAAAAAAAAGAGCAGCAGAATGATTTTGGTCTCTATAGCTAATTTCTCTGTTCATTAAAACTGTGCAGGAGAAAAATTTTTATATAAGTCACCCATTTAAATTATATTAAGACCTAAAAAGACCACTTTAAGTGACTGGTGGGTACCATCACAAGACAGCCCATGGTCCAGAGATGTTTATTTCAATAAACAATAATCGATTTGATTTGTTGTTGCCTTTTAAATTACTCAAGGACACTTTACAAAACTTTAAGACAATAATTAGGAAACAAGAATATGATCGGAGTTGATATAAGATAAGAGAATTACGTTTGAGTTATATGGGGTTTTTGTTTTGAGATGTGTTATGTCCAACTTTATATACAGTAACTGGGTAATGAAGAGCACATAGATTACAAATTGTTATTCAAATTAAATCATTCAGTGTGTTGTTTAAAGGTTTATGTTTTGCCTCCAACACTTGTCTTCGTCAAGGACACATTAGCACAGTCCATTCCTGAACCAACCTGCCAGCCTCCATATGCAAACACAACTCCTTGAAAGATTTACTCCTATCTAGAGAAAAATCCAGGCTGCACTCCTAATTATCTCCAGGGTTGGTTTTCTCTGTTCAGTTCACAGAAACATTAATGCGAGTTGAAGCTCTGCTCTTTGATGACCTAACAAATCTGTCTGTGTTCAAAGAGGCAAACATGCTTCAGCAGTCAGCGAGACAAGAGAATAACAATTAGAAACATGCTATTAAAGTGGCGGCGGATGCAAAGCGCCGCTCGCGTTGCTTCGTTTCGAACACTTGGGTCGTGACATTGTCGGCGATCTGCGGGAGATATCTGCTTGATGCGTTCCCTCCCTCATCTTAAACATCTGCCAGTCAGTCACACACACACACCCCTCAGCCAGCATCCGCTCACTCCTCAGACGTGTGCCAAATAAACATCATTAAAAGCAGGCGGCGTTGCCCCCATGCGACACCCGCCATGCGTGACGGGTAAACACCACAACAGCTCATTAGCATCCAAAGTCATCAGATTACAGTGTGTGTGTGTGTGTGTGTGTGTGTGTGTGTGTGTGTGTGTGTGTGTGTGTGTGTGTGTGTGTGGGTGTGTGTGTGTGTGTGCGGCGTCTGGGTATGCGATGACTTTCTTGCGTGCATGTGTGGCTATGTATACCTGTATTTACAGTGCAGTGGAAACGGGAACTCCTGGTGAGAAGAAACGCAGCTTTATGCGTGTTCGTGTGTGTGCATGTGTGCGTAAACTCGCTCGGCTTCATGCATGAGCGCCTGCATGTATGTGGCTCCGAGCAACGGGGAGCACAGTTCATTGTGCAATAAGCAAACTTCTGTTAAAATATTCATGAGCGGCCTCCGCGGTGGGGTGCAGCAGGTTGAGTCAGGTCGAGCTCATTTAAGCAGCGCAGCGAGCTAAAATGGGAACAGAAGCTCTGGAGAGAGCTGGTTAGTCGAGGTCAGTGGTTTGAAACCTTTTGCGGTAGTGACGCAAAAGTTGAAATAACATTTGATGATTTGAAAACGTTCCAAAGAGCCTTGAAAGCCTTTGATATATCTGGTAGAGCGGAATCTATTCACAAGTGTAAAGATTAAAGGCCAAGGCTGGCGTCATTCTGCACTTTTCTTCAGCACATCCAGTGAGTTGGGTCAACTTTCTATATTTGATGTTTTCACTTCGTCTGTTTTCTGCTTATTTGATTATAACCCAACATGTAACTCATCCTCTGACATGTCGGTTAGACTTTCATATTTTCCCTTTGTAGAAATGATAGAGGCATTCATTCACAGTTAGCATTTAGATAATAAACCAACATGAGCTAACCTGAGGAAGGGTTTCTTCACTGACTTATTCCCACAAGACTTCCTTCAAACAGTAATTTGCATACAGACATCTTGTGTAACACATACAGTACCTATAAAAAATATATACACAACTCTTGGATGTTGCCACCTTTTATTGCCCTTCAACAGGAATCATTAGTATAATTTGTCCTTTTTGACATGAATTTATCCAAATAAAAGACTCGTTCATGTCAAAGTGATAACAGATTTCCGCCAAGTAATGTCAATTAATTATAATATGAAACATAAAATATATGATTGCTTAAGTATTCACCTCCTTCCAGTCGGCATTTAGTGGATGCACCGCTGGCTGCAGTTACAGAGTAGGACTCATTCAGCCTTGCAAATCTTGATGATTTTACCCCACTCTTGTTCAAAAAAGTGTTCAAGCTCTGTCAGGTTTCAACAATGAACAGCTCTGTTTGAGTTCAACCACAAATTCTCAGTTGGAGTGAGGTCTGGACTCAACCGCTCCGGAACATTCACTTTGTTGTCTTCTTGTGCAACATTGTATGTATGCTTTGGGACATTGTCTTGCTGGGAAACAAAGTTTCCCCTAAGTCACAGTTCTCTTGCAGATTGCATCAGGTTGTCCTCCAGAATTATTTTTTTGCTGTATTAATTTTACACTCTATTTTTAAGCTTCCTGCCAAGAACAATGCCCACATCATGATGCTGCCACCACCATGCTTCACAGCAGGCATGGTGTATTGATGATGTGCAGTGTTTGGTGTCGCCAAATGCCGCATCTAGTGTGATTGGTGTCATCAGATGAAAGAAGCTTCTTCCAGTTGACTCCAGATTCTCCCACAAGCCTTCTGGTGAACTCTAGTCGAGATTTAATACAAGCTTTGGTAACAGTGGCTTTCTCTTTGCCATCCTCCCATAAAACGTTGACCAGTGAAGAACAGACAACAGTTGAATGAATGAACAGTCTCTTTCGTCTCATCTGCTGAAGCTTGTTACTCCACTAGGGGAGTCGTAGGTGTCTTGGTAGCCTCAGTCATTAGTTGTTTTTTTTTTTGTGCAGTCACTCAGTTTTGGAGAATAGATTTGCACATGTACCATATTTCTTTAATGAATTGGAATTACTTTGTAAAAAGTCCAGAGACGTTTGTTGTTTTTGTGTGACCACGATTTAATGTTGAAAAGCAATAAAAGGGAAAAACTTCCAACAGGAATGAATACTTTTTTACAAGCACTGTAATCCATTGTGGTGTAGGTCTGACTCCATCCATCGCAGATGTGTATACTGTGTTTACAAACATCTAATTGTACTTCACCTCGACTTCATGGTTTGCTTTTGTGCGAAACACATCAGCGCATTGAACTGACTAAATGTGGGTTTTATTGCTTTTGAAAAACTTTTGTCCTCAAAGATGAAGACTACAAAAAAAAGTCCCCTTAAATGAAAGGAAAAATGTAATTGGGTCAAGACAGAAAAGGCTTGCTGTCTGCACCGATAAAGTCTGTTCTGCACATCCAAACATTAAAACAAACATTAAAAGTATGGAGAGAAATATTTACACAGTATGTCAGGACACCACAGCAGATTTAACAGAGACAGTTTAACAGAACAGCCGAGCCGAGCAAACAAAAAGCACCTCATTAAAGCAGATTCAGTGCCGGGTCACAGCGAGAATTCCCAAGTGCCAACAAACCGTAGCATAACTTTTGGAAAAATTATCGGTTTATTATTTGAGACATCAGCATGCGCTTGACTTTTTTTGATCCCAGGTACATTTAAAATGCTTTTTGTAGCACAAACTTCTGCGCTGTTAGATCAAATGCTCAGGTAGCGGCGCAGAGCTTCCCTCCTCCACGTTCACAGTCTTCATTATACAGCAAACAGCTGGAGGCCTCGGGGAAGGTCGTGGGTGTTTATGTGCTAGAGTGTGTATGTGTGTGTGAGTCCTGGGGGAAGGTTTTGGACCTAATTGGCACCGGCATGTCAAATGTTCCCGTGAACCAAGCTGGCACCCCTGTTCGTCAAAACTCCCAACAAACGGAGCAGCGCTTGAATGTGAATAAGTCGGCTGACCCCTGAGTGACTTTTAGCATCCCAGCGCTGCAGGCGATGAGGACGGAGGCAGGAGAGGCTGCAGGGATATAAAATCAGTTTATTAAAATGGATATACACAAAAAAGTACATAACTTAAAGTGACCGCCGCCGTGAGACCGCGGGCATCCAAATCCCGATGATGTTCTGGTGAAGGTGAAGTCACATTCTGTCCGAGCACATTTCTCCTGCTCGTGTTTATGCTAATTCTGCCGGAACATGATAAAACTTCATCCTGGTGTTCAGCAGAGTCGATGATCTGATTAGACTCCGAAACACCTCGCCGGATAAATTTAGATATTAATGAGCAGAGAGCGATTTTCCTCTTATAACTCCTTAATAAGTGAAGATGCAGAGCTCCCCATTAATACCGGCCATTATGTGAAGACAAGTGTGCTGACGTAGAATTATTTGCTAATGAATGCGAATTAGCTTAAATAATGACCTCATTAACATAACTACTTATGTTCAATATATCACAGAGATATGGTGGAGCATTAAGCAGCTCAAATGCCTCTCGTTTATTACACTCCCACCTAATTTATATTGAATATTTTAATATTTGATGGCATGTACGGCAGTCGCATAGAAGATACTTATTTCACATTCTGGGGATGTTGTGTCACACGTATTCGGCACTCGTGGTTAATCTTCACAGGCTAATGTTAGTGTTTCTATTATTAGGGGACGTATGAAAATTGAGGGAGAGTTGGTCTGAAAATGGAGAAGATTATGAGAGTTTTCTCTTTTTGCTGAAGAAAAAACTTAAAGTAATTGCTAGCACTTTGCATTATAGATCTGTAATAATATGTCAATAATAGGGTAATATTTGGTAATCATGAGCCAATAATTAAACAGCTACTAAAGTAATAACCAAGACATAATGTAATTTTGTGTAACAGGCAATAAGACACCTCTACACTCTCCCGTCTAAACCCTTAAATTGACGAGAAATAGCAAAAACAATGCAATAAATTGCTAACATTATAAGCAATATAGCAGTATTGAAGCACAGTGAGCAGCCATCTTCGTAGCGCCTGCATCCTTCTACAAAATCCAAGCCAAATGTCCATAATCTAATCTAAAAATGATCAAAGAGGTGAAGCCTGAGTGCAATTAAAGTCAGCCATGCAAAGTTCAAAGCAGCCATTGGCTTAATTAAGTGTAACTTTTACCCTTAACACAATCTAAAGGGGGAAGTTATTTAAAAATGTACCTATTTTACAGTAGTCATAAACAGTAACCGTAACTCTACCTACAGAGACCAAAACTGCTTTTTATACTCTACTCTAAAGATGTTTATTTCAGCTGCAAAGTTGAGCATTTTAACATGGGGGTCTATGGGGATTGGATCACTTTTGGAGCCAGCCTCTAGTGGACAGTCGAAGAACTGCAGTTTAGGGCACTTTATTTTTTAAAGCTCAAAGTGGCCACTACTTTAATTTTGCATAATATTAACCCTTAATACAATCAAAATGGATGACTTAAATAAACTTCAACCCCTTGTACAGTTGTCATGAATAGGGCATTTACCTATAGAGACCAAAACTGTTTCTCGTATCAGCCTGTAAATACGTTTATTTCTGCTGCAAAGTTGGGCATTTTAACATGAAAGTCTATGAGGACTTGATCGCTTTTAGAGCCAGCCTCCAGTGGCCGTTTGAGGAACTGCAATTCGAGGCATTTTCACTGTTCTTGCTGCTTGAGCACAACCAGTCTATGGGGGAAATGTATTTATGTAGCCTCCTAGACAAGTGGCTAACCTTTTTTATCCAAAAACTGATACGGTGAAAATGTGAATTGCTCATTTCTAAGTGGGCAGGAGATGATACCACGTCTCCACTTTTAGTCAGAACACAGACGGCACAGAATGTCGCACTATGGCGGCATTACAGCAGTTTGTAGGTAGTATATTGCATAAAATTTTAGTATATAGGATTGTATTAAGGGGAGAGAAAGTGAGAGATAAATCAGTGGTGTATCTGGTTGCAAATGACGCCATTGAAGCAAGATGGCAGCGCTCCTTTACCCAATATTATGGCTTCGATTTTGCAGAGTAGGGGGGAGTATAAATTATACAGTGTGTACTTGTTACCTAGAAACGCTTCACACTGAGGGCTGCAAAATCCACTTTGTTAAGGCTCCACTGTGGTTCAATTTTGCCTTTTCCATTCCCTCCACATAATTACATCAACTAACACTATTTCAAAAAATGGCTGGCTGGTGTTTCATTTAGAATCATAGTAGGTGAGATTTTCAATGCTTCTGTGATTTTTTCATTCCACCCTCCTCTCGCCTCAGACGTCTGAACTTCAAAAAACGGAGGCCTGACTTCCTTCTAATTGCCTACAGTTGTGGACAATGCAGCCATCAACCTGTATCACCAGCTAGAGGCTTTTTTTAGTTTCCCCCCTGGCTGCTGGTGTGTCTGTCTCTCAGACTGTCTGAAAAGGCCCAACCCCATTAGAAAAACCTCATTTGGCTGCTATAAAAACAGCGTGTGGCGTGTTTTGTGAATTAGCAAACAATGCGGGGCCTGCAGACAGAAATAACTGTTTCCTGTCGGCGTGGGCGTAGCTCTCGACGCTGCTTTGTAGTCTACGTCGTGTAATAAGCAAAAAATTAAAAAAAAAAAAAAAAAAAAAGGTTCACTGGGAGGGTAAAGCTGACACTGGATCTGCATAAAAGACCTATCAGCCGTAAAGACAAAGAGTTGCTGCTGCTGCTGCTACTCCTTGCAGCTGTTTTGGGTGAGAATCCAATTACAGGAGCGGTATTGAACTGTGTGCTCGCTAAATGCTGATTGGTGTTCGGATTCCAGATCAGATTTTAATGGCTGATAGGTGGCTGTGTGTGTGCTGGAGAGGGAGAAAGATGGAAATTAAATTAGAGGAGGAAGCCGTTCTGCACGCTGAAGGAAAACACTGAATCATTTCATTGTTTTTCCTTTTGACTGACAGCTTTTAGTTATGGTAAAAGTGGCAAGAATTTGTGTGCATGTCGTAATAATCTCCATTAACAGCCACGATGAGAGCCCCGGTATGTTACTGTATGTGTGTGCGGGAGTCATTACACCGGCGCTGACAGCTGCTAGAGGGGAGAGTTATAGCCAGAATGGCCTGCTATCCTTTAGGGGGAAGCATCATTTCAACATTTAACTAATGACTGATGTCCTCTTCACTGCAGCACACACTCACACTACCAACCACAGAGACTCAGAGGTCACCTCAACCCACCACAGCTGCCGAATGTCCACTAAAACAGACACACAAAGCCTCAAATATGTGTCCTTTTGTTTTCCAAGACGTCAAAAACACAGATTTCACACATCAGAGTTGGACATTAACTCCTGCAGCTTCTCATATTCAACTGCAAATCCTTAAATTGGAATGTAAGTAAAGGAAACTTGTGTATCTCCCTGACCTCACCATGCACAGCTGCAGATGTTTTCTTGTGCCTGATTTAAGCTCTGCTCAGGTTCAGGGAATTAAAGTCACCAAAGTCCGCGTACTTAACTTTTATAGAGGAAACAAACAAGTTTAAGGTTGTCCTGCCCTAAAAAGTGCAAGTACGGCTCTGACTGTGGAGGATACTCTGCATGCTCCCACAGAGCAGGTCTCATTAGGCCACATGAGTGAAAACACCTGTGCAGGTGAACCATGTAATGACTTAAGTGAAGGAAACAAGAGCTTCTGCTGAGCATTAACAGCGAAATGCTTTTTCAGGTGAACGAATGTCCTCCTTAACATTGCACTACACAACATTGCTATTAGAGATGCTAAAATGTGCATAAAGTTTGGAGCAGGTCATCTAATCTGTTTTGTGACGTCCTGACTTTGTGAGTTGCGCAAACAAATGGCAAAATGTATCCCATTAGCACACGTGATCGCTAGAATTAGTTTTTAGCTCAGAGCCACTGGCTTTGACATTGAAGGACAAAATGTCTCCGGTAAAATTCCTGAAGAGAGGCTTTGAAGCTCAGTGTGGTGTCTTATCTCCTGGCTAATCCAAAAATAGCTATCATGTAATATTTTGAGCCTTATTATAAATGAAATAGGCAAGCTATGTGCAGTTGTCATGAATGGGAAAATTAGCTAAAGAGGCAAAAACAGTTTTTTGGACCAGGAAACGTTTATTTCTGATGTTAAGTTTAGCATTTTAGCATTGAGGTCTATGGGGATACACTCACTTTTGGAGGCAGCCTCTAGTGAACTGCAGTTTTAGTTGTTTAGTAGTTTGTCGCTTGCTCCAAGAACAAAAGAGCTAAAAGATGTTAAAATGTCCCAGAGTGATAAGTAGCACCTTTCACACTGAACCATCATCCACAGTTGATATAAAATGATGGATTAATTAGTCAGTTTCACAGTCTCATGATAACTGTTGGGCAAGCTGAGGCCTAGATGCATGTTAGCAATCGAAGTTGTTGGTCAAACTGTGGTGTAACTTAGTTAAATGTAAATGTGTACACTTATAGCTAGCTAGCTCTGTAGCAGTTTGCAACTCATTCAATATTTGTGCCGAAAAGGACTCAAAGGACAAGTTTAAATTATACCAAAAAGGGTTTTTCTGAGCTGTGCATATAGCAATTAAGTGCAACCACGTCCCAGCGTGGACGAGGAGACGGAGCTGAGCTGTCAAACCGTGTCACCGTTCCATCGATGGTAAATGGTGCCACGTTTGTCTCTTTTGGGCCGACTAAAAATACACCAGATCCATCAAGCAAAGCAGCAGCGGGTCTCCGAGTGACTCCGAGGTGTCATTTACAGAGAGTCGCTTCAAAATGTGGGAAAGTTCACGACACCGCTTCTCTGGCATCGTCTTGAAATAGAGCATTTATGTGAGCAAAGGAACAAAGTGAGGGAATAATTCACCAAGTCAGCACAGATCAGTGAAGGATGCACTTCTTTTAAAAGACAATAATGGTGTGTTCAGGGACGGTGTGCGTTTCTGAGCTTTGATGAGTCGTCTGCAGGAAATGTGTTCAGGATGAAACACTGCTTTTCTTGGTTGACTTTTGGGTCCTTGAAGATGAATAATATCTTGATTTTTGTTGAACTGGAATAAATGTACGAGCACAACTGTTTGAACTTTCTGTATTTCTCTCTGTGTCGGATGTATAGAGGAAAGAGTTTGACGTGAAAATAATCACACCTCAATCAAAATGTAAATTGGATTAAAGAGCAGCTTAACTCTGCACCTCCCACAGGGGTGCGTATTATACCTACAGAAGAACGTTTTGCAGCTTTTTCATGTTCAGTCACATCCTCCGCCTGCACAGAAACACAAATAACATGACAGGTGTCACCTCGCGATCAGGGCTCACAGACAGATTTTTCATTTTCGCAGCTTGAATCCAGTAATATGGACTTCATGCCTCCTCTAACACAAAGAGAACTTGTCATCCACAACCTGAAAAAGGAAGCTAAAAGGCAGCATTCATACCAAATTGGGGCAAAGTGTAGAACTTTGTAAAACACCCAGCTGACTGATGTATGGAGGAAACAGCTGCATGTGTCAACGTCAAGCCGAGGTTTGTCGCTTAAGAGCTTTGACAGTTGAATAGATCTGAGTTCAGCCACTTGGAAAAATAAACAAGGAAAGATTTTTTTTTTCTTAAATGCTCCATTAGGTTTGCAGGTAAAAAACATTGAAATATGTTTTGATGGCACACGGGCACATAAATACTTTTTAGATTCAGTATACCAATAATAACAATAATAATAATAATAATAATAATAATAATAATAATAATAATAATAATAATAATAATAATATTAATAATAATAATAATAATAATAATAATAATAATAATAATAAATATACGATTAAAAAACACATTTTAAAAAACTGCATACTGTCCAACAAAAATAGCCATCTCTTAAATCTCTAACAGTAATTTTCCATAAATTAAAAAAAAAAATGTTCTGCCTTAATTTTATGTTGAATCGGGTGTATTTTTTCAAAGCTTTTCATAATTTAATGAAGGATATTTATATATTTAAAAACAATAAAATTACCTATAATAATAATAATAATAATAATAATAATAATAATAATAATAATAATAATAATAATAACAATAATCAGATATTCTTAGACCAGTAGCTGACTTATGAATAATTACAACTGTGTATTTTCACAGTTTACTAATGGCTCCAGATATCAATATATTAGTGAAAGCACATTCATTTAACACAATTGTTATTCTTTTTCTGGGAATTTTCACTAATTTAATCTAATTTTAGAAATAAATTTACAATATTTAATAAATATTGAATTTATAAAAAGGAAAATACACTTTAAATAAATTTGTTAAATTTTATTATTTTCATGTAAAAAATATTTTTAAAAAATCAATGTAACGTTTTTAATATTTTTTGAGATGAGTGAATTCACCTTGTTTTTGTAAATTTGCTAATATTTACTGATTTTAGACTGAAAGAATAGTAGTAAAAAAAATCTGAAAAATTTTATTTTTTATAAAGTTGTTTTCTATACACAATTGTGGCAAAAAAATGATACTGAAAAATATCAGATTCTACTAATGACTGATTTCACTGCAGCTCGTTTTCATTATCTGAAAACTACTGTCCTTTTAAATGAACCACTACACAATTATATCTGTTTTTTGGTATTTTTTTCAATTAACTGTGAGTATGATCTCTGTGAATCTGGCACTTTTACTGTATGAATAGCTGTATGATCCAAGTGTAAGTTTCCCCGAGGCACAGTATCTATCTAGGAATGATTTCTTCATATTCCTACACTCCTAACTGGATCTGTGCAGTATATGAGGAGAAAATAAATATGGGCCACGCCAGAAACGGTCTTAATATTTTGTTTCGGAGGTCACAGGAGTGAGATTTAATGCACACACACCTTCCTCTAGCCCCTTATTGATTCCACGGCCATCCAATCACCATGAAATAGAGCGAGAGCGGTCAGGCATGTAGAAGGTGTCAAATCACCTACTTTCTTATTCCCACACAGACCGCAGAGAAAATCCTTGAGTGAGAAGGTCGGGCAGCTCACCCTGACCTCCGAACCCTCCGAGGAGAGGAGAAGAAAATGAGAAAACTCAATTAGAGCTGATAGGAAGTCTCACAGTGACCTCATGTGGCGGCAGGGAGGTACTGCAGCTTTAAAAAGAAGAAAAGAGGCACAAAAATACCTTAAATTCATTTACTTAAATTAAAAAAATGTACATCACATTATCCTTTACAATAGACATGTCTTTTAAAAACTCAGCGGTTTGTTTTTCTTCACTGTACAGTAATTTGTATACAAATTCCTCTTTGACAAAAAGAAAAAAAAAATAAAAAGAAAGGAGGAAGCCATTATAGCCACTGTCACAGATGACAAATTAATTACTCACTGTAGTGACTGCAGTGTTTCCCAGTAACACTTAGGCTTTAATTTGCAATTAACTGACCAAATAATATGACAGCTGTCACGGTCCACAAAACAGGAACCGAATCCGTTTCATTCACTTCAGTCGTCACGTCAGATTCAGGCTGTTTCCTTTTGATTTTGTCCTAAATGAGCTCCGGTACAGTGAAGTTCTGCACAAATGCTTTCAGAAATCCACTTCTACGCACAGTAAGAGGAAGTACACACTTAATACGACAGCAAGGACACCAGCTGGAGGGACCTTGATGAGACAACACCACTGTTTTCTGAGAGCAGCGAAAGCCTCACACTGTTCTGTTTGAGAAAACGCGCAGCATGTGTAGTTAAACATTCCAAACTTCAAAAGAATAACTTAACATTTTCAGAAAATGCACTTAATTGCTTTCTTGCCCAGAGTCAGATGAGAAGATTAATGAAACGGTCATGTTGTACGTACAAGAGCCACCCAGGTCGGGATGTAAACAGACATAAAGATCGAGTTTCTAGATGTTTCACCTCTTAGCGGGAATTTAAGCTCTGTGTTGTTGTTGTTATGGTCATGAGAAATCACATGTGAGTCGTTTGGGTTAATTATATGCACGAGTTAATCACATAAAGAATGCAGCTGAGTGGCTAATTTTACAGGGTTTTAATTTCTAACTGAAAGCAGGTGCTGCAGCCTGGACTTTTGGTGCCAAGTTAGCTTAGAAAAACTGCAATATGATGGTCAGTGCAAGTCTTTAAACCAGTGAAGTGATTCCTAATTTCTAGCCTGTTAGCTTGTAGCATAGCAGAAAACAACAGAAGCAGCTAATCTGGCTGTTTAAAGGCAACAGAAGTCACAATTAGGGCTGCATAATGCATCGTTTTAGCATCGACGCTGCAATATACAAATGCAGGAAGTGTGATGTGAAATAAAGCATCATGCTAAAACTTTTCTTTTTGGCGCTACAAAAACAAACCTCACGCAGTTTATTTTTCGTGACATATTTACAAGAAAAGTGTCTCATAGAATAGAATTGACTCTAATTTGAGCTTAATTTGCAAGAGAGAGTTGGTAAACATTTACATGTGCACAGCAAAATGAGCAAAGGAATAAAGCTAACAGGAAGATCTGGTTGCTAAAATGAGATGCAAAGTCAGCTTCATGTAATTACTTCTGCAGCAGAAGGGATAATGTTGATCAAAAACAGGGACTCTATTGAAGTATCTTGCAACTACACAAAGCAACAACTTGTTGGAACATTTAAATCACCACCACAAACCTTCAAAGTAAAACACAATTTTGCTAAATTACACCAGATGAGAAAGATTGAAAATTGCTTTAGTTTTTATTTTCAATGCAAATGCGCTCCTCTATACAATCACCCCATCATTCTAGAGTGATTAAATCTTTCAAAATAGTAATATTCAAGTCATCTGATAGGAATTACTGTTTTTTTCAAATCACAATGTTTATTTTGTAGAAAAAAATATCATTTTTCCTCCAATATTGTGCAGCTCTAGTCACCATAAAATGGACAGTGGCATCAATCTTCTCATTTAACTCTCAGTAAGAAAGCAAGAAGTGTTTCTACAAGCCATGTGCATCACTTTAAAACTGCAGGAATCAAACTTTTGCTCTATTTCTACATCTTTTCCAAAAGTTGCATCCTGTCACTGAACTGTCAAAAACACTGATGTTGTCATTTCAGTCCACGCTGACCGTCTCTGCTCTGCATAAAGAATGTAAATCTGGTGTTTATTTCCACTAAAATAGAACAAAAATATTGGATATGACAGTTTACATGCTGTTTAAAATACTGCTCTTGTTGTCACTATGGTTCTCCTATTGGTCAGCAGAAAGAGTCACATGAGCAGCGTAGAGCCAATGAGAGCGGAGACATTAATTCAGAAACAGCAGTCCAGTCTTCATAACTCCAGACTCAAAGGAATTCAAACTGGTACTTAAAAAAAAAAGGGAACAAAACATTTTTTTACAACCTTCTGTAAACATGAGCGTAGGCAGAATATGGCAGACAGAAAATCAAAAGATTTGGCAAAAAAAAGAGAAAAAAAACCAACCCTAGACATTTAGAACGTGATACATTCTGTGCTTTATCTGAGCGACGGCCGTGTTCCAGTCGATCCTCACAGTTAACAGATTACAAAAAAAGGCTTCAGGTAAAAGCTTTAAGACTACGACGAGCCATCCAATCACACAGTGAGACAGCGTTTAATTACTGATTTCACCTGATCTAAGTATCCGACAGGTCTTTCCCCCATTCATGGATCAAAGTTATTCCTCAGCAAAAATAGAAACCCATGTCTGGGAAGGCAGCCTGTTCACAACAGCCTCAAATCATATGAATGGATGTGAATGAAAAATATCCATCCTTTAATTAGTTTCAACTAAAAATAACCAGAATGTCTGAACTGGTCCGTTGCATCGTTGGCAACTTCATATCCAGCTGATTCATATTGATGACAAGAGGACTTGTATAGATTGAAGAGAAGCCTTGACACTTTAAGGGCAGTTAACAGAAATGATCCTTCTTGAGGTGGTCGGTGAGTAAAACCAGACCAGGGTCAAAGTCAAATGTCAAGGTTTCCCCTTTTTTTTTTTAAGTGTTTCTGTAAGATTTACAAGGAAACTAAAGCTTGTGCTGCTGGGCGTTCCGTAGATAGGAGCTACTCTACTGACTAAAAAAAAATCCAAAGAGAAATCGTGACCTTCCGGTCCTGCATCCTGTCTTCTTTCCTCTCACAAAAACACGGTAAAGTGTCTGATGTAGTTTGGCATTATAATTTTCTACACATCGAGCCGTTCCATAAGAACAAAGACCAGCTTTGTTCTGGTGAGCGGCGTCTTAAAATAAAGTGACACTGAAATATTGTAGACCTTTGTCCATTTACTCGATATACTAAAAAAAAAAGCGTACATTTAGATGATCTGGAAGCGCCGTGGTGCTACAGAAAGAAGCAAATAATTAGGCAGCTTGTAAATCCTGAATCTAGATTTCTGCTTATGTAACCTCAAACAACCTGACCTTTCACCCAGTTAGAATATTCGTTTTATTTCTGCTCTGGCCTTGGATGATCAGATTTTATATTCATATTCTCAAACGTCTGAAGCGCTTCTATGGGCCAAACGGTGGGTTCACTTTATATTAAAATACTTTTTCTTCCTTTATGGTCAGTGTGAAGGTTGTCTGCTTTGAACTCGGCGTGCTCAGCCTGTATTTGTGCTGCACTCAGACCAGAAAGTCTCGAGTAGTCACAAGAGAAACACCGTTGAAGTGGGAGAAACTGTTGCCAACACTGACCGGCTGAAGTAGCGTTTGAAATCTATTCACTACCTCCAAAACGTCAACAATTCCACTTCTAGTAAAGTGCGGGGAGAACACCAGCGATTGGATAATGAAAAATCTCTCGACGTATGTACAGATTGTGCCTTGAAATAGTTATGTTCTCTCGCTGTGCTGTTATTAAGCAGCCGTCAGCGTTGTGCTCTCGTTTTTACCACCGTCCAAAAAAGGCTGATTGTTACAAAGACAAAAAAAATAATAAAAACGAAGGCATTTTTTTTCTAGTTCACTGCACGATTCACGAACACAGAAGCAGCGAATGTTTCTTCCGTTTGTTATTTTGAGACCGTCGCTGCTGAAATGCGTCTCAAAAGAAGAGTAGGAACAAAAAAACAAACCAGACAGCAGCAATGTAAACTAACAGAAAGACTCTGTGTCGGTCACATCTGACGTTTTCACAGCTAATAATACACATTTAAAAAGAAAAACAACAACACTCAATGACCACTCACACACTCCTACAGCTGTTGTCGGGCACCGGTCGACCACTTTAAGTATTTCGATGGTTGTTGTGAATCATAAAGCTAAAACTTACATGTTTGTTCCTACACATGGCTGGCAGTTAAAAAAAAAATTTAAATTTTAACCTGCTAGTTTTTTTTGTTTTGTTTTTAATGATATTCTTTTTACATCCAGGTGGAGCGCTTCTTAAACTCTTCCGACCACAGCAGACGTCATGCCACTGACTGAGGAATAAAAAGGAAAAACCAAAAACTACACAAAGCAAAAAAAAAAAAAAAAAAAAAGAGCCACTTGACGCAGTTCAAGACCTTAAACACACACACTCACACATGCAAACACAGAAACAAGTAAGTCAGGAAAGCAGTCGGCTTGTTAGTTGGTCAGTGAGGCGGGAGGAGAACCAGCCTCCTCCACCAGCCTTCTGCTGATTGATAAAAACCACACTGGTCCTCGCTCCTCGGTTAGAAAATGTTGTCCGACGCCCACGAGGAGTGTGACTAAATGCACCCACGAATCTCCTCCGCTGCAGCCCAAACTGGGGAAATCCGCCAATCAGAGCCGGACCGTCGACGAGGAAGCCGAAGCCCGTCAGAAGGTGAGGAGGAGGCTCAAGCTCAGCAGGAGAGTGTGGAGTTAAAGTGTCTTCAGTCCAGATGAAGCTCAGCAGGATGTCGGCCTCAGATTTCAGCCCCAGCGAGGAGGTGTGTTGCTGGGATGGAGGACGTTTAGAGCTCCGCGCTGGCCGGTGGTTTGGTGGTCGTCATGATCTTCATGTACTGGGTGAAGATGGCCTCGAAGGCCTCGTCTCTGTGGATCATGGCGCCAAACACCAGTGGCTGGAGGGGACACACATGCAATTATTAGACATCTGCAAATCAGATGTGATTTTTGCCCCATTAAAGCTGCACTGGATAAAAAAGCAAAACAGAAAAACCCCCAGTGATCTATGAGAAATAATAATAAATAAATAATAAATGCAAATATAATCAATCTCCGTGAATTCTGCGCGACCTTGCAATTTTTTCCATTCACCGCAACTTTTCTGTAATTTTGGCCAGACTCCAGTGAGTTCCACCAATCATAGCAGTTCCCAGCGCAAACGTAACCCACGTACATGACCGAATTCACTTCCTTGTTTATGGTTTGAAGATACAGACATGTCCGATTCTAATGTCTTTCATTTACCAACAAAAATTACTGCTAAAAACCGTGAAAAACAATTCCCTGATGTTCTTCATGAAAGCAGAGGTAACCTGTTTTGCACCCCGTGCCATATTGTGGTGGAATACAAACGAAAATCATCGATTGACAAACCGATGAAACCGCGAAACATATTAGGAGAATGACTGAAACGAGCGGACCACAGACCAGAAAAAATCACCGTGACGGAAACTGTTACAAGCATTGGAAGAATGAAGGTAAGTTAGATTAATTAATTGACATGACAAGCTGTGAGTGTGCGTGTGTGAATACATGTGTGCCATGGTGTGAAATTAACTTTTTAAGCCATTGACTGATATGTTCAAATATGATTAATTCAACAGTAAATTATCATTTTGTGCCTTAAATCTACCAACCTGCTGCTAATTTCCTACCGTGGTGTGCGAGCTTGTGTAAATGGGTTGGAGTGTGATAAAGAATTAGTGTAGGAATAAATATTGTCAATTAAAATGTTGAAAAAAATGCAACTTTTAAGCAATTATCACTGTCTCCCGCAATTTCATTGCAACAAATATGCTGAAAACATCACAACTTACATCGCAATTTTTTAGAAAAGCTGCCACAAATTCAGGCATTTTAGGCCACAACAAACTCAAAAAAAGCCTGTGAATCCTGGAGGGACTGATGTTAAAATAATAAAGGAAATGAAAAGTAGTGCTGGGGGGTTACTGATGACATTCATGTAGCTGATGGAAAGAACTAACTACATTTGAAGGAGGTAACAACAAATTCAAGGCTGTAGCTTTTATAAGTGTGTAGCAGTTCATCATTAAACCATCAGATGTTGTAAACACTTACAGTAGACACTACGCAAATTCTCTGCGTAAATTAAAGCTTCCAGTCTACAGTGTCTATGATTTAAAACACTCTTTACAAACTTAGTAAACTTGGCCTGCTTGTGCAACAGTCTGTACCTTCTGAGTGGAAGGAGTCGCTATAGAGATGCCCATCCCACTTCCTGGTAGGACTGACAACACTTTGTACTGTGGAGGAGAAAACAAGACATTATTAGTTTCACAACATATCATCACAAATAAACACTATGTAACTACATTTAAATCCATAAAAATCACCAATGATTTAGTCAAAGCGTACAAAACCGTTCAGCCATTTCTCTTCTGAACCCCAAAACCCACTTCCAGGTTTGAAAGGCATGTTTTGTTTTTTTTTTAAATGGCAAAACTTATCACAGATGAAAACTTTAAAATTTTTAAAAAATGAACAGATTTTTAACTTTCTGACAGTCCTCGAACTAATCGTGTGTCATTTTTGCTTGTGTCTGGGAAAAATAAACAAATCTAAGCTTAAAATAGGAATATATTTCAGCAAAATCACTTTATTCTACATGTCTCTTTTGTTTCAAATCATTGAAAAGAACCCATTTTCAATGATTTTTTTTCAATTGTTGTCCAATAAATAATCGAAAAAAATTAACTATCATTCTTCTTTTTTCATGATTTTTTCCCCACATTTTTTCAGTTTTCTCCTCATAGCCATGACTTTGCCGTTTCCATAAAGGTGCAAGAATTTGCACTGCTGTCAAAAATTAGCCTACAGTGAGGAAAAAAGACTGGACTGGAACCAAAAAGAGTTTGTAAAAAAGCCAGGAAATTGCTTGGAGAGAGTTTAAGTACACATGTTTAGCTGCATTATAATTCACTGAGAAGAGTACTCATGATTTACTGTGATTACCTTTTGTATGTCGGTGATGTCCACCAGCTTGATGACTTTATTCTTCTTGGAGGAGCTGGATCTGGAGCTAGAGCTCTCAAAGCACAAGTAGCTGAAGGACAGAAAGAGACCTCAGTGAAAGAGTCATCACAAAAACAAGGGCAGCAAAACAGACTGTAAAAGTAGTAAAAGGTTTTAAGATGAGACATTCTCAGGAGGAATGCTGTCCTGCTTGATGTCCTGTCAACTGATTAATGGATACATAGGAGAGAAGTTGTGGTTTTAAATTGCAACCAATCCCTGACTGTAGGAGAGCAGAGGAACTCTGATAAAATATGCTCTCCTGAGAGATAAATGTTCCACTTACTTCTCTGTGACGTAAAGCACTCCGTTCCTGATGTAGTCTGTGGGCATCTTCCTGTCTCTGTTTATTAAGCAACACCTCCAGCCGTTTTCACACACTGAGAACACACACAAACTGGTTTTAGCTCATGATTTCAGGTTGCACTGACGTCAAACTTGGAGTTATTAGACGTGGAAACGGGTCTTTTTTTTTTTTTTTTTTTTTTTTTTTTTTTATTAAAGCTGTAGTAAGTCTCCTCACCCGCCAGAGGGCGCTCCGACTCCGGCAGGTTGAAGATCTCATGAAAGGCTCCCTTCTTAGTGCTGTGAGAACGACCTGTTTCCTCCTCTCTGCTCACCCCACATGGGACTGTGGCGAGGCTACTTCGAGAAACCACCGGCTGAACCTGGAGAAAGACGAACAATGTAGGCGGGAGGAAGAAGAAGCAGGAGGAAGGAATCAAAATGACAGGATAGAGGTGGGGATAAAAGGCAGCAAAATGAAGACAGCATGGAAGAAAAGAAGAAGATGTAACGATGAGTGAACACATGAGGAGGGACAAGGGGGAAATATTTTGAATTACTGTCAACATCTGTGCACATCTGTTTGGATTACAGCTTCAGAATCAAGTGGCCAAACTTAAAACAGCTCCTCAACTTTTCAATATTGCATTTAGTGCGTCGCTGCAGGCTCAGGTGTGACGTGCAAAGCAGATAGTGAGGCCATAATTCAATCATTCATTCATTCATTCATTCATTCAATCAGCAGCCGCAACAGTTCAGACAGTCAACAGACCAACAATACTTGTTAGTTTGTGAGAAATGCTGATCTTTTTTTACAATCCGTACATGGAGGGATTATTATATTGATCAGACCTGCACAAATATTTGTTTAAAAAAAACAGTTGAAGGCAATCAAGCAACATTATAAACACTAACAGCAGCTACACTTGGGGGTTAATTACTTTGTCTAATGGGAACAGGAAGGATTTAATGAGCCAACATGAAATTACATCGGTCAAGGGTCTGTTCTATGTGCAGATTAGCTACTTGGTAAACACGCTGCTACTTCTCACAGAGCATTTATGTCAATGGATCAAAAATGTCTCTTGTTAAATCGAGTACATACAGATGAAACAATTCATTGTAATGTTAAAAAGCACAAAGGGAGGATTTGAAAATGCAGACTATGTGTTGTTATGACATTTTGATCCATTCTAAGTCCTAAGGTGTGTTATGCATCGCACACAGGCTTTGAGGTGAGCTGGCGGCACACCCAGGCACAGTACAGGAACCAAAGGGAGACACACCAGAGTCCCTACCTTCTCACTGGCAGACAGCTGAGAGGGAGAAACGACAGAGTAAACCTGTGACTGAGGCCATTCATGTCAGACACACACTTTGCGGTATCCACACAATGAAAGCAGACAGTGGAGGGGCAATGCCTGGCTGACAGGAGGGATGATATTTTGATATTTTATAGATGTCCTTGTGCTCTGTGCTCCACCACAGGAGGTCAGTGGGAGGTGGACTCACACTTCAGTGGGGGGACGACATAAAAGACTGAACCTGACCTACAGTTGATGGATGGTCTCTCTAAAGTAATCTGCCACTCACACATTAATATATTGTGCATCTAATATCTGTGTCTACCTTGTGTTGAAAAGATTTTTTTTTAAACAGATTGGCTTCTTTGTTGAAGCAGTTCACTGCACTGTTCTACGGAAATAACCTGAATTCACTAAAGCTGTTAGTTATTCTGCAGTCAAGGCTACGGTTTAATCTCCAGAGGACCTCAATGGCACCACTGCAGTAGCTGCTTTAGGTTTTGTGATGCAACCGCAAAGCTTCTATATGTATGAATGTGGTCAAGGTTTTAGGTTAGAAATAGGGACAGCTTAACCCTCTAAACCCCATGTAGTTTCTGCTCCTGACACTTTTTTTTCTCACAATGGGTTCAGTTTTCATTGCGATATAAAGTTGTGCATTTCTATGAAAGCAGTACAACCATGACTAGAAATAAAGATAACTCAATTATGTGCAGTATAACAAAGCTGAAATGTCAGAAATCATAAAAAAGTTGAATTTCTTCAATTATTTATTTTTAAAAACTATTTTAAAATGTAGAATCAACATACACAACATGTTTCTTAGTGTGTATAAGTGTTAATAGTGGGAAAATGGTGACTCTACATACTACAAATGCTGTACTACTTGCATTGTTTTTATTTTTGGTGTGTTTGTATAATTCGTTTCTACTCTGACTAAACCTAGCCTGTAGTTCGGTCCAGTTTAGCCAAAAACTTTTTGTCATGTAATTGTTGGTTACAGCTGAGACTCTTACAAATTCTACGCTGCACCACCTGTCACCGGAAAGCACTTATGAAATAGCCCGGTATATCAAAATAAGGCAAAGAAATCAAAGTAAATGCAACTACAGAGCCAGAACCAGTGAATTTATACACTACATTCATATACCCTTCAGCAGAAAAGCTGCTTTTTTTAGCGTTGAGTTAAAGTGCAGTCCATGGTTGTTGAGTGTTGCCACAAGGTCTGAAAAGTCAGAACTTGTCAAACTGTGGAGCTGCTTTCAGGTGACAGCTCTTAATGAACTTAATGCTTACACTTGGTTAGGTTTTCCAAGTGAACGCCATGTCACAGAAGAGTATTGTCAGAGGGTCAAAATCCAACAAGTCCCTCTGTTCAGAGTTTCTAAGCAAAGACTTAGAGTAGCAGTACTATTATTATTACTATTATTTCTCACTTGTAATATATTTAGTCTTAAACAGGTTTCAGTCTAAATGTATCATTTCAGAGTTAGTTGAAAGCAACATCCTGCAAGAGGAGGCAGTGACTGAGGAAGATGTGCATGTGTTTCTGCTGCCTTACCCGCCGCGACACGTTAGCGTTGGTCCTCTCTTTGAGCTGTGGGTCGGTAGGAAGGCTGTTCCACACGATGTAGGGAGTGTCGTACTTGTCCCGAAGCTTTGGACAGCTCTTAAACAGGAAGTCTATGATGAAGAACTTGATACCGGCATACAGGCCTGCAGAGAGGAGAAACAGACACGGGTGACAATGCCGCTATGGAGGAAGAAGTTATCGACAAAATTATCCTCAGTGAGCTTGTTTAGCAAAAGAAAAGTTAGTGCAAAAACTTTGATTAAGTCATTTCCTACTTTTAAAGGCCTTTCATTTTCAGTTCAAGGCTGTCACTTTATATCTCAGTACCACGAACTGAACCCGTCACATCATTCAAAATCTTTTATATGATTTCACTACATTCACATTCCAATATTTTATCACATATTCATAAAGCCAGTAACCCTGGATACTGACATTTAAGTCTGGTTGCCAATTAGTTTTACCAAAGGTGTCATTTTTTGTTTTATTTTGCATTTTTCCTGGAACACTCCTTAGTAAGAGTCAATCCCTGCTTGATAATGTTATTGTCAGCGAACATGACTGGTAGGAGCAAGTAACATTTATAATGTTCATGAAAAAATATCCACATTGTAGAATTGTTATTTCTCCATCTGGACTTACACAACTTGTCACATCCATGTGTATTAGCATTTTTCTGATCTAATTTACACAAGTGTAGCACAGTAGTTAGCTCGCTATGCAGCAAAACAAAGACTATTTTTAATCCTGGCTCTGACTGTTTCATTGTTTTTCATATTTCACCAATATGATTCACAGAGAAAATCTGAGCTGTGGTAGGAGTTGAGAGGTCTGGAAGCAGGTTGACATTTAAAGCCTAATCATATCTTTGAAGTTGAACCGCAACACTGATGTGAGGTTGCAAATGTCACACTTATCGTGACATTAACAACACCTTACTGTCTGATACAGCTTCTAAACATACAGTGATTTTGGTTGTTCCTTTCATTTACAGAAGAATGACGTGTATTTAGGACTCACACTGTGCCAACTGTTTGTATGGCTGAATGAGGTTTTTTGTCAACAATTATTTATGTTCTAAGCATCATCCTAGGAAATATGAGCCCACAGTGGTTTGTAAACACTCTGTTCTCAAGAAAATGTAGTAGCTAATGTTATCAGATACACATGTCAATAGCCTGCAGCTGCCTCACATAGGCAAAGGGAGAAGAATTACACAAGTCTCTATGAATGCGTTTGTTTGTGTGCACTGGATTGAGTGAAAGTCTCTGCATTCTTTCAAGGACTAACCGCAGAATGTACAGAATGTCAGATGGATAAAGAAGCTTAGTGTATGTCTTACCAATCATGAAACCCATTAGTTTGTATGGCAGGACGCAGGAGGTAATGAAAGCCACCCACAGGCAGATGTAAAGTTTCCGGGTACTTTCTGGCTGCACCCACATGAACAAGCTAACGGATAAATGAACAGAAACACGCACAACATATAAGTCAGTTATACCACCTACTTTTATATGCTGATTCTGAAGTGTAAAGTACAACAATCTTCTAAAACTTACTTCTTTATCTTCTCCAAAACATCTGCCATCTTACCAAAAAGGTTCTGTAAGGAGAGTTAAAGCACGGCGTGAACAAGCAGTGTTTACTTAATTTAGTGAACTGATTTGACAAGTACCATGAGCATGTGTCGTACCTGTGCTTTTTGTGCGACATCAAGTACAAGCTGGAACTTCTCAGATACAGTCAAGTCTTCCTTTGGAGGCTCCTGCATAAAACAAAGCGACGAGTTAGTGCAACAACATACTGACCTCCGATGGTGGATATATTTTCACAAAGAGGAGGCAATGAAACAGGAGGAGGGAAGTCATCTTACCATGGGTTCAGAGACCTCAGGCACAATGCTCCACTGGATCCTCCAACCTCTGGAAAATATGAAGTACATGTAAATAATGTGCATTTCTACACAGTATTTGAATGAAATTGAGCCTAAAGACTACTCTCCAACATCTTCATCACTTTTAAGGAGATCAAGTGTCCTAGTTTGATAGTCCGAGTCCAGACAAATGCCTGACAAAGACTAATGTGCCCTCTTTTCATAATGATCCCCAAAATACCCAGCTTTAAAGGGATTTTGTTTTCAGCTTCTGCAGCTGTGAGTAAAAACAGGTGCTTTGTCTTGTTTGTTTATTGGTCTCCTGTAGTAGCAATTATAATCATCAATAATAAGAGAATGTGTCAGGGTTTCCCTTCATACATGAATTCTTGGTTCCACTTAAAGAGATTATATACAGCATCAAAATGATGAAATAAACTTTTTTTCCATTGATCTTTAATTGACTCAAACATAATAGGCATTTTCTTTATTAAATGCTTAGCAATAAGAACAGAACGCATACATTCCCACCAAATAAGACACAGGTTCATTGAATATATTGTATGTGGCATGATCATGCATACTATCAAAAAAGTCAACCCCAACAGTCTATTCGTAGTAGCTCAAAGTCAACAGTCTGTTTCTGTTAACAAATAGGGCACTTACAGCCTCAGAATTTGAGTTTAATATGGTTTTATTGCACAAAAAGCTAAATAAATGATGATTCTGAGAGCTGAAAATCTGACAAAAGTGCTCAGCTCAAAGGTGTGGCAACAATAAAACTGACATGATGACTGTTCCTCTAATGCAGGATTGTCCGATGAATAAACGATTGTGTTTTACTTACCTGGCGATGAGGTAATTTAAGGACAAGCGCAGGATAGCCAGGAAGAGGAACATGGGAATGGCCCATCCATGCCAAGCAGCATTCATGTAAATCTGTACCACAGTTAAATGCATGTTAAAAGTTTGTATTCACTGTGTTGACTCAGTGACTCATTTGCTTCATCAAAACAGCAGCTTATCAGTGCTGACAGAAAATTCTAATTATCTGTGTAGATACAGAAGGTTCAAATTTAAGTTTTAGATATGTTTCTTAATAGCCATTTAAACACCATTTATCAAGCTTCATGTAACAGAGGAAATTTGTGTGGCTTTATGTATGACACTAAGACAAATTGATGACAAAATGAACACATAAAGAAGAATTAGTAAGCTTATTCTGACCCTGAAAGAATCATTTAATTTTGGGTGATATTATGGCAGCAGTAAATGTTATGAGAGTCACCTATGAACACTAAAGCAGGATGATCTCTGTGGCAGGGCCACAAATCAATGGACTGAAGATGATTTAACACGACCATGAACTGTGGATGTTAATATGTTAATAACGATCTGATGAGACCTCTGCGGTCTTTGGCAGAGTCATTGCAGCCCGTCACCGTGAAGCAGAAATTACTTTGCCATTCATTTAGCTTCCCGGTCATGCATCAGGGCTGTGGGATCAAATGGGGTCAAAGCAAAACTATATATTTCACAGTTTTTCTCTTAAAGCTTAGACTCTTATATATCGCTAGTGAGTCATATCTTTCTTAGCAATATAACTTAGAGAAATTATTAGATACCACAAAGTTGGCACATGCATTCACATAATAGATGTGTTTTAGTAATTTTGAGTGGGAAAAGTGTACACTCACAATGAAGGCAATAGCTGAGGTGTAGACGGAGTGCCAATTAGATAAGGCGGAGAGGTTCCTTAAGAAGTTGGTGACAGGTCTGGCTCCTCGCTCTGAAATAAAAACAGTCAAGGGTTATATTCAGTGTCGTGTCCAACCATCCATGTATTTTCTCTAAACCACTTTATCCTGTAGAATTTGAGTGTTGTGAGTCAAAAATAAAGAACAGAACAGTATTGTTTCTGTTGTACATAATGTTTACTTCTGAAAATGAGATTATTCTTTGTTAGGGGAAGTATGTTTTTATCTGTGAATGTTTAATGAAAAATTAGTACTACTGTGCAATTAAAATTAGGTCTATAATACATCATGTTACAAAATTGCAGCTTAATTTGCTTCCGTTATAGTTCTATGTAATTGTGTGAATTTGAGTACTTACTGAGTCGCCTCATGTTTTCTGTCAGCCTGGATGGAAAACATAGAAAGTGAAGGTCAGAACACACGTAGATGCTCACGTACAAGCACAAGTAAAGAAAAATCTGCTTTATGTGTGAGAGGAGGTGGTGACACCTTGGCTTTCATTGGAGTGGCATGACTCACTCTTCTTTACAGAAGAGAGAAAGAAGCAGCAGAGAAACTAAATGAGAGAAAAGCTTCCAATGTCCTCTGTCCCTTTCTCAGCAAAATAAAACCTGATCTGACGACATCATGAAGCAGCTGAACAGTTCAAAGTGACAGTGAGTCAACAACAGTATATTTCTAGCACATGTCTAAGGTACATGCAGCAGCGTATGATATAGCTTTTATCAAGACGCACATTCAAGGTGTGAAAAATGACTCTATTCTCCAGATAACAGAAATGATTTCACCAATTCTTGACCACTGTGACAACGAGAGTTTGGTTGTACACCTTTAGTGCTCCCCTGCTGCTGTCCTATTCCACAACACTGAAGCCACAGAGTCAATACCTAAAGACAGACACTTCATGTTCTGTTCCACAGCAGATTTAATCACCTTTTAGCACTTAACGGTTCCTCGGCCTCCACGGTGCTTTCCTCCGGCTGGAAGCGGAAGTCTTCGATGTAAACCCCGAAGCGCTCATACAGCCACTTCTGCAGCCGTGAACTCCACACCTCCTTCTGCTGTTTATCCGCTAAAGAGAACAGACAGATACAGTTAGCTTGTTTTTGTTGTTCTTCTGGTCCTCTGCACCAGCAATTAAACGTTGTCCAAATAAAATGATGGGCATGTGGTGAGCTAATTTCATCAATCAATGTCATTTGTCTCATGGCTTGTCATTGGATTAAGACTAAATCAATTAAATCTGGTGTCAAAAAGTGATTATCTAATCATATTTAAGCATTTCTAGCTCAACTTTCTTTGTTAGTCGACGTTACATCATAAAAGGGGACTTTTGATTCTTCTTCCACATGGAATGGACTGATCGCATGCCACATATTTCAGTCAATGGAATTTATTACGGTAAAAAGTGCTGTTCCTGCAAATGTTGCAAGACAGGAATCCTGGTAGAAATTTGTTAATTATGTAAGAGAACATAGTTATTTTACGACTCAGTGCACTCTTAGCGGAGCCACTTTATTTCTAACACGACAGCTGCACATTAGAAATCTTAAACTTTTAACCTCATACATTTAAACATGATACTCTAGAAATGCATTTAGGCCTGACACTGACGAAGAATGGAGAATGTGAGGAAATCATTTCAGTTTTGTCAAAGTGAAAATAATGTTATTTACTGAATATTCTCAACAGTAAATGCCAATAGAAATCAATTTTCTAATATTTGTTCGATTCGCTGCAATACTAGCAGTAAAAACATATTTGGCAGCAAAGTGTAAAAACATATTTATGCCTTTCCTGCACCACCAAATGAATTCATGTAGGATCCTGCGATAATATGATGCATGAAATTTGTGCTACTGAAACTGCACAGCTGAGTTCAATGGCATTACTAATGTACAGCTAAACAGGTTTGCAGATATAGGTTATTCTCTCTGCTGCAAACCTATAACCCTAATGGAGAAAATGGTAGAGAAAAGAACTAGTGAGAGGGAGATGCTTCTTATAGCTGAGTTAGCTGTGAAGCATTAGTTACCATGGTGATCCACCCAGGTTATAAAACAGGTATCTCTGTTACATTGAAAAGTCCACCTTAAGACTCAGTATACCTCGCTAACTCATTAATCTCACTTCGTACTACACCCCTACGTCCTGCTACTGACGTTGCCATAGTAATAGAGAGTAAGAGAGTAATTAAATAAGAGAGATTTGGAGTGTAGTGCACTTTCATTAGCTTTTCAAAACCAAAAACTCAAGAGCAACAATGAAGGGAGTAGATTAAACAGTGCTTATTTGTTGTAATACAACATTAAAATATTAGCATGTACCGCTATCAAACAAAAAACTATTCTGCTTACTATTTTGTAACAATAAATGCTAATCTCAAAGAGTAAGGGGCATGTCATTACCTTACCATGTTATTATTTGGAGTTGATAGCTATGCTACAAAAAATAATGCAAGTGCTACAAAAAAAGAAACATGTACGGTAATCAAAATTTAGATAATGAATCTAATTATTCAAAACGGTACAGACAAGTTGGATAAATTTTACACAGATTTATAGAATAATTCATATTGATGAAATAAAACAGCTAAAAAAGACGAGAAAAGTAAAAGCATGCAAGAGATAAAGAATACAATAAAATAAAATACAAAAAAAAAAAATTAAGCAGTAACTCATGAAAATTTTGGCCAAATCTAATTTTCAAGGGGAGCTAGTTCCAGCAGTAACATACACTAACTGAACTCCATTTCATTTTGTAGTAACAAATGGGGATCCAAATGGATAAATACAAACATGATTTTTTTAAAAATACTTGGCACTTTGTTTCCAGGTTTTCTAAATAGAGACACTAACGTACTGTGGGTAATTTATTGAAGCATTTAACCTTAACATTTTAGGATTCTAAACTGTTCAAAGCCATCATAAAATGAAGATAATATATGAGAAAATATATAAGAATGTCGGTGGTAAATGTGGCTCGGTTAGTACTGTACACTGCACAAGAGGCACACAAGGACAAAAAGCTTGTCACATTGCTTAGAGGATAAAGAGGCTTAAGCTGACAGTCAATTGCTGCTGCTGAAGTGCCCCTGAGCAAAGACAAGAACCCTCAGCTGCCATGGTGCAACCTCCGAGGGTAAACCAATTTGCTGTGGTTGTACTGAGCAGCTGCAGCAGCTGACTAACAGCCTGAGTGCTCAGTCAGATTTCCCTGCAAGGATAAATATTGTTAAAAAAAAAAAAAAAAAAAAAAAAAAAAAAACTATCAGCTAATGCATTTATGGGAAAGTGAAAGCTCAAGTGGGGCTGAATCACATTCTGTTAGACTCTGTTTTAATTTGTAGTTGACACAGTCTCATCAGTCCAAATCACTCTGCTCAGTCTCTCTCGCTTCATCCACACAAACTAACTCCAACGTGCCCGTTATTATCCTATCCAGAAAAACACTGGCACCCACACACACCTCCAATACCAGCTAAAGCTCAGGCATGTCTGCCCTAGATGAAGTGATCTACAATCATAACCCATTTTCCAAAATTAGCCGTTCCGTCTCTCCCTCCCTTTCCCTTTCTGTAAAACCACACACACACAAACACACACACACAGAGTCAATGGGTCACTGGAAGTCAAGCTATGACAAAGCCTGTTATTCAGTCCAAATATACGCAAAACAGAAAAACCATCTGACTATTATTGCGCAAACGAGCTCCCCTCTCCCCTCGCTGACGTGTTTTTGGCAGTGTGGATCAGGAGTAATGACAGCAAACAAGCTCCACAGCAGAATAGCTTGTTACTTGCTCCTGATAGTGCAAAATGCACACCGGAAATCAGCCGGTGACTGTGCGTTTCTGTTGTCACGCAGACTCCACACTGCTTTCTGCCCTGCAGTAACCCACAAACACTTCCGACACACTCTGTTCCTATCGAGCACTCCGCCGCACACATCCTACATCCCCACCTCCCCTGCACGCAAACAGTTGGCTTGTTTGACTCCCACACTCGGAAGACGTCGAAGTCCTTCCCTACTCATTTCCTGTCTCCTCCCCAGACTCCCACTCGCCCTCCCACCCACCCACTCTCCCTCTATGTCGTCCTCCGGGGTTCTTACCTGTTCCATTGTTTGAGGGCGACTGCTGTTTTCGGGGAGGTTGCGGTGGAGAATCCTCAAGTCTGAGAGAGAAACAAAAGGTGGAAGATTTGTCAGTCTCACTTCTGTATTATCAGAGCGGTAACATCTCAGAAAGCTCACGTGTTAATATGTGGAAAGCTGACAGAAGACTTTGAGATATTCAGCATACAGAGACAGACTGATTAGAAGCAGTTTCAGTCTTAATGTGCCTGTGTGAGGTCAATTCTGTCACTGTTGCAATCTCACAGCAGAGGGGTGACAAAATAATCTATGCCAGCAAAAAAACAGCACAAAAACAAAGAGTGAAAGAGGAAAGCCTACACCAAAACTAAGCACTGATTCTCTTCTAACTTCGCACATTAGCTCCATACAATGTTTTGATTCAGCTGTCACAGTAATTGTATGCAAACCTGTCAACGGGAGCTAAAGTTAAACCACAAAAATAGGTTTCATTGACATGAATAAATCTGCATAAATACAAACAAATGATGTCAAAGGAGGAAACAGCATACAGAGTGTATTTGCTTCAACAAGCTTGTTAACTTCTCATATTTAATAGTTGAACTCTATTAACCTCAAGCGGTTTCTGGGTGTCCCCCCCTCCACCTCCTGTCACATTTTTCTCATTTATCACTGCAATATAAAGTCCTGCAGCTCTATGGAAACAGAACAACCACGGCTAAAAGTAGGAAAACAAAAAGTTTTTTGTGCAATATAACACAGTATACTGGCATTGACAATACAAAAGCCAAAGAGAAAGTTGTATTTCTTTGATGAATTCTTTTACAAAAATTGAAAAACCTGGAATCGACATGTACAACATTCTACCGAATTTCCATAGGGGAAACCAATACTGGAAATATCAGTACTGTTTCTACATTCTATACATATTTTACAACTTACTTAAATTTTAATTTGTTGCCATATTTGCCTTATATCTGCTCTGTTTAAGCATTACCTGCAGTTCAGCCAAATAGTCCTTGAATCTTTGTTATGTGATTGTTGGTCACAGCTGAGTTAATCATACTCTCTCAGTTGCCCCAATTTTGTGTGCAAACTGTGAAATTTTTGCAATTTTCTAAATGACACATGTAAAATAAAGTGTATTTGATGAAATATCACAATTGTAATTTCAGATTTGGTTCATTTTCCCAGCTCAACTGCACAGCAAACAGTTCAAGAACTGCCTGAAACTTAAAAATCTAATCATTCTGTCTCTTTTTACAAATTCTTATTTTGAAAAATTGTGTAATTTTTGTGACTTTCTTTAAAGATACCATTCCTTTTGAACATGCCGGAGAGTTCTGGGCTGTAGAGGGCTTTGAAATTTCTTGGTAATGTTCAAAAAAATTTCAAAATAGTTAAAATGAGAATGTTAATCTGTTCCCCACAAACAAAGTAATTACTCTTCACTGACAGTTAACGCTTCAAGAGAAGTTGGTAATTGGGAACTTGAGTATTTGTGTTACAAGAAATGTTTACCGTCTGCTGTCCTCACATTCATTTCTCCATCTGGAAGTTGCTGTGGATTAACTGAGGAAAACTCCCAAGTCATGGTACATTACCTCACCCCATACAAACTCTTTAACTGTCTCTGACGTTCCTGAGGCCATGCTTTCTGTGCTGGTAATCACTTAGAGATCACCGGTGGAATTTCCCACTGGCAGCCAGAGAAGCATCATTTGATCACAGACACACTTAGAGCCCCACACCCTGGGTTAAGGGTGGCCCGGTGGGTGCCAAGAGACGCAAGTTTTTCCTGACACCAGCATAGCTTCTGTGTCACAGTGAGCGTTCAGAGACTCAGATTGTGGACTCGTGACTCGCTTCTGTTTTTTCTCTTTTTCCATCTCGCTCAAAACACACACACAAACACACCTCCTCGTGGAATTCCCCGCCTACCAAGCTGCTGATGCTTCTATTTATATCAGAAAACTTGGGTAGCACCAACGCTGGAACACACACACAGCAGCCAAACTGACCCATGATAAACTCTGCTGAGCCGAAATGTCACAAAGTGCAGTGTCACAGTTTCCCGCCTTTCCCTCCTGATTGCCTCCCTCATCTGCTGTTGTCCACTTGTGCATGTGACTGTCTTGTTGTCTTACCTGGTTTTGAGCACATCATTCATCTTCTGCTCCAGATCTATCCTCTTACTCCGCTCTCTCTCCAATTCCTGCCGCAGGGAGTCCACATTGGTCTCTTCCCGCAACTTCCTCAGCTCCTCCTCTGGAAAACACAACACACACACACACACTGACGATGAGTATCTTAAATTGTGTTATGAAAACAATAAGCCCCACACACACAGTCAGGGTCATGAAAAGGGCACTCTGTTAGTTTGAATGAAGGTAATTCAGATTTAATTTATGTGGAAAATTGATTCCTGCAGCGTAGATACACTACGCTTTCATTTCCAACTTCAATTACACTAAAACAGACAGCTTAATTTAGAGAATAATCTATTTATCCTCTGAACTCCAAGCTGTTTCTGTTCATTTATGACTCCTGTCTCATTTTCATTTGCTGTGAGCTTATTTTTTACTGAAATATCAAGCCCTACACCTCTATGGAAACAGCACATGCATGGTTAGACATAAAGAGAACTCAAAAACACCTATTGTGCAAATTATAATGCCATAAAGTTTCAAGAAGTTGAAAAAAATGTCCAAATAACAAAGGACAAACAGTGACTCTATATACAAGTATAACTTTTTTGATGTAGTTTTTAGTTTCCATATTTGTCTTCTCTTTACTCTGTATAAACATAGTCTGCAGTCATTAATGGCTAGTCTGTTGCACAAAGTACAGAATATTTTAAAAACATACTGTTTGTATCAGATTTTTTCAGAATCTGGTACAAACAGTACATTTTGTCAAACTTAAATGTGGCACATTGAGAAAAGTCATTTCGATGAAATATCACAATTTCAAACTTAAATTTGGTTACTTTTTCTGACAGAACAGCACATCATGGATGAGTAGTTCAAGGACTGTCAGAAAGTTGAAAATCCAGTAATAGTTTCTGTTTTATAGTTTCTAGCTCTGAGAAATTAAGTAATTCAGGTGATTTTTAAAAAGATAACATGCCTTTTAAACCTGCTAGTGAGTTTTGGGGCTCAAAGGGATAAATTACGGAAATATTAAGAATGGAATCAAATTCTAAGTCATTGAACCGAAGAGATTTTCCAATAGACACCCTTTGCTTATTGATGTATCTCACATTTCGCCTCTACCGCCATCCATATCCTTCACCTTCACCTGTCCCCCATGCTTCCTCCTTGTCAATCAACTCTTAGAATCAACTGGTCTCACGTATCAGGGTTTTCTATGCCTGGGGTGCAACATCAGCAGTGTTTCCTCTCAGTGTATTGTCCCTGACTAAAGGGACACATGAATATTGGAGGAGGAGAGGCAATGAAAGTGTGCACACGTGCAGAGGTGGTAACAATAAATCAATACTTGCATGTACTGAGGTGCTCACATAAAGATACAAAGACAGCCGGCTTTGACCCATGCACTGATAAAACCCTCCCTTAATGCACATAAATACTTACATGGACATACAGAAAGATAAAAATACCTCTGAAAGCAAGGGCGTGCACCCACTGTTAATTAAAATGTATATCACCTGCCCCCTCTAACCCACTTCTTCCTGAGACCATTACATTAGCAGCAGAGGATTCATATTACAAGAATTTAGCTGCTCATTTTTTCTTTCTCATCACCTAATCTCATATCTCACCCCTGTCCTTTCTCTTTTCCCATTAATGCTAATAAAACATTCATTGCCAGAACCTCCTGCAGCTACAGCATCGACTACAGCCCTGGGTGCTCATCCTGAGAGAGGCCATATACTTTATCTGCACATCCAGTATTATATATCTGCCTGATTCTGCTCTTGCATTTCTGGTTAGGAAAGAGCAGCTCAGGGTTGTTTGGTTCTCATTGAAGTCTTGGTTTCAAAACCTTTAAGAAAAACAGACACTATGATTCTTTCCCCACTTACTTAGTCTATGTAATATGACTCCCCTAGCCTGCTAGGAAAATTTGCTTGCATCTCTTTCCCCATCTCCTGACACGAGAATGTGTTTATAGTACAGTATGTACATAAGTTAACAAGACAGAAAGAGTGATTGCAGGTGTGTCTGTAGGTGTACTGAGCAAGAGGAAGGCCAAAGGTTGCAATGGGCTAAGCAGCTTAATCCTTGCTAGGCTGCCCTGTGCCAGGAGATCCACGGTCAACTGTAAGCCCATTAAACAAATGGGTGACAGCAGCGGCAATGCACCCTGGTTGGTGTAGGTAGAATAGGATCAGGAGTTTACGCTATACTAAGGCCAAACAGCAACCGACACAGAGGATGACTTCAGCACAACATAATACTCTGTTCTTTCTGTTAAACACTGTGTTGAAGCAGGAAGAGATTGGCTCTCGATAATGACAAGACAGATAGGAATATGTTAGTGGCTAATTTATACATTATTTGTGTTTTAGGCCATTTAGATGGTGCAACAAGCGGTAACACAGACTATCAAAATTCTGCCAAACCTGTCAACAGATTTAACAGATGTGAAGTACCTAAGTATTAATTCTGTGTAATTAATGAAATTAAAGAGCCCATATTATGCTCATTTACAGGTTCATAATTCGATCTTTTGGGTCTACTACAAGTATATTTACATGCCTTCTGTTTGAAAACTCTGCTCTGATTGGTGAACTAACCCAACAAAAGGAAAGTAAAGTTGGTTATGTACTGTAACCCGAGGTTGTATGAGTACACACCAGCTGTCGGCTACTATCATCTGGAGACATTGAGACGTTGTAGAGTAAGCAAATGCGACTCTAGTGAGGAAATACTGATGGACTGGGAGGCAGCTGCTCATTCTTTATTTGAGGGCATGCCAAATTAGCCACTAAGCAGGCATTATGTAAATGCGTTACATGGTGACACAGATAAGCAACAGGAGAAAAGTCTGGACTTCAAAGTGGGCGTATCAGGCAGGTAAGGAGTAGCGTTTAATGTAGAAGAAAAGAACTCCATTTGGTGAAGACTTTGTAAGTTTGTAGACTTGTTTGTTAAAAAAAGGAAGAGGCTATTAGACACTGAAGGAAACAGGTGAAATATGTGCATTTTAGCAGCAAAATGCTCCAGTATGGCAGCAACTGATGAAAGCATTAAGATAGTTGGTCACAAATCTACAACAATGAGCTGAAAGATACCACACCTCTTAAGGAAGACGAGCAGTAAAGAAAATGGTACTCAGTGGATTGAATTTTCTCTGAGTTTGTCACAGACAAGTATAATTGTCTGTTTTTTTCTGTTACTGCTAATCTGATTTGCAATTTCAGACTATTTAACTCTAATGCCAAGTTGGAGCAGTTCATTTTAAATGCACTCAGTTCCATTTGAAATGTACCTTGTTTCAATGTGCTGTAGTTTAAGGACCTTACACACATATTACTGCACCTGCCCTCCGCACTGCATATTCAAATTGTCTACCTCAGAACCAATAAACAGATCTTATCTCTTCTGCACCATGAAAACTGGTCATGCTTTCTTTTTGTACTTTTTCTATACATAACTTTTGCTGTACTGTCCTTGTATATTCCTATTTGCTCCCTCAGTATGTCTCAGTAGATGCGAGTTATGAGTGTGTCTGAATGAGGGTAGTTTGTAAACAGATTAATCATTGCACTGAGTAGTGGCTGCAAACTAAGAATTTCTTTGCAGTGATAATTTGTTTATTGCTGCATACAACAATAAAGCATTTAAATCCTTGCTATGTGACCGAATGATAGTAATAATGTTCTGTAATGTCATGGTTAATACAGTGATTCAGTAATGCAACTGGTCTATTGTTATTTTTTTCTGCAGCTACCAACACATAATGCTTACACTCTACTGATATGCTGCTCTCACTCACTCATTGTCTTTCAAACCCGTACTCCTGTTTACCTTTTCCTTCTCCCCACAATGCCACTCCCTGCCTTTCCCCTCGTATTTCCTGCCTCCAATCTGAATTCCACTCCTTCCCTTTAAGTCGGGTTATTCCTGCATCCAAGATCCTCTATGTACGTTTCCTCTGTGTAGTTTTCTTCCTTCCACACTGGCCATTTCCGTCCTACCACCACAAAGAGAGATGCCCAATTCCAAGAGTCCATGTACTGGAACTGGGGCCACAAATGTGTGATGGAGCACAGCATGACACATTATGGTATGTGTGTAAGACAAAGAACGATAGAGTACAATCGTTTTCCTGTTCCACAGAGGCCCTCTACATCAGATAGCATGTTAATAATACTGTCAACATGCCTGTTCCGCTTCTAAAATTGGATTGCTGTCTTCTATATATACACTGCTTCATCCTAGGTTACCATACCACCGGGTCTCTTTGGCCATTATGAAGGCTAGTAACTAGACCATTTGTCTGTAACACAGACAGGGGATTACCTAAATGCCATGCCAGGAGATGTCACTTTTAATCACATTGACCTTCTCTCCTGTACAGGCTTTCCATGAAAGCTTAATTTCAATGAAGTGAAACTAAAAAACACTGATGTAAAACAACGTACACACATTATATGAGCTTATAATAAAGGTTTTGAAAACAGCAGAAAATACTGGCAATGTTGAAGGCAGTTTAGTTTCAAAATGGAATAACATAACTGATATTACAAAAATAGAAGCTAATTTCCCTCAACAGGATGATTTTTGTGATACATTCCTGTGAAAAATGGTTCAGTATCAGCATTTTTTTTTCTTTCTAGTTATTGGTTACTGAAGTAAAAAAAGACTAAACAAAATTGCAAATTGGGAAAGAGTGTGGTGTCTGGGAACTGCTGAGGTGTCACAAGAGAGCCACAACCACCACAGACTGTCAGTTGACATACTTCCTTTACAACTGCATACATTGCAAAAACAATTTCCAAAATCAGCAAGTGCAGAATGCAAGAAGAAAAGTTGGATTACATATTAAGCTAATATGAAGACCCCGGCTGGACTGCAGTTTCTATGGTCACGATGCACTACTGTAAGTGAGATTCTATTTATAGCTAGACAGGGATGAGTTATGATCAGTTCAAATTGATCATATTTGCTTATCTCTCTATGACAGATGCGAAGTAGCAAATTGAGACAAAATTGACACAGGACATAGCTATCTGTTGGCAAATATAAAAAATATGAATGTGGTGAAAAACCCCGTTTACCCTCATGAGGTTGATCAAATGGTAAACAAAAGTTTAAAGCACCAATCATAATCTTTCTTGGCTGATTACATGCGCTAGTTGTTATATTCACATTAACAATGCACTTTTATCCCTGAGTTCAAAGCTGTCAAACTTACTGAGGTTGAGGTTACTTTTATGGCTTTTGACCTTATCGACAGCTCCACTGAAAAGCAGTTCAAAGCTGTCAAAGGTGTAGTCCTCCATCCTGCACACACCCATACGTCTCTGAATTCGGCCGGTCCCTGGCACACTCCCACAGGAACGGGAAGGCAGGGTGGCTGCCTTGGCTCTTTCTTGAAATCGAGCCACGGCTGCAGGTCACGTAAGTCCGTCCGGCTTGTGTTGCCCCCTCTCCTGAGAGATGACCTTAAAACGCCTCCAAGCCCATCAATGTTGAGGTACGTGCTCCACGTTTACGTCACATCCAGAGACGAGGCAGAAATCAGGGACAGGTTCCTCTGAAATAATTTACAACCGGCAGCACAACAGAGTGTTGTGACAGGCCTCCACGCACAGAGTGATGGTCAATGGTCAGAGCTGCTGTGAGTGTGCTCGGCTGGGTAAAAAGAGAAGGAGGGCAGCAGAGGTAGGGAGAGGTGGGGCTTTGCAGGGTGGCCAGCACACTAAGAGGGCCTGGAATCTGAGATTTCTGAACACTCTGGAGCTGTCAGACGCACACACATTATGCATGTTCCTGTGTCAAAACAGGTTTACACTAGTTTGAGAATATGGCCGAGGATTTATTGTGTTTGTGGTTCGTGCCAAGTTCATATTTGTGTGCAGGAGCATGTGCGTGTGAGGATAAGCGAGTGTGCATGAGTACTGTACATGCTACGCGAGAACCGCAAATTGGTTTTCATTTAAGCAGGCAAAGTTTTTTAAGAAGGAAAAGTACTGTGTGAGTTTTTCAATCCAGGCCAGAGACAATGACTCCTTTCATGAAAGTAAGGTGGGGGAGTGTGGGGGGTTGTTCAGAGAAAGGGAGACAGAGAGGGAGGGAGGGGGAGAATCAGCTGCTTCACACTGGCCTCTCATTGTTCCCAGTGTTGTACAGTTTCTGCCACGACACTGGCTGACTTGAACAGAATGGGAGGTTGAGCTTTCTGGCATCCAGCTGATCACAGATGTCAAGACACCATTCAAGGCCCTGACCAACGAAAGAGAAAGTCGGAGCACAAAAAGCAAAAACCCAAAAACAAAACAAGCCCAACAACAAGAAGAAAAACGCCCAAATACAACTGGCAATAAGTATATGATACAATGACTTATTTTGCAATTACTTCTGTACAAGAGAGACAGAATTGTGTGTTCTTTCAGTTTCACCTTTGTTTCAAGAGACAAAGCCCTGATCACACTTGAACTATAAATACTGTCCTCGTTTTGCAAGTGTCAAGTTCACACCTTTTTTATTTTCCTAAACAAGTGCTTCTGCATAAATTACAGCACCAAATTACAAAATACTACATGTAAATGATTTATTCAGAGACTTCCTTTATTATATATTCAAAAGTCTCATTCCAATATGCAATGTATTTGGAGGTACCTTCAGGTTGAGCTAGATAAATCTGATCTGTAGCTTTCTTAAATTCTTGCTCCTCTTAGTGGCCTCCTTCCACTCTGGCCTTGGTATCTCAGGATGACCTAGATTTCACTCACTTGGTCTCACTTTTTCCTCCCCCCCTCTCCGTCTGCGACATTAGAGTGACCTCATGACTAAATCTCAAACTTCACAGTTCTCCCTGTAACATCAAAACGACGACACTTTGCTTCTTGTGTCATGCAGCCTCCACTGAACTCTTGTTCACATGGAAGCAAGCCAGACTCCTAGTCAGGCAATGTGTGGGGAGATACAGTATGTCTATGCTAGCGAGTGTTTACGTGAAGTTTCAAATATTTATATGGCAAAAACATAAGCATGTAATGAATAATCTAGATCAACAATGTTCTATAATCCAATGTTGTGTCAGCAGGGAGGATACCATCTGCTTGTTTGGAGAACGGTAATCACATCATAGATTTCACTACCTCAGATAAATGGTCAAGACCGCAGGCTCCTCTCAACTATGGGAACCGAGTGCTTTCAGGGCAAGTGTAAGAAAAACAAATGAGATTTCCAAATAACATTTCAGGGACATAAGAACTTTTCAAACATGGAATCTGTAACATCGCTGGCTTCATGAGTTTGGTCAAGTGACGGCACTCTCATTAAATGTCTGCCAATAAAAACATCCTGACAGCTGTGATGGAGCTCAGGAGTCAACCTGAGGTGCTCTGAAACGAGTGATTTAATTGTAAATTATAAACTGTGACTGTGTGTGTGACAGCACATCGGTTTGAGGTGAGGAAAAGTACACTGTGTGACTTGCTATTCCTGAACTGTATTGATCCTGTTTCCATGTCGCAGATAATGCAACTAAATAATGAAGTTACTGCTGCTGTTGTCCTGTTGCTTAATGTGTACAAATGCATGCAGCTCTCTCTCTCTTTAAGATGCTCACATGGATCCTGCTGCTGTTTGATGCAATATAAACTTACAAGAAAGACTCAACAAACTGAACATCTGCTACTGTTAACTTTCTGTCAAAGCAAAAAAGAAAATGATGGATTATACTAATTACTGGTAAGTTCATGTATTTGAGCTGTAAGTCTCTGCTGTCATCATAGCAAAGTTTTATTTATACAAAATTTTATTTTGTATGCTAGTAAATGTTAAAATGTAGAGCAAAGTAAACAAGTAAAGTGCTGTGTGATTTTGGATTTTAAATTGTGCCTTTTGCACTTTCTGTGATGTTTTTGGACCAAAATCAGTGATGAAAAGCTTCCCAAAATCACTTCACATAACTCAAAGCAACATTGTGCCTTTACAATAATGTGATAAATGCCGTTCACTCTTGTACCATGTCAAAACATTGCAATGTTGCAATCACGACTTTTCAGAAAAGTGACCATGGTGCTCATTCAGACATGAAGCCGACATATTCAGTTGCTAACGAAAAGGAATGCGTGCCTGAAACTTGCATCAAAAAAGCTTTATATCTTCTGTTAATAGATGGTGGTTGTCATTCAGCCATTGGTTTTTATCAATACACAGTTCAATGTCTCACTTTAGGTTCCTTTCAGGTCATTGATTTAATGACTAAAAACTCATCACTGTGTTTTAAAGCTGCATATTTAGACGTGTTTTCCCCGTCCTGCCTTAAAATGGCTATGATGTGACTCTACAATGTTGCTTACTCCAGAATATATAAATCCACGTAGAGTCTGCCTGTCTCTTTACCTACTACTCCCCACTCACAGCAGCTTGAGCTCACCAGCTCACTTACAACTCAGTTCAAACGCTGTAAAAATACTCTGCACTACAGAATGGCAAGGTGCAACATAGGTTCAAACCACAAACTGAGAAGAATTAAGAAGAAGAATGACACAGAAAATCCCACCTGCAAGCTGAAAAGATTAGGTTTGTTATGTTTGAAACCCCAGAAATTTGAACTCATGTCTTTGAGAATTTCATCAGTATGCTACAGTTTTAAGGTGGAAATGTTCAGCCATGGCACCGATTACTTATTTTGCTTATGGCATCTCTTTTTGCATATAAAAAAAAAACAAAGCAAACACCATATGCACATGGTAATGGGTGAAAAAAAAACACTTAATTTTCACCGGACAAAGTCTTTGTAAGCATTCTGACATTCTGGTTGCTGCCTTGACAAACAGCCAGTCTGTTTCCACTTTCCACTCAGTGTCTCTACTTTCCACTCAGTGTCTCTACCCACAGAGCCACCTGTTGCATTCTCACACACTATCGAATGATGACTCAACACTACTATATGCAAGCTCAAAATTAAAATGTAGGAACTGTGACACAGACTAGAGTACAGTGTGAGAAGCTATCATAAATGCGATCAATCACAGGTTTGTTTAGCATCGCACTCCTCCCCACAAACTCTCAATAACGGATAGTTATGCTTCTGAACTGTCAAGTCCAATTCTGCATCAGTGACTTTATTTCCTGTCAAACAGAGCTCACCTTTGACAGAAAAGACTGTCTCCCTAACAGACACTGTGAAATATGTCTTCATTATCATGCAGCCTGTACTGTAGCTGCCTATTTAGAAAGAAGAATGAATCACCACCACAGTAAGAGTAATGAGTCCTGCAGAATGCTCATTCACTTGAATAATTATCTCAAAGGATACTAAACTAAGACTATTCAATTACTCCCATATTCATCTGTATGCCAACTCTCCAAATTAGCAATGTGCTAATTAATTACCTCTGTTCTTTTCTCATATATTGTACTGCTAAATCAATACCGTAAAAAGCTTTAAGAAAGCTGGCTTATTTCGTTTTATCTTCCAAGACAAAATATAGCACTGTGCAGCATTGGCATTATAATCTAATATATGCAGCAACTCAGACACACAGCTATTTGCAACATAAACTGCAGTCTGTAGGCTGTTACCATGGTTTGGTATGTCTTATTGCTGATACAAAATTGCAGGCAATTTTGCATCAGATGAAGTATTGTAAGGGCTGCTACAATTCAGCTTAACAGAAAAAAAAGCACTCTGAAATAAAGATTTCAGCATCAGCTAAGGCCTTTTTCTATATTTTTAATCAGCATACAAGACTACAAGAAGCAAAATCAATTTCACCCCAAAAATTGGACATTATATACTGCAAAATGCTGCCCTTATTCCTATATTAGTTGAAATAACTTCTATGTGTCATATTTACTGCTGATTGCAAAAGTTATTTCATAGAGTTTTTTGTAAACTGAGCAAACACCATCTGTCAGAGAAATGCAATTCAAAGCTTCAGGGGAAGAAAAGCTGCTAAGTGGATGTGAGTAGTTTTTATACCTCGAAGCCAGTAACAGTAGAGACATTATATTTTCAAGCTGTCCATCAGTATGTCTGTCCGCAATGTGTCCTTAACGCCTGAAAGGAGTTTCTTTAAACCTGGCGCAAATGCTCACTTAACTACTAAACGTTAAACTGATTCTGTTTTCAAAAGGTCAAAATCGCTCTGACCTCATGTCCGTTATATCCTTGTGAACACGATATATAAGGAGTACCTGGACGAAATTTCTTCAAATCTAGCCCTAACGCCCACTTGCACTCAACAATGAACTGATTGGAATTTAATGGTCAAAGGCCACAACTCTGGAATTCATGTGCTAATTATTACAGAATTTCACACATTTATCTAATTGACTAAAAATATGATGTGATTCTATATTCAAAAGGTCAGCATCATGAGACACATCCTCATCATGTTCTATCATTTTATTATTCAACACCATAGCTGAGGAACAGAAGTGGAGATTGTGATCATAATTCACATTTGGATTGGCGACACTAAATTTGGGTACCCACCTATCAAATTTCTTCAAAGTATTCAGGACAGATTTTATGAGCCTGGACAAACATGGATGTAAACAGACTTAAAAGACTGTGATTCACCATTTCTATGACAGAATTTGCCCGCCTCTCTCCTCAAAAAGTCAATCATCTGCTTTACAACAGCCAATCTAGAGCCAATTGTGCTGCTGCACTTAAGTGTGGTGCCATAAAACTGTGCAAAATGTGGCGGGAAAAAAATGCTTCACCAAACTTTTGAAACAGTTTTTATCAGCTTTAACCAGTTCTAACTCTATATATGCAGCTTTTATGTGACATTCACAACTAAAATTGCAGTTATGGCTCTTGTAGGCCCAAAATAACTGCCAGAGTGGCAAGATTTTCATGTAAACTGCGGCACTGGTTGGCAAGTGAGTCCAGCTTTTTCAGCTACAGCTTCCAAAGATCACAAAGGAACCTGCATGCTAAAATATTGGGTTAATGATAATTATGGGTAGTTGGTCGGTTTCTGTGACATTTTTGACAGTAATAAAATTAATGATGACTTGTTGTCATAGTGTCATCGCTTACTAGGACACATTATCAATTGTTTATGTCAATAAGTCAGACCTGTGCATTTCCTACTATGAGAAAAATGTCAAGAGAGTTGTGCAGAGATTTTCATCATACTCCCATTCCCACAGCACTTGCATTCCCACCCCATCAGGTGCAATAAAACTAACTCTGGAGTGAGACACCTGCCAATCAAGTGTAGCCCAAATCGACTGAAAACACCTGTGGGGGTTCACTAAAGGTGTGTTGATTCATATCTGTAAATTCCTTTTGTCTTCAACTCTTTTAAGCTCATCAGTGGTGGATAAAACACTTCCAAATGTCTTTAATACACATAGCTGAAATGTAGTTGTTTTTCCGGGTGGCTTTTCCGCAATTTTGTCAAATACTGCATGTTACTGAAGAGAAAGCACTGCATTATAGTCCCAATTCATCTATAATTCCATTAGTTTTGACTTGTGTGTTGTCTGTAGCGTTGTTGTGTGCATGCTGTGAAGTAGGGCAGCAGCTAGGACACTATCGATTAGTGAGGGACCGTAGAACACAAAGAATGGCCTGTTCCTCTGCAGTGACCTTCAATACACGACCTCACACAGAATAGCCTCACTCACACACATACCAATACACACATCTAGTCATTTCCAATTTTATGGAACCAGTGGTGGTAAAACCAATAAACTCCAGTTAAGGGAGGGCCTGTCTGGTGCACTGTGCAGTGTGAGAGTACAGCAGCACTACAACATGTACACACTTCAGCCTGCCAGAACAAGGGTGGATGTCAACAGAAAAAATATCCAGTGCATCTGTGCCTCGGTGTGATTATCCATTTGGCTTGTATGCGACACTGTGGCATGTGTTTGTGTTTTTTTTTAGTTTGCCAATGTTCAGCTCTGACGAAAAATGAGGTCTTTTCCACTGTAAAAATCTGCAACAGAAATATGACCAAGGCAAGAATAAAAAGTAGAGAAGCAAAAAAGGGGCACAAGGGCAAAGAAAGACAGACTGAATGAGTGGATGAATAATTTCAAGAGAGAACCAAGGGAAGAGAGGGAAAGGCAGCAATAAAAGCTCACCACATTAAGCCTGCTCATATAATGATATGGAGTGATTTCCACTGGTGCTACCCTCTGCCATTTTACCAGTCACAGGAGGGTCAGTTCAGCTTAGTACCGTTACCCACAGGGCAGATTCCTGCTGATGTATCCCTCTGCTTTTACATCCGTTACTATAATAATCACAGAACTATCACAGAGTTATCACTCAAGGAAACTGTGTTCTCAAAGTGCTTATCGTAAATCCTGGCATGTACAGACAGAAGCATGCAATGATTCACACTGAAAAGCAAACATGCTTGTATTTCTACACTGGACACTGCAGATATGACACGCAGTTACAACACAGTTCTGTGCCAAAATACTTGTATAATCTAAACTTCCATTGTGTTTGTGTCTTCTGTGTTTGGTGCTATAAATCTCCGGCCTTACATAGCACTGCAGAATAGTGAAGAGATGTGGAAATTACTAATGATTTAAATGCAGACACCTAGATGATTAGTATTTGAAACTGTCAATTAGAGTGTTTTGCAAAAATTACACTTAAACAAGAGTATTTTAACACATTATACATTAGTGATGTTATCTAGGGTGGTCAACATGGTAAAAATCTTCAACAACAAATTATAGGTTTTTATGCATTTAGTGTCAATGTGTATTAGGGGTATTGCATGGCAGACTTAAACCAATGCCCAATAAAAATTAATTATTTTAATAATGTGCTACCATTTTTTAGTCTTGAGCTGAACACAGCACAAGATATGGCTATATGCTATGATTGACAATTAACAATGAAGGGTAATTGCTGGAAAGTTTCTTTTAATTAAACATATGAAAACATAAATGTTGGAATTTGTGTAATTCTAAATTTTGAAACCAAGACTGTCCATTTTTCCAGAAATACACATAAGTTATTAGTCTCCCTGATTTTGAATCATTGGTATTGGCAACAAACCTGAATAAATCCCATTGGTCAACTCCTAAAACATTTCAGAATCTAGTAAATTGCAAATCTGAGAAACAGTATGTGGTAAAATTACTTCTAGAGGAACGTATGGTTTTCCAGTGCCACTTGATTGATTCTTTTTTAGATTGAAGTCTCAACTGAAGTGTAATCTTAATCCAGTATTCCTACAAAGCATTTTGCATAATGACCTAATACTAAGAAAATGATAATAATAGCTACCACTGTATAAACAGTACAAACATCATAAAAACATGACTACCATAACTGGCCTTGAACATCATTTTCAAGTCTTTGCAATATTAGCATGTATTAGTATGCTTGCAAACAATAATAACGCAATCATACAGTACCGAGAGTCATGTAGGAGTCATACAGGAACATGACTCCTGTTCAGCAGGTAATCTATCCACGTTAATGGAGACAGTGAATAAGGAGCAAGTTTTCAAAATATGAAAACAGCAAAAAAAATAAAAATAAAAGTTATCACTCAAAAGTACTTTACAAGTCAATTAAAAAAAATGTTGGTGACAGATCTCAGTCAGGAAATATCAAAACTTGGAGAAATACAATCAAATTGTCACCATATCTGAGCACCAAAAGGAGTACACGAGCAAATGTTTTTGAGTGCGATATGAGTGAGCCATCTCTCCAACTTGAGTTACTGAAACAGACCCACACAAACACAGACAATATAGATTACTGTAGTGCTCCAACTGGTCAAGGTAGAATGAGGTGAAGGCACATGGGCATTTATTCAGTGGTGAAAAAGTAAAATAAAACAGTGCTGGCCCTTTAAACTAATCTGATTAGTGTGTTGTGGAGGTGTATGTGCATTAACACAAGCATAAGAAGGGACTAGATGAGAGGGAGTAAATAAGGATAGAGTGAGAAGGACAGAAAAGGAAACTGTAGGAAACACAACAGAAGGCCATTACGCTGCATATGTGTGCGTTAGCCTTTTTCTATGTGATCTCACGTCCGGAAACTTGGTTACTAATTAACCAGTTTAGTGTCCTCGGAATAGCGCGGGTCAATCACAACAAACTGGCGAGGGAAAAGGCATGGGTCATTGTATCCACACACACATGCCATCTGGAATGGAAACTAACGGCTCCTGTGAAGGGAGGAGACAACACACTTAAGCAGTGTGTTTGTTTTAGCGTACAGCGTGGGCCCCGGCTATATTTTAGGCAGCAGAGAGAAAGACGTCAGAGTGAGAAAATAACGCCCACACCTTGGTTCACTCTGAATGTGAAAGAGATCCAAGAAGACCAAATTATTTCTTGGGTTAAATACTGATGCACAAAACCAGCAGACACTGAAAGGTCTGAAATGATGAGTCTGGGTCTCTGTGTTTTTTGCTTGTACTTCCTAACAGAGCATTCTTGACCGTTCGCCCTGGAATTGCAATTTTCATGGTAAAGGTCAAAATATTTTCTTTCTTCCACAGTGAAAGAAACGCCATCATGGATTTAAAATTGGTCTGCAATCTGAAATTAGAATAGTTAAAAAGCTAGCAGCGGTAAAGTGGAGCTCATCAATATTTTACATGCTTAGCTGATGGTCTCATCTAAAGTAGTTTCAAATTAATAAGCAGGATGCGCTGGCTGTGAGTAAACGGTGACCTCTCAAGAGTGAAATTGCTCTTTTAACCATGAGTGCTTTAGAAATGCATTTAACTTTTATTTTTCTATTGATCTGTTACCTATGTATAAAAACAGTTTACACTACAAAATGTCTAAAAATTATGAAAATTTGCAGTCTTGAATTGAAATATTCTTTAAGCGAGAACTTCAGTTTCCTCTTTTTGCAACATGTCTTTACAGTATTTTAAGTTATCAATTCTAAGAGTTTCATGAAATCAAATCTAGTTTTAAAACCAGCAGTTTTTCTACAATAGCCATTTGACATCTCTAGATAGTAATTTCATTGTTAGTGGTGGAGTTCAGGATACCTGTGCTGAACGCAAATTGCCACCATATTAGCTATTTACAGGAAACAAAGCAAATCTTGTTCTCAGGGTTTAATTTTGTCTCACTGATACCATCCTCACTGTTGAGTGTCGACTCTATGAATGCCATGTCAGGTCAGAGCCGTGCTGAGTAGCTGCAACCCTGTTATTAAGTCCCAATAAATCAGCCTTGTTAAAAATCAGGCACCACCTTCAAATGAAGAAAAATAGCCCTAATCAGCAGCCAACTACATAAATCTGCCTCATAAACTACAGTATCATTGTGGAATTCCGATTACTTACTCTAATTATGTCAGTATTTCACACTTGTTCTGTTGCCTGACTGCAGGAACAGATAAATCTGTAAATTACAACAACTACAACGGTAATTCCACTATATTAAAATACTGTATAATTGAGCACAGAGAGTAGGAGAGAAGTAAACAGCTCCTGTGTGTATTTTCTCTTCAGTTGTTCTTGCATTATGCTATGCTGCTGTGATCCAAACTCTGTAAAGTGCATAAATCACCTTTTTGGTCTGATAATCTGAAGTACTCCCTGACTTTTGAAGACTTGCTGTTTGGAAATTTTAACACTGAACCAAGTTGGCTGTCACTATCTAAAACTGTAGCGCTGACTACAGGTAAGAAACGACAGACATCATGACGCAACAATATGCAGTGGTGCTGAAGAAAAGCATTTGTTCCGCCAAACACTTCCTAACATTTCTCACAGCTTCATAATAAACGATCCACTGGCAAGTTGACCAGTCACAGGAAACACAATGTACTTGTCAACATGATTAGCACTGACAGCGATCGTTCATCAAAACTGAGACAGAGGTCTTTACCAGCATTTTTGACACCCGATCAGTCTCAAATATAACAGAGAGTAATGGAATAAGACAGAGGCCTCAGGTTGCAATGTCTGCTCCCAACAGAATACTGAGGCTTTTAGTATTTTAGTGCACTCTGTAAGCACTAATGTGGTCAAACCAACTAGGACTTCAATCTCAAGGATTTAAGTTGGACTTTGCATTTGTTTTCCTATATTGCCTATATTCTAGAAAAGTTATTACACAACACTTAAACCCATAATGTGTTGGTACAAGGACTGTTTTGTTTTATCCCGCTAATCTCATTAGCTTTACCTGATGACAAACTGTATATATAAGCTTATAAGTCTGTTTTCATCTGTTCTCAACACATGACAGAAAATGACAAATGGCCATTTGTGTAGCAAGCCGCTGTGCAAGGAATCGTATATACAGTACTCAACAGTCCGATGTTTGCTGTACCATGACAGCAGAGGAGAGAGCAAAAGGAAAACAGTAGAAATAGAATACACAATAACTAAAGGACAGGGAAGAGAGCTCAGAACTCCATTAGGTGCTAATGGATTGTCATGCTTCAGTGTTCCCCCCCAAGAACGATTACTCCGGCCAGAGATGGGATAGGAGATTGAGAGGCATGGGCGAAAGAGATAACCACAGAGTATAGAGGGATGAGGAAAAGAAAGTAATGGGAATTCAAGTGACCCTAGAGGAAACAACATTACCTCGAGGCACTACTACCCTTTCCCAATCAGCAGAAGGCAACATATATGAAGGTTTATCCCCACATAAAATGCCAAGTGGCTGCCATCTTAGGTAGAGTGACATTTCTGCTTTTAACGCTGTCACAGCTGTTTCACCTGCTTGAGTGTTTGCACGTGTTTGTCAGATTGCAGAAGAATCTCAGAAGATCACAGCGCTGTGTGTGACAGAGAGAAAGCATGAAGAGAAAGGTGAATCAAAGCATGATGACGAGGAGGAAAGGATGAATGAGAAAAAAAAAAGAAAACAGAGCTGAGGTTGATCCAGAAATGGAAGAGCAGGCAATGGCAGGCAGAATCTGAAAGAGCAGCTAAACGGGATGGAGAAATCGAGTTTGTTTTTTTTTTTTTAAAGAAAGGGAAGGTGGGAGGAAAAAAACGAGGAAGCAAGGAAAGGGCGAACAGAAAGGAAAGCTCGTCTAACTAGCATCCTGACAGGGTGACAATGAGTCCAGCCTTTTTAGCTCAGGCACAGGCATTATAGGCGAGGACATAGCCTGAGGTATTCTCTTTCACACACTCGCTCGGCCTTTCTCTCACTTTCTCTCTAACAGACTTACATAGGCAAAAAGGGAAAAGGGGGGGGCGGACACTTCACAGTCCATTACACACCACCGGACTGGCAACGTGCTGCAACGGTACAGGACAAACAGTACCCCTTATCGGATACCAGGTTAGACACGCTTGGAAATGTGTACTGGGTGAGCATCATCCAGTTGTGATTTTTAATTAGGCTGCTTTCCAAGTTTCTCCTCTGCTTCTGCACAAACCCTGCAATTTCTCCCCTAGCCGTGTTTTTTTTTCTTTGATCCATACAGATAAATCTATCACCTCCCTAAACCTCCAATTACCTCTGCAATCAGCAGTACAGTCATATTGTCAGTACTGCAAAGAACTGCAGTGCCACCCTGAAGCTACACTGAACATGTAGTGAGAGCATGTTGCAGTGTTTAGTGGATGCTGCACTGTGTAGGAGTCATAATCCTGGTACATGTTGTCAAACAGAACTCCTTGGATTTAAGCAGCAGAACTTAGTGTTGACCTTGAAAACATTTTTTTAAAGAAAAAAAACTATGTTAACCCAAGGGCCACTTTTTTTTTTCATAGCTATCAATCCCATTTCACAGGGGGAGGGAGGGGATTTGCTCAGTTGTCATAGAGTCGGTTCTGTCGTCAGCAAGTGCCCTGAATGCAAATGTGATGCAGTCAGTCAAGAAACTCAAACTAAAAATAGTTCGGCTTCCGCAACAGGACAATAATGCAAGGTGTAACTAAAAATCCAGCATTTCTGCACCACAAAATATGGAACTCTTTAAAGGATCCCCGCTGCTTAGGAAATATGAAAGGCAGAACATGTGTACTACCTAAAACTAGGGTCAAAGTTGTTGAATGGACTTAATTGAAATCATCATTATTACAGTTCTTGTAAACCTTTTTAGCAGATCATCTAACATTTCATTGCACCTACTGTGAAAAAATAGTATGTGGCAAATAATTCTTTGAATCTGGCTCTCATATATGCATCCAGTTTTCCTCATTTGCACAGGCTTGTGGTTGACAAAGTCTTGACTTTTTGTTCAGACAGCTAAGCTATGTAAGAGTCTAACTGTGATGCTTCTGGTAGCCCTTGTTGATTCAGCACAGTCTGTCCTAGCCTGACATTGTAGTGGGATCTTGATCACCTGCTCTTTGTCTTATCGGTGTATATCGTAAGCAGTGGTTAGAATTTGATCCCTGAGCAAACATGATTTTAGGAAGAACACCAAGAAAAGAAGCTTTGTAAAAAACCTCATAATGAGACAACTAAGCTTCAACTGTAGCATAACAAGTATACTGTTAATCTAATTTAGACTGACCAACCTCCCACCCCCAAAATAGCTACCAAAATCCTTTTGAACACTCTACGCTGCAGGGATATACAAGGTACAATACAAAAGTAATACATACAATGTTTTGCAGGGCTACTGGGGGTACACTGCTGCTTCATAATTCCACCTCACAGTCTGCCTCTCTGCTTTAGCATGCTAAATTGATTAACATAAGCTCGGCAGCTGCTTGCTTCCATTATGCTTCCAGTGTAATGTCAGGGTTGCTAACATACAGTTACCAAAACAGGACGTTACTGACATTATTATCACCCATATTAATGATCACATTATAAAGTTCTACAAGTTCGTTCAACATGTGTGCTGATTTTTTTTTCCCTTTTTACCACTTGGAGATGATTCTGTGAAAATGGAGTAAAGTTGTTTTTACACAGGGCAGTTTGCTGAGTTATCCTAAATTTTAATGATAAGACAAGATAAAACTCTTGAATCGAGGCATGTCATTGAATTTAACACCACCAAAAGTCATAGCAAGCAGTGGAACAAAGAACTGCTTACAGATACAGGATTAAAGCTCTACTTCAAAGATGAGTTAAGCAATACATTTTGTGGTTATGGTGAATAGCTAGTCTGTTAGAATCAAGTTGTAAACAGCAACCAAGAGCACAGAGTTATAACAACCTGACTGTCATCTGAGACTGTCAAACCACAAAGCACAGTGATATCACAAGATGCTTTCAGTTTAAAGCAGACGCATTTTTAGATGTAGAGTCAAAGATACAAGACATCACATCTGACAGGCCTTTGAATGCAACTTATAAACAAGAACTACACGTCTCTAAACTATCTCAAAAAAAGGCAAGTAAGAGTGTGGTTACTGTGACTCTGAAGAAATAAGACATCAGTGTGTGTCAGTAAGAGATTTAGTGCAGAGATTTCCATTACAGCAACAACTGAGTATAACCAAACCATCTTCTCAACTACAGGAGGTTTCCTGCTACATTTGGCACACAATCAGAAACTGTAGAAAAGGCAGAGCAGATAAGAAAGAGGCAATATCTACACAACATAAAGTTACCAGTGCAACACATTTTTACAGACACTAAATCTCACTGTGCTGCTTTCTTGTTTTTACTGCTACAAACAATCTTGCCACCTATCACCACGAGCCAAATGCCACATTTTCAGTGAGAGATTCCAAGTACTATAGGAAATCTGTAACTGAAATTAGATGTAGGCAAGGCTACCAATTGCAGGATTGCAAAATAGGAAAACAACAGCAAATAAACAGGTTTTAACACTGAAAAACAGACTTACTTCAAGCAAATGTCTGGCCATAGACCCAAAACATAATTAGAGTGTGTTTAGTAGTAGTTTATAGACATTTTACAGCTCCTAAAGAGAGTGCCTCACATCTAAATAAATGCAACTCGTCCAATTAAATTAGATTTAAAAGTATGCATACTTACGTAGGAAATGTTTCTCCAATAAGGCAATTTCCAAGTGACCTTTAACTTCATTGAGTCGATCTGACTCCGACCTCTGGAAGTCCTGAATGGCTGCAGCCATAGTGGGAGACCCCGAGCCAGCCTGTGCACACACACATTCATGCATACAACACACACACACAGATGTGCATATAACAGTACACACATACACACACATCCACACAATCATTGCAATCACAAACAGAAAAAAAGAAAAAGACAGGTTTGGTATTCGAATTCCAAGTACTTGGCACAAAATACATACAATAGCACACACGCAGGGATATCCCATATGATCTAACACATACACAGATGAGCACAGTGACTCACACTAATGTTTCCTCTCCCGGTTTAAGTCCAGCAGGAGCGACACAGGAGGAGGAAGCCGAAAAAAGAGGAGAATCCCCCCCCACCCGCCTTCTGACTACAGCAACAGTGATGACTCAAACCGCACTGACTAAGGGCTTTAACCCTGACACACAATGCTTGCAGGTGGACGGAGGGAATGGTAACGATTGAGAGATGACGACTGTGTGAGAGAAGAGAGGAACAAGGGACAAAGTGTGAGGGGAAAAAAAGGGGTGAGTTGGTGATGAAGAAAGAGGAAAGGAAAGAGCGAGAAGAGGAGGAGGGAGATGTTAGCGGATGATGAGCACTGCAGGTTGAGCATCGCTGCTCGACTATAGCAAGGGTCCTTTAAGAGTCTCCTGCCACACACACACACACACACACACACACACGCTGCAGCAGCTTCTACCCGACAGCAACCAGCATGGTTTGTGTGTGTGTGTGTGTCTGCATAGACTCACTGCAATGTCTCCAACTGATGTGCTCTCTGCAAAAGACTGAGAGAGAAGGAGGGAGAGATAGCACGAAACTGACAGTGACCTGAAAAAATGTGCTCTGGGAGAGAGCCAGAGTCTAACAAGAGAGAGAAGGGATACAGAGATGGATAGTGCGTCCCTGAATAAAGAAGCACTTCAAAGAAAACAAATGAGAGCCTCTTCTGGAAGTGTGTCATGACGGAGGAAAGAGGATGCGGTCTGAAAAGAGAAAGAGGGTATGAGAATAAATGGAGACAGGAGGATGAAAGAGAGGACGAACGAGGCAGAGAAGACAAAGATGAACAAGACATGATGGAGATGTAAGGAGCATACGGTGGGAATGGAATGAAGTTCTGCTGCATTACGAGTGTTCAGCTACAGTTCTCTTGGGTTTTCCAGCTGCTTCGTCGTGCTGGTCCAAAGCTGATGCATTGACACACATTCATGATATTTTATGCAGTCGTCCACACAGTCAGAATCTCTTGGTTGTCAAAAGTAGGTCGAGCCCTGACGTCACCCCGGATGATTATCGGCTGATTAATTATTGTGTTCCCCCTCTCCCTCTTTCATGACTGCGGCTGATGTGAGCTGAGGAGTCTCACTGGGCTTTAAAAAGGGTTACTTATTCAATGATCAATATGGTATGAAAATTATATCAGAGAATGTTGCTTTTTTCAGAAAAGACAAAATCATAAAATCTATGCAAATAATAGAAAAGTACATTTCTTTTGCATCACACCTGCTCTGAGCTTTCAGTAATTTAACCATTAGTTCTGCAGAAGGTGCACATAATGGAATCTTTGCCTGGTGTAAAATACAAACCAAATGATGCTGCCAAACATATTTACAAATCTAAAATGCAAGAATACAATCCACAGTCTATGTCTAGCAACTTCAGCAAGGAGCAGTAATCAACTGCCAACCACATAAAATTAAATATATGTCTAAGAGAACATGACATATTCCAAAACCAAATTGGACAACACTGAGAAAAGCTCCAACTATGAATACGAAAAACATTTTAAGAGAACATTCAGATACTTCTTTTCAATGGACAGGAAGACAAAGCTGCAATTGAAGACACTCTGATTTCTTAGTGTCTCCATGATTTACACTTTTCCTGTTTCTGACTGGATAAGTCAGGGAGTGAGCTCTGTCAGGAACCACATTTAATCCACTGCAACTCAACACACAGCTTTTTTTGCCCTCCACAGAGTGACCTGTCCACTGAGCCACAACTCTCAGCACTATTTCCACCCTGTGGACCCAGTTCTGCAACTCCCTTCTTTAGCATAATCATTTCCTGCTCCAGTTATTTCATAACGTTCATGAACTCAACCTGGAAATTCTGTGTGGAGTCAGTAAAGATCTTAATACTGGCCCCTACCTCTTTCTTCCCCTCTTGTTTTGGAGATTAACTGATATCCACAAACTCCCTAGAGCTCCTCTGGTCCTTTTTTCTCTTTATTAATTTCCTCCTCTCGCTGCTGCTAGAAAAACACTATCACGAACTGCACAGTTGCCTTAGTATGGAACCATCAAGAAAAAAATCCTAGTTCACCCTAGAGAGCAGCTCCTGGGCTTTTTACGTACTACTCCCTCTCTGCTGTCATGTACATTTTAAGCCTGCAACTCTCTCATGAGGTCCATTGAGAGTCTCACAGCAGGAGGAGAAATGCAGAGGGTGTGTTTTCAAAGCCTTGTTTGGCTCGTAAACAAACGTCACAAGAGAGCATCTTCATGTTTGGCAGATTATTGGTAGAGCAGGTTGCTGGTGGTATTTGTTGATCTGACATGGACACTGATAAAAAACTAACAAATGGTTTTTGTCAGTCACAAAAAAATACAAAAACAATTGTCTATTTGGATTATGAATTGCAGTTATTCAATGACTCTGATTTCGGTATCAGCTTTTAAATTCAGCTTGAACTTGTTGTAGGCATGGGCTAACTACCAATACAGACATGAATGTGTTTTATAATGCTTGTCTTTTGCAATGGATGTGAACTACTGCTAAAACATTACAACTTCTGATACCTAGCCAGCAACAAAGCTCATGACAATTAAATTTGATGGGAACGAATTTGGTCAATGATTTTAGCAGACTGTGCAGATTATTCATTGTACCCCTGTACAGTTGTGTGTAATGTGTGTGTATATATATATATATATATGTATATATGTATATATATATATATATATATATGTATATATATATATATATATATATATATATATATATATATATATATATATATATATATATATATATATATATATACACATATATATATATATATATATACATACATATATATATCAATATCAGATAATGCTGTTAACCTCAGCCTGACAGACAGATAGTAATTTATCTGTCTGTAGTGTCTTAGTGTCTGCTCTACTTTCACTTTTATTTTTCTGCCAGTGAAACTGTACACCTTCCTGCTATCCAAGCTGATTTCCTGTTAACACTGTGATTTTGAAACCTATCTAAAAAAAACAACACTTGAGTTGCTGTTGACAGAGGATCAGGAGGACAATTCTTCATACCCAAAAAGTCACTTTGCAATAAAATGAAACTGCAAAAGAAAAAAATTCTGCTTAAAGTTACATTCAGAAAAGCATCTCTGACTGCAGAGCAAATAAAATCAGAAGCATCAGTTATTTATGCAGCAGCTGCAAGGTTCTACATCTCTTTATGAAGCTTCCTGGCAAACATAAACCTATTTCCTTGGTATTCTGCAGTAGATACGTCAAAACCATAGACAAACAACCTGCATCTTGGCTACTGTTCAAAAGAGAAAGATTACAATGTAGACTATAATCCAAACCGATTACGGTGGTGTTTTGGGATTTTTCTGCCATTACTAAACTGATCTTTAGCCCTTCCTATGAAACAGAGAGATAAGAGACTTGATTTAAATCGTAAGGGGATGATTACAGGTTCAAGTATTCAGGACTGGTGAGAGTATAAATGGAAGGTTGAAGAGGTCTTAAGCCCTAATATTTGGGTGATTTGTCATTTTGAATATCTGACAGTTTACCTTTGAAAAAAAAAATGTACCTAATTAAAACATACAGATATACAGGTGGAATACTATGTTATGTTTAATATATTTAACCCTCCAAACACAACAACCCACCAGCATGTCTGAGAAAGTTGGCGACCTCTTCGCATTATGCGCCTCAGCATCCGCTGACCCCGCTCCATCAGTTTACGTGTCCTACCACTTGGTGGCTGAGTTGCTGTCATTCCCACACACTTCCACTTTCTTATAATACAGCTGACAGTTGACTGTGGAATATTTAGGAGCGAGGAAATGTCAGGACTGGATTTGTTGCACAGGTGGCATCCTATCACAGTTCCACGCTGGAATTCACTGAGCTCCTGAGAGCGAGCCATTCTTTCACAAATGTTTGTAAAAGCAGTCTGCATGCCTAGGTGCTTGATTTTATACACCTGTGGCCATGGAAGTGATTAGAACACCTGACTCTGATTATTTGGATGGGTGAGCGAATACTTTTGGCAATATAGTGTACATTTGTTATCATATTTGAACAGAAATGTTACATGTACTTTGCACATTGTCTTGAACTATACCAACTTGCCATTTTAAAATGTACCTCATGAGTACTACAGACAATGGTTTCAAAAACACAGGGGATGACAAATGCAGTGAGGACGCCGCTTGATCTAGTCGGCAAAGTAAGAAGAGGCCAGTGAGGTCATATGCAGTCGTCTGTGCAATGACTGAACACCATCTGCCCAATGACACTCCCCTTATTTAATATGGATGACACAGGTTAGTTTGTCAAAAAGTATCAGTGCACGTATTCTACAGCCCAAGGGCACACTCTGTCCTCTTTTGAACACATGAGGAAATGAAGGTGAGGTTTAGACCAAGGTCATGTGATCTGACGCTGGAAGGTGGAGAGGCAGTCATCATCGCAGTCTGAGTGGACGACAGCGAGCCAGCAGGGACCTATGAACATCACTGCACAGAGAAGATGAGATTTCCAACAAGCAGCGGCGGCTTTTAGCTATAGAATGGAATGGCATGTTTTATGGGAAAGTGCATGCCTCATGTGTGCGTGTTTCCCAGCAGGAATAAGAGCTGGCTTGGTCTATTTTGGGGCTGTGGAGTGTGACTCATCAGTGCTGTGATGTGGGTGATGCCTTCCCAGCGCGCTGGTTCTCACACAGCCAAACACCACAGCACATACAAACTGAAGCTCACAGGTGCACACATAAAAACACTGTGCATGCAAATACTGGCACGTGCCTAGAGAATACGCTAAAAGTGCCGTCAGCTAGATCACTGACTGGAAATTGCTCGTTTACCTCCACCAGGCTTTGAGCGGTTGTCAGTGGGATGCAGGAAAACCCACAGAACTACACAAACAGACTGCTGTGCAACAGTTGCATCAACGATCTGTTGAAGTAGAAACACAGAGGAAATAATAAAAGGAGGACAGAGATCCCCTGGGCCTTCATTCAGGAAATGATACCATCAAGTGACTAATCCGGAGTATTTAATTTGGGTATTGTGCTATCAAAGCGTGTGCAAGATGATGACGACAATCCTGGTGTTTTTGTTACCAGCAAGGACAAGAGACAAGTGCACATTCATGAAATATGAACAGCATCTAGTGTGGGAGGAAAAAAAAATATCAGTAAACGTGATCTGTCTTTATTTTTATCACAGGGCTTGAAAATCTCCTTTCTCACAATTTCCTTCTCCGTCTCATCCACGTCTTCCCTTCTAGACATTTTGGAGTCCAATCTTCTGAGGCTAAATTCTTGTCCTCTTGCCTCTTTCATCACTTTCCCTGCTTTAATCTCTTCACTCCCTCCATTTTTCATTCCCTTCCTGCTGTCCAATATCTGTTCATCTCAACACTGCTCTCACTATTTCCGCTCTTGTCTGGTGCTGATTGCCATCTCTAAGTCATGTCCACCGATGGAAAACCTTTAACGCTGTCATCTCCTCCATTTTTCTTTATCGTGACAAGCCCTCCCTCCATCCTTTCCTCTTCGGGGTATAAGCAGGAAAGAAGTGGGCTTTAAAAAGAAGCAGGGTGTTGCATCTACGCTAACACTCAATAAGCAAGCAAAGAAAGCTTAAACAACATGAGAGAGGTGAAACAGCAGCTAATGCATGTTCCCCTCCGTCTGTTTTTTTGTTTTGAAGTAATGAGTTGAGAGCATCTTTTTCAGACGGAATAATTCATGAGTATATCAACAAAAACCCTCCATATGTGTCCACCCAATCAAGGCTGACATAGCACAAGAATGAAACAAGTCTTTACTTAGAAAGGATGAGAAGCACCAAGAAATTGCAAAACAAAGAGAAGGAACTAAAACAAACACCCGGTCAGGTAAAAACTCAGGCCAACCACACACATATATCCTTGGTGAGCACTCACAGGGTCTCGCAGGACGTCATCTGTGTCCCGCAGAGCTGATCGTGGCTTCAGCTGCATGTCGTCGCTACATTCGTTGTCGGAGGCAGGTGGCGACTCGGCCAGGTCCGGGAAGTCGTCTCTCGTCCTGGGGCCTCGGAAGCGGATCTTGTCCAGGCGCTTTAGCATGGTCAACACCGCACACCTGGGCTTTACCTTAACATGGCGGACGGCAACCCTGTGGTACATGAAAATAAAAAGACAGGAGTTACTTTAGTGGCTGCGTGGAAAACTGCTTCCAGCGAAGGGTCATTCAATCTTGTATTTTGTTACCACTGTTTTCCCAGTAATTTCATCTTTCTGTGACCTCATGAAAAAAAAAGTTTGTTTTTATGTTGCCATAATTCACTCAATTATGTGAGCACTTGATCTATGTTAGATATACTATGCATGAACAGCATGAACGATTCCTTTGATTTGCTAGAAAGTCATTAAATCCAGTAGTCGAGTGTTTATGGTGAATAATCCCAAGGACACAAAAGCCATCAGCAATGAGTTCCCAGTTTAATTCTTAGCCTTAGAACTGTAGAGCATGTTTTACCCCCAACTGTCTTTCTCCACATTAGAATAAAGGCCAGAACATTATCTTTAAAAAAGTGTCAATGCCAAAGAAATGTGTGTTGTTAGTTTGCAGTCTACCTCCACTTTAGGCTATTTTAACAATAAATATTGCATTCACTGAAAATTGAATGGAAAGAAAATTGGATAACAGATTAAGGATAAGTCAACTTTAAGCAAAAATGCAAAACATTTCAAACGCTTCCAGTTCTCAGAATGTGAAGTTTAGCTGTTTTTTCTTGTCTGGACATTAATGCACATTGCTCAGAGTAATCCGAGAATAAACAGAAAAACAAAACAAAAATCAATTATTAGAAGAAATAATACCACAATTGCTTGATTATAAGGAAAAAAATGTCGCCTGGAGTCCAAAACATGTTCAAACATAAAATAACCAACAACAAAACACACATCTGCTTTGAATACCCCCAGAATTATTTGTTGCAAAAAATGAATAAAAAATCCTTCCATGCTGCTTGAGATGAATCCTTTTTTTCTTCCACCTGTTTTGACCCATTTTCAATAAATTCACTTTAGAAAGCTCAACATCAACAATGTGGAAATCGATGAGACCAAACATCATATATCCAAGTTGGGGTCCTATTCTATACACAAGGTCACATGTGATATAAAACACAAGCCAACCTCTAACCTTCAATTTTATTGAAGTTCTAATCTCATCAGAGTTTGGTTTTTGCTCTACCCTTTGGCCTACACCGGAACATTGGACAACCACATTAACTTGAACTCCTCTGGAAAACAGTTGACAGCAGCGTATTTGCTGACCTCATCCATTGATTTAATTTCTATAGCTGGTACAGCAGCACTGGTCGTAGGAGGGTGTGAAAAGCCTAATGGTTGTATTTTGGTGTCGAGCACTGGGATATAATGATAATAGATAGAACAGTCAGGCCGCTTGAGTCATCATACATACGATCACTGCAGCAAGCTTTATCCCATGACGGTAACAAAACAAAGAAACATCCATTTAAAGCACAACTGTGTGCTACAAATCATGACCAGTATCCAAATAGAAGGCAGTTTTAAACCACAACAGCTGCTAAACTGTTACTTGCAAAGATATTTCAGTCTGCTCTAGGCTACTACTGCACACATACAGTACAGTGCCCTACAAAAGTGTGTTAGGGAAACTCAATGTTCAAATGACTCTTTGCATAAAATGACAAAATCTGTGTGAATAAAAATCTAAAAGGGAGCGTCTACTTGTGTGACATTGTAGTGTTTTGATGTCAAATTCAAATGGCTTAAGCGGCAAAAATCCTCAAATTTCATTCTGCTGTTATTACACTTTTTGGAGGGCATTGTATCCCCTATTCGAGCCACCACAAGTCTTTTTTTTTTTTTTGAATGAGCAGTGCTGAATAAATAAAACAGCAATAAAATCTTACTGCAGCACATTAAGGTAAATCCTGATTAGACCAAAAACAAAGAAAAAAAGAAGTTACAACCGTCAATCATTCGTACTAGCAGCTGAGCAGTCAAAAAGTGAAGTAGATCTGACTGTGTTTTGTTTGATTGTACTGCTGTGACATGTAGTCCGCTAAAGGATTAAAAGTAGTTCTTCATGATGTAATACTCTTGAGATTACTTCATCTGCTTTACTGTCACATAACAAGATGACATAATGTTTATCTGACTGATATCACTGTTGGACTGTATTTTTTGTGAATGACTGGTTAAATGATGCGCTGATGGGCTTGTTGTCAAACTCGTCTCTCAACTCAGAGGTGCAGCAACCAGGCCGCTGAAATATCTTCACCTACCACCTGCTTTTCTCAATGATTACGCATTAAGTTGTATGTTTAGGAAAACAAAGCCATCAGCCCAACCACTTTCTTTTCAATTAAGTACAGGCTCCTTAATTTGTTCAGTCCTCATTACTTGATCCTCACAGAATCCAGAAATTGATTGAGTCTGCCATCATGAAGGACATTCCTCACTCCAATTTACTACACTAGGTGAATTCTCTGTGCCAGAATAAACAAGACTGGTTTGACACACATTATATTGAGCCTCAAACATTAAAATTGGGAAATCCAAACAGCAAAGTAAAGATACATTAAAGTGCAGAATAATCACTAGTAAGCATCTCACATGAAGTCTTGATTAACCCTATGAATGCATGTTATCCTTACAAAATCACCAAAAATAACACTATTTTTCACAGTCAGAAACTTTAAAAACAGAGAGAACTAGAAAAGCACTCAGACAGCGCAGTACTCCACCATGGTTGCTTAGACATATCATTTCCGACGGCTGAAATCTTGAAAAATTTGTTGATCGAGACCAGAGGCCGCATCACTGCCCAAATCTAATCAATTGATCCTTGTGTCATTTCTGACCCTCTCTGAAAATTTCATCCAAATATGTTAATCTGTTTTTGAGTAATGTTGCTAACAGACAGACAAACCAACGCCAATCGTCACATAACTCCGCCTCCATGGCAGAGTAATAATTGGATTTTGAACAATTTCCAGTGATGCTTGAACTACTAATCTGTGACATGGTTTTTCAGCTGGGAAACTTAACAAAATCTAAGCTTAAAATTGTGATATTTTTCAAAATCACTTTATTATATATGTCTGTTAAAAAAAATCATCAAAAACAAATCATTTTCTCTAACTAAATTTGATTAAAAAAAAAAAAAACAAAAAACCACAAAGTCCTGCACTACTCATAGCAACTGTGAACCTCTAGCCACTAAGCAGAAGTCAATGGTCACTTAACAAAAATTCAAGAAGTTTTTTGCCATTTTTTTCCAAATATTGGTAACACCTCTGGGTACTTGGAAAAATGTCATACATGTGATTCCATGTTTTTTTATGTAATCAGAACTTTGTCATACTGCACAAACAACATTTTAGAGTCTGTATTTCTAGCTATGGCCATGCCGTTTTCATGGAGGTGCAAGGCTTTATGTTGCAGTGCAAAATAAGCCCACAGTGAGTAAAACTGTGACAGGAGCAAATACTAACTAGAAATGCCTGGTTCAAAGGGTTAAGCTTGGATTTAGCTTTTTTCAAAGACAAGTCAATGCATTTCTCCCTGTGTTTTCTGTCAGGAGACACAGGGAAGAGGTGCAATCAGGGAAAATGGTGCAGCTAGGGGAACTGAAATGCACCCAGAGGCAAACAGTCTGTGAAAGGTTTTAGTGTAAAAACTGACATTTTATGAACAAATATTACATTTCCACACAATCCCACCACATGTAAGTGGAAATTACAGACGTGACAGGAGGGTTTACATTTCCTCCCTGAGGGGCGAGTGGAAACGTAGTGAGTGGCGGGTTAATAAATGCTTCCCTTCACTTGTCAAGACATCTGTCACAATGAAATCTGTTCACACAGCAACTACCTGAATCCACTCACTGCATGCTGGAAGCAACAGCTCAGCCTGTCTCTGGTCAGCTCACACAATCTTTGGTTACCTAGCAGAAAATCTAGCCATAACAGTGGTGACTGATGAAAGCATTAGCTGCAAAATGAACAACAACCCTTAGAAATGGACATTTCCCAATCAGAGTCGCATTAAAAAATCATGTTCAAACACCGACACACTAGCCAATCTGTAAATGTGTGCCAACAACTCCTATTCAAGAGCGCACTACATGTTTCCAAGCTATTCTGTTGTTTCTCATATACTGATATATTTGTGGCAGTCAACCACAATATCAGCATTGACTACAATATATTGATTTCTGTTTTTTACTATTAAAAATGTGTGAAATCTTATTTCATTGTGGATATATACATCATAGTTGTTTACTACTGGTGAATCGTTTGACTAATGCACACCTCCACACGTATTTAGCCAAACCTGATGCATTCAAGTTAACTGCAGTAAGTAAGTCCATCTGTTCTTGCTTTTGGAAGAAGATAACGTAAGTGATAATTCTTGACGCTAAATACTTGTTCCCTCAGTGAAGATAGACATTGTACAACATTGTATAAAGCTTCAAAAGGGCTCACTCTGATGAGACACAAAGACAGGCTGCAGGCAGCTCACAAGGTCAAGCAAATGTGAGTCAGTAGAGCTGTACTTATTGTTAAAGTCTGTGCAAAAGACATTCAGAGATTAGTTTCGAAACACATTATACGTGTCAGAAAATAGTTGTTGAAAACATATGCTAAGAGCTAAACTGTGGAGTTGGACAGTTAAACTGTTTCCTCATTTATTCATACAGAATGTTTTGGGCGGGTCAGAAATCATGACTTGATCACACACTGGAATACGAATATGCATGATCCTGACATGATATGTTATTCAAACTACAGTGCATTACCATCAGTGGCTCTCCTGCTTAATCGAGAGTACACCTACTACTACAATTTGCAGTTTGCTAGCTAGCTATGAAAATGCATCTTCACTGGATGCCAGAATTTGCAGAGCAGCTCAGTGTCTTTAATTTCCTGAGAATAATGAGATGGAAAGAAGTTGATAGATTTCATGAAGAGACACACTGACGGAGACCTGAGGATCACCACTAATACCTGCTTCTGTCATGACCTTTCTACACTGGGCAGCTTTACAAACTTTAAGTAGTTAGGGATAACTGGGATATATGGATAATCTGCTGTTGTGGGTGAATGTATGACCAACAAAGAGTTTAAGTTGCCTCGTGTGCTCAGTTTTTTACAGTTGGTAACTTATTCCATGGCCACAAAGTGATAAATATATTCAGTTTGGTTCTTTTACACTTAACTCTGGTCCTTTTGTATAATTAGTGTGGTTCATGTGGGCTGATGTGACAGCTGTCAATCAGTGCCTTCAGCTTTTACACTCCCAGTGTTTCAGAGAAGAGACTACTGCTTATTTTTGGAAGATTAATAACAGCTTTTGGTTGAGTAATATAGTAAAATCACATATTTCTAACTGCCTTAAACAGACTTCAAGTTGTTCATTTATCATCTACTACTTTGCAATTAAAAGATTTGCACTGGAGCACCTTATATACTGTATTATCTGATAATATAAAAAGTGTGGGTGTGCTTCCTCCCTAATAGACTTTAATTCTGTGACAAACACTGTATCATTTGAATCCTTTCACTGCAGTGTTCTTCAGGCTACTTTGCATTTATTTATTTTCTTTTGTAAAGACTTCTTTTTCTGGTCAAGAGGCAGGTTCAACCACAACATCTTAAATAGGAGGATGAAAAGAGGAGGAGGAAGAGGCGAGGGCTTCTGCTCAAGGTCTGATCAGTTTGAATGTTACCGTGGGGAAATGCACAAACAGCCCTCGTGAGTCATCTGCTTTGCTCTGTACAAACACAAAGACACCTCCATCCACCTTCACCTAATCATAACTGCAAACACACCAGCTAGGGGAGAGGTTGGTGCAGTCATAAAATAGAACAAAGACATGCACACGTGCACATAAACAATATGACAATGTAGTATCACACAGGCTGGTAGTGTTTGTTTATTACTGCATACATTAGTCAAGGCTGAGTAGCTTTACAAGCCCGGTGTGTATCCTCTGTACAAGCTTAATACACCGTATGTGTGTGTGTGTGTCACCCTGAGTAATCTGTTGCTAATAACCCATAGTAGCTGGAGGTTACTCCTGGTCACACAGGTCACACTCCCTACAACAGCCAATCACAGTCATTCACTGAAATAAGGATACAAAAGGCAGTCTAATACCCCTGACCTACATAAAAATGCATTTTTCCTGCAATTACTGCAAATAATTAGCTGACTGACAAAGATATATTTTAGCAACTGTACTGTCCATCACTTTGTCTTTTAAGGAATATGAGAGTAAAATTTCAATACATGTGATGCTTCTTCAATGCAAAGATTTTCACTTTAAAATGAACATTTAATGACCAGAAACGGCATTAAAGGAGCATTTATATAAAACGTTAACTTCTGGTCAAAAAGTTTGAGGTACAAGCAGATAAAAAGTAACAAAACTTAGTATTTCCATGACCTCAAAACCCATAGGAAAGTATTTATAGTACTGGCTTCTTTTGCAACAGCAATTTGTACAAAGACACCACTTTTGTATATTCGTTTTTACTTTTTAGTGCTGAGCTACATCAATTCAAACTGCCTTTATGTAATGCAGCAATATTCTTTATTGAACATTTTTCTGTAAACAGAATGTATTAAGCTACAGCTAATGCAAACAGAACATTCTGGTGTAGCTGCTTCATATTTAAATACAGCTGGAGAAAACATAAGGTGACTTTTATATTGAGTGCAAACCACAGCAAACACAGGCGTTTATCAGAAAACACCTCCACAAAACAAGTAATATTTCTGTGCCAAAACCTGTTTTTACATATTGCAGCGTACAAGGCCCACGGAATTGTCATTTAGGTGTACAACTCTTTTGTTTCTGCACATTGCTGTTGTGTGGAAGTTACTTGCACCATGTGTAGCATAAAAGCTGACTGCAACTGCAGATATTCTTCACCAACCTGTTTATTAAAACAATGTGTGTGTGGTTGCTCTATAAACAGACACTGGTGCTCCTCTGTTGTGTTTGTCACTCAGGAGGTGTTTGCTGTGTTGGTACACCCCACTGGCAGTTACCATGGCAACTAGGGTTGTCAACAAAACAGCAAGGGCTTAAATCTTAAAGATTAGAACTTTAAGGAATAAATAAAAAAGCCCACTGTCAGAATAACAAAACAAAAATAATACTGCATTATTCCCTTTGATTAATAAATAAATGTAACAAATTCACCGGGCTATACTAATTTTTACATTTTCACGTATACATCCTTGTTAGTAACCAAAAAAATACTTGTTTATGAGTCTTTTCACAGTCTTTACATTCTTTTATGTTTTGTTAACAGGGAATGGCTATACTTTTACCTGAGTATCTATCTGATAAACCTAAATGTTCTCAGCTTTTCAGGGCTGTACAGGTCTATACCTTCACTAGCACTCTTGGCTATTTACATCTATAAGACGATACCGACATACTATAGCCACATGACACGTGAGTAGCTCATCCTATATCAGTACTGTCCATCAACCGTGAATGAAAGAGAAGGAGGGCAGTGGAGGCACTCAAACAGTGGCATACTGAAAACAAAAAGCTTCAGCGCTCACACAAGTAGGCCGCCGTCTGTGAAAGTGTATTTTCTGGGACATTAGTCAGTCAGGTTGGATAATAACCGCTTGTTAGACTGAAATGCCACAGTGTAGTGTTTCTGCCTTTGTGTGTGATGCAAAGCTAGTTTCCTTTTACAGGTGCTCTCACTCGAATGTGCCGCATAAACCCGCAGAGGAACATCCTGTCGTCATTATCATCCACGGTGCTTAGTTTCTGTAAAGACCAGGCTGGATATAGCAAAACGGTCACCTGTGGAGCTATTCTCAACTTCTACAAGTTTCATAAGATACTAAGAGGGACCGAGAAGGGGAGTGGGATGACCTTTAGATACCTCGTCTGAAGGCATTAGCCAGAAGGTTCATGTGTGTAGCTGCAACTTTTGTTTAGTTCACTTTCCTGCATTTATAATGAAGCGAGAGGCGACAGATGGTCAGAAGGAAAAAAAAAAAAAACATCAGGCTACTGCCATGCTGAATACTAACTGAAACTAAGTCTGCTGCCAGGTGCCATTGTAAGAGGACAGAAACATTAAAATGTTTTAATCGGCCTATAGGCAACTATTGCATCATCTCTTCAAATACACACAGCCTCTAGCTTCGTGCACATTTGTGATTTTTTTCATCAAGCCTATTCTATTTGATGCCAACCCTGGGGACGGAGCAGGAAAAGAAGAAGAGAGTACAAATATCATGAACTTTAATTAGAACTACTCTGCTTTGTTTGTAGTTGGAGGCTAAACAAGAGTCTCAGGCACTAAGACACATGTATACAAACAGTACAGTCCCAGTAAACAAATCCTGACACAAGAATAATGGTAGGAACAAGAAGAATACACAAGCTTTTATCTGACACACTAATGCAACCCCTGTGGGCAATGTGCAGTTGGCTGAAGAAGAATAAAAGTCAGTTATAGTGTGCATTTTTTTTAAACCTAACATCACATCCGGGATCTCTTCTAAATGTCAGTTTGTGTTTGTGACAGAATAAGTCATGTGCATCTTGTGACAGTCATTTAAGTGGCTACAAACACCACTAACAGGCAATAAAAATGAGCGATTCATAAGCGGGGACATTCTTGTTTTGGAACGGATATTATGAAGTAAGCAGATTCCTACAGAATTGCTCACACGCTGTCAGAAAGTGATGCAACAGCAGACAGCATCAGTCCTGATCTGCTGCTATTATTCCACCATGTAGTTATATAAACACGAGTACCAACAATCAATACTGGGCAGTCTGGCCTCTGGCTCATAAAACAGTGATTCAGATCACAGAGTAATCACATGTGACCTTTGTGTCAGCTGAACAAGGTACTTACAAGAGATAGTAAATCTTCTCCTCACTGATATGAATGGGGATTTAATCAAGCTTTGACTGCATCTTTTTGAGCAGTACACAGAAACAGAGCTTTCCAAGTCATCCAGGAACACTTAACAAGGTTTAAGCTGACGTTTCATGACTGCAAGCTCATTTTAGCATGAAATTCATTTGAAATCTTAGTTTTAAACAAAATCAGCTGTCATTATTTGGGCTTTACAAGCCATTCAGGTACACCAAAGGAGGTTTAAGCTATGGTTTACTTCCTGTAAGTAAATTTTAGCAGAAAACTCACTTAAAAAACAAAAACAAACTTAGCTGTCATTTTTCAGGCTTTTCAAGTCATTCAGATACATTTAAGGTTTAGGCTAATGCTTAATGCCTGTATGTATATTTTAGCATAACATTCATTTAAAATCTTAGTTTTAAACAAATTTAGATGTCAGTACTTGGCTTTTCAAATGGTTCGGGGACACTCAACGAGGTTTAGGCTAATGTTTGATGCCCCTGAGTACATGTTAGCATAAAATTCACTTGAAATGTAAGATTTAACCAAAATTATCTGTCATCATTTAGGCTTTTCAAGTTGTCCAGGTACACTTAAGGAAATTTAAGCTAATGTTTAATTCCTGCAAGCTTATTTTAGCATAAAAGTCACTAAAAATGTTAGTTTCAAGCACAATTAGATGCCATTATTTGGGCTTTGCAAGTCTTTCAGGTACACTTATGGAGGTTTAAGCTAATGTTTGATTCCTGCAAATTTATTTTAGCATAAAATTAACTTAAAATAAGAATCTTGATGCACTTAACGAAGTTGAAGCTAATGTTTGATACTTGCAAGTTTTATTGAGCATAAAATGCACATAAAATCTTGGGCTTGTCAGGTTGTTCAGGTACAGTTAAGGAGGTGAAAGCTCATGTCTGATGCCTCTTTGTGTATTTTAGCATAAAATTTACCAAAAATCTTGGCTTTAATGAAAATTAAGTGTCATTATTCAGCCTATTTAAAATGTTCAGGTACTATTTAAAAGGTTTCAGCTCATGTTTGAAGCCTGCAAGTATATTTTAGCATGGAGTATAACTAAAATCTTAGTTTTAAACTAAGTTAGCTGTCATTATTGGGCCTTTTCGGATCGTTCAGGTACACATAAGGAGGTTTAAACTAATGTTTGATGCATGCGAGTCCATTTTAGCATAACATTCACTTCAAATCCTAGTTGTAAACAAAATTAGGCATCATTATTTGGGCTTTCCAAGTCATTCAGGTACACCAAATGGGGTTTAAGCCTATGTTTCATGGCTGTAGAGTCAGGTTACGATAAAAATCGCTTGTAAAAAAATTTAGCTGTCATTATTCTGGCTTTTCAAGTCATTCAGGTACACTTGACAAGGTTTAACCTCATGTTTGCTGATTGCATGTATATTTTAGCATGAAATGTAACAAAAATTTTAGTTTTTAACTAATTTAACTATAATTATTTAGGCTTTTGAAATCATTCGGGTGCACTTAAGGAGGTTTAAGTTATTCTAGCATATAATTAATCCAAAATCTTAGTTTTACACAAAATTTGCTGCCATTATTTGGGCTTTTCAAGTCATACAGGTACACTAAATGAGATTTAAGCTAATGTTTGATACCTATAAGTATATTCTTAGTAAAAAAAATTCACTTTAAATCTTAGTTTGATTTAGTCTTATGGAGGTTTAAGCTAATGACTGATGCCTGCCTCTTTATTTTAGCATCAAATTCACTTCAAATCGCGGTTTTAAACAAAGTTAGCTGTCATTATATGGCTTTTCAAGTCGTGCAGGTACTCTGAACGAGGTTTAAGCTAATGTTCGATGCCTGTAAGTGTAGTTTAACGTAAAATTCGCCTGAAATCTTGTAGTAAACAGAATTAGCTGTCACTAGTCGGATTCTGAAGTCGCTCACGTGCACTACACGAAGTTGAAGCTAATGTCTGATGCCTGTAAATATATTTTTAACATAAATTTAATTAAAATCTTAGTTTTCATAACAGTATTTGTCATTATTGGGTGACAGGAGGTGGTTGTGGATTAAAACACACAGAAATGCCCCTTTAAAACAGCAGCAGTGGATGTTATCAGTGTGTTTTTGAACTATCGACGACCGTTAGTCTCCAATACAGTTTAGCTAGGCCAACCGTGTCCGTCATACTTTTTCCAACCGTCAAATTAACCGTTTCACTTTGATTTTAGGGCCTCGAATTAACGTTCCGACATTTTTGTGTTTAGCCGCAACACTTGAGGGAGACGAAATGAAAACCAAAAATAATCCGCATTTTGGACGACTCGGGCGAGATGAATGACATAAAACGAAAACAACAGATGCTTGAATGGTGTAAAAACGATTAGAAAATAGACGTCCTTACCCAGCACGTAAATCGTAGCAAAGTTTCATGAACACTGAGATTGCCTTGAGTCCGCTTTATCCTTCAGTACACCTGCTGCTGCTCCAAATTAGCGCCAGTCTCACGGCGAAACCTGCTCACTTGGTCCATCCATCCCGACAGTACCGACTAAATGTCGTCTCCTGGTGAAGGTTGAGCGGTTTGGCAGGCAGACAAAATGAAAAAAAGAAAAGAAAAGAAAAAAGAAATGTACCAGTTGCGTCCCCCTCCTCTCCGGAGAGAGCAGCCTGACCAGCAGCGGTGGCCCGGAGCTCCCAGATACTAGCCTTCCCCGGGTCTCTCGTTGATTTCGCAGAAATGGGCAGCGAGCAGGGCCGAGGATGTGTCGTCAGTGTGCGGCGCTGCTTTCTTAAAGGGGCCGCTGACAGACAGCGACGCTCCGAAGGAGGCGGTGAGCCGGTCAGCTCTCCTTACCACCGCCCTGTGGCTGATGAATTAACCAGCGACTGGTAAACAATGGCCTCATTAGGACGTGATTAAGCTTTACTGTCAATCTAATCCAGCATTGCTGAGCCATATATTCCCACTGACAATAATGTTATCTATTTATCTATCACGCCTATTTAGGGTAATTTATATTTTGAGGCATTTTAATAATATTTTCTGAAAATTAAAAAAAATGGGGGCTGCAAAAAAAATCGGAAACCTTGACATTTTATCAAGATTTTTGGACTTTTAATTTAGATTTTTTTTCTAACATTTGTAACCTATTTTGGGACTTTTTTCATATTTCTTGACATAATATTTTTCTGTGATTTTCTCATGATTTTTTTTTTTTAGAAAAATATGTAATATTACAAAACGACTGAGAAATATTTTTTGGACATTATATTAATATTTTTCAGTCAAAATAATATTTTTCAGATTTTTCCTAAATATTTTTTTCAAAATGTTCCAATATTTTATCTAATTTTTTACCTTTCCTGGCCATTTGGGGTAATTTATATTTTGAGGCATTTTTAAAATATTTGTGGACAATTAAAATAAACTTTTTGGAACAAAAAAAATCTGACTCCTTGACATTTTGATATTTGAACAAATATTTTTGGACATTTTACTCATATTTTTTGACATAATATTTGTCTGCAACTTTCTCATTATTATTATTTTTGATTGCTTTAAAAATGTGACAATATTTTTGGACATTGTATTTATATTTTAGATGTTTCTAAAATATTTTTGTACATTCTATTCATATTTTCTAATAATATATTTTGATTTTCTTTCTAAATATTTTTTCTAATATATTGTCAACATTTTTAAGAATTTGATTATTATCACATTTTAAACATGTTGCTGGACATTTTAATAATATTTGTGAACATGACAATAGTTTTGGGGCACTTTATCAATATTTCAGAAAATTTGATCAATGCTTGTTAGACATTTTGTTAATATTTTGTGGACATGTTAATATATTTTTTGACATTTTAGCAATAAGGAAATCAAAAGAAGTGGTTTTGAGATATGTTGATGTAATATTTTGACAATTGCAGCAATTTTTCTGACAGTTGCACATTGAATTTGGATATTTTTTTAAAAGGCAAGCCTCAGGTCAATATCCATTACCACATGAGATACCATCGAAAGCGTGACTGTTGCACAAGGAGGACACCGTGAATTTGTAAAACCGCTGACACAACGGTTTAAAACCTCAGACATGTTACATAACATGTTTCTTCAATCATAATCTTTGTCATTTGCTAATTGCACTGTTTCACAATTTCAAAATGATTAATTGTTCAGCCCAACTAAATGTCATCTGAAATCCCAAATTATGGCAAAGCCATACTGACATTCAATGGAAAAATACTGGATGCAAAAAAAATACTAAAAATGTGTAAGTTCTTAACTGTAGATTAGAAACTAAGCTGCCCCACGATTGGAAACCCTTAAAATACAGATTAAATTTCCTTAGTTTTTAATTTCATCAGGGCTACCTCCATCCTTATTAGATGATTACCCATCATTTTCTTACCTAATCTTAACTGAGCCACAATAAAACATTTAAGTTAGTCTAAAAAAGTAGATCAAATATATTAGTCAAATTTAAATTTAGGCTCCTTTATTGTCTCTCCTTGGTTGGTTACAGGTTGTCTGTCAAGGTCTCAGGTAGGTCAGTGAGTTCAAATAAGCTGACTAGATACTACCCTTGAAAATACAGCGCTTCCCATCCAATCTAGAAATAAAATTGAAAACTAAAATCCACTAACCTTTGCATGTTTGTTATGTCACACTGTGAGATTCTCCTCGTCTTCTGCAAGCAACAGAATCCAACTCAGGAGTCTTCGCTGGCGTTATTCCACCTTTTCTGCGATTCTATCTCTACATGAAGTGATGAAGTTTTGGTCTTGAGTCGACGGATCGTTCCGACAATCGTCTCATCGCTGTTTGAGTTCAGATGAGAGGAGAAGAAGAGGCTGTTTGGAGCAGTGAAACAGTGAAACGGATAGAAAGTGAGAGAGAAACGGGAGTCAACTGACTTCTGACCGCTGAGATGAGACCAAAGATTACAGGGAAGTAATCACAAGTACTTTCTGTGTCTAGTGTCAGACTACCGATGAGGATCACTGCAGTCCTGTTCTCTCTAGATTTTTGGCCTGATTCTTACCAACATACATAACAACTCCACACACAAGCTTTAAAGTGGATCAGACTTTGGCTTGCTACCAGGATTTTCCCCGCATTAATTGAGGTCTCTTTCTGTATTTAAAACCTTAAAACAGGCAGAAGAAGTCATGGATGTGTCTTACCGTCTTTCAGGTGCAGCTCTCTGATCACCAGACATGTTTGTGTGGCTCCAGCTGCTGCGGGAAAACAGAGTGAGATAGCGCGTGATTAGATTAACTTCACATTTGTGTAGGCAAATGTGTGAGGTGCTGATAGAGAAGCTTTTCCATTGGCAGTCCATTTGTAGAAGCCTCACGTGATTTGTTTTCTTTTAAGAGTGTTAGATTTCTAAAGAACCGCCTGTAGCATTTTGTACCACTGATGCAGTACTTTTTATGGGTATAAATTCATATTAATATAGCTATGAATGTAGCCTGCTAGCTAAAGAATTCCTGAGCACCATTTCACTCAATCATATTTCCAGGCAGCATCGTCAACTAATTTTTAATTGACACTGGATCAAAACAAGATGATTTTGACATTGATGCCGACATAAATCATCCAATCAATTATCCGTTTGCTTCTCTCCTGCTCTCTGTGCTCGCATGCACTGTACCTTAGTGCAGCTGAATTCCCATTTAAGCTGTTTTCATTTGCATATTTTCTGTTTCTGCCATCAGAACTTGTTTTCCACCCCACAACTGTACTGCTTGTGTTCACTCTTCCTCATTTCAATGAGTTTTTTAAGACACAGCATTCTTTAGCAGCTAAAGAGTCACATTTTTTCCCCACGACTTGGTAGAGACCAAAGTAGAGCTAAAAGGAGGCTGAACGCTGGATCTGAAACGTGATTCAAAATGACTGCTCTGATTGTGCTGAAAGTGTAAGAATTCGAGTGCGTTTGCTCACGATCGCCATATCAACTTTTATGATGATGAAAATTTGCAAATATTGTTTCTACAGCTGCCAAAGTGGCCAAAAATGTATCTTTTTTCAGATTTAGACTTAATTTATGAGCTCAGAGTTTGGACTCAGTTTTGGATTTATCTTTTTAGACAAGACACACCACTACAACAAAATACTGTTTAGTAAATTTCTAACTACAGACAATATATTTAGGCTATATTTAGTGGCGAGAATGTAGTGAATGGTGTTTCTAGTGCTGATGAGGCTGCTGATACAAAAACACATTTAGATAAAACAGCTGATTAAATACAACCATGTTTTTTTTTCTTTTTGTTTCTTTTCAAGATATAATAAAAATAGGATAGTAAGATAGGATTGTGTATCCTAACACCCAAAACACTTCTAAACTTCATGTAAAGGTTTTAATTGTTTTTAAATGTACATTAGCGTGGCAATATAAGTTAGAGTACATGTTTCCATCAAAGGTCAATTAGTATTTTGTTGCATTTTCTTTCATTAGCAACCTGTTTATCAAGGAAATGTTACATTCGCTATGAAATCAATCATGAATTCCTTATTAATTTTTCTTACATAATCATTTTAAGGTAAAAATAATTCACCTGAATCAATCATTCTACATTCAAATGTAACTGAACTCTGCCTGTCTTCATTTCCATGAGGCCTCTTATCTCCTGCAGGTTATTTCTGCTGTATAATTGGACACGACCTTGCAAAACTTGATCTGTAAATACAGTAAGCTCCTACGGGAAACCACTCAGGGTTTGCGTGGTCATCGGAGATTGTGCAGCTAACAAGAGGACTAATGCTTTTAGATGGGATTCCCTTCAGTCATGCTCAACACACACACACACACGCACACACACACACGCACGCACACACACACACACACACACACACACACACACACACAACGGTTTTTCTGTTTGTGATCCTCTTCAGATGTCTTCTAGCAAAACTACTGCTGTTGAGATTTCCCAAATCCTCCCTCTGTGCCCATTTAGAAACGCTGTAATAAACCTCTTAATCCCAAACCAGCATTTTCTGGAGGCTTGCACAACCACGCGTGTCTTATGCAACTGCCGGAGCATTCAGAGTCAATTATAGAACAGTTGGGAGGAAGGGGAGGACGGATGACGACGCCGCTGATGCAAAAACACATTTAGTTAAGACGGTTGATGGAACACTAACATAGTTTCCTTTTGGATTCATTTCAGCAAAATAAATAACCAGATAAGATTTCATAAGGATGTCTTTTTTAAACAAACACATCATAAAATATATAAGATGGATCGATCACATTTATCATTGATGATGTGAGAGAACTGTTGCTATTTCCACCAGCTTTGGAACTGTTTGTATTAATGTATTTCTGAGGACCTTCCACTAAATGTATGCTAAACCTAAAGTGAATGCTTTTTGTTCCCAAGGATAATTGTATTTCTTCTTAACTTGAAATTGAACCCTTATCTTGACCAAAATTCACATCCAATTGTTAAAAAAGGATTCTTTTAGTCATGTTTCTTATGCTATGCGTCTATAATAAAATGACGCCTGTATGAACTTGGAGGTTTCGATTATTTTCAGGTGCATTTGAAACTTTGCAAGGCAAAATAGCCGCCTTACCAGGTCCGTGTACGGATCTGGTAATTGGATTTTCCGTTCTGAAACGGGTATTGAAAAACAAAAAAACAGTGGTTATTTGATTTTCGTTTTAAAATACAAAAATTAAAATTGAAATACAAGGCGTTTTCCTTTTCATGATCAAAAAGGGATATACGATTTTTTTTAAATGCTTTGATTTTCGTTTTACATTTAGAATAACAAGAAAGTAAAATCAGTAAGAGACAGAAACGAAAAAATGTCAGTTTTTTCATTTTCTGAGACCGGAAGTGGTCATCAGCAAGTGTGGAGCCAAACGACAGCAAGATTCTCAGAGGGCGGAGCCAGAGAGCAGCGATTGGTCAGACCAAAGATAGAAGACAGCGCGCTAGTGTAGCTAGTCTTTGTATAGCTAGTGATGGCTGATCGAGGCTTTGTTGAAGCTTCGACACTTCATTCAAAACATGGTTCATTACTCGAGGCCTCAATGACACACAGTGCTCGAGTAGGACATCTCGTGGTCAATAAAATGAAGTGCAATCAAGACGTGGTCGGTTCATGGATTGTTTTGGATTTGATTCGCCATGCACACATTCCTGTTTGACTACACTAGATGATTGTATGGGTTGTAGTGGACACAAAAATAATATTACTAGTAATAATAATGAAAATAACTATTGAAGAGCACGTTTCTTATTTCCCATGTTTGTCTGTATCCCTATATACTCTTTGCTTATATTCTGTGTTATGAAACATTTAAACGGTGCTGCTACATTCATGAGATGCTCTACAAATACAGACTGATGTCATTTTCACATGGGGCTGGTGCAAATAAAGATTTTATGGATTATTATGGATTTTGGCAAAGTATGTCTTGGGGTTTATTGGTAAAGAGGTCAGTAGAGGGTGTGCTTATGTAACTGGTTATGAGGTTTTATTGAGAAATAATTTATCAACAGTTTTGGGACCACTGTTCCCTCTAAGCTGCGCGCGATACTTTTTTTTTTGCGCATTTATCATCTTTTTTTTTTTTGCCATTTTCGAGTTTTTTTTAACTTGAGTCTCGACTCGATCGTTTTTCTCAGGAGGTTGGACTTCAGCCTTTGTGCTGGAGGGTTGAACCCTCAGTTCCAAGACTTTCAAAGCCTCCAGACCTCCCGAGTCCTCAGGACCTGAGCTTTCACACAGTCTGAGGGCTGAAATTTTCTAAGTCCCACAGTAGATCTCTGTTAGATTGAACTTCCAGACAGTCCAAGGACTGATATCTTCTAAGTTCCTGAGTACTTCTCTGTTAGTTTGAACCTTCACACAGTCTGAGGACTGAAATCTTAAAAGTTCTTGACTAGTTCTCTGTTAGTTTGAACCTTCAGACAGTCTGTTAATGTTTCGATTAAATCTTTAAGGTTTTTCTTTTTAAATGTTTTACCACCTTTTAATGTTTAATTTTCATTTTAAATACTTCATTGTATTTTCAGTGTAATTCCTATTTGAACTTTTATTGTCTTTAAGATATAATTTTCTAATTAAACATTTAATTTTTTAATTAAATGTTTTGTCTTTTTTGGCCTTTTATTGGATAGGTGTAGTGAGAGACAGACAGGAAATGGGGGAAAAGAGTCGGGAGAAGACTTGCAGCAAAGGTCCACTAGCGGGAATCGAACCCGGGACGCTGTGTCGGGGACCAGCCCCTATACATGGGTCACCTGCTTAACCCGTTGAGCTATATGGGTACCCGTATTTTGTCTTCTTAAGGGTTTAATAATCTGATTAAATGTTTTGCATTTTTAAACATGTTTAACATTCTTCTTGTTTAATTGTATTTTTTAAATGTTTAATGATGGAAAATACTTTATCTGTAATTTCTAATATTTGTATTTTAAATATTTTGTTTAATTTCATAATGACATGTATTGTATCATGTTGAATGATCTCATTCCATATTTTGTCTGTTTAATAGAGTTAAACATTAAATTACATTAAATTATATTAAACAGACAAAATATGGAATGAGATCATTCAACATGATACAATACATGTCATTATGAAATTAAACAAAATATTTAAAATACAAATATTAGAAATTACAGATAAAGTATTTTCCATCATTAAACATTTAAAAAATACAATTAAACAAGAAGAATGTTAAACATGTTTAAAAATGCAAAACATTTAATCAGATTATTAAACCCTTAACAAGACAAAACATTTAATTAAAAAATTTAATGTTTAATGAGAAAATTACATCTTAAAGAAAATAAAACTTCAAATAGGAATTAAACAGAAAATACAATGAAGCATTTAAAAAGAAAACTAAACATTAAAAGGTGGTATATGTACATATAATTTAATTGTATTTAATGTTTAACTCTATTAAACAGACAAAATATTGAATTAGATAATTCAACAACACACAATACATGTCATTATGAAATTAAACAAAATTTTTAAAATACAAATATTAAAAATTACAGATAAAATATTTTCCATCATTAAACATTTAAAAAATAAAATTAAACAAGAACATTAAACATTTTTTAAAAATGCAAAACATTTAATTAGATTATTAAACCTTTAAAAAGACAAAGCATTTAATTAAAAAATTAAATGTTTAATTAGAAAGTTACATCTTAAATTTCTTAAATCTTTTTAACAATAAAATTTTTTAAAAAGTTTATTGTATTATTTTTTTTGTTTGATTTAATTGCTTTTTGTTATGTAGTTTATTTCTTTAATCTTCTTTTTCTGTCAAGATTTTAACCCCAACCTTAAAAATGAAATAAACCCTTAAATCACAATGAAAATAATTCTGTTGTCACAATCATGAGTTAGTCAATTATTCAGTTTATCAATTCAACTTTATTTGTTTAGCACCTTTTACACAGATGACAAAACTAAACAAGCAAAGAGAAAAAACTATGATTAAAACTCAAAAACATTAAAAAAAAAAAAAAAAAAAAACATTTAACATGGTAATAAAATATGTTGTGTCCAGGGGATGGAGGGAGTTTATTGAAGTCTTCTTGGGCTCACATGGGAAATCATTTAAAATATAAACTTGATATTCAGTCTAAGGAAACTGCAGAGCGACAGAAGAAGCAACAATATCTCCTGTTTTCTCCTTTAATGAGTCGACTCTTCTTGTGCTTTTAGACCAAAGAACTACAGATTCTTCACAACCTGCTCAAACTCTTGGTACAGGACCTCACCACATGGGTCAAGAAGGTTTCCATCTCATTTCTACTCTGAAGCTCACCTTCTCCTGCTCAAACTGCTGACAAATGTTTCTGCTGCTCTAAAGTCTGGTCTCCAGAACTTCCTAAAAACTCTCAAAGGCTCTTCTGCTGCAGGTTGCTTTGTAGAACTGTTGCAGAAAACCTCACTAAACCACATGGAGGGGCCTCAAGATAGTCGTCCAAATGAAACCATACAAAAACCAAACTAGCACAACCCAAACGCTAAAGTCTCCTGCAGCCTACCAGAGAACCTCTGAGAACAGAGAATCAGGACAGGAACTCTTACCTTCTGGACAACCAACGCTGGTTCTCAAACAAGAATACAGAATGTGTCTGACCAAAAACCTCTAAAGACTCACTACAGCCAAGATAAAGACACAACTGCACCAAATCTACTAATCACTGCACACATTAGCACCATGTGCTAACTGTGGATAAAGAACCACATTTACCAAGACAACTATCCAGTACAAAGCCCTAAAACACACCAAGAAACACATTAAAGATGATTTTACTGCTGGAAGCTGCAAGCCAACGCCTAAAGAACAAACTAAAGTAATGGAGCCAAACCCGGTTCAGTGGTGAAGAGAAACAGAGGAAATGTTTGTCTGCAGCTAAATAAAGCAGGAAGACACTGAGCTGCTCAGGTGTTCCTGATAACACCAATCAGCCACCTGGACAGCCAATAGGAACACAGCTTACTGGAAGTCCAGAGGGCTGGCTTAGTGAAGGAAATTTAATTTAAAGTTGAAGCAGAAAGTTACCAAAGAAAGTTGAAAACCACCTTCTGATCCCTGAAATCTCTGAGTTTTCACACAAAGAACACCTGAACATGTCAAACTGGTTCCATAGTAGAACCATCATTGTAAAAACGTCATAGTATGGTGTGTTGCTCAAAAAACATTAGGACCTGGCTGTCAGGGGACAAACATGTAAGAAACATGAGAACAGAGAGAACCCAACCAGTAGGTCACAGTTTATCATCCCCCAGTCATCTCCTGAAGTCCATATGGTGAGAGACATCAGTATCTGGTTGTTCATTTACCAGAGGATGCTTATAATCATGCTGATGTGGTCTGTACTCTACAGTATTTTAGTGACTCAATAAATGCCTAAATTGTTTTTTTTTAATGCTTTTTAGTTTTTAATAAACATTTAACAGCCTATATGTAATCAATAAATGGCCTTTGTCTATCTTACGAAAAACTCACTCAGAACTCTGATATGTTAACAGTATTAAATAAATCAATAAATACATGCATACACACAAAAATAAGTTAATACATTAATTGTGTTAAGATAAGATTTAGATTTTTTTAAAAAGTTGTTTATGTTTTTGCAGAATCCAGTATTGCTCACTGGTTGGTCATTACATTTTGTTAGTTTGATTTCACTGTTTAAAATGATGCCACCTCTTTTCAGACAGAACCTGTGATAATAAAACAATACAAAATTTTTAGTTCCGTGTTAATAAAGCACTTAAAGCTTTAAGTATGGCTAAATGCTTTTTTCAGAATTAAATATATCACTCCTTAGGTGGTAGTGGCCCCAAGTTCAGTAAAGTTGGAAAGATATTCACAGATTCAGACTTCCAGCATCAATAACTCATTAGATATAGGTTGTCAAAACATAAACGGTGCCTCTTTCCCATTGTTGCAAGGCAGACAATGTGCTACAAGCCCAGTTTTATCAAAAGTAGCTGTCTTTCAAGCTACAGGAATAACATTGGTGTCTATGGAGTGAACAGGGTCCGTCTGCAATTTGCAAAACCGCTGCAACAGTAAAGAGAAACAAATATTCAATAACTTCACTCTTATACATTGTAGTGTCACTAAAATCACTGCAGCCTTCAACTGGCTCCTGTTGACAAAGAGTTTTAACAGAAATGTAAATGCTGTAATTTGATTCTTTTAATGAACCATGTAACTTGAATGGATGTGATGCTGGTGTGACCACAGTGCACACGTCTGATGTTGCTCACAGTGGTCCAAGGGACACTCAGGGAGTTTGTGTGTTTGCTCAGACTCAGGAAAAATTAGAGGGAACATTGTTTGGGACTCAAGCAGTTCCTTCTTTTACTCACTATCTCCCCAGCCTTAGAAAAAAAAAAACCTGTTCACACGGCACAGATGAGGCTGAGGTACACAGGAAATGTTTGGCTCCATTGTACAAGTTTGGGTAAACGGTTTTGTGGGTTGCCCAGTAAGCCAGTGGGTCTGCCGTTCTTTCTACAATTGCATTCGCTGTGGCGCTTTGCATTTGCCAGGCTCTACTTGCGTCTTCGTCTAATAGGCTCCACAGTTGAACTCAAAAATATTGAAGATCATCATCATCATCACCAGAAATGTCAGTCATTCCCTATTCAGAAGAGAAAAAGAATACCTGTGGAAGGTGCTGCTGGTGGTGGAGGACGAGGCTGTGGTGGTGCTTGTGACGTAGATGACTGCTGCTTGGTATTCTTTATGTTAATTGTTGTGCATTCTGTTATTAAACGTTCTTTCACACTGGCTGCCACTCTGATTGGTGAATCCAAAAGTTTTGAACTGCAGAGCCACAAGTGTAGCAACAGTCAGTGAACTGTTCTTTTCTTTGGTTTGTAGTCTGTCAGCTAAGCACCTGACAAGGTTCTGTGCCAGGTGTTGTGGCATGGGGGTGGTGAGTTGGGTATATATATATATATATATATATATATATATATATATATATATATATATATATATATATATATATATATATATATATATATATATATGTATGTATATATATATATATATACATATATATATATATATATATACATATATGTATATATACATATATGTATATATACATATATGTATATATACATATATATATATATATATATATATATATATATATATATATATATATATATATATATATATATATATATATATATATCTGTCTATCTATCTATTCTCCACGAAATACGAAATCTGACATACTACTAACTCTCAAAGCAAAAACAACAGCAAAAAAACCAATCTACTCTGCGAAAAACAATTCAAATGAACAACACTAAATAGGGATCTCCTATCCCGGAACACTCGATCCCGCTGAGTGATTCACATAACAAACCGAACCAATCAGGTGATTCGAAGCAGTTGAGTGCTTCAAACGTCACTGAAGTGATGCAAACGTCACGAGTCACGTGACCAAACCACGCCTCGGCACAGTGGCTGCTTCATGAGCTACAGCGCATGTGTCGAAGCCTCGGGTATCAGAGGACCATCACTATGTTGACCTGGTTTTGGAGTAAAACACGGTAAGAAGATAAATACTTCTAACCTGTAGCGTTATTTTGTTGTACGTTAAGTCAGCGACTTGTGAAGAGTTGTGTTTTGTCGTGTTTGAGCAGTTGGTCCGGACGCGTTAGCTAGCTAAGCGGCTAAGTTAGCTAGCGGGCTAGTTAGCACAGGTGGCTAACTTACCGCTGAACACCTGTGTTAGTTGCTGTCGCAGCTGTCCTCATTATTAGAATGACCTTCTCAACCTGTATTTCTCTGCTGTGTATTTTAGCTTTTAAAAAAGTTATTTTACTTTAACCCTTTGATACGTAGACCACATGAGGAGATACCCATTTTCCATTGGATTTGGGTCACTTTTGACCCAGGTTATGCATCAAAGGGTTAAGGTTAACTGAAACCCGTTCAGCTGCACTGAAGTTTAACATTCAGCTGGTTTGAATTAAACTGCGCTTAACTTAACATTGCGCAACATTACCTCTCTGAATCTCCATAATTTCATTAAATTCCTTCTCTCTTCCACTGCTCAAGTTCAAGCCAGTATATAAAATGACATTAATAGTGAATAAACTAACAACTAGCCATTGTATTTATTTATTACTGCATGTATTTGTCGTAAAACGTGTTGAAACATCCTACTTTTGGATCTAGAACAGCACAAGCCGTTCATTTTCAGTCACCTGATGAGTTAAACTCCCCTTTTTATGTGAGGTTGAAGCAGAAAGTCTGAGTTAACAGAGAAAGTTGTTTATAATTTGCGATACCTGTTATCTCTGACTGAGGCTTTAGTTTTTGTTGAGCTGATTTACATGTAGAAACTTTGTTCAGGAAAATTTCTCAGTAGCTCAGAGGACAGGCTGCTTTTTACACAACCTTGTAAGAGAATGTTTGTCAATGCTTTCAGCAGAATTTAGAAACACAACACTTCCTAAACAGATATTTTGAGGCTGTGAGGTTGAACGTTTGAGAGTATATCAGTGTGTTTGTTTGTGGTCTTTCTGTTTCTAGGTGGAAGCTGAATTAGTGAGGATGACTCCTGCTCCTGTCATCTCTAAGCTCCTCACACATCTTTACCTGCACATGAGGAAAATCACTCCTGTAGAATGCAGGTATGTTTGTCATTATTATAAAAAGATGTTGCCTGGTGACCTGTCAGAAACCCATTATACAGAGTCAGCCAAAATAATGTTTACACACATCAGGAAAAGAAAAACTTGCATAAATATTTCAATACCAAATTTATTCAGACATCACGAGATTAATAAAAGTTATCTTTGGCCTCTACAATTACAAGAGGTGCTCAAAGTGGTGGCTACTGGCTTCCAGACATTTCTGTTGTGTTGTAGACGTCACTTGTTGATGCTCCATTCATGAGGGTAGCGCCATCTGTTGGGAAAACATCGTACAACAGGACACAGAATTATCGTGATTTGATCAAACTTAGAAAGAGGTATCTATATGTGTAGAAGTACTTATCCATATGAAATATTTATAAAAGTTTTTCTTTTCCTGATGTGTGTACATTATTTTGTCTAACTCTGAACTTAATGAGAACAAAACTGTCATTTAACTGTTGCTCTTAAAGCTTCTTTAGTGAAAACCGGCTGGTGTTGTGCTTTGAAACAAACTGCTGTTGAGGTCTGTGTTTTTAGGTTTAACCCCACAGTTTCTGAATGAACTGATAGTTTTTTTTCCTGATCAATGTGGATGTTATAATTGATGGTAACATTTACTGATCATATAATCAGCATGACAATATAACAGTATAACATTCTGACCACCTGACTAATACTGTGTTGGTCCCTTTATGCTACTAAAACTCCTCTGACCTGTCCTGTGGATTCTGTGGATCCTGTGGGTTGCAGGGTGGGTCCTACCTAGACCAGGCTGATCCTGGACCATCCCACAGATGCTCAATCAGATCTGGATGTGGGGAGTGTGGAACCCAGGTGAACAGCTTAGCTCTGTCGTGTTCCTCGGACCACTCCTGTAGTAGCAGTTTTAGTTTGTCCTGCTGAGGGTGGCAGCTGGCATCAAGGACTGCTGTTGCCATGGAGACTAGGGGGTTGTTTGTCCTGCAGTGTTTAGGTGGTGGTACATGTCAAACATCCACATGAATGTCAAGGTTCCCCAGCAGAACGTTGCATTAGAACAAGATGATGGATGTTGTTCTCTTCAGCTGTCAGTGGTCAGAATGTTGTGGCTGATCTGTGGATCTGTCTGCCTTTACTCTGACATCCAGAGTTATACAAAAGTGTAATATGTGTGCAGTGCAGAAGAGATTTACTTTATTGTATACATTTTTTTTTTTTAAAGGGAGAGCATTTTTTTTTTTATCCACCTGAAGAAGACCTAATCTTTCCCTTCAAAGGATAGTTAATAATTACTACAGCTTCCATAGTGGTCCCATCAGAGAAAATCATATCCATATACAGATTTTTATTAATTCCAGGGCTGGTTCAGTAAAGATTATAATAATAACTACATCAGATAATTCATGGTCGCAGTTGGAATTTTGCAGTGAGAGATGGTTGAGAAGGTTTGCAGTTCTTGTTTTAGCAAAATATGTTATAATGGAAGATCTTTATTGTCATTGTACATGAATTTATCTGCAAACCAGCAAAGTGTATCAGTCTGAGGTATCTAAAAATAAATAAAGAAAAATGCTTCTAAAGCCAATAATAAACAGAATATTTTGAGGGAATATTCTAAAAAGGAAAGAAAAGCTCCATTCTCACTCCTCTCAGGATAAACTGTCATTAAAATTCACTTTAAATTTAGCTTCAACATGAGATAAAAACATTTACTTTCATTACTGATGTTGTCAAGTTTTAATAAAGTTCATGCTACTTTTATAAAATGATGAAAGTGAATAAATTGTATTTCTGTGATCTGTGTTTGATTTCTGTCTTTTCTCCTGTCATCCAGATGTTCAGAGGGAGATGATGCCACATCTGGTCCAGCTGATGGAAGGTCTTGAAGTTCTCTGACTGGCCTCGACTGAAGATGGTCGTCTCACTGGATTTAAGGTTCAGATGCTCAGTAACAAACTCCACCAATGAGCCAACAGGGAAGCTTTAGGTTTATTAAATGTTGCTATGAAGGTTTCACTGTTTTTCTTTGTGAATGCAATGTGCTCCAACTAGGGTTGTCAAGGTTAACCGGTTTTACAATAACCACGATTATAAATAGATATTCGTCACATTTTTCACAACCACGATTATCCGTAGAAAAGCCTCGCGAGAGGTGCAATGCAAGAAGCGTGAGCTGCGCTGAGTGGAGAGTGGAGAGAGAGTGGCTCCTTGGCCTGTGCGCGCGCTCCTGTCTAATCGACATCACTGCGCGCACACACACACACACACACACACACAGAGAGAGAGAGAGAGATAGAGAGAATTATATGATCAGTTATGACAGATTCTTTACTCGAAGTGTCCCTAATATTGTGGCCGCTGTGCGCAATGAGGTTGCCAAGATGGGACTGTCCGCTGCACGTGCGGTAACTGTCGGTTCCGAAGTCAGCGGTCCGGCGGCCGGGCCGCCCCGAGGACCCCCCGAGTTTCCTTCCGGAGCCAAAACAACCGGCGGGTCAGGAGCTCCGGTTACCTCCTGCGCTCCCGTTCCCCGCCTGTCGCAGCCGGGCTGCTTTCCTGCGTCCGCAGGCGAGGGGAAGGCGGCGGGCCGCGGCGGGTGGGGAACGGGAGCGCAGGAGGGAACCGGAGCTCCCGACCCGCCGGTTGTTTTGGCTCCGGAAGCCCGTGCCCTCCTCCGAAGATGCTGTCGGCCCGGTCCCCTCAGCAGGGAGTGTGGTCCGGGAAGCCCCGCTGCCCGCTGACAGTGGTAGTGGAGGAGACAGTAACCTCCAGGACAGGGAGGCTGTCTGTCTGCCTGGACCTCCTGTCAGACTCTAGAGTTTTCCCTGGGAAATGATCCGGGTGTTTTGATTAATTGTTGTAAAATTAGTGGTGAATTGTTTATATAAACATTTTAGTAAAAATAAATAAGACTCACATTTATCCTTTTTTCTGTAGTTATATTGTCTAAAATTGTGGAGGATATTTAAAGCTTAAAATGAAGTGTTTTTAGAATCTTTAAATGTATTCTTTTTATGTCTTTTTGTTTTGTTTGATTTACAAAGTAAACACTACGTTATCAACCATACATTAAATTGCAACATTCCATAATACATAAAAGTCTCAAAGAGGCACTTCACTAGAACTTACTAGAATTTACTCACTAACTTTTGTTTTAATGATGGCAGCTAAAGAAGCCTTTAAGTTCCTCAAGTTAATGACTGTTTTGTAATGCAATTTGCACTTTTATTTACTACAAAGACGTGTTGGAACAATTTATTTTATTTTATAAGAACAGTAAATGTTTAAAAGTTTAAGTATTATTAAAGAGTTTATTTAAATACAAACACTGGGTTTTTTTCTTTCATAATGTCGATAATCGTGAATAATCGTAAAATCACAATATTTCCTTCCACAATAATCGTGGCTCAAAAAATTGAAATCGTGACAACCCTAGCTCCAACTGAAACTTGAATTAGAACTTAGAAGTAAATCGTTCCATCTGAAAGGATTTAGTTGCATTAATAACCTCATAACATTCTAATTTTTATTCCAGTCTTGGCTGGAAATAGAATCTCTGTATTGATTCAGGTAAAAACTGAACTTCACAGCATGTTGAAGCAAAACAACCAGATGAAAACTGTGATGGTGTTGGATTGTCAGACCGTAATGTTGCAGCTCAAAGCAGCTTTTCTAGCTCAGTTCATTCTGACATTCAGCTATGAATCAACACAGCAGATGGTGATCCATGCTGTGGAAGTCTCACATCTCCTGATTTAATGGAGCTGCTTTGCACTTTTTACACTGTTTATTCACCAACACTTTATTTAATAAAAGTCCCATCTAGTTTTTATGAGGAATGTGATGTTTTAATTTCTCTGTGAATAACTGCAGTCTAATGGAACAGCTGGAGTTGTAACATCTGTCCTGATATTGATCATGAAGTATTGATCACAATACTTATGGTTAGCAGTCATCCCTGAAGTTTTACATTAAAATCTTTACTTGTGTTGTGAACTTTGGTAAGAAGCAGAAACGTTAGCGTTGCCATGGATACATGAGTGTTAAATTCTGTCCATGTTTCCATTTTGGGAAATGCAGTCCAGTTCCAGAATGTGGAGGAATTTAGTCTCACAATCACAGACAACAAATATTATCTGGAAGTCCGGTTATTGTTGTTTATCAGCACAATACAAAAAGATTAATGTTAGAAATATTCCAGTTAAGACTCTAGAATATCATGATTTATGAAAATTTACCTCAATAATATGAATGTTCAGGTTAAGATTGTACAGTGATATTTATTATGTAAGTTTAGCTGATTGAAGTTTATGACTCTGCACTAAAATATTATTTAAATTGACATCATTATTATAATATTTAGGGTCAGACCCTACAGTATTGAGATTAAGAAATAAAATATTTTATAAAATGTAAATACACTGAACTCATTTGGATATATTTAAGTGAGACTACAATATTATTTGACACAAATGTATCTAAATCAAAATTTTAATAATTTTCACGCCAAACATTTACTGGACTGATTTAAACATTAAAATCACTCCTTTCTAATCCTCTGCTGTACGTTCAAACCTGAGGCCTTAACTAGAAACACACAAGTATCTGATTGAAGGAACTTCTGCAGAGTCCTGGTTCCAGAACATGATGATAGAATTATAGACAAACTTGAACAAAAGCTGCCTGTGAGTTTACAGGTTTTTATGTCAGATTTCTTCAGTAATTTAATGAGAGTTATCAGCAAAAATCAAGTGTTCATTTGATGAACTTCATTTCCTAGAACATACAGAATTAGAGCTCATATCTTTGGCAGCTGTAAAGTTTCTGCTCCTTCAAAGTTCACAACACAATGAATGAATTCCTAAAACACTCTAAATGCTGGAGAGCGTTTGTGATGCTGAAGCAGTGAGCAGTTTTTCTGTTTCTTCTCTGGAGATGCACAATGAGGGACGTCTGCAGCGACTGAGAAAGAGTCTCACCACATCCTGACATGAGGAAAAAGACTTTATTGAAGACTACAATGAGAAAAACTATCAGACAGCAGACGGCTGCATTCAAGGTGAGCTCTGAACATTTGATCTGGAACAGGAATTCAATAACGGCAGCATGAGCTTCATTTCAGTCTGTAGCTGCTGAATTCATGGATGAATCATCTGGCACTAGAGAGGAAGACCATCAAACATCCACGTCAGCTGATGGAGGTCCAAGAGTCTCACCCAACAAACAACCTACAGAGTGAAGAGCTCAAATCTGATTGGACGGCCTCCTATTCAGCCACATGTGTGAACAAATGTCTCTAAGCTGATTTGTTTTCTAAAATAAATCTAGTTTGAGTCCTAATCTATGCCTGTGTGTTTGCTTCTTTACATCGCTGTTAACAGTTTAGGCTGTTAGATTGTTCCAGATAAGACAAGTACAAGATTCTTCAGAGCCGTTCTACCACGAGCCTGACAAGAAGAACTCCAACAGCTACTGAATGTTCCTGTGGTCCCCTCAAGGCTACAGGAGGAGCCCTACGAGGACGAGCCGGTCCACCTGATGGAGGCCAGTCGCTGTGGTTCAAAGCCAACACCGACTACGTGGACTTCTACTGGACCACACGGAGGCCTTCAAACCGGACCAACAAGTTCCCCGACTCGTGGGTCTGAGGACGCTGCCGAGCCTCGGTCCAGCCGGCCTCCTGTCTGTGGGTGTTTGAGTGCTGAGAGGTTTGTGGATGCATGTGAATGTGTCTGTGTTGAAACAGCAGCTTTGGACTCAGTAACGCTGGGAAAAACCAAGAGCTCCTTTATTTGTGACTTCCACTAAAAAAACTGCTGAAAATAAGTTTGCCAGGGTTCTGACTGATAACAGATTATTAAATAATGAAAATAATAGTTTAAATATTCCTTTAAACAATCCTTTTAGGTCTACATTTCCTTTACACTGACTTCTTGTATATGTACAAGTATTTTGGGGGGAATATACAATTAAGCCTGATGTTCAAGGGTTCTTCTGGGAATATACCATTAAACCAACCTTTTAGGTAAATGTTCCAGGATGTTGAGTAGAATATACCATCAGATCAAACTTTTAGGTCTACATTGGAAGATTTTAGAGTAGAATATTACTCCAAACCCTCCTTTAGGTCTACATTTAAGGTGGAATACTCCTTTACACCAAAATTTTTTGGTCTGCATTGAAGGATTTTAGGTGGAATATTTCTTTGAACGAACTTTTTAAGTTTATGTTCAAGGATGGTGGGTGGAATATACCATCAGACCAACCTCCAAGGTCTACAGTAGTGAATTTTAGGTGGAATATACCATTAAACTCACCTTTTAGGTCTACATTGGAGGATTTTAGGTGGAATTTTCTTCCAAACCGTCTTTTAGTCTACATTTAAGGATGTTTGGGATGGTATATTCTTCCGAACCACTTCTCAGGTCTACATTTCAGGTGGAATATTCCTCCATACTAACTTTTTTGGTCTACATTGAAGGATTTTTTCTAAACCACCCTTTCGGGTCTATATTTGAGGTTTTAGGTGGAATATTCCTTTTAACCAGCCCCTCAGGTCTCTGAGGATTTTGGATGGAATACTCGGTTAAACCAACATTTTAGGTGCATGTCCAAGGATTTTTGGTGGAATGTTCCTTTAAGGTGGATGTTTGAGGACCTTGTAGGTGGAATACTTCCTGAAACCAACCTTTTAGGTCAACATTCAAAGATTTAAGGTGAAATATTCCTTTAAATCAACCTAAATTTCATGTTTTGATCATTATCAAGTGAGAAACCTCAATCCAGACTCCTCATGATGACGTTTGAGATTTATGCTGCTGTTATTTGTTTATTCCAGACGAAATGACAGAAATCCACAACTAATTTTATTTCAGGACTCTGTTATTAAATGTCAAAACAATCCATGTGACTCTAGCTTTACAAACTCTAAGATTAAACTCTCCACAAGGATCCAAAATAAGTTGGACTTCTACATGAGAGCTTTAATTATTCTTCATCTACTTCCTGAAAAGTTTGGTCAATAAAAAAGACAAAAACTAATATTTTCAGCTGAACTAAAGACAGACTTTGTGATGTTTCTGCTCACATGTGTTGTTGTAAACTTCCTCTTTCAAATAAATATCCTCCTAACCCCCTGGAAACCAGCGTTTGTCCTGTTTTTGTGTTGCTCCTCGGCGACCCTAGACAGCCGGGTCCTAATGTTTTTTGAGCAACACACCATAATATGACGTTTTTACAATGATGGTTCTACTATGGAACCAGTTTGACATGTTCAGGCATTCTTTGTGTGAAAACTCAGAGATTTCAGGTATCAGAAGGTGGTTTTCAACTTTCTTTATTAACTTTCTGCTTCAACTTTAAACTAAATTTCCTTCACTAAGCCAGCCCTCTGGACTTCCAGTAAGCTGTGTTCCTATTGGCTGTCCAGGTGGCTGCATGGTGTTATCAGGAACACCTGAGCAGCTCACTGTCTTCCTGCTTTATTTAGCTGCAGACAAACATTTCCTCTGCTTCTCTGCACCGCAGAACCGGGTTTGGCTCCATTGCTTTACTTTGTTCTTTAGGCGTTGGCTTGCAGCTTCCAGCAGTAAAATCGTCTTTAATGTGTTTCTTGGTGTGCTTTAGGGCTTTGTACTGGATAGTTGTCTTGGTAAATGTGGTTCTTTAGCCACAGTTAGCACATGGTGTGTGCAGTGATTAGTGGATTTGGTCCAGCTGAGTTGTGTCTTTATCTTGGCTGTAGTGAGTCTTTAGAGGTTTTTGGTCAGACACATTCTGTATTCTTGTTTGTGAACCAGCGTTGGTTGTCCAGAAGGTAAGAGTTCCTGTCCTGATTCTCTGTTCTCAGAGGTTCTCTGGTAGGCTGCAGGAGACTTTAGCGTTTGGGTTGTGCTAGTTTGGTTTTTGTATGGTTTCATTTGGACGACTATCTTGAGGCCCCTCCATGTGGTTTAGTGAGGTTTTCTGGAACAGTTCTACAAAGCAACCTGCAGCAGAAGAGACTTTGAGAGTTTTTAGGAAGTTCTGGAGACCAGACTTTAGAGCAGCAGAAATATTTGTCAGCAGTTTGAGCAGGAGAAGGTGAGCTTCAGAGTAGAAATGAGACGGAAACCTTCTTGACCCATGTGGTGAGGTCCTGTACCAAGAGTTTGAGCAGGTTGTGAAGAGTCTGTAGTTCTTTGGTCTGAAAGCACAAGAAGAGTCGACTCATTAAAGGAGAAAACAGGAGATATTGTTGGTTCTTCTGTCGCTCTGCAGTTTCCTTAGACTGAATATCAAGTTTATATTTTAAATGATTTCCCATGTGAGCCCAAGAAGACTTCAATAAACTCCCTCCATCCCCTGGACACAACATATTTTATTACCACGTTAAATCTTTTTTTTTTTTAAATGTTTTAATCATAGTTTTAGCATAGTTTTTTTCTCTTTGCTTGTTTAGTTTTGTCATCTGTGTAAAAGGCGATAAACAAATAAAGCTGAATTGATAAACTGAATAATTGACTCACTCATGATTGTGACAGAAATATTTTCATTGTGATTTAAGGGTTTATTTCATTTTTAAGGTTGGGGTTAAAATCTTGACAGAAAATAAAGATTAAAGAAATAAACTACATTTTAAAAAAGCAATTAAATCAAAGGAAAAAAACATTTAACAACAAAACTTTTAAAAAGAAAATTAAATGTTAAATACAATTAAATTATATTAAACACAAAATATTTAATGAAATAATTAAACAGAAGATACAAAACGTAATTATGAAAATAAACAAAAATTTTTAAACAAAAATATGAAACATTAAAGATGAAATTTTTTTAGATAAACATTTAATAAAAAAATTACACAAGAAGAATATTAAACATTTTTAAAAAATACAAAACATTAGATTATTAAACCTTTAAAAAGACAAAACACTGAATTAAAAATTAAATGTTTAATTAGAAAATTAAATCTTAAAGACGATAAAACTTTAAATAGGAATTAAACAGAAAATACAATGAAGCATTTAAAAAGAAAATTAAACATTAAAAGGTGGTAAAACATTTAAAAAGAAAAACTTTAAAGATTTACTTGAAAAATTAAACACGGGGAAAGGAAAATTTTCAAACAAGCCAATAAAACATTTGAAAAAACAACATTTAAACATTAAAAAGACAAAACATTTGGAAATCAAAACAGACATTAGAGAATAATAAAAGGTGAGAAAAGAGCAAAACTAAACATTTAAGAAGAATCAAACTAAAAACAAAACATTTGAAAAGACACCAGTTAAACTTTAGAAGATTAAATTAAACAGAATAAACTATAAAATGATCAAAAGAGCAAAAACAGATAAAGGTATTAAAGTGTTTTCTGGTCTGAAATGAAAACATCAAGTTGTTTCTTCAAACATTTCCTCATTCTATGTTCTTGGTTTGATTGTGGACAGATTTACTAAGAACTCATTTCAGAAAACTGCTTTCCAGATAAAGTCTACTAGTAGTTGAAGGCATTGATCAAACTAATGTTACCTTCTGATCTCCACAAACTTTACTGTTCAGTGAAGAGAATCAAAGTTTGTTGAGGATTTCTAAAAAACCCACAGGTGAAGGTCTGAGAAGAACTCAGATGGATGGTCTAAATGTGAAATCAAGACTCATGGTCACAAGTTTTAAGGCTTCTGTTAACCAGAAAGTTCAAACTGACAGAGAAGTACTGAGAAACTTTAAAAATTTCAGTCCTCAGACTGCCTGAAAGCTCAAACTAACAGAGAACTACTGTGGGACTTAGAAAATTTCAGCCCTCAGACTGTGTGAAAGCTCAGGTCCTGAGGACTCGGGAGGTGTGGAGGCTTTGGAAAGTCTTGGAACTGAGGGTTCCACCCTCCAGCCAAAGGCTGAAGTCCAACCTCCTGAGAAAAACGGTCGAGTCGAGACTCGACTTAAAAAAAAAATTCGAAAACGACAAAAAATAGATGATAAATGCGCAAAAAAAAGAAGAATTAGTATCTGAGCGAGTAGCTCAGGGAGTAAGAAGACGGACTCCCAAGTGGAGGGTCGCAGGTTCAAGACCCACCACCGGCAATTTTCATGCTTTGGCTTTCTCAGGATTTTCAAAAACCTTAAGAAGTGTCTGGTCTTGAACCAGCGACCTGCCGCTCCACAGGCAAGTCTTTAACTCACTGAGCTATAGATCAGATGAAAAGAAATAAATTCGTCGTCCCTTTGGCATCGTAGTTCCTGAAGTGACCACATGGGCGGAGCCAAGGCGGAGTCTGGGTGGAGTCAGGGCGGAGAGTAGGCGGGGAGGTGGGGGGGGAGTAGAGGGGGGAGGCCACCACCCACCTCCCCGCCTACTCTCCGCCCTGACTCCCCCCACCGCCCACCACACCTTCCCCCGCCCGACGAGTTTTTCGAGTCTCCACGAGTTCTTCGAGTCTCCATGGGTTTTCCCGAGTTTCTGGAGTTTCCACCAGGTCGGAGGCAGAACAAGTTGTCATGAAGAGGTGTTGAAGTCGGCCAGGATGGACTGACTTTTTACAGCGACTAGAAGGAAGACCACTAGAAGAGCAGGTCTTTAACCACCATCCATAAAATCCATGGAGTCGCTCCAGAGAAATGAAGGGAGGTCAACTTTTATCAACCTCCATCCACATGTTCAACTTCATATCTTTACTTGGACATTTTTAGCACCACAAACCTTTAGTATCACACTTTATTATCATTTATTAGGACTTTAATGGAATCCACCAGCAGATTTACTTTTTGTTGACAAACTTTATTCTTGTCGTCGTGGGACTGCAGTATTTAAAACTCTTCCTTCTATTTGACCTCATGTTTATTAGTTTTAGTGGAGAAAGTTATTTTAATTGTCGATTAATCTCTTAAAAACCAAATAATAAATTGGATTAGTCAAGAGGTTTACATTTCTTACTTTGTCATATTTTAAGTATGACGAAAAAAATGTAAAAAATATAGCGTCTTGAGACAATTTGACCTGTAACTGGCGTTATGTAAATAAAATAGAATTTAAATTGTATGTATCTTGTAATGTTGGAGTAATTCAGCCATATATGTTGGAAAACACATTTTCTTTGACCATTAATCTGTTGATTGTTTTCTCCACTAATTCGTTTCTTTTGGTTTATAAAATGTCAAACCCAAACATATTCAGTTTACTGTCATAAAAACCAAAAAGATTTACATTCATAATGCAGGAATCAGACAGTTTTTCACTTTTTATCTTAGTTTAGTAAGAATGATAGTTGATAATGTGTGAACTGTTGCAGCTTGTGAGCCGTAGAAGGTTTTAATCTTTGGGGCCGAGTGTCAGAAAACATTTAGAAACCAACATCAACAAAACACTCAAAGATTTGAACATCATTTGCATGACAATGTCAAAATAAAGGACATTTATTTCCAATGTAAATGTGTGATATTCATCCTCTGGAGCTTTCTCTTCACATCGTCTTCCACCTGGACTGGTTTGGTCGGGAGCATGTGCAACAAACATTTGAAAAACTGCACTTTAACATCAATGAATGACACTGAAGTTTAATCTCTACATAAATGAGACTGAGTCTGGATGTGCTGCTCTTCCAGTAACTCCTAATAAACTTAGGAAAGTTAAAAGAAAAGAGGACAGTTAAGATCAGACTTGAGAATGAGCTTATTTTGAACAAACATCTCAGACTTTCTAAGCTTCAGCACCTACAGCAAGATATTTTAACAACAAGCAACTCAAGAGATCCAGAAGTTGGAGAGAGTTAGCTTTAGCTGAGCCAAAGAACATGTGGGACGCTAACCTAGCAAACATTTCAGATTTTTCTCTGTGAATTCAGAGAAATAATTTACTATTTAATGACAGAGCTACACATCTTAACTCAGTCTCATTAAAACAGACTCTAATTCAGTGTCATCCATCCATATTAAAGTGCAGTTACCCAAAATGTTTGTTGCATGAGCTCCAACAAAACTTGTCCAGGGAGAAGGCCACTTTGACAAACAGGAAGTGGACGATTCCAAGCAGATTTATAGAAGGGGGAACCGGACTGTATTAAGTGTGGTCGAGTATAGAGGGGTGTTTTGTGGGTTTTTAAGGCTGATAATGACTATTAGTGAGACATTTGGAGGAGATATTCATTTGCAGTAAATGAAAGTATTTAAAATCTTGCAGTTAAACTTAGAAGAACACAAACTCTAACAGTAAACTTTGTTGATACGTTTTTGTTTTGTTTACAGATGTTAAGTTAAAGGAGTTTTATTCGTGACGTATAACCAATCAAATCACTCCAGAAGATAGAGCGACCACAGGTAGATCAAGGTTCAGAGCCAAAGTAGCGCCATTTTTAAATGTATTTATTACCGTAAATCAGTAAAAAATAAATTACTGATAATCAGTAAATCAGTCAGCCCACAATTACTACAATTCTACAATGTATGTCTCTTTCCTTTGACTTGTTATTTGTACAATATACGATGTATATGATGGTGTTTTTTCATACCAAAGGCTATACTATGATGTTTTCTAAGAGACATACTCTGTTCGTTCTGGCTCTGGGCTGCTGCACTCCTCCTCTGTTGTTTTCTGGATTGTACTCAGCTGCATGCCTTCGTCCACCCGGCCTCCGTTGACTCGTCCCGCCTGCCGTCTCTGGAGCTGAAGCTGGATTGGAACAGACCAAAGTACAGTCCAATCATGATGCCAGCTGCCTCTCAAAAGGCTCCTTCATCTGGCAGGTGGCGGCACTTCTTCTGAGGGGAAGCTGAGCTGGCCCGGCAGAACTTTGGAGATGTGTTCCAGTGGTTGGTGGATGTGTGGGGAGATAGAGAGGGACCTTTGAATTGTTCACAAAGGAAAACAGGAAACCCATTGGTAGTTTTAGTTTAGGGTGCTACTGCGGTGTGTTTTTGGGTTTTCAGAGGTGAACAGGAAGAGTTTTTTTTTTGTATTGATTATCTTTTACTTTGTTCCTGGTTGGAATGCCCTTCAATGTAGACATGAAGTTCACTTTTAGTTCTGTTTATTTATTTTTCTTTTACTAACACCCATTTGTTTTTAACCCCCTCACATGTTGTGTTGTTGCAAACTTACTCTTTCAAATAAATACTCATCTAACCCTCTGGAAACCAGCGTTTGGACTGTTTTGGTGTTGCTCCTCACCTACTTCAGACAGCCGGGACAAAACAACATTTTTTGGACCAAAGGCTATACTATGATGTTTTTAGAGTGACATGTTATACTATAACGTTTTAGAGCGACATGCTATACTATGACGTTTCAAGAGCGACATGCTATACAATGACGTTTTTTGAGCCACATGCTATACGATGATGTTTTTTGGACGACATGCTATACTATGATGTTTGTTGAACCAAAGGCTATACTATGACAATTTTAGAGTGACATGCTATACTATGTCGTTTTTAGATCGACATGCTATACTATTATGTTTTTTGGACGACATGCTATACTATGACATTTTTAGAGCGACATGCTATACTATTATGTTTGTTGGACGACATGCTATACTATGACATTTTTTGGGTGACATGCTATACTATGACATTTTTAGAGCGACATGCTATACTATGACGTTTGTTGGGTGACACTCTATACTATAGGCTTCATAAATTGACATATTACTATGACTTTTTTTTGTTTTAGTTTTTTTTGTTTTTTAGCAACATATAAGAATTTGAACAATTTTAAAAATTACTATACTTTCACTTGTGCAATGAAATATTATTTTATGGCATTTTTTAGACGACATATACTCTGATGTTTTCTTGAAAAACATACTATTTTGACAATATACTGCACTATGACATTTTTTGAACCACATATCATACATGACAATTTTAGGCAACATCCTATCATTTTGCACTTTTTCAACCACATAATAATCAGTTGGTTTTTTTTTGCCAACATGCTGTACTATGAACTACAGGTCATACTATGTTATTCTTGAAAAGTATACTATACTTTCACATTTTCTGAACTACATCCTATACTATGGCATTATACACAGAGTGCTTTGGTTACATATTGATTTATAATCTAGATTTTTTTCTGTTTTGTTTTTTGACGGGATTACCACAAACCTGACCGTGAACAGTGTTGACACCCACCTGAGGGAGACGCTGTCTAAGATCTCAAGGCTGCTTGGTCGTGGTCCTTCTGGTCCTGCTCCAGAACGCCTTCATCAACTACATCTTCTTTGGAAGAGGCCCTCAGATGCTGCAATCTCTGACCTTAAAGGAGGAACTGCTACTTTTACTCTGTAACGAGACGGCAGTTATTTTAAAGACCCAGCTCCTGGCGGCTTTGAGAAAGTTTAACATCCATCAAAATGGAACTACAGACAGTTAAATCTGAGCTGTCAGTCAGTATTTCAAACATCAAGTCCAACCTGGCTGCCCTAAAGCACGCTGTGGGTGAAATGTAAAAATAAAAATAAAAAATAAATGTGAAGAATGTGAGCAGCAGCAGACTGTGAGCAGCGGAACAGATGTGATCAGAAAGAAGTCATTTTCTTTTTTCTTTTCTTTCTGGTTGACTTGATGCTGTCAGATGCAGATGTTGGAGCTGATTCTGATCTTTCAGGATAAAAAAGCTGCTTTTCCTTCACAGACTTTTCAGGAAATTATTCTCTCAGGTTTTCTCTGCTATTTATATTTTTATTATCTGTGATTATTTCATTATTTCTTTATTGTAAAAATAAAGTTTGAGGCATAAAGACTCATTTAGTTATTTTAATCCTGAAATCTTTGATGTAGCAGAACTAAACTTCCATTTTCCTTCTTGTACTTCTGATACTAGAACTAAACGTATCTTCAGCACGGGTCATCTGCTTTTAATGAATTAGCAGCAACATCACAACAACAAATGAGACAATTTTCAACAAATTAATGAAACTGATGTCATTTAAAACTATCAGAGTCTGTTTTAGTGTCAAATTAAAGCTGATTACTGACAACTAGAACATTAACGTTACTGTTTTAATCACATTTAAGTTTCCTGAACATTACATTAATGTCAACCAGCCACAGTTTTATGAACTTAATGAACCACATTACAGGAACACAACACACTTCAGCTGTTTACATGCAACTCAACACATTAGCTTGATGCTACGTTAGCTTTAATCAGGCTACAACTGAACAGCTAGCTCGGTTAGCATCGCTAACATTAAAGCTAATATTTACTATGCTAACTTTCTTCTCTGGTCAACACACACTGAAACAAACTCCACCAACATCTGGAGTGCATGGCACACATTATATCTGACACTAAAGCTGCATATAAAGTGCATTAAAAGCGGCACCGATACGAAAATAAACATTTACTTACTGAACTATCAGAGTCCTTTCAGTGTCTGCTGGTAGAATCAGCCGAAGGTAGAAAACTGGTTAAAACAAGCCACCGATGCTCCACCAATAAATAAACCAACAGTTGTTATTAGTGATGGTCCTCTGATACCCGAGGCTTCGACACATGCGCTGTAGCTCATGAAGCGAACGCATCGAGCCACTGTGCCGAGGCGTGGTTTGGTCACGTGACTCGTGACGTTTGAATCACTTCAGTGACGTTTGAAGCACGCAACTGCTTCGAATCACCTGATTGGTTCGGTCTGTTATGTGAATCACTCAGCGGGATCGAGAGTGTTCCAGGATAGGAGATCCCTATTTAGTGTTGTTCATTTGAATTGTTTTTCGCAGAGTAGGTTGTTTTTTTTGCTGTTGTTGCCGTGATTTGCTTTGAGAGAGTAGTATGTCAGATTTCTTATTTCGTAGAGAATAGATAGATAGATAGATAGATAGATAGATAGATAGATAGATAGATAGATAGATAGATAGATAGATAGATAGATAGATAGATAGATAGATAGATAGATAGATAGATAAATATATGTATATATATATATATATATATATATATATATATATATATATATATATATATATATATATATATATATTCCCAACTCACCACCCCCATGCCACAACACCTGGCACAGAACCTTGTCAGGTGCTTAGCTGACAGACTACAAACCAAAGAAAAGAACAGTTCACTGACTGTTGCTACACTTGTGGCTCTGCAGTTCAAAACTTTTGGATTCACCAATCAGAGTGGCAGCCAGTGTGAAAGAACGTTTAATAACAGAATGCACAACAATTAACATAAAGAATGCCAAGCAGCAGTCATCTACGTCACAAGCACCACCACAGCCTCGTCCTGCAGCACCTTCCACAGGTATTTTTTTTCTCTTCTGAATAGGGAATGACTGACATTTCTGGTGATGATGATGATGATCTTCAATATTTTTCAGTTCAACTGTGGAGCCTATTAGACGAAGACGCAAGTAGAGCCTGGCAAATGCAAAGCGCCACTGCGAATGCAATTGTAGAAAGAACGGCAGACCCACTGGCTTACTGGGCAACCCACAAAACCGTTTACCCAAACTTGTACAATGGAGCCGAACATTTCCTGTGTACCTCAGCCTCATCTGTGCCGTGTGAACAGGTTTTTTTTTCCTAAGGCTGGGGAGATAGTGAGTAAAAGAAGGAACTGCTTGAGTCCCAAAGCTGTTGATAAATTATTTCTCAATAAAAACTCATAACCAGTTGTATAAACACACCCTCTTAACTGACCTCTTTACCAATAAACCCCAAGATATATTTTGCCAAAATCCATAATAATCCATATAATCTTTATTTGCACCAGCCCCATGTGAAAATGACATCAGTCTGTATTTGTAGAGCATCTCATGAATGTAGCAGCACCGTTTAAATGTTTCATAACACAGAATATAAGCAAAGAGTATATAGGGTTACAGACAAACATGGGAAATAAGAAACGTGCTCTTCAATAGTTATTGTCATTATTATTACTAGTAATATTATTTTTGTGTCCACTAGAACCCATACAATCATCTAGTGTAGTCAAAGAGGAATGTGTGCATGGCGAATCAAATCCAAAACAATCCATGAACCGACCACGTCTTGATTGCACTTCATATTATTGACCACTAGATGTCCTACTCGAGCACTGTGTGTCATTGAGGCCTCGAGTAATGAACCATGTTTTGAATGAAGTGTCGAAGCTTCAACAAAGCCTCGATCAGCCATCACTAGTTATTATATCAGAATTAATCCAAACGAGGACAACAGCGTCTCTGCTGCCTCCTCCATCGGACCTGTCAATCATTCCAGACCGGACTGTCAATCAAGTAACCCCGCCCCCTGGCTTCGCAAAACTTTAAGGTTCTAAAAAAAATTCAATATTGATTTATTTTAAGATCGGCCACCTGATCTCTCATTTTGACCATGAAAACTCACGAAAAAAATGTATGTACAGTCTATGCACCCTACTCTGTTTGGCTCCACACGTGCTGATGACCACTTCCGGTCTCAGAAAATGAAAAAAACGGACCTTTTTTCGTTTCTGTCTCTTACTGATTTTACTTTCTTGTTATTCTAAATATAAAACGAAAATGAAAGCTTTTTTTTTTTTTAAATCTTATATCCTTTTTGATCATGGAAAGAAAAAACGCCATTTATTTCAATTTTAATTTTTGCATTTTAAAAAGAAAATCAAATAACCACTCGTTTTTTGTTTTTCAATACCCGTTTCAGAACGGAAAATCCAATTACCAGATCCGTACACGGACCCTTACCACCACATGTGAGGGTGTGTCCAGCAGTACAGCACTGCTGATGCAAACAGCAATAGTGAGTTAACTTCTGTAGCTCAAGGAAATTAATACAAAAAAATCTTTTAAAATTAGAAACAAGTGCTTTATGAAACATTTACTACACATCACCATAGAACTGTTTACAGTGATAGAAAGTACACTCTGGGGTAGATTTGTTTTATATAACATTCACCCTAAGCTAGTTTCTGTTAAAAACAGCTGCACAACTAATAAATCTGCTGTTTAAAAGCCCCCAATATCCTATTTTTCCATAAGCTTCTTTCTATCAGCATTGGGCATCTAACATTGTTTTTGTCTTTGCTTTTTATGCTTGTTTTACAGGGTTTTACAGCTGTATCAGAGCAGATTAATAGAATTTTGCCATGTTAAACCCCTAATAAGTATTACCAATGCACTGGTTTATGTCTGAATTTACAGCACAATTATGCATTTTTTGTTGCAAGTGACTAAAGATAGTGCTGCATTACCACTAGTGTAGCTGTAGTATCCACAGACTGTATATAAAAGATGGATGTAGTCACCGAGACATCAGCACTGGTTTGTGGACTAGTGTTTTAAAGTCTCAAGTTTGGCATTTGGCCAACACCATCTTGTTTTATGGAACTACACGTGACAAATAAAGGCAGATCTGACTGAGAACCTGAGTCCACTATGTGCATGATGTGGTAGCAATTTATCAATCACAGGGTAACCTCATTTTAGAAAGCACCGTTTTATTGTCTGTATGACTGCAAAGGGTATATTCCTATCACGAAGTAATTGGTCGATTTATGTACTTAAATTTGAACAAAAATTATTTAAAAACAGTGCCTATTATTGAAATCAGTGACTCGGCATATTGTACAAACGGACATTTTAATTCTGAGATCATTTGAAATACTCCGGGTTCTTTGGAAACATTTATGGTGGACTGAGTCATAATGAGATGCTGACTAAAACTGGACCACTGACTGCAGCTGACCAACGACTGGAGCCAAAAACAACTGACATGATACTGAAAAAAACAACACAAAAACAAAATATTTGTTACAATGAACTGACACATTTTACAAATAAATTCAAAAACCACATTTTGGTTCCAAATATTGAGGATGAGGCGTTTTAGTATCCATGTCATTTCACTGATTAATGACAGGCAGCCTTAAAACAGAATCATAATTTACTAAACAAACATCATGCTGTATTAAAGGGGATGTGAAACTAGTGATTGAGGCCATAAACTCATTAGAAACATGTTTACAGAGGAAACAAATCAAGTGAGAAGTAGGTTCATTTTCTCATAGACTTCTATACAATCACAATCAGAGGAGTCACCCCCTGCTGGCTGTTTGAAAGAATGCAGGCTTCATTCACTTCTGCATTGGCTTCCCTTTTCAGATTTTAAGGATACATCCATCTTTTATATGCAGTCCAGTTCATGGTCATATCAAACCAATTCAAGCTGCAGCTGTTAAAGCCTTGAGTGTTTTATTTTAAACTGCAGTGAGTTTCATCATGTATGAGTTCAGCATTTTACTGTTGCTTCTCTTTTAACATTGTGCAGTCTATTTTAAGGGGTTTATTTGCTTTCAAAAAATGCCCCCAAGTGCAGAAATGCAAGACATGCTCTATCTTTACATGTAACTTTGCATTGTCCACCAGTAGATGGTGCAGTTGTACCAGTCATCCACTCTCCTCCTGTCTGCAGGTACTAGTTCCTTCAGGATGCCAACTGTGGCTCTCATGAGTCTGAATTATTTAGTTTGCCTGCCTGCGATGGGACAGAGATAAAGAGGAGGGCAAGGGGTCGCTGGTAGAGACCAGAACTCAACTCCTCAGGTTTCAAGTTGAAGCTCCAAAGTGAATTATAGGCCGCCTGACAAAATGATACCTGTTTTGACAGAATAATAGCTGAAATGGAAATTAATGTGGTGTAATATAATAAAAATGATATAGCAATATAGACTATAGGTGCAGCTGAAGTGGTTTCACGACTGCAACAACTTATCCCACAACAAACCATATTTTGACAGGTTCCTTATTTGATCTTTGTCACCTGAGGGTAGGACTGGCTTGAGTTGGCATGACAACTAACCACCCAATAGGCTTGTGAAACCTGACGCTGCCGTCTTACCTTCCACTCGGCCCGCTCACAATAATTTATTTGGCAAGACCCAGCAGCAGCACCTGTATGTGTTTTTGTCACAGACTTGGCACTGTTGTCATTTCCAGGCCCTGACACAACATCTGACCCTCCAAAATATCCAAATCCACCTGGATTACCTGAACTAAGACATGGACGGAAAATAGACCTTGCAGTTATAAATCACTGATGTCTTCATTTCAGTTCAACCAAATGGATCATCCACGGTGCTGTTTGATTCTGTTCTTTGATCCACTAATCTGGTACATATGCCTCAAGACAAATTCCTACAAACAGGGGCTGGATGGAGCCGGCTTACCTTGGAATACCAGAGCAAAGTGCCAGGTCTTCAAGTGGACCGAGCTGTGGAAAAAATGTAAATAATGTGGAGAAGGTTTAGTGCAAGGCCTCGCATTGAATGTCATTTATCAAAAACAACAAAGCAGCTTCAAACAGCAGTTTGAGAAGAACTTGTGCAGTGAAATGTTAACATTTTTCACATTTAATGGATCATTTCTTTGATACATTATATTGATATAAACAAATTTAAGTCAAGTAACAAAACATTTTCAAGAAAAACTAAAATTTACATGAGAAGTTTGATACAGTTCTCAGGTCTGTATGGTAAACATGACGCAACAGCTAGTTAGTTTAGCCTAGCTTAAAGAAAATAAACAGAATACGACAGCTGTTTGGACTCCTTTCAAGCTTACTCTTTAATATGTTACAGCTTGTTTATTTAATTTGTTAAAAACTAAATTATAGTAGTGACAACTTGCCATTTTACAGTGTCTGGATAATATTTCTTCATTTCCTGAAGTCTCACCTGCCCGCTCGACAAACTGTTACCTTGTGTTTCCTGCCTTCATGCTAGGCTAAGCTTATTAGCTTCCATGTATTTCCTGGCTTTATGCTAGGCTAAGCTAATTAGCTTCCTTGTATTTCCTGGCTTTATGCTAGGCTAAGCTAATTAGCTTCCTTGTATTTCCTAACTTTATGCTAGGCTAAGCTAATTAGCTTCCTTGTATTTCCTGACTTTATGCTAGGCTAAGCTAATTAGCTTTCATGTATTTCCTGACTTTATGTTAGGCTAAGCTTATTAGCTTCCATGTATTTCCTGACTTTATGCTAGGCTAAGCTAATTAGCTTCCTTGTGTTTCCTACCGTCATGCTAGGCTAAGCTTATTAGCTTTCATGTGTTTCCTGGCTTTATGCTAGGCTAAGCTTATTAGCTTCCTTGTATTTCCTGGCTTTATGTTAGGCTAAGCTAATTAGCTTCCTTGTATTTTCTGGCTTTATGCTCGGCTAAGCTAATTAGCGTCCTTGTATTTTCTAACTTTATGCTAGGCTAAGCTAATTAGCTTCCTTGTATTTCCTGACTTTATGCTAGGCTATGCTAATTAGTTTCCTTGTACTTTCTGGCTTTATGCTAGGCTAAGCTAATTAGCTTCCTTGTATTTCCTGGCTTTATGCTAGGCTAAGCTAATTAGCTTCCTTGTATTTCCTAACTTTATGCTAGGCTAAGCTAATTAGCTTCCTTGTGTTTCCTGCCTTCATGCTAGGCTAAGCTTATTAGCTTCCATGTATTTCCTGGCTTTATGCTAGGCTAACCTAATTAGCTTCCTTGTATTTCCTGGCTTTATGCTAGGCTAAGCTAATTAGCTTCCTTGTATTTCCTGGCTTTATGCTCGGCTAAGCTAATTAGCTTCCTTGTATTTCCTGGCTTTATGCTCGGCTAAGCTAATTAGATTTCTTGTACTTCCTGGCTTTATGCTAGGCTATGCTAATTATCCTAGCCTAGCTGGCAGCTGTAGCCAATTGTATTGCAGTGTAATTTTCACGCCGCACACCAAGATGGAGGAGCAGTTTGATAAAAAAAAAAAAAAGGTCAGAAGCTGGTTATAAAAGTACACAAGTAGTTATATTATAACATTCTACTTTGTGAAATTAACATGTTGCCTGAAAAATCCCCTTTGAAGACCAACTTAGAATGTCTCTGCTGATTGAACTGTCCATTGTGTTTCACACTGGTAGTGGGACGCCAGTGTGTACACAGTAACACAGATGGAGGTACAGCGTTTCCTCCTCTAATACATCACCTTGTATGGACATGATGTCTGCTGCATACACAGTCCTTCAGGGTGAACCTCCTTTTGAATTCAGTCATCTGTGATGGAATTATTGGACCTTTTATTTACCTGTTACTTCAGCTTTTTACAGTATTCTTTATCTGCATACTTCCACCTGTAAAATATTCATGATTATTGCCCTCAGCAGCCTTTTTAGCAGACTTTAAAATATTACATGTAACAACTACTTTTTGAGAATTGTGGTTTAATTTTTTTTGCCAAATGTTGATTCCGATGTATTCATCTACAGCTTTTAGCTTTAGTATATGCATTATGTACTTAATTGTGCCTTTATATTTTTTATATCTCTAAATCTTCTGTGTGCTCTACCCTTTAAATCCCAGTTTGTAGTTTGTTTAAATGATGCAACTGGAGATTTTTATGAAAAAACATTTAAACATTAAAGATTTTCAATATATTAAATGCTAAAATAATTTTTTTGTAATGCTCTATAATAGAAAAACAATATACAATACAATAAAATATGTATTTGCTCCATAGTCCAAATATGAAAAAATGACCCAGTTTGTTAGAAAATAATAAAAATTACTAGTTTCAAAGCCAGGAATCCTCTTGCTGATAAAAAAAAGTTTCAGTAGGTATCAATTATGATGTTTTTGTCTACAAGGTCCTGAGTACAAATTTTTGTGTGCACAATGTATTATTGATATATATACGCATGTATAAATGCATATATACAGATATTGAGATTTAAAAATCTCCATTGCCAATATGTATGCCATATTAACACATCCAAAATTGTCCAAAAAAGAAAAATCACCAATGAAAAGGGCAGAGATCCCTAAAGCAGCATGAGGATTTAGGACCATCAAACTAGTGTAAAACTTTTAAGTGAGTGAATAATAATTTCTATCACTCACTATGTGTTAGTTTCCATAAAGTTGATGTTACCCGATGTTTTCTGAGCAGCCTCAAGGCATGTAAACACAAACAACGGTTAAAAATTCATCATGTCATTTTTAATTTTACAGTCACAATCATTTTTTTTCTTTCCAGTGTCTTAAAACCATAAAAAATAAATATACATTATGTTACAAAACATTTCCAGTGTCTCGGATCATACAAAAAAAAACAAGGACATTTATCAACATTGATTACATGAGGGCAGAACACTGGGGGTGAACAGTATGGAAGGTACAAAGGCATTCCGTGAGTGGTAAACATTTTGAGTTTCCGTATACAAGCTGCAAGATACATTAGAGTTGGTGTCATTTTGACTTTTAACTCAGATTTAGAAATTTACAATAAAAAACCCATTTAATTTATATTAATTGTCCATCCATTATGCTGAAACAAGATCAAAACATGTTAAGAATTTGAGAAAAAAAACGGAGTTAAACTGAACTGACCTCAACACTAATCTGCTTATTTACCGTGACTTTGGTGTGTGTTGCAGCAACAAATGGGGAAGACGGACACTCTCTAAGAAGGCTTCAGGTTCATAGTGCTCGAACTGGAAAACAGAGAGGAAATTCCCCTCCATTCCACAACATCAGTGTTCATTTAGGCCCCATGTGAACGTGCAGTCACACACAACTGCAACAGATTTAGAGTGTGAAAGTTGTACGGCCTCGGCCCTGGACGAAGACAAACACACCAGTGTTCTCTGTTAAACCAGCGTATGAAGTGATTTTCACAACTGTGCTCCCAGGTGAATTATTTTTAGTGTAGAAACACGTCCTTTGTGACAACTGAAATACAAAATAGATCATTTTTCTTATTCGCCTTTAAAATTATCTACATATTAATTACACTCTAAATACACTGCACTGAGCGACTGCGGGAGCCTTCGTTTGAGTTTAAAAAGTTAAAAAAAATCAGAAAAGAGCACTTGGTGCTGTCCAGAGTTCAAAAGTCACTGAGAACAGGCTGTGTCTGTCGGCTCGTGGGACTTGTAGACCTTGAAATCCTTTTGGACTACAAATGAAACTGTACCAGCTTGTGTAGGTTCAGTGATTGTCCATCTGCCTGTCCTCTAACTTCACCTCCACAGGCTCCTCATAGCCACCACAGGAGCATCATTTCATGACTTGCAATGCATTCTGGGGGCGTTCTTCGTCTTCCACATCTCCTGTAGTGGTTTTGGCACACGTGGCTCCACTGTGTCATTTCTTGGTACAGTCCAACACAGCATTCCCTTTATTATTTCTCACATCTTTCCATAATCTCTGCCTTTTTTCTCATCTCAGGCAGTCCTAAAGTCTGCAATTAATACTGCTCTCTCTGAAGAGATGAAACATGAGAGGAGGGTTGGATGGACAGATCCGGTGAAGAGATTCCACCCAATCTTCAGCACCCCCTCTGTCCATCGTTCTTTTCATTTTACTCCTCCACTCTTGGCTTTCCTTCTCTTTTCCCAGCAGGCTGTTGGGCTCCTCCTCTCACAAGGGCAGGCTGGTCTGGGTTATCCTAACAGGTCAGATGGAAGTCTCGTTACTGCCGCTGTTAAAGGAGGGGAAAGGAAGGAAGGAGGAGATGCAGGGAGGGAGAAAGGAAGGACATGCGAGGTAAAACATTAGTGCAGGGGTGCAGGGAGTCATCGTGCAGCTTTAAGGCAGGATAGTCATGTTATTTCATGCTGTAGTTAAAGAAATAGTTGACATTTTGGGAAATATGAATATGTGGTTTCAACCAAGAACAGAATAATAACATTGTTATTACTGTCATCTCTCAATGTACATTAAGCAAGAAAACCAAAACGTGTATATTCCAAGATGTCAAACTATTCCTTTAGTTATGGATTGTGTTACGGTACATGCAGTGTAGCATCAGTTTGGACTATGGCCAACTGTTGTTTGTCATTTGGCTTAAACATTTTTTTTGTAACTTCAAAATCACTATCAAACTGATTTTGAATCCTTTTTTAAACCTCTGAACCCCAAGAAGTGTCTGGGCATTTCTGCTCCCATTTTGCTCAATTTTTACTGCAATATTACGTCTTGTACATCTATGGAAACAGCACAACCATAGCTAGAAGTAGAGAGACCTCAAAAATGTGGTTTGTGCAGTATAACAATTTTATATGGACATAAACAGCAAAAAATTAAAATCCAGTTAAATTTCCTTGCCATTATATTTTACAAAATAAATGAATAAATAAACTCCACATGCACACGTGTTACTAGCGCTGGAAAAGAAAACATAGTGGTTCCACATATTGCATTATGTAATATTTTACTCCTTGTATTTTGTAGTTGTTCTACATTTCACTGCTCTGTCTACACACAGCCTGCAGTTCAATCTAGTTCAGCTAAAAATTCCCTGAATTTTTGCTACTTGACTGTTGCTCGCAGCCAGGTCACTAATAGCTTCCCAGCTTGGACAACGAAGGAAGAATTTTTTGTGTTTTACAGAATCTAGTTAGAGGAAAGATTTTATTTTGGGCAAATTTTTAAATGAAATAAAGTAATTTTGAGTAGCTTATATTTGGTTAACTACAGTTTACAGATGAGTTGCTCAAGGACCATTAGAAATTTGAAAATCAGATGATTCTTTCTGTGTTTTCAGTCTCTGGCTCAGGTAAATGGTCTAATTTTTGCTATTTTCGTTAAAGACAATGTGCTTTTCAAAGCCGCCAGTGGGTTTTGGGGTTCAGAGGGTTAAGTTACACAATTAAATATGAGCGTTGTTGTTATTAGAGTTATCAACGGTACATGCTGACTTTCTTCTCTTACTCTGAATCAGACTCGTTGCCTCCATTGACCGTCCCTGACTTCAAGTGCATGGCAACTCCCCCGTTGGTTTCCCGGTAGATTCCAGCCGGCGGCGGCCTGGTGGGGATCTGAGGCCTCGGTGCGATGGGCGGCTTGATGATGGAGCTGCCGTCGTGGTTTCCGACTCGGCTGCCTTCGTTGGAGGCCAGCGAAGGTGTTCGCGACGAAGGCGCCATAATGTTGACGGAGGAGGGAGGCGGGGAGGAGGTGTTGTTGTTGTTGGGAGGAGGCGAGGTGATGGTCGGGGAGTTGTAGTCGCTGAGCTTCTCCCTCAGACGGTTCTTCATGTTCTTGTCGGTGAGCGGAGGAGGGTAGCTGATCTTGTTCTTCAAGATACCTGAGTAGGACGAGACATTCGTGTCAGAAAACTTCAGATTGAATTAATTCAGCTCCATTTGAAATAAGATTCTGCTCCCTCACCTTTCCTCTGCTCTGGTTGGTGGTTGCTGTTGGGTTGACCGGCTGGTGCTGAGTCTTTAGCGTTGCTGGGCGTCTGTCTGTCTCCTTCCTGCAGAGCCTCCCTCTCTCTTTCACCAACATGGTTCAGTTTATTCTCTGGGTGAAGCTCCACATTCACTTTGGTCTCCACCCTCAGCCTCTCCGCCCCGCCTGGATCCTCGCTGTCACTGGCTGTGGTGGCCTCCGTTGGCCAGTAAGGCTTCACATGATTGGCCACTGAATCACCTGGTAAGAGGACAAGGACACAAAACTCGCTTTATTCTATTTCCGTTTGGTAATGCTAAATATGAATACAGGACTGTAGTTATTGTAGTATATTTGCTTAACTTCCTTTATTGACATTCCAGTTAAATTTCCTTATAATTTCATAACAAGTCTTTTAAAAAATGCTTTCAGTACTTTAGGACTCTGACAGATAGATAGTCAGATATCAATTAACTATTCCGAGCTAAAACCAAATTTGCAAAAAATTTATTCAATTTTGCAACACTTAGCCAAAACTAATGATTAAACAAACATGTGCCCTTTGGTGAATTTATTACTGGGATCCAAACTGCTAATCGTGGTGAAGATGGTACCCTAGACGTTCTGTCCATCCACAACAGGACCAGATATATACCTTTCGGGGTGCTGTGAAGAGGCCTCTCATTGTTCCACTTTGGCTTGACATCTATGTCATCATCCTCGCTGTCGGAGGAGTGGGAGGAGGCGTAGGAAGAGCTGTGCTCATCAACTGACAGCTCACTGTCTGAGTCAGAGTCTGATGTTGACAAGAGGGAGGATATAAACTGGTTACCTCCAATAATACAGTACAGAGATATGCATAATCACATGCATGCAAATAAAAAACTGACCATCTCCTTTGGTGCCGTTCCTGTGGAACAGAGGTCCATCCAGATCGGTGTGTCCTTTAGCTGTTCCTGAAGACACGCTGGGCTTCTGACCAGACTCCTCCCTTAAATGACGAAGATGGGAGAAAGGAAGAGCAGGACAGGAAGGCAAGAGAGAGAAATGGGAGTGGAAAAGGAGAGGTGGGGATTTAGAGGGGAAGCACAGCATCGCTTCAAGCCCCAACTCGTGGTTTTAGACAACTAATGTTCAACAGCTGAAACACCAGACATCCCTCATAAAACATCTGCTCCTGTTGACTGCTTCAACAAAGACAAAGCAAGTTGTGAAATGGTGGTTTAGGTGTGTTTGGGTCAGGTTAGAGTCAATAAAACGCCTGCTTGATGGCCACTGACGGATATATGCAGAGTAATTCATTGTTAACTCTGTGATCCAAGCAGTTTCTGGGTGTTTTTTGTTCACTGTGGACTCATTTTTCACCACAATCTATAAAGTTCTGTACCTCTATGGAAACAGCAGAATCAGAACTAAGAGTAGAGAGAACTCACAAATGTCTCTTGTGCTGTAAAACTAATTCAAGATGCCAGAAGTAAAATTTCTTTGATTATTGATTTTACAAAAACAGGAAAATTTGCCCAAAAGTGTTAGCAATACTGGAAAAAAACTGTCAATCTACATACTTTAGATATTTTACAACTTAGATTTTTAATTTGTTTCCATACTTGTGTCCTATCTGCTTTGTGTAAACAAACCTGTAGTTGAGCCAAAAAGTCCCTGAATTTTTGTCTTGTGACTGTTGGTTGCAGCTGAGCCACTAATGGTTTTCCAGGTGCAACAAAGAGCCCAGAATTTGTAGTTTTTTTTTACAGAATCTGGTCCTTAAAAACTGTTTATTTTTGGTGAAGTTTTAAATACGATATGTAGTCCACAGGGTGAAACCTGGATCTTTGTCTGCTTTGATCTATTAATGGTTAAATACTTCAAGCAAAAACTGAAGGTGCACATACCATAGCAGCTTTTACCTTTTATAATCACCTTCTCTTATCTGATGGACCATAATTACCAAATGATAAGTGGATGAAGTTCTCAGTCATTTTTCTCCTCTCCTGTCCCTCTACCTGCCATCGTTTATTCCAGATTGGATTGAGAAGTTGTGCTGGAGGGCAAAAATGCTGCTGGAGACTCTGACCTGTCGGAAGGCTGATCTAAGAGGAGCGTCTGGAAGCAGCTGCCAGCAGCTGCAGGGAACAACAAGTCTGCAGGTATTCCCACCTCCACAGGTACAATCCAATCTGCCTTTCCCTCCTTTGTCCTGCTCTCTCTTTTCCTTCACCTAACTCTTATCTATGTCTTTCTTTGCCTCTCGTTCAGGCAGCACGCCACGTCTCTCCTCCCCTCGGCGTTTTTGCTCTCATTGACCCTTGCTTCGGCTTGTATTACCCAGATGACAGTTTTACGAGCCGAGGCGTACAGTCAGATCTAACTTCATTTCTGTAAAAGTGCTCTGTAAAACACCAGGTATATGTAACATCACTCCACTGCAATGAAAACATGTCTGTGATACACTGAAAACACACGGCTGAACAAGACACACAGCTGACATTAACCTGAGATTTAAAAAAAAAAAAAGTTCTGGGAAGGATTTATCTGAAAATGTCAATTTTTAACCAGGAACACACATGTTCCACTGCAGTATTCAATATTTTGCATGAAATTATATTAAATTTATCTGCTAGTAGACAATGACTGAGAGAAGCTGTTGCTAACAGTCCAGTGTTAGAATGGAACAAAACGCTAAATATCAGGATTACAGTATCTTTAGCAAGTTTTATTAACCTTCCTATGACTAAAAACTATTTTCCACACTGCAGGACAGTGGCACATAGACTTAGCTGCTATTTTATTAGGTGCATATAGCTGAACTTACATTAGCTAAAAACAAAATTCCTTTTAACAAGGTGTATACCAAGCTAAATTTCAGATTTGACACTGGACTTTTGGATCAATATTTTTCAATTATAAGAGGATACAAAATAATAATATTGACATATTACCTGATATTCTTTAAATATATAGGTATATATGTTAGATTTATATTTAGAAGTGAAAACAATTTTAACAATTTTAAACTAGTTGGCATTTTTTTAAATTAAAATTACCCATAATTTCATAAAACATCATGGAAAAAATCTATTTTTCACACTGGAAGATTTTCAAAGAAAGACACCAAGTAACTACCCCAAGCTAAAGTTATTTTTGCTAGTTCCTAGCCGAAACTAATGCAGTAATTCAGCAATAAATTGTACCTTCAGGAAGTTTAAAAACATCGCAAAATAGCAATTGTCTCTGTCCAGTGATTTCAATCTTTAGCATGTTATCATTTAATTACATAAATGTACATTTTCTCACTTTTATCACACAATGCAGTTGTAATATTTCATGAGCTAAAGAGCTAGCATTAGTCAGTGGACAAAATGCTATATGCACTAATTCTGAATACCGAAGACTTTAGTTTCTGTAGTATATTTATTCAACCTTTGTCTCCTTTTTTGCCAAAGTTTATAACAAATCTTTAAAAAACAGTGTTTTAAATACTGCAAGATTTTGACAGACACAGCGAGATACCAATTAGGTATGCCAAGATAAAACTAAATTAGCAAGTTTTTGCAGGAATTTTGCTAGAATTAATGCATTTTAATGCAATTATGCTGAAAATTCCACCTTCACAAATATTATAATGTTCAGTTTTTGCTGAAACTGTAGTTACTAGTTATCTGTCTGTTCTAGTGCTTTGAATATATCACATATCACTAAATAACTCAGGTGTGTTAACATAATTTTTTTCACTTTTAAAAATGAAAAACATGAAAAAATTAATTTCTTTAGCACGATGAGAAGACAATTCTGCAAATCATGTACCAGATCAAACCTCACATAAACAGAATTATCAGTTTAATCACTGCACACAACACAGAACAAAACAAAACAACAGTGTATATGAATATTGTGGGTGAATATCGTCACTACTGTGCTTTATTCACTTTATGGTTTTCAGTAAAAGATGATATGTCTTTTCCTATATGTGTGTATTGGGTTTTTTTGCAACCAGGCCATGCACTGGCAAATTTCAGTATGGTCTTTCAAGCAAGCATAAATACTTTACAATGACGGGAGAAATGACAGAAACACCCTCCAAATATAGAGAAATTCAGTGAATAGACTAGAGAACAAGGGCAGGAAGACAGAGTGTGTGCAAAATTGTAAAGTGTGCCTATAAAATAGGGACTTTGGGAGTGTTAGCAAGCGTGAGACTTTGAAACAGTCAACATGCAGAACAGGGTACACAGGAAGAAATTTGAATAGAGATGTCCACACAAACACTCAGTCATCATGCAGCAGTGCAGCAGAAGCAGCCATGCGGTCAGTGAGCGTGTTGTACCTGAGTGTATAAGCCAGGTAGCTGCTGCGGCTCTTGGCTGACCTGAGCGTACTGTCCAGGGACACGGTGGACTCGCCGATGCCGGAGCGGTACAGCGGACCCTCCTCAGTGTAGGTGTTGTTGCAGTTGAGAGAGCGCTGAGGATAAAAGGGGAAAAAGGAGTGGAAGGGTCAGACAGAAAATCATAAACAAATGTAACTCAGTTTTTACGCAGCCAACAAAAATGTTATGACAGAGATTATATTTAAAATTGCAGATAATGAGGTCAAGAAACATATTTTAACCCCCTGAACCCCAAAAACCCATCAGTGGGTTTGAAAATGGCCAAAATTATACCATTTGTTCGAGCCAGAATCTGTAAAAACAGAGAAAATTCTACGATTTTAAACTGTATGAGTGTGTTTAATTGGGAAGCCTCATCAAATCCAAGCTTAAAATCATAACAGTTCAAAATCAGTATATTCTATATGTCTCGAACAAAAATTCACCAAAAAGAAACAGTTTGCGATAAACAGATTCTGTTAAATACAAAAAATTCTGCGCATCTTAGTGTAACCATGAAGCTATTACTGACTCAGCTACGACTAACAGTCACGTGACAAAAATTCAGGCATTTATCGGCCGAACTCTGCTGAACTGCAGGCTGTGTATACACAGAGCAAATAGTATGGAAACAAATTAAAAATGCAAATAGTAAAATACCTATAGAACATAGAGCCAGCATGTAATTTTAAGTGTTGTTACCACCTTTGGGCACAGAAATGTTGCACAGGATAATTCCAGGGTTTTTCAATTTTTGCATAATGAATAATCAAAGAATTTCATCTTTTTAAAAATGATTTATGGCATTATAACTTCATTACACTGCAGAAAAGGCATGTTTGAGTTCTCTATCTGTTTCCATAGAGGTGTAGCACTTTAGAATGCAGTGAAAAATGCACCCACAGTGAGTAAAAATGTGACATCAGCAAATGAAAAGCTGCGTTCAGAAGGCTAAAAAGAAAGCAATGAACAACTGAGACATGACATGGTATAATTTGATAAAAATCCTCCAGAAATGTTAAAAGAACTGTTTATCTTTCCACTTACGGTGAGCAAGGAGGCTCTCGTGGTGCTGGATTCGTCCGGGACGCTCTTCTTTCCCATGAAGACGTTCTTGAGGTTTTTCCTCACCTCTTTGTTTAAGATTATGTAGAAGAAGAAAATGAAGATTCCCTGTGAAGAAAGCAAAAGAGAGAAGAGAAAGGGTAAACCCAAATTCATGCATGTAAAACGTCCAAGAGTGTATGGATTGCCGAGGTTAAACAACAGTGTTACCTGTAAACAGCAGAATCCAGCGAACAGGTAGTGGAAGATCATCACATCGCTGTTGACCGCCCACAGACCGAGTAGCCAGGTGGCACCGATGAGGAGCAGGAGGACGAAGGCCATACGTAGGGCAGGACTGAGGTAAGAAACACACACAGAACATTAAATATTTTATGTTTTTAGAGTGTTTGTGTGATAGTTAATGTGAATATGAAACTTACATGGCTCCTGATTTCTCTACAGCCTTCTGCCTGCGACCACAGGAGGCCTTAGCAGCCAGAATGAAGATGACGAAGTTCACCTTTAAAACACCATAGAGAAAGTTAATTTTATTTAGAATTTTATGTCCTTTTTCATTGCCGCATAGTCAAAAAACTTTCTTTTGTCTCACTAAAGGCTGTGATTGGTTAGTCACACAACTGCCTTTCAATGCATTTCACATAATATCACATTTCAAATAAATCTCTGCCGTGTTCCAGGTGAAAATTACTGCAGGCAACATTAATAAATCTTCCAGTGATTTCATTAAAGGTCAGGTTAGACAGCGGTAAACGAGGAGGCATTAAACCACATACCAGGACGACTACAAAGATGGGTCCTATGAAGCTCCAGATGAGGGTGTCGTGGACAGAAAGCCAGCAGAAGTCTGGGTTTCCATAACCCTGAGGATCGAGGCCGACTGCCAAACCTGCACACACACAGACAAAACACATACAAAGCTTTAGATTTCAGAGTAGTTCTTCTTTCACTTGTTATGGCTTCTTCTTCTTCTTTTTATGCTCTGCTTTGATTGTTTTCCCAGCTCTCTAACCTCCCCAAAACATACAGATTTCATTCACTAGACAACCTCTGCATTAACCCTCTGAACCCCAGTATCTACTGGAACGTTTAAAAGGCACATTATATTTGAAAAAAATGGCAAAAATTGTCCATTTATCTTAGCCAAAAAACTGTAAAAACTGTAGGAATTGTCTGATTGTCAATTTTCTGACAGTCCTTAAAATACTCACCTGTGGCATAAAACGTAACCGAAACTGAGTTTAAAGTCGTGACATAAAAAGTCATATATTCTGCAGGTCTCATTTTGCTAAAGCATGATTCTGCAAATAACAGCAAAGCAAATGGCACTTTTCGCTACAACAGTGAAAAAAAAGTCCACAGTGAGTAAAAACGTGACTAAAAACGCCCAACAACTGCTTGGAGTTTAGATGGTTAAATATCATGAGTTAACAATTATTGCACATTCACTGAATTCTTCTTGTATTTCTGTGAGTTTCCCTCATTTATCTTCAAGTACAGTCATGTGGTGCTGCAAAAATATGAAAAATTAGTTGTAATATTTACATTAATGGAACTACAACTCAAAAATGATCAAAAAAGAATTACTGACTTCATATGTGCATTAATGTGGCAGATGAATGTTTGTAAACGTCAGCTGCTGTACACATAGACTGACCTAGATTTGTTCATTAAAGTCCCGTAGAGCAAAATTCCAGTGCTAGTGGCTGTTGTTTCAACATTTTGGGCAATCATACACAATTCACCTTCTTTGTAGAATCATTGTTGTTTCCATATTTCAAAATAAAAGCACAGAAATGTACCAATGCTGCAAAAAATAACCCAAAAAATTCTCAACTTGGGAAAAGGGATCATCCTATAAGCATTCATCATTTATCAATGTTGTTTATAATTTTTGGCTCTCTATAAGTTTTACTCAGTAGATTTATATGTCAATATAAAAGTCTAATTCAATAAGCTACCTTGGCATCTAACACTGATAAAGCCCTGCCACTACATCACTGTCACTTTATTGTACCATCAAACGGTTATTAAAGTGACTGGCATGGAAAAGTGCCACTAATATGTGTATTAGATGGTTGAAATTTTAGATATAAAAAACACATGAATCCACAAATTCTTCATGTGGCTTGGCAAGACTCTTCTCCACAGCAATCTGATGGTTCTTTTCCTCTTGCATAATATTTAAGTTTTTGTCTTATTTTGACAGATTGTGTACAGCAGTATCTGTCTCTTGTCATATCTCTTTTTTATGCTGCCTTTTTCAATAATCTTCTCACGAGGATCTCGTCAGAAGAGACGAGTCTCGGCATGAATCTGCTCTGATAAACCCGCCGCCTCCTCTGTGAGTGTTCAGTTCTGAGTCTTACCGGTGATAATAGCCGGGATGCCCCAGCCCATGGCGTAGTAGAACCTCATGTGTCCGTGGTTGATGTTCCTCAGCTCCGTCAGCATGCGGTAGATATGAAGCCCTTCAACAAACATCCAGGCGAAGGTGCACATGTAGAAGTAATGCAGGAGGATGGCGATGACCGTGCACACAAACTGGAAGAAGAGATAAGAGAAGAATGGTTAAAAAAAAGAGAGAAAACGATTTGAGATCTCTTTTTACAGTATCACCTGAACACCCAGTAAACCTATTTTTCTGTCCATGCAGCCTACAGCTAGTACAGTTGACGTAGCCGTTAAATCAATCCAGTTGAATAATTTATCCCCAAAAGCCTGATTCCAGCTGTTTAATTGGGACAATTCAGTTGCAGGAAATTGTGATTGAAATTTTTTAAAGAGAAAGTAAAAAAGATATATCTGAGAAAATTAACGTTGCGTAGAAAATGTAGGAATCAACCAAGCACTCCGATCATTCTGAGCCTCTGTATTTGGTTTCATCTCAAGTTTTAGATAAGCAATGCAATGAATATTAATGTTGCAACAGTAGTAGATGCATATTTGTCTAGTAAGTCTTTGTTATTTTAGCTTGCAGACAAGCACATGGACAAAACCCTGCAAATGTGTAGTTGGTTTATTCATCTGAACCCTACAAACTGCAGGTGGATTTGGAAGGCATGTTATCATAAAAAATTACAACATTTATTAGAGCCAAAACCAGTAAAAACAGAAAATAACTGTCAGATATTCAATGTAACAACAGTGCTCGAGCTAATTATGTGTGACGTCCGGAAAGACAACCAAATCTGAGGTTAATATCATTGCTATATTTTACATGTCTCATTTAAAATGTCACCAAAAATACGCTGTTCGCATTAAAGAGATCCTGTAAAAAACAAAAAAATTCTGTGTCCCTTAGCACAACCGTGATGCCATGGGTGACTGAGCTGCGTTCGACAGTCACATGACAAAAATGCAGTGACTTTTCAGCTGAACTGCAGGCTGTTTATATAAAGGGCAGATAATAGATAAGTATAGAAACAAACAGAAAAGTGGCAACATTGTGTTCCAGGACTGATAACATCTACAGGCAATTGGAAAATACTTTTAAATTCCAGTTGTAAAATACATAGTTAGGGAAATTGAAGAAAGGTGTCCCAGACTCTCAAGAACTTTTTATACCTCTTGAATCCCAGTAGACTCCTGCATCCTTAAGCAGAAAGAACGACCTTTATTTGCTTTTTTTGCACTTTTTTCCATTTTGTTTCACTTTCTTATTATGATCCATTCAGCTACCTCGCCCACTGATGTGTATGATATCTTGCCAAATAATTATAATTGTTCACCGCTATAATGCTGGAAAATAAAATAGCTTTCATCTACGAATGTGGCCTGTATCCAATAATACCTAGAGATAAAAATATTTTTCCAGAAATAAGTAATTGCCAGATTAGCTGATAACAGAAACAACACCTGTTTGCAGCCCTGAAGGTAACACACCTCAAACTTCTTCATGACACACTTTACCTATTTATGTAATACAGTAGTGATTCAACCTGTCCTCACATTCCTTCACCTGCTTTCCTCCCTTTTTCCATGTCTGCTGCTGGAATAGAGGAATGCTGTGTGTCAGGGAATGTCCCGGCACTTTGAGATATGGTGTATTTTAGTGATGCAGTGGAGATCAGAGCCACAGAAACAGAGTAGAGACTCCATTGACAGGGTTATAAATCATTGCGGCAGATGGCCTCAGGCACACACTGACAGCATTCCACAGCTCAGACACACAACGCACACACACAAACACGCTGGAAACTCCTTGTTTGTGTACATGCACAAACAAGCTTCCATTCAGACCGATGAAGTCCAACTTTCTCTTTCTTCTGTTATTTTAGAGCTCTACCTGCAGATGTGGCTTCTTCACTTAACAAACCTTCAGCTGCAGATAACGCAGCGTGTTCTCAGCCGAGTCCCACTCCTCCCAGTCAAAACACTGAGTCAGAACGGTTTTTACAAGAGAAAAAGTCAAAGCTCATATAATTTATCCGGCGCTCGGAAACCGTGAGACCAAGATGGCGGCGCGGCGTCTCCGAATTCTGCAATTTAGTAGTTATCTGCAGATTTGCAGAACAGTCTTGCGACAAGAACACTTGTATGCTGGTTTCCTTCACTGCATTTTGTTGTGTTCTTACTTGTAGTGTGTGCAATGACAAGAAAGCTAAACCTAACCTCATCTAAATTTACATGCCCTTTTACATGAGCATGTGTCTGCACAGGTTGTTGGTAGAGTCACCAACTCAAGCCGATTCAAATCAGCTGAGAGAATTTAAATGGTGGGAAAAGGTTGAAATGAATTCCAAAAAGACAAAAAGGTGGCTCCATTTTTTCTATATTTTTATTCTTCTCTTTTGTTGTGTTTTTGTTTCAAATCTGTTCACCCAGAACATGTTTGCATATTGCAGTGGATATTCAATCAAAAGAAAAAACTTCTACTTCTCCCAAAGACTATTTTGTTCTTTCTCAATTCTTGGTTGTTTTTGAAAGGATTATGAAATGGAATAATAAAGTGAAAGAAGGAGGCAAAAACTTACTACCTGTTTTTAATTTTTGTCCTTGTATAACCCAACATAAGTGAGATTTCTTTATCCAGTTAGACTTTATTTTGTTCATTTCATTAAACTAACACTTTTTAAAATTAAAAATCCAAACTCCATGTTTTTGTTTCGGTTGACGACCAATTTACACCTCTCACATATACACAACTTTTGGACACTGGTTTCATTCATTGCATTTCATTGTCTTCTTATTTGTACAGTTACAATAACATTGAATCTAATCTAGTCTAATCCGAATTTACACATCCTGTTATACTAGTATGTCTCTGTGCTGGTTGTTGAAGTTAGTGTAGTTGAAATAGGAGCAGAAAATCAGTCACATACTCAAGCCGATTCAGATCAGCAAAGGAAATTTGGTGAAAAACAGTTGAAATTAAGTCCAGAAAGGACGCTTCTCTCAAGTCATATTTCTGTTTCAAGTCTGTTCACTCAGAATGGTTTTGCATACATCTCATACAGCCGAAAATAACTTTTGCACATTGATGTCCTTCACTGCATTTTGTTGCCTTGTTACTTGTACTCTGTGCATTGGGAATAAAGTCAAACCTAACCTAATCTCAATTTACATGCCCTGCCATACTAGTTAGTATCTGTATGGGTGGTTGGTTGTTGGTACTGTTGGAAAAAGAAGAAAACCAGTCACAAACTCAAGCAGACTCAGATCAGCAGAGGGCAAAACTGCGACTCCATTTTTTCGACATTTTTATTCTTCTCTTATGTTTCTTTTGCATTGCTGTTTGAAGTCTGTTCACTCTGAGTGGTTTTGTGTACATCTCATACAACCAACAAGAACTTTTACACATTGGTTTCCTTCATTGTACTCTGTGCAAAGAGAATGAAGTTGTATCTAATCTAAACTTTCCACCCTGCTACTGTACTAGTATGTGTCTGTACTGGTTTTTAGGGTTAGTACAGTTGTTCACAAACTCAAGCTAATTTAGACCTGCAAGGAGCTTTTGATTGGTGGAAAACAGTCAAAATAAACTCCACCAAAGCAAAACTGCGGCTTGATTTATTCCTCATTTTTAGTCTTTTCTCATGTCATACTTTAAAATGTTCATGTATGAGATTTACAGCAGGTTTACCCAACTGTGCAGCAGCTTCTAATCGACAGGCAGCTGTTAATTCTAGGTTACATTTACGACCTGATTTGACAGCTCTCACCTCCGTGAATGATGAGGTGCAAACTAGTTGTAAATAACGATAAAGAAAAAAAAGTAGCACATGAAAATGCATCTTGAATTTGATTCCCAGAGCCAACATGTACATCTGATTGACAACTGGGTACAACCCACCGGTTGTTCCGGGACGATCTCTTGATGTCTTTACGTAAGACTGCAGACATCTGGTTTAGCCGGACTAGTCAGAGGTGACGCCTTGAATGGGTTTTGTTTTCAAGGCAGACAGGCAGCTAAGAAAGGCTGATACTGCTTAAACAAATGGGAATTAATGAGCTTTAGAGCTGCTGGTTGGTGGATTGTGGCACTTTTTGACTAAGCCAGGTTGGGTTTGCAGATATGCCAAGCTAGCTTCATGCTAAAGCTAAATACAGACATGAGAATGGCGTCGACCTGCTAATACCATTAAAATGCGACTTATTCCTTTAAATCTGTTCTTGTATTTCCTTGGTGTCTCAGCTTTTCAAAGAAAGACGCAGCAGAACTCCTTGTCAATTATGAGATTAATGATGTTTTCTGTATCAGAGACTTGCAAGAGATTTATCAAGTAAAAGCTACGAGGTTGTTTTGGGAAACCTTTGCCAGGACCTACCGCCCCCGAGGCCTGCTGCTGGAGACGAGTACCAGTCGCAGCACGTCTCCACCACTGGCCTCCAGAGCTGAGTGTGTGTCTGTGTGTGTGTGTGTGTGTGTGTGTGTGTCAGCAGACTTCAAAGGAACCCCGCACCTTGTGATCCTCTACTGTACTTCTCAATGTGCGTGTTCACATGCGTGTTTCTGGTCACGTCTGAGACCAAACCGACACCAAATTAGATTATCATCTCAGAAGAATTAGCTCATTGTGTGTCTCACATCAAAATCTTCCATTAGAGAGGTTTTACAGTAATAAAGTTACCGTTGATTCGCTGGAATTGACTTACAGGAATGTTATATTTGGAGAGCAGATCGGCAGGCGGCACATTCCGAACATTTACACTCATTAGCTGATCATCAAAACACATAATCTGTCAGCTAAAGACAGACTCTCAGGTAGGCCTCGGCACATTAAGCCTCGTAAAGCCCCCGTCAGCAAGTAGAAAGCTGCCTGCAGGCCAAACAAATATGGGAGGACGCCTGCCTGGAAGTTTCTGATGCACTAATACAGTAAACACCACCATGACACGTCTTTATCCCCATTAAAGTTGCACCACTTGCTGATGCTTGCAGTGCTTTTGTATCACATCTATATGAAGTCTGTCTTCTTGGACGTCGAAATTATTACCAAGTAATTCCTCTGGCATTTTGTTAAGCCGTTCTCTCAATATATTTCTCCTGATTTATGCAAACTGTAGGTGGCAATGTAAAAACCGCTTGCTAATGCCACTTTCAGACCAAATGCCTTAAGCAGAGCAAAGCTGCTAAAGATGTTCAACTTGATAATAATAACAGATGATACCTTTAACATCATTAAGAGCATTAGAAAGTTGAATTTCTTTGAATATTGTTTTATAAAAACTGAAAAAATAACTGTAATCAACATGTGCAACATATTTCTAATTGAACACAGGTGTTACCAATGCTGGAATAATAACTGGTGACTCGACATACTACACATATTTTACTACTTAGACTTTAGGTTGTTTCCATATTTTTCTCCTACTAGTTTTGTTTAAACACTGCCTGTAGTTCAGCAGAAAATGATTCAGATTTTTTGTCACATGAAAGCTGAGTCACTCATGGCTTCACCAGTGTGCCTGTAACTCAATGTTTTTGTGTGTTTTACAGCATCTGACAGGAATAAACAGTTAATTTTTGGTGAAATTTTAAATGTGATTTTGATGAAAAAAGCACAAATTTAAGCTTAGATTTGGTTATTTTTCCCCAATGAAGCTGCACATCACACATTATTAGTTCAAGAGCTGTTGGAAAATCTGATCATTCAAACTGTTTTTACAGCTTCTGGATTGGATAAATGGTGTATTTATTATTTTTACTTTTTTTGATAATGTGTTTTTTCAACCCGCTGTTGGGTTTTGGGGTTAAAACAACTACACGTGCCAGGTGTCCTGTCTATGTGCCTGCCTGTTTGCAAGGGTATATTTAACCTCCTAAAACCAGTGCTTTAGTTGTGCTTGCATTTTGGATTTTTTCCAGTTATTTGGGATAAGGAGTAACCAATAAATATAATAATTGGATAATATCTAATATCTGATTATTATGTTTAGTATATTTATATTTAATTTATATTGTGATTATTATTGTTGTTGTTAGCATTAGCATTGTTGTTATTATCAGTAGTATTATTACATTAACAATATGTTCTTTTCCAAAAAAAAAAAAAAGATGTCCACATATGTGGACGCCAGGTCTTAGGAGGAAACGCCTACCAAAAGTCTCTGAATTGTTGTCATGTAAATGTTCATCACACCCGAGTCACTCATGGCTTCTCAGTTGCAGGAAGGAGCACAGAATTTTTTGTTTTTAACAGAATCTCACTGGAGTAAATGGTTAATTCTTGGTGAAATTTTAAATATAATTTTGATGAAATTTAAACTTAGATGGTGAACACATCAAGCATGAGTAGTTCAAAGATTCTCTGAAGGATTCTCTTCATTTTAGGAGTTTATGGCTCCGATAAATGGTGTAATCTGGGGAATTTTTCTCAAGACAATTTTAATTAAAACCTGCCTACATCTGGAACATGACAGGCGGTGTTGATGTTGGGCTATTTAAGGTCATATGACGGGGAAACAGTGAGCATCTGCTGCAGCATCTCCATCTTATCTGCACTCTGCTTTAAATATTCTCTTACCACGTTATCAGTCTGATTGATGCCGAGCAGGAAGATGAGCATAGAGAAGAATAACGCTGCCACCAGATTCCTGTGGATGACATGGAGGTTGGACCGGAGGCGGCGGACGAGGCACAGCAGGATGAAGGTGAGGAGGAGGAGGAAGAGGGAAACTGACACTGTGGTGTAGGTGACGATCTTCACGGGGAGGACGTCTCCGTGCTGTGGAGAGAAGATCCAGGACATCAGATCAGGAGTTAGAAACGAGATAAAAGGCAGGGTGGTTTCAATGAAGCTGGAAGTGATTTAGTCAGTACCTCTCTCTTCGAAATGTCCATCAGCACGGCGAAGCTGGTCATGTGGTTACACTGACAGCTAATGTGGCTGTTGTTCCTGTTGAGCACCTCGCAGCCTTTAGACGACCAGCCGCCTGTACCCCCGACCCTGAACACATAAACACAACCTTTGTCAGCGTCATTCAAAGCAGAATCCTACACAAACTACTCAAAATGTATTCAGACTCACGTGATGGAGTGATCCCAGAACACACAGACCGGCTTGGTTCTCTCCTCCGTCTCCAGCAGGGTGTACTCTAAAGTGATGGGTGGATCCAGGATGGCAGGAAGAGGCGGGCCCTCGCTGTGGACGGTGGCGCTCACTATGGCTGTGTTGATCACCGGACGGTTGGGAAGCCTGAAAACGCACACAAACAACCAATAAATTAACCGAATAGACCTCAAAACTCACCAGCAGGATTAAAAGGCATATTATCTTTTTAAAAAAATAGCCCAAATTTAACCATTTATCAGAGGCAGAAACTATAAAAGCAGAGAGATTTATCTGAATTTCAACTTTCTGATGGTCTTTGAATTACCCAACTTGGAAAAATGTTGTCCATTTTTGTATTATAGTTCATCAAAGAAATTCACCTATTATACTGTGTCATACTAAACAGAAGACATTTTTGAGTTCTCTCTACTTCTAGTCAGAGTTGTGCTGTTTCCATAAAGGTGCAGGACTTTATATTGCAGTGAAAAATTAACCCACAGTGAGTAAAAACCTGACAGAAGCAAAAAAAAAGAAGAAAAAAGCCAAGATGCTGCATAGAGTAGGGGTGTCAAACTCATTTTAGTTCAGGGGCCACATTCAGCCCAGTTTGATCTCAAGTTGACCAGTAAAATCACAGCAAAATAACCTATAAATAAGCACAACTCCCCATTTTTCCTTTGTTTTTGTGCAAAAAGTATGTTCTGAAAATTTTCACATTTAAGGAATTATCTTTTTACCAAACATCATGAACAACCTGAAATTTCTTAAGAAAAATAAATTAAATTTCAACATTATGCCTCAGTTTATCATTTACACATTACAACTTCCAGATCACATAATGTCTATAAAGGAACAAAACATTTAGTCACAGGCATCTTGAACTGAACGAGGTGGTATTTTACTTTATGATCAAAATGACAAAAGTCAGACAAAAAAAGAGGCAAAAAGCAACAAAAACAAGACAAGATATTACAAAAACGAGACACAAAATAACAAAAACGACACACAAAATGACCAAAAATATGAAACAAAAGACAAAAAATGAGATAAACAACATGAAACAAAACAAAAAGAGACAAAAAATTAGACCAAAAAGTTACAAAGCAGCAAAAAAATGGACAAATGACACAAGCGAGACAAAAACAGACACAAAACGACAAAAACAATGCACAAAACAATGAATAAAGCAAAACAAAAGATAACAAAAATAAGACAAAAAACACAAGCAAGACAAAAAGGAAACACAAAACGACAAAAATGAGACACAAAAGGACAAAAGAACAATGAGTAATCTAGTATTTTACTTTATGATCAAAACGACTAGTCAATGTCTAGAAATTATTTTAAATTTATAGTTCTACAAATTCAGTTTGCAATTTATGTCTTCTCTGAAATTTTTACACTTTACAAAGTCGTCCCGCGGGCTGGATTGGACCCTCTGGAGGGCCGGTTTTGACCCTCCGGAGGGCTGGATTGGACCCTCTGGAGGGCCGGATTGGACCCTCTGGAGGGCCGGATTGGAGCCTCTGGAGGGCCGGTTTTGACCCTCCGGAGGGCTGGATTGGACCCTCTGGAGGGCCGGTTTTGACCCTCTGGAGGGCCGGATTGGAGCCTCTGGAGGGCCGGTTTTGACCCTCCGGAGGGCTGGATTGGACCCTCTGGAGGGCCGGTTTTGACCCTCTGGAGGGCCGGATTGGAGCCTCTGGAGGGCCGGTTTTGACCCTCCGGAGGGCTGGATTGGACCCTCTGGAGGGCTGGATTGGAGCCTCTGGAGGGCCGGTTTTGACCCTCTGGAGGGCCGGTTTTGACCCGCTGGCCGCACCCCTGGCCTCGAGGGTTAACAAATATAATCCAAAATACTTGAATTCAACATCTACACTCATGCAAGCTTATACCATAACAAACCCAGATATTGTCTAAATATGGTCAGATTCTCACATGTCCCTTTGTTGACGTAATCATCTTATCTTAGAAACATATTTCTCATGACTTTCTTTCTTGTCACACGGAGCAGCAGCACAGAAAGCTCCCGAGCTCAGCAACTATTCAGGATCTTATATGCCCATGCAGGCGGTGATAACGTGGCTCCTGCAGTAAATATTATGACGTGTATTAAAATTACAGATGACATTTTTCATGCGAGATAGGGTTTCTTCAAAGGTTTACAGAATATAAACACACTGGGACGTACAGTAGAGAAATCTGAGAGTTCAGACAGTGTGTGTGTTCCTGTTTCTGCACTCTTGAACACCATTTTTAACTCTATGCGGCTGTGTTTTCAACTGTTTGTCTGGATTACACCTTATTTAATTCTAGTAAAGTGCACGAGGAAGTTTGTCTGCACTCCTTTTTGATGAATGTCCAACAAAAATACATGCTTGTGTATTCATAACATGGGTGTAATTACATTGGCTGGCTTGTTTTTGCACATATTTCTACCTGAGACTCCTTCGGTCGGGGTCGTATCTCTCTGGAAGCAGTTGCCCCAGCGACTTGTAAACTATCACCACGGCGACAGGCAGCGGGGCAGGTGGCTCCAGGTGTCGTCGCCTCCTGTCGGACACCGTGTGCTCCTCCTCCACCGGGGCATCGGTCTGAGCTGGAGGGGCAGGAGTTGGTTCTGCTGAGGTGGAAAGAAGAAAGAAGACGGAGCCCAAGGGGCGTCAAAGCTAAAAACCTCAGTGTGATTGTGTTTAATCCAGTCACTGTTCCTACCTTTGTGGACCTGAGCTCGCAGGTTAAACTGTGGGAACTGGACAGAAGAGCCCAGTTCTTTGGGAAATTCCTCCTGTATTTCTTTAAAGTGAGGGAACGTTGCCCTCTCCGGGTCGGACACGTCGAGGTAGTCCACGGTGAGAACTGAAGAAAACAGGAAACAGAAAAAGATGAGGATGTAATTGTTTGCACAGGTGACGTAAAGAGTTGAACGACAGTCGTGACGCTCACTCATGTTGTCCGTGACGATGGTGAAAGGTTTCAGGTAGGTTTTCCTGACGTTCTGCGCCAGCGTGTTGGCGTAGTCCTCGAAGTTACGGAGCAGATGTGCGGTGCCGCCGTCCGTCCTCTGGATCTGATCCCAGTGCTTCTTGGTGTCGGGATCCAGTATGGCGCTGCTGGCTCGCACCAAGTTCTGGAAAAAGACAAAAGTGAACACTTTAAGGAAGCAATTTAAGGAATATACATTATATAAAACCCAATAAGACAAGATGGCAAGTTGACAAGTATGTACAGTGATGGATAAAGTTGAAGTGAGAATCAACCAGTGCAGGTCGATGTGCCACCAGTGCTCCAAACTGGGTTTCATGATATCTTCTTAATAATTTTTGATTTATGTAACTTGCAGTTATCCCTCTGATTTCTAAGCAGTTTCTGGATATTTTTACCTACTGTGGGCGCATTTTTCACTGCAATATAAAGTTTTAAACTTTTCTAGAAGACTAGAGAAAGAGAGAATTTAAAAATAAGTTTTGTGCAGCACTACAAAGTTACAACGCAATTAAAAAGAAAAAAGAAAAGTGTAAGTTTAATTTCTTAGATTAATAATTTTACTAATATTTTCATAACCTGAAATCAGCCTTTACACATAGATGTTCACGCTACATAATATAAATATTTTATTATTTATATTTTTTATTTGTTTCTATACTTGTTTTCCAACTACACTGCCTGTCGTTCATCCTATTCCAGGTGAAAAGTGATAGAATTTTGTAAATGACTGTTGGAAGACAGAATTTTTTGCTTTTTTACAGAATCTGGGAAGAACAACAGGTTTATTTTGGGCAGATTCTTAAACAACACCTTTAGAATGAAGTAATTTTGATGAAATAGCCCAATTTTTAGCTTTCATTTTAATGCGTTCCCCAACGAAATCAAAAGTCGCACATGATGAGTTCAAGGACCATTAGAAAGTTGAAAGTTTTTTTTAGTTTTTGCAGTTTCTTGCTATGACGAATGGTGTAATTTTGTTGATTTTTAAATAACAGCATGCCTTCCAAGCATGTCAGTGGGTTTTGGGATTCAGAAGGTTAAGTTGCAAATTCATTATTCTGAAACATTTTGCAAAACAAAACACCAGAAAGCCTTTTTTTAAAAAAAAAATTCTACCTCATTGAACTCAGCATCCCTCATGGCGGTGAGGTCGAATCCGGCCTGCTGGCTCTCGTACTGCAGAACGTGATTAAGCAGCTGGGCGGCCATCTTGACGTCGTTGCCGAAGTAACGCGGCGTGTTGTTGGTGGCGCTGTGGAGCAGACGAACTATGGCCTTGGAGCGTTCACTGTCCATCCTGGAAGAGTTGCGACTCAGATCCTCATTCTGGAAGAACGGAGGGTAAAAAGAGAAAGAATGGGCAGGTCAAGGCTACGTAATGCTGAGTGGGTGTTGATAAAGACATAATAGAAACCGGTCAATCCTGGGATTACTGAGACTTTGGAAAGTTCAAGCCTCGAGTGTTGGGTTCAGGTTGAAGCACAAGAGGCCAAACACTTTGTTTAAATCACCTAAAGATGATCAAATTACACACAGCAGCTCCGTTACAGTGTGGATTTTAAAAACAACTGACACTAATAATTCTGATTTTTAAAACAAGCACCATTACAGTGGCTCGTCTTAGTATTTTAGCTGGAGTTTATGTTTAATTGTGCCTAAAATTCACCATTTTCTTCAGATGAGAGAAGGTGACGGTGGTGCAGTTGAAGAGTTCAGGTGACAACCAGCCTTTCTCATCACTACAGTGGCGGATTGCAGTACCTGAAAACAGGACAAAAACAGAAGAAATGAAAGTTTAATTAAGTTCCACACCAGTATTTCCCAGACATAAGGGAGGTGAGGCTATATGTTAAACCACATAAGCAGAGCATAATAACAAATCTATATTATAACACATTAAAACAACACGTTTAACTTCTTAAAATGCTTTTTGCCTCTCAGTCTACTTACAGGCTGCATTCAGTCTGAAAGGAAAACCTGCAGAAACTACTGAGGTGTAAGAATTGCTTATATGCTATTGCTAATTGTTTTTAAAAACAGCATATATATATATATATATATATATATATATATATATATATATATATATATATATATATATATATATATATATATATAAATAAAAAAAAACATTATGATATTATCCTAAAAAGGTGCATGAAGTGAACATTATTCTGAAGCACAGGACTGTTTGTGGTTAAGACAGACATCCCACATTATCTATCAAAAACATCAGATTTGCACATTTTGCACAACAACAAACTCCTGAATGATCAGAACTGACTTGAACATGTGCAGAGTTTAAGCCTCGAAAGTCCAAAACAACCCACAAATCGGTTTGAAAGGCAGGTTGTCTTCAAAAAAAATCACCAAAATTACACAACTATTCTTCTGTGACATACTGTTTGTTTGGAAAATTTATCCAATTCGGAGCTTAAAATTGTGATATTTCATCAAAATCCTTTTATTCTACATGTCTCAAATAGAAAGTAGCTAAAAATACACCACTTGCTCTCAGTAAATTCTGTAAAAATCACAAAATTCTGCACCTCTTGGAGCAACTAGGATGTTATGAGTGACTCAGTTGTAAGCAACAATTTGGGGGCTTTTCAGCTGAACTGCAGGCTGTGTTTATACAAAGCAGATAGTATGGAAACAAATTCAAATATCATAAAATCCAAACAGTCACCATTTTCCCACAGCATTGGTAACACTTGTGGACACTCAGAAAAATATAATATTTGTTGATTTCACTTTTTTTCAATTTTAGTGAAATAAATATTCAAAGAAACTTTTAATTTTTTCTCTTTTTTGATTTATGATATTATTACTTTGACATACTGTACCAAAAACATCTCTATCAGAGTTAAAGGACTTTATATTGCAGTGAAAACAGTGAGTAAAAGAGCGCTGGGAGTGGAAAAACACTCAGAAACTGCTTGGCGTTCAGGTTAAATGAGTGAAAAAAAATAGAAGACCTTTTGTGTTTTAGAGGTGAATTAAATATGTGATACTACACTTGGTTTCTTGAGTCTGGTGCAGTTTGGGAAAAAACTTGAATCCAATTCTAAAGTCCCTCTTAATGTTATTGTTGAAAAGGAAAAAGAGACGCACAGAGCGATACTCGCAAATAAATTCCCCAGTGAGTCTTGGGAGACAACAAAGGTCGCCATGGTGACTGCAGTCACTAAGGGGGTAACCAGGGAAGTGACAATGTTTTACTGGAAACAAGTCAGCGAGTTCTACTGTTGAGTTCACTTCGATTCTCTCAGACACACAGCTGGAGGAGTGAGAAGGAGGGATTACTATCAGCTCTTTATGTATCTGGTGTTGTTCCAAAAGTTCTGTTGGACTAACGGACCAATCAGACAGCTTTATTACACCGTTTTAAGCTTCAGGTTTATGTGCCTTCAACTACATTAACTCACAAAAACACAACTGTTACAATAACTGTGTCTATTTTAGCACGGAGACTGTGATGTTTTCTTTCTAAAAGCCAGATTAGATGACTTTTGGAGACAGAAATAACACAATCTTAGTGGCTGTAAGGGCTAAAGTAAATAAAAAGAGAGCTACAGACTGGAGGCTCACTTAAAGAGGAGTTAAAGAGGAGATAACAGATCGCCTGTCTCAGACTGAAGGCAGCAAAACAGCAAAACTATTCCCATCAACTCAACGGTGACTTTGCCGGTGACCTAAAACTCCTCTGATCTCCACTCATCAGCCAGTTTTGACGACATCCAGACATAAATACTCAGCAGCAGTTGTCATAAAAAGGATTAACCCTCTGAACTCCAAGCAGTTTGTGGATGTTCTCTTGCTCCTGTCACATTTGTACTCACTGTGGGCTCATTTTTCACTGTGATATAAAGTCCTGAACCTCTATGGAAACAGCACAACCATGACTAGAAGAAGAGAGAACTTAAATGTGTATTATGAACAGTCTGACACAATTTTGATAATCAAAAAAATAAAATAAAAAAACAAACAAACAAAAAAAAACAAACAATCCTATCTCCTTTGGGGAGACAATGCCTGCAGTTCAGCCAAATTCTCGCTGAATTTTTGTCATGTGACTATTGATCACAGCTGAGTCACACATAGTTTTTCTGTTGCAAGAAGGATCACAGAATTTTTTGTTTTTTACTAAATCTGATTAAAGCAAACTTTAACTTTTTGGTGAATTTTTAAATGAACCATGTCGACTAGTTCAAGGATTGTTGAAAAATTAAAATTATGTCGATTCTTTGTGTTTTTGCAGTTTCTAGCTCTGACAAATGCTGTAATTTCGGTGATTTTTAAGAAGGAAAACATGCTTTTTAAACCATTTTTCACCCTCAGAAGGTTAAAATATACTCACCGATGGATCCTTTGGGACAGTTCATGGCAGCAGGACGTCCAAATTTGGTTTTGGGCCACCAGATGCCTGAATCAAAGGCCTTTGGACAGCCCTCATACACCACTGTGAAGAGAAGAGAGTAGTTTTAAACACGCCTCATATGGGTCATGCTGGTTTGAGAGTATTGCAGTAAAAGCTCAACAACCTCAACTTTCACTGCAAAAAAATCCACTTTAAAAGACAAACACCTGCTTTGGTTCCTTATGAAACAGCCAGACAGACCAGCACAGTGACATTCAACCCAATTAATCCTGCAGGGTTGTTATAACACAAGCCGTGATACATAATTCATCTCAGCAGGACAAACCAGGCTGGGACCTGCAGGTTTGCTAGTGTGTTTGTGGCTATAATCCCCCAACGTTTCATTAACTGTTAACAGTGTTTCACTGCCATGACAAACAACTTCTCAATTTCCTTTTTTTTTTTTTTTAAATCTGAGATTATACTTTTAATAAAATAGCTGAATTTTGTAGCTGCAGCTGATTCATTGACGGCTTTTCGTTTGCGGTTCGTTTTACAGAATCTACAATCACTAGGATCATTTTTGGCATTTTTTTTTTAAGAAATATCCTAATTTTTAGCTTTGATTTTGTTGCTTTTTCAAATAAAACCAATAGTCACACATGTTGAGTTCAAGGACTGTTATAAAGTTGACAGTTTTGTCTGCTCCTACAGGTTTTTGCTGTGATAAATGTGTAATTTTGGTGATTCTTTTTTTTTTTTTTTTAAATAACAACATACCTTTCACACCTTCTGGTAGGTTTTCCAGTTCAGAGAGTTAAGTTGCATGAAATAATGTTTCTGAAACATTCAGTAAAAATCCATAAAATCAACCAATCAGGAAGTTTTTGTTTCTTTTCAATGTCACTGACCTCTGCATCCCTCTTAACAGTGAGCTTGAAACTCAAGAGGGAAAGCTTCAGTAACTTTAAATGCAAATGTTTGTTAGTGAGGATGTGTTTCGTATTTACAAAATTGAAGAAACATAAAAAGAAATTTATTTGACCCTTTCAATCTGAAAAATTGCCAAAATCCACTTGAGTACAACTAATTTCGACAACTAGAACCACATTGTGACAAAGGCATCCACATTTCTAGTCCATTAAAAGCCCAAACACGTCCTCAGAGCCTCATATCGGGTCAAACAGTGAGCGCCCTGACACTGATTTTCTCTTGTGGTTTTGTCTTCCATTCATCTCTACTGTATTGTATCTATGCAGACCGGCTGCCAAGTGAGCCCCACTGGTCAGACTTGCCTCTTCTGCTTGACTGGACGGTGACAAAGATGTGAAGTTAGCTCAACTGCAGCACCAGCAGATGTGACTGACACTATTTGTCTCCCTTCTGACACTTTGCAGATTCATCCAGGTCCACTTTGTGAACCCAGAGCATTGGCTTTATTGAGCAGATCATGCGACTTTTCATGGTTCCATTTTTCATAAATGAATCATTATTCAGTCCCTTTGTATGCAATCACTTCACACATGAGCAAATTAGTGTAATACCAGCTGAACTCCGCTCTTTCACAGACTAATTTAAGATTGATACCACTGGATTTGGCAAATATTGGTTTCACCTACCTTCGCATCCAGTAGGAGTGACTTCAGCGAAAGGGTTATCGCACTGGTTGCACTGGCGCCCGATGACTCCTCCTTTGCAGGGGCACTGACCGGAGACGCCGTCGCAGGTTCGAGACTCGGAGCCGATGGAGAAACACTCGCAGGGGTAGCAAGCGTCCTCACCCTCCGGACGGTAGTGGTTTTCCTGCAGGGAAGAGCACACGTATGGCTGAGATTTGAGGTTTTGATAGCTGGAATGAGGAAAAGTGATGCTTTAGTGCAGCTTTTGAGCGCAAAATTAAAGCTGATGTATGTAATTTGTAGTAAACAGTGATCCAAACCAAACAAGGCAGACACAAGAGACTTATCCATTACAGACTCATGGTCAAAATGAACTAGAAGGGTGCACTAGCATGGTGGTTAAACTGCTTGTCATTTGCACTTTTTGTTGAAGCGCCATCATGTGTCTACAACTGTAATTCAGGGTATCCTATTACATTTTGACTCATGACTCAATGTGACATCATTATGACCGGTTCAAACTAAAATTAAGATATTTTAAAAGGACAATGTAGATACGTTGAATTTACAGGATGTAAGGATATCTTGAACTAGAATAGCTTTATTGTCATCAGACATGGGGGCATGACAAAAACATAAATAATTGGAATAATAATATTCCGAACGGTGCGAACACCCTATTGGAATGCGACGGTTTTTTATTATTCTTCTTCTCCTGCCAGAAGAACTGCATTTTTGAGGGCCTAAACAGGCTCCAATTCGTGTGAAAATTTGCACATACACCAGAACTGGCAAAAAAAAAGATATTTTATAGGACTTGTGCATGTGTGTGGCAAAACAGCTCCATAGCAACCCTTACAAAATTGAAAAAAGTGGTTATTAGCCCAACCGGCGGGACATTTCATCTACAGCTACAAAATTTGGGAAGCACATGCAGCACATCAGGGTGCACAAAAAAGTCAATTACGGCCACACTCTAAGCCCAACAGGAAGTCGGCCATCTTGCGTTAACTGTGAAAATTTTGCGATGAACTCCATAATAAAAATAATAATATAAACTAGAATTATGAGTAGTAACAACTAAACTGTCGATATCTGAAACTGGAATTACAACTGGTCATAATTTAGTTTTAGATATTTACATAGTGAGTTACAGATATCTGCAACTGAATTCTAGATAGCTACATTAAATGTTCTAGTTAAAGGGTCCTGCAATGTTTAGGTTGATTAAAGCATATTTTTGTGGACTATGTGTTGCCGACTTGGACCTGTGCATCACTACTAAGCAGCTTTAGCTCTAAACAGAATAATACCTAAAACAATTTGGACAGGGCTGCACAGTGGTGTAGTGGTTAGCACTTTCGCCTTGCAGCTAGAAGATCCCTGGTTCGCGTCCCGGCTTTCCCGGGATCTTTCTGCATGGAGTTTGCATGTTCTCCCTGTGCATGCGTGGGTTCTCTCCGGGTACTCCGGCTTCCTCCCACAGTCCAAAAATATGCTGAGGTTAATTGATCATTCTAAATTGCCCGTAGGTGTGAATGTGAGAGTGATTGTTTGTCTTTGTATGTAGCCCTGCGACAGACTGGTGACCTGTCTAGGGTGTCCCCTGCCTTCACCTGAGTCAGCTGGGATAGACTCCAGCCCCCACCATGACCCTAATGAGGATTAAGCGGTGTATAGAAAATGGATGGATGGACAATTTGGACAAATACCACAAATAAACCCCCCAGTATCCCCTATGGGCTTGCTAAATGCTAAGCTACGCGTGTGTTTACCTTGCAGCGACACTCTCCGGTGGTCTTGTTGCAGTCTTTGTGGAATCCTCTGCTTGTATCGCAGTTACAGGGTCCACATACAGGGCTGCCCCACCAACCCTGAGGACAAGGCTTCTCCACTCTGTCACCAAAAAAACATGAAAAATTAATCAAATAAGGCTCAGAAAACACAATCTGTCAAACACAAGGATGTTTTAAAGATGCTTTAAGTCAAAAATTGCACCTCAAATTTCAAACGATAGAACTAAATCTAAGTAACAAACCAAATGCAACCACAAAATTGTATTTTTCTTTAAATTATGCTAACTCTTGAATCACTACTCTGGCTCCTTTTGCTCCTTTGAAATCGGTAGTGAGATTTAAAGATAACTACACGATACAATACTGGTTTAGACATGCAACCATTCATTTCAATGATTTAATTTGAATTGAATGCTCTACACAAACGTGGACAAACCAGTTTGGGGAAAACTAATCACCAGTCTCTCAGTCCCCATAATGACTAACACACATGTTTAACTTTATGGTCTTGTGGGATATCATAAAAAAAGCGTCATACAACACAAAGCATCTGGGGGGGTTTTTGTTGCTAGTTTGGTATCAGCTCAAACGAATCAGACAAACAGCTGATTATGTTATCGCCCAAGAAATGAATCTAGAATAAACTTCCTCCACACTTTAAAGGCGGTTTGACTCAAACAACCACACACTGACTGCGTTTCTCCCTGGAGAGAGATGTGATCTCCATCACTGTCATGTGATCTGATAGAACGAGCAGCAGTATGAGGGCAGCGGAGACTAAACACCTATGGAGGGTCAGTCAAGCGTGGAGGGGGAATCCCGCTTCCCGAGTGATGCGTGTCATAGGGGTCAGGTGGGAAATGACTGGGCCGGCTAACTCAGGTGAACTTTCACATCGCAGCTGGCTCAAACCTCTGATAGATCACTTTGATTATTTCTTTTTAATACCTGATCTTTCTTTCCATCTCCCTCCCTCACACATGCTGTTGGGCTCAGGTTACAAACTAATAAAGCTGCACTGAAAGACTGGCAACGTTAGCAGAAGTAAAGAGCAGAAGTAAACCAGAAAAAGATTAATGAGGTTTGTCTCAGTGGGAGGTAAAGTTCGGTTTTAGACTGTTATATATATATATATATATATATATATATATATATATATATATATATATATATATATATATATATATATATATATATATATAAAAACATCTGTAAAACCCAAATCTAGAAAATATATGTAATATATAAATATATTAGAAATACATATATAATAATAAATAATAACAATATAAGAAATATATGTGTATATAAAATAAAGAAAATAATAAAAAAAAATATATATATATACTGCAATACACACACACACACATATACATACATACATACATATGTCTATCTCTCTCTCTCTCTCTCTCTCTCTCTCTCTCTCTCTCTCTCTCTCTCTCTCTCTCTATATATATATATATATATATATATATATATATATATATATATATATATATATATATATATATATATATATATATATATATATATAAAAAACTAAAATAAATTCATTCCTTTTTCTCTGCATTTCAGTTTTACAGGGTTAAAAAGCTGCATGCATGCCCCTGAAGTAACACAACTTCATCTCGGTGCAGTTGGAATAAATGTTACTGATTTTAAAAGTGCGACATTCTGCATTTTAAAGGTATATTATGCAAGATTTTGAACATAAATGTAGCATTAATGTAGCAGCAAACAACTGTCGGCTATGTAATTATATAGTGTAGTAGTAGTGTACATAGCAGAGAACGAGATCACACTTTCTCTGCGAGTTTTGAAATCCAAACTTCTCTGTTCTATGTTTTGTCAGCCAACTCAGCCATGCCTGCACGTTAGTGCATGTGAGGCCCTCCCACTGAAACTGTTGGCGCTCCCTATGCTTGTAAACAGACCGAGAGTGAAGTCAAATGCTGCATTTCTCTCTAAAAAGTAATTCAGCTGACCTGTTACTGTCACTTAGCACACAATAAAATGCAAGAGAATTTTGTTATTTATTGATTTAGATAAAATTCTGAAGTTGCAAATTGTTTTGATGAGTTACGTCGACATAATAATGTTGGTAATTACACTGATTTAAGATTGTGAGTTATTCAAACTCAAATAACTTTGTTACGAGCTGTCAGATTTATTTAGACATAACCCCATGTGTCAAATTCTGTAGTCTTTCTTGCTTTCTACAAAACATGCATCTACAAATACTGTTTTCAAAGTTTCTCTACAGGAAGAAGGTGGAATGATTAATACAAGGTGGGAGAAAATATTTTCGAAATTAGGTTTCCCAGCTTTTGAGAGATTCCTGCATGAAGGTCTGTAGGTAACTGTAATGCTTCCCCAATCCAACATGTTTTACATTTAAACGAGTACAGCAGAGAAATACACATAGTAGAAGAAGCCTTACTTGTTTTCACAGTACTGGCCGTAGAAATTCTGTCCACAGTCACAGGTGTAGCCGTGGGAGGAGCTCGGTTTGCGGACACAAGTGGAAACGTGCTCGCAAGGATTGAGCTGACAAGCATCCACACACTCTTTACCGAAATAACCTGCAGGACAGACAGTTAAAAAGGATAAATGACACCCAGAATCTGGCTTAGTGTTTGTAAAGGTAGTCAGGGTTTACGGATGTGGGTGTCACCTGGATCGCAGACACAGGTGTGGGTGCTCCAGTCGTCGCTGCAGTGGCTGTTCTCAGGACAGATGTTGGAGTCGCAGGGGTCGGCGAGGTCACAGCCGTCTTCAACACGGATCTTCAGGCCCTGAGCCATGTTGATGTTGGCCACGTTGGTGGACGTCTCTCCCATACGGACCCCCTGATGGAGAGCACACAGAAAAACAGAGGGCAGGTAAAGACAAAGAACAGAAAAACACTGAGGAACAATGTTTTATTTTGGAGGGCACTCAGACACCCACCTGTATGCAGCCAACAAATCCTTTGTTGACATGGTTTCCTTCTCCAGGTAAACCTCCAACATGAAGAGTTTGCAGCTTCAGACCTGGCAGCTCATTACCAATCTCCACCGACTTCTGCTTAACAATACAGAATTGTCAGATTTTCACTTTTATTTCATCACTTTCTGTGAAACCTACACACCTGGTGATGTAATATGTCCCGTACCTGGTACATGCCGTAATCCAGGGACACAGCAGCCATGTATTTGATGTCTTTTCCATCTTTGATGCTTCTCAATTCGACCAGTAAGTGGTGCCACTCGCCGTCATTGACACGAACCTGAGGGAAGGTCAGTGACGCCACTAGGTGCTGCCTCAGCAACACTTCCATACGGACCTGCTGCTCACTCACCTGTATGATAGGAAGAGGGAAAATCTAATGACAAGACTGCAACTTCAACTTTACAGCCTCTTGGCCCTTTGGCGATTTGAATTTGCTCACTAAAAGTTTCTTAAAGGTCCCATATTGTGCTCCTTTTCAGCAAATTAATGAAAGTCTCATATGATCCCAGCATGTGTCTTTAAAATTTTAAGCTCAAAATACTGCAAGCATGGTTTATTTTATCATGACTATGTAACTCTGGGTTTTTGTTCTGTCCTAATTGGACTGTTTTAGTTTCTGTAGCTTTAAATGCAGCTGAACGACAGCTGTCCACATGTCCTTCAGGAAGAAAACTCCCTCTGAAGAAACAAGCAGATCTAAACACAGAATGAGTTTAGATTTCACAGAAGTAAATCAGTCTTAAAATTGCCATCATCTTTAAGTATTGCTCAGCTGTACAGTTTCCACAGAGCTCTGATAGGTCGGTGTACAAACAAAGCTAATGGTAACATTAGCCATATTACCAACGTGCTAACAGTAAGGATTTTACAATTTTTGTGCTGACGTTGCCATCACAAATAAAAGTAATCCAGTTGATCTTCAGTTCCTCAGATACTGGGAGTGCATGAAGACTCTCGTGTTCACTCTTGAAACCAACAGCAGAACATCTGGTGTTTTTTTTTTGCTCGTGGCTGAGATATTTTAGAGTAAACAGAAGCAGCTGTAGAAAATAAATAAACCTGCTGGACAGCGAGGCAGCTACACATGCCTGCTGGTAATGCACATCTTTAGCTCAATGACGGTTAGTTCTTCACTTTTTACACAGAATTCAATAAAACTGTAAACTGTAAAGCTGGAAGGCTATCTACTTATCTTGGGCTAGAGAAATGGCAATAGTGTCTTCATATTCTTCGAGCTTTTCTTTTAAAACTCCAGCTTTTTAAGACAGAGTGGATGTTCAGCCATTGGACCTTTACGTCAGCTATGAAAATATACATTTCAGAATAAATACACTGTATGCTGATGATGTGTTTTTGTAACAAGCTGTATCTCACCATGAGATTGATGGTGGATGAGGGTCCAGCATTGGCCTGCATCAGGGTCCCGGCAGGCTGCCTGGTCCGGAACATGAGGCCCATGTACCAGGGAACAGCCACGGTGATGTCTGGATCGCTCCAGGACACCAGAGCCTGGCCGTCAAAGAACTGAGGAGACGGCATCACTGGAAAAAGACGGGACAGGAGGAGGAAAAAGAATCAGACTGTGGTAAAATCTTGATTAAAGTTCAACTTTAAATGAGTTTAACGATGCTGTGAGGAGCATTTTACGAAAAATTCAGGTCACTGAAGGCAAAATTTCATAGTACATCTAAAAGAAAGGGAGCTGTTACAGATACAATCAAGTTTTTTCCTGTAAAGGATTACTTCTAAGTAATTATTAAACAGACATCCGGTGTCTGGAGACGTTCCTGAAAATCCTCACAAAATCCCACAGACGTGACGCATTCTGCATAAGCTCTCGTAGATGTCGAGACCTCTTTGCACAAAGCAGTGGTCAATCTTTCAGTAGAGCTTCCTCCTGTATAATCCTCATCGTATACTGCACAATCTGTATGTTCTCTGCTCCTCAGGGCACATATTTGAACCAAAGTCTTCCCAAATACACTCATACACAAGCTGTAATTACGAGACAAAGCACATATTTGTTCCAGGTAGCAAGTAACTTTAGAAGTTTTAGTCCGACTACTTTGCTGAAGCTTAAACTACATGTAAGAACAGTCACTCTACAGTTTTCAATGACTTTAGCAAGAGCCAGAACTTCACTTAATACGCATAAAACTCTGTCAGTAAACTAGACAATTCTTAGGGGGGTTAAATCTGAAAAGCGGCTTTATATTTTCTAAGCATTCATCATTTTGCAATTTTAAACCTCACCTTTCTTTTTTTCTTAGTTTTTCAGCACTGGAAAAAAAACAGCTCTACATGCTATAGATATTTTATTTTTCACATTTTAATTTGTTTCCATTCTTGTCTAATATCTGCTCTGAGTTACACTGCCTGCAGTTCATATGAAAAAAATCCCTTTCATTTTTTTATGTGACTGTTGGTTGCAGGTGAGTCATGAATAGCTTCACAGTTGCGTCAAAGAATGCAAATTTTTTTTCGTTTTTCAACAAATTTGGTTACAGCAAATGATTTATTTATTTATTTTTACTTACAGTAAGTGATTTTGATGAATTATCACAGTTTGAAGTTTAGATGTGGATCATTTTGCCAATAAACAGTATGCTACAGATGAGCAGCTCAAGGAAAATTAAAAATCTTAAGATTTTTTCATTTTTTTTCAGTTTCTAGCTCTGATGATTAGTATAATTTTGACTGTTTATTTTTAAAATAACGTCTTTCAAACCCACTGGTGGGTTTTGGAGCTCAAAAAGTTTACTATCTTGACTGACACGAGTCCAGAGATCCAGACTTCAGAAATGGTTTCCAGTTTATTATGTGTTTATAGTCAGCCAAAAATATGTGGTTCATTTTCTTTAAAACTGGTGTCAACTGCAACCTGATCTAACACAACTATAATTCCAACAGAATGATCTTAAAAAGAAAAGGAGAAAACTAAGCCCGGTAGGTGACTTCCATTGGGTTTCATGTCCGTCCAGTCTGGATGATTTTGGCAGCGTAATTTACACACAATGAGAAATCTCCTGTTTCTCACATGGCAGCGAAACAGTGTGAAGCCTCAAACCGAACATGTCAACAAGCGGCATGGCGGCCAAGAAGCTCTTCCCAGCTCGCTGTGATCCCGGCCCCGTTCAGATACTGGATACCGCGGCCTGGCACTGGCTGGGCGGCTACCTCATAACACAAGAAGGTATTCACACGTTCACACATTGTCTGGAAGCTCGCCCTGAAGCAACAAATCAAAGTTCTCTGCTTACTGCCAGCAGAACATGAGAGGGGCTTATGGAGTGTAAATAACAACACCGTTGCCCCAGAAATGCTTTTAAGTTACCTTCGCTAACAAGGAAATTAATGACCCCTCGCTGTTTATCTATGTACATGTACACCGTCTAATGTATACACGAGCTGCTTGTTGGGTCAGTGTATTTTTTTTTTGTTTGTTTCATCCCACCACATTTTGACAAGTGAGTCAGAGTTTGTTCTTTGTCCAAAAAACTCCAAACCTGAGGCCATGTTTAGCGACTCAACAATAGCGGGCAGAGGCCTCGTCTTCACTGTGACTTTCCATGAGTCAGAATGAGTCAGGGCAGGGTTTTCTCTAATCCCATTTGATCTCCCAAACGCACACTATTTTCTAGAAGACACTACCACTGAATGTAAACACACATGAGCCCGCAACGTGTCTTTTTATGAACGTAAGATCGTATAAATGTGAAAGCAAACATCCTCAGCATGAGCTCTATTTACTTTGTGGTGGTTTAATTACTAAATCACACTCTGCACTGTGCAAAAAACTTGCATGTTTCTTACCTTGTTCGCAGTTTTTGCCCCCGTAGCCGGTCGGACAGTCGCAGCTGTAGGTGTTCCACCTGCTGACGCACACTCCTCCGTTCTGACACACTTCATTTGTGCAGAAGTTTTTCTTTGCTGCACAACCTGGACGTTAAACACATAAAAATATGTTATAATCTTGTGTTACCATCTTTTTCTTTTAAAATGCTGCAGGAAAAATCCAAATAAGTCAGCTCTAAGTCTGTCTCTGTGCTAAATCAGGCTGTTTCATGCCTTTGAAAATCCTGGGAAGTTAGTATTTAATTTTGTTTTGAGAATTTTACTCAGCAGGAGAGAAATGAAAAACATCAGTTTATGTCTATTGAGTCAATAATACATAAAAACAAATAAAATATATTGTCATCAGCGTGCTAAATGTGTGTTTCTATGTAGAAAAACTCTAATTTGTCAGTTTTAAGTCAGTTTAAATGCTGAATTAGGCTGTTTCATAACTGTTGTGCCCTTGAAAATCCCGGAAAGTTGGTATATAACTTATTCCTGACTATTTTTAATCAACAGGAGAGTGTGTCTGAGAAATGAGGAATGTTTCTGCTGCTCCGGTTTAAGTCTACTGACTGACGGGAACATAAAAACAGAAAATATATTATCATCTATGGATTAAATGTGTATTTCTGTGCAGAAAAAGTCTGTTTAGGTGGTGAATTAGGCTTTTTATCATGACTGCTTGCCCTTGAAAGTCCTGAAAAGTTAGTATATGACTTCCTACTGAGGATTTAAATCAGAAGGACAGTTTATCAGAGAAATAAGTAATGTCAGTTTTAGTCTACTGATCAAATAACACATAAAAACACAGAAAATATATATATATTATCTGTGTGTTAAATGTATATTTCTGTGCAATTTGTCTGTTTCAGAGTTGAATTTGGTTGTTTTATGACTGTTTGTCCTTGAAAATCTTGGAAAGTTGGTGCATAACTTGATCCTGAGACTTGAGGAATGGACTACTGCTGAGTGAACATCGAACCTGCTGTGGTGCCGTTATTAGCGACGTAGCTCGCCATGTCGATAGGTTTGCTGTCGATGCTCAGGTTTCTCATGCAGCCCACGAAGTCTCTGTTCCTGACTGGAAAGTCCTCGGGCAGGTTGGGAACTCCACCGAGCAACAGAGGTCCAGTCAAGTCCAGCGACCTGAAGCAGACACGGACGAAAAAAAGCAAAAATGAAAGCAGTATCCTTTAAAACTCAATATCTGATCATGATAAATGCTTGGATCATTCATAAACAGGGGTGTAAGAAGCTCATATGGACACACACTTTGGCAATATTGATAATTAAGAATTTAAATAGTAAATAAATCCTGACCTGTGTCATCAGTGTCCTCAACTGACCCCAGAAACTGTGACCCTCAGTATGTGATGTATCTGAAGTAAGGTTTTAAGCCGTCACAAGGCTGCTGTTAGCATTTCACTCAGGTTTAACATACTCACTCTCTGAGGAAGCTGATTACACTTAGAGCTTCTGAAACACTCAACATCAAACACCAAAGGGCTTTAATGTGGACTTAATGTGGTGCAACACAGCACAAAAAAAACATGCAAGAGTTCACGTATGTAGCACAAACAGCGTTCCTCTGCTGGGAACATGAAGAACTGAATGAAGGAGTCTTACTGGAATCAGTAAGCTGTTTCTCACCACAAAAACAGAGATTTCTTTACTGAGCCGTTCTGCAAAAACACTGCTGCACTGTTTCCCAAATAATTCAGTAAGAATATGTATGCATGAATATGAACAATGTGATTTATTCACTTTCCAAGTGTGACAGAGAAATATATGTTGAAATATATGGTGGGATTTACAACTCATGAGATCTAGAATTTTATGATGGTTCTTGAACTACTCATCTGTCGGCAAGATGATCTAAATCCAAACATAAAATTGTGACATTATATCAAAATTCTGTTATTCTGCATGCCTTGAATATAACTTGATTTATATAAGTTAAAAACATTTATAAAAAGTAAACCTCTGGTGCCGACAAGATTATGTAAAAAGCAAAATACTTCATAGTTTTCAGCACAACTGTCAAACTGTTAGTGACTTAGCAGCAACCAACAGTCAAGTGATAAAAATTCTGAGACTTTTCAGCTGAACTGCAGGCAGTGTACTCAAAGCAGATAGGAAATAAGTGTTAAAACAAATGAAAAATCTAAGTATTAGTAGTAGTACTATTTTGAAAAATGTATATGTTGATTCCAGGTTTTTGTTTTTGCAATTTTTCTAAAATAAATAATCAAAGAAACTCAGATTTTGTTTATTCTTTTTTATGATTTCTAGCATTATAATTTTATAACACTGCATACAAAGACATTTTTGACTTCTCTCTTGATTATATTAGTTAAAGTTATATTTTACTGCAGTGAAAAGAGCCAACAGTCAGAAAAAAAATTGTAACAGGGGCAAAGAAAAGCCCCAAAACTGTGCGTGGTGCAGAGGGTCAACTTAGTGTATTTTAACTCTAGTCGCTCTGTTTCAAGGACATTTGTATTCCAAGTCAATGGAAATATTAAATACTGACGTACTCCTGAAACCCACAACAAAATCACTTAGTAAGTGTCTTTTGGTAGCTGGACCGACTGTTTTGAAGTTATATATTGTTGCAAGAGAGGTTAAAGGTTTTTGCCCAAACTGAGACTTTCTGGCTTGTGCTTTAGTTGGACACTTTTGCAGGTGTGCACACCATGTTTGAATTTTGCAGCGTGACACAGTTAAAGCATCATCTGCAGCAGGTTTCTGAAGGAATGTAACCTCATTAACTCTCTTCTCAAGCTTTCTCCGTCTCCACCCTCCACTTACTGAATGTGTCCCAGCACGCCGACTCCACTAAAGACTCATTAAAAAAAAACAAAAAAAACTGTCACATTGTAAAAATAAAAAATTGGTTAGTGTGTAGTAAACACACAGTAAATCCTTTAAAGCCCGTGTTGAGTTAAGCTTTTAGCTTGGTTGTCACGTCTGACAGCAGAGAGGCCACGAGGATGAGCAGAGATTAGAAAGATAAAAGGAGGATCGAACAATAGAAAGCCAGTTGTGTAATCTGCTGTAATGAAGGTAATTTAACGGAGCCCCCCGAAGGTACAAGATATGCTTCTGACTGGTTTGGGTGCAGCGGAGAGCGTAAAGTTTTTCCATCTTACTTCTTCTGTCCGGTCTGGGTGCCCTGAGCGGCGCAGGAGTAGTTGCCGATCTGCTTTCCGAAGCGAATCGCCATGGAGATGTCGCAGTCGTCCACGGCGACCATGGCCACCTTCTCTCCAGAGGGTCCATGAGGGATGCCCAGGCGGCCGATGTTAGGCTGAGAAATAAAATAACACAAAGCTGTTTAAAATACAAGAATATAGAGTTTCTCTGCTATAACAAAGAACATCGATTGTCTCTTTTTGCCTGCATGAGTGTTCAAACTGAACCCCAAAAAATGCCAACTTTACACCTTTTGTCTCAGCCAGAAACTCTTAAAACCAAAAGAATGGCTGGATTTTCATCTTTGTAATGGTCCATGAACTAGTCATCTGTGACATTCTGTTGGAAAACGTCATCAAATCCCAGCTTAAATGTTGGATATTGAATCAAAATCACTTTATTCTACTAGTCTCACTTAAAAATGTACCCAAAATAAACTATTTGCTTTAACTGGATTCTGTAAAAATGAAAAAAATCTGTGCTCCCTGGGACAAATATGAAGTCTTTAGTGACTCAGTTGCGATAAACAGTTGCAAAGCAAAAAATCAAGGACTTTTTGACTAAACTCGGTTGAACTGCAGGCTGTGCTTACACAAAAAACACTTAGTATGACGAGACAACTATGGAAACAAAATCAATGTTGCAAAATATCCACAGTATATGACATTCTGTTGGAAAATTAACCAAAAATAAATCTCAGCTTAAAATTGTGACATTTAATCTAAATTTAATTCACATATCTCATTTAAACACAAAAAGTCTGCTCTTGATAGCACAAATGCGAAGCCTTTTGTGACACATAGTCACATGACAAAAAAAATCACAGACTTTTAAAGTAAACTGAACTGCAGGCTGTATTTACACAAAGCAGTTAAGAGACGATATGGAAACATACAAAATTTGTGTCGCAAAATATCTACACTATGTGCTATTCTGTTGTAAAACTAGCTAAAAAATAACTAAATCTAAGCTTTAAAATGTGATATTTCATGAAAAGCACTTAATTTTACATATTTCATGTAAAAAATTGACAAAAAAATCATTAGCTTTTAAAAAAACTCCACAAATGTGAAACCTTTAGTGTGAAAATTATCTTCCTTACAGTGCATTGTTGTGGGACATTACCTCGACTAAGTGAATTTAGCTAAAATATTTAATGTGTTGTTTCTTTCTTTCTATTTCATCCAATCTGAGAAAGTTGGCAGTGACCAGCAGCGCGATCGGTGTGGGTCAGCGCTACACAAACAGCGTCTAGCTTGACTTTAGCAGACTTGGAGCGCGAGCGCAGAGGCCTCGCTGGGCTTAAAAATGACAAAAAGCCCCATTGTGCGTTTAGCTCACACCTAATGATTACAAAGTAGGCTAATTCCTCCATCAAGGCCTGCAGCCGGCGAACGCTGATCTGAGAAAATGTGGATCAGCTTAGAAAATCAGGCCACCAAATCGCTTTAGTTTTTTTCTAATATCCAACCTGAGAGCGAAGTTCAGTGGAGCGTTTCCTTCACAATTGTGGCACAGGAGCAGTGTTCGAAACAGAAAATGCTTCCACTAATCATAAAAAGAACACTTCTCTTCGGGATAAGTATAGTTGATGGCAATTTTTTCCAACACAGTTCCAGTAAAATGACACTTTTTACTTTATGAGTCACTTGAAATCATTCTGCTTTCTCTCCTGACAAAGAACTAAACATCTAGACTGTAATAAACACACATTCCAGAGAAGCATCTACATAAAAAAAAAAAAAAAACGAGTTTTACAGCTATACAACAGCAGGAGAGACTAAGATGGTGCACAAATACAGCTCCATATTCAAAAATAAAAGACAAAAAAAACGATTAAATGAATGCTTTAGGTCAGCTTACTTCAGGAAATTTGTTGATTTGAGAAAATGGAACGCAAATCAACAGACGAGGAGAGAAAAAGAGTAGAAACAGTGTGTGTGCTCATGTATTTGTCTCCTACATAAATAGGATTAGAGTAATGTGATACCGCTGGGGCAGAGACAAGGCGAACAAAGGAAGGAAAAAAGAGGGCGAAAAATAGGAAAGAAAGCACGACAGACAAAAATAGGGAAGTGGACTAACCAGAAAATAAGAGACAAAAGAGAAAACAGCAAGAAAAAAAAAAAAACAGCAGCAGAGTTCTGCTCTGCTGCTGTTTTGGCCCAGGTGGGCTCCGGTCCAGCCACAGTTTCTAACCCACTGGGAGTTTTATTGTGGTTTGTCGCTGCCCTGTTTCCATGGATCCTACAAAAAATTGCTTTCACACTTTCCAAAAGACATACAGGAAGTACAACACCTCTGACGCCAGTGGTGTTTTCTTTCTCTTTCATATCTAATCTCATTTGAACGGTTATTTGTTCTCTTTTTTCCCCCTTAACTCTAAACCCTAAAACCTGCAGGATTGTTTGAAAGGCATATTATCCTGAAGAAATCACAAAACTGACACCATTTGTCTTCACCAGAAACTGTGAAAGCGAAAGAGACTGTCAGACTTTGAACTTTTGAACAGTTCTTCCACTACTCATCTGTGGTGTACTCAACCAAAGCTAAAAATGTGATATTTCGTAAAGATCACATTTTTTACATTTTAAATTCACCAAAAACAAACCATTTGCACTAACCAGATTCTGTAAAAAACAAAAAATTCTCTGCTCAGTGGCACAAATGTGAAGCCTTCAGATGCCCAGTTGTGATAAATAGTCATGTGATAAAAATTCAGGGATTTTTTGGTTGAACTCAGTTGAACTGCAGAGTGTGTATAAACAAAGCTGATAGGAAACTAAGTATGGAAAAAAAATAAATATGCAAAGTATACACAGAAATAATTTTTCTCATTTCTCTTTTATCAATAACACTTATGGGTCCTTGAAAAAATGCTGTACATGTTGATTCCATTTTTTAAATTTAGTTTTGTAAAATAAATAATCAAAGAAATTCCACTTAGTTTTTACTTTAATTGTGATTTATGCCACTATGACTGTGACATACTGCACAGAAAACATCTGTAAGTTATTTTCTTCTTATAGTCATGGTTGTTCTGTTTCCATGGAGGTGCAGAACTTTATACTGCAGTGAAAAATGAGTCCACAGTGAGTAAAAATGTGACAGGAGCAAAAAAAAAAAACGCCTACTGTGGGACTTGCTTGGGGTTCAGAGTAGAGGTAGACCGATATATCGGCTGGCCGATATTTTGGGCCGATATATGGACTTTTTTCAATATCGGCCATCGGCCGATATTTACAAATAAAAAGCCCATTTGTGATCAGGCACCCGTACGGGCAGCTGCCGCGACCGCTTTTCCCTTAGAAGGACCCCCGGCACTCAGAGAGCGGAGCATGAGCGGAGCGAGTGAGCCAGGCAACAACAAGCCTAACCCTAACCACTTTCAGGTTACTTTTTAATTGTATTTTTTGTAAACTTTAAGTATTTTCTTTATGTTATTGTACTTTTTCACTTTTTGTGTTCAATAAATGTTAGAGTTCTACTAGTGTATTTAATTTATAATATATACATGTATATACTTTTAGTGTTTAAATTGCCTTTTGTAATCGATGTGCTTTAAAAAAAAAAAAAGGATATCGGCTTTAAAAATTGGCTTCTACAATCGGCTTTAGATATCGGCCATCGGCTGAAAATTATTTTAAAAATCGGTATCGGCATCGGCCTTTGAAAATCCCATATCGGTCGACCTCTAGTTCAGAGGGTTAATAGACAAATTACTTGGTTTATAAAATATCATAAACAGTGAAAAAAAGTAAATCAAAATTCCCCTACGTCCATGGAAATGTCATCAAGTGTCTTTTGTTGTCCAGTAAACAGTCCAAAACCCAAAACACAACAATGTATGACCACGAAAAAGCAGAAGATTCTCACATTTGAGCAACTAGAATCATCAAAAGTTTGATTTTTATTTGCTTGAAAAAACACTAACTGGCTCATTTTTGCATCTTTAATGTTCATTTTTAATCATGACAGTTAAAATTCTACTCTAAAAAACGTGACTGACGCATACTGAGTCATGCTGTTCATTCGCAGCGCCTGCATAAAACACCTATAGCCTCACCAACGTGTGTCAGTAACCTATAATCACCTTGTATGTGGAACTTGTATAGCAATCATGCTGGTAGGAAACCGCACCCCGTCCCTGGCGACCTGCCAGTTAACCCCCAGCGCAGGTAAATCCAGGTGTACGTCAACCCCCACCTCCTGATGTCACCATGGCAACCGCAGACACCAGACAGCCAGGTAACTCTTCCTGTCCTACTGTTGTTCTGCAGCAGCGCTTCAACTCGTATTTTAAAAACATCCCTGATCATTACAAGTGTCTTTAACGCTTTAATACTGCTGTGAAATGTGCATGAATGTCTTTTGTTGGCTTAACAAAAGACATTTTGTTCTGAAAAGCAGCAAAACTCATGGCCTAAAAGTGTAGAAAATGCTGGCAGAGAGAAAAATGAAACACCAACAGTCAAAGAAATTCAGCGGTTGAGAGGGAAAATACACTTAAAGCACAGAAACACAAGTTAAAAGTGCCGCAAACTATGAGCTAAAATGCTCCTGAGGAGGGAAAAAATTGTCTAAAATCAGATAAAGGAGGAAAAAACTTCAATAAATCGCACACATAATGTCTCTCTCGTTCACTTTTGTGTTTTTACCTTTTCTTGTCGGCACCCTTCCAATCATGTCCAAAATTTTCCATTCAACTACTGCAGTAATGTAAGATTTAAAAATTCAAACGACTGAGTCAAACAATGACTCAAATTTCTTTCCAGTGGGAAAATGACAAAACCAGCGAGAAAGTGCAACAGCATTCGTGAATAAATGGTTTGAGGGCATCAAAAGGCAGTTTTTCTGAACGTGTAGTAACTCTGACTGCAGTCTGATCGTTTCTTTTGAGCTCAGCCGAGCGAGGAAGATGAGATAAAGACGGGGAAAGATAAGAAGCCAAACAGGAGAGAGAGCGACAGATACCCAGATATTGAACATAATGGACCCGCAAGTTAAATCCTCAGGAGAGCTGCTGTTAACTGATGAACCAACACACACAGATACAGTCACAGTAAGTGGAAAACTGCATGTAATTTGTATGTAACATATAGCCGATATTAACACAATTAGGAAGAAGCATAAACACAAAGAGAAAAAGTCGGTCTTGCCATGTCACCACTTTTTTGTCAAGAAATTCTTCTGTTATTTTACTGAATACAACGATGCCCACATCTATTAACTGCTTCTTATGCAAAACCACATTCTGAAAACCTATTTCACACCACAAAAGACAAATTACAGCTGTCTTAATGCTTAAATAGTGAACTTCTTAAATCATAAACGCACATGATTTCACACAAATGCTGTCTTTTTGGCTTAGACGGTATTTTTTCCTGATTTAGAACTACATCTTATGACATATTATCTGGCCAAGTGTTTAAAATTATTGCATTTGAAGATGAAGTACAAAAAAAAAATCTCAGCTGTCTTGCAATGTAATGTCATTTAAATACAGACATAAGAGGAGCATTTGCAGACAGTTTTGCTCAGAATGTTCCTGCTTATCGGAACTTTTTCAGCCCCGAAAAGACAGTTTGCTCAGCGTCAAAGGAAAACCACCACTGCCAAAAAGATATCTACTTCTTTTTTTTAAGCTAGCTTTGTTGATCGTGGTCATTTGCTCAAGAATATTAGACATTTTTGTTCAGTGAATGGTCAGAAAAGACAGGAAAGTGCATAGATTCCCATCTTATAAGGTAACATCGCCTATACTGCACCATCAAGTGTTCACTGGCCAGTTTCCACAAAACTACATCCCTGTACAACTAAATTGCAATCTGAGGGAAACTTCAAATCAACGTATCTTCAATTATATATCAGTTATGGTGGGACTTGTCACCCTGTTAATCCAGAATATAAGAAAAACTTCAAACGTGACATTACAGGGTCATATTTTAACCCAAACCATGATGTTGTCGTCATTTTAGAAATTTTGCAGATGAAAATAGCTGACAGATTCATCCAGAAAATAATCGAATGAAAGCAATCATTAGTTATAACTGATGTAGTTTCGGTGCTTATAAATGAACTGAGCTCCTAACATGTAGCTACCAATGGGAAGTTTTTAATTTAAATAAATTTATCTACTTAGTTTGGGTGCATATGCGTAACCAAACATGGAGTGAAAGTTATAAGCACCACAACAAGTGGAAACAAAACTTCAGTGCAAGAATAATGATCCCAAACTGGATGCAAATCCTGAAAAAAAAACCTCCTCCCCTCCTACTTTCTTACATGGATCTTAGAGTTCCTTCAAATTGGAAGCCTTTTCTACAAAGTAAAATTGTGTTTCATGCAAAATGAAGTAAATCAAAATACAGTTTAGTTGTGCAGGGATGCTTTGGAAAGCGACAGAAATTACTCTAAGATGCCCAAAACTATCAGAAAGCTACAGCTTTATACTTTAGGCAAACACAGAAACAGCTTTGAACCACTTTGTCTTCAAAATATACATCTTTTGAGTGATTCCAACCATCCAAACCCAGATTGTTTTTATGAATCTGCCACAAATACAACTGAACAGTGAACTGAGAGCGTCTGTTAGCTGTGAACTCGTCCTGTACGACTGTGTAGAGTTTCAGGCTTCTTCCTGACCCCTGGTTTTAAAGCTCGCCCGGCCCTTCGCTGCGAGGGGCCCCATGAGAGTCTTCTATTTACCCTCCGCCCGACTCCCGGCTGCTTAAGATTCCCTCTCTTTAAGGTGTCGTCTCCAGGGGCGATAGGCTTGCCGCAGCCATGGCAACGCACTTGATCCCCGCGGCTCGCCGCAAAAGACGAGGACGCGGCCGCAATATGCGAAAAAAAAAATCCTACCGCACACGGACACCTCCGTCAGCACCTGTCAAACCAAACATGATAACTCAAGCAGCCCTGCAGCAGGGATCAACATGCTCAGATTGAGTTACAAGCAGGTCGAGAAAACACCTTCAAAAAGAGCAAATAATGACTCGGAAATATGTGTTCGGGGAGGATATCTGCAGAGTGCGTTAGAGCGTGTGTGTTGAGTGAAAGAACTCGTGTTTGTGTGTTCGCAGGAAGCAGCGAGCGGCGTTGCAGACGGCCAACGCAGTTCATTTTCACCATAAAGGAAGAGGGGGCGTACAGTCTTTTATTTTTATTCGGCCTCGCCACAGGAAATACCATTGTTGAGCTGAATATTACACTCGATGGGTGTCTGAACGCCGTTTCTTGGCGATTTAAGCCACAAAAAAAAGCCCAAACGTGTTTTTGTTGTCTTAAAACTTTCGGTTAAAGGAGCCAAAGTAAATCCAGGCAGCGAACCAAAACCAACATCTGATTTTTTTTGGAGTCCCACCTTCCTTGCGGCTGCAACAAACACCGTCATGTCCACATTACCTCACCTGCCCTTCGGCTGCGTAAACCTAGAAGAGTGAATTATTCAAACACATAGCTTCCAGAGAGCCGAGATGTTCAAGCATATATGTTACTGCTGTCTTCTATCTATCAGAGGAGCAGATGGACAGCGGCCATTGTTGGTTCGTAGCTTTCAAGAGGTGAAACAAATGTGTGGACGACACACAAAGTGAGATAACAGTAACCGTATACGAGCTGGAACAGTTTGAGAAAATTCTTCTACAGCAGCCTGGATGCTGATAGAAATGGGATTCATGCGTTTCCAGTCAGGGTTTGTCTCTGACATGTTTTGCTTAGTTAATCTGGAGCTGTTTTCCTGCTTTTAGCTTAGGGTTTGATATTTTTTGCACAGTTTTTGCAGCTTCAACTAGATTATGGGATAATTTGGGACATTTTGAAGCTGTTGCAGCTCGATAACATCATAGTAGTGTTCAGATTGTCCACTTATCGACAACTATACACCTGCTTCAGCCGATTTACACTGTTTTAGGTCAGATTTCAAGATTTTATTAATTACTTTCAAGGCTTTCTGATGTGTAAGTACCATGTTCACCAGTTTGCCTTGCTGAAAACTAAAGGAGACGCAGCAGCTTTTGAACTCTGGAAGTCTCTTCTTAAAACACATTTTTATGGTGGAGTTTTTCCAGATTTTATTTGAGTTTTCATTTGATTAGTTTTTTTCTTTAAAAAATGAATCAAACCATTTCTTCAATTGTTAAAATAGTTGGCTAATTAAATTAATAGTTGCTAACTAACCTCTAAAGTCAACCACTGTACTGTTCAGTTTCTGTATGCTACATTTTGGGGTATAATGGGAATTCAAACAGCGCCACAAATTTTACCACAAAATAAACTAAAAAGTTGGCAAGTGGAGTTCCAAACAGTGCAAATGTGAACAGTGATCCACAAGTCTGCAACCATAGCAGAAAAAAATGTTAAGATGATCTAAATTTTGGTTTGCAAGCTAACAAAATTCTATAAATATTTTCAACTATTAGCCTGGCAGTGAACAGGGCTGCAGCTAATGATTGTTTTCATTCATTTTCTTGAATAATTGATTAGTTGTTTGAACTACAAAATGGCCAAAAAACGGTGAAAAATGTTGAGCAGTGGTTCTTAAAGCACAAAATGAGCTCCTCAAAAGTCTTTTTGTGTCCACAACCCAAATATATTCAGTTTACTGTCAAAGAGGAGGAACGAAACCAGATCAAATCAGTGAATCTTGACTTTTATTTTAAGAAATACAAAAATATTGCTGATTAATTTATTAGCTGATAAGCTGTGAAACACCCACATTCCCTTCTGTCATAACTTAGTATTTGTGGGAGAAAAATGATATGTAATCCTTAAAAATCTTAAAAGTACAACATGAATCTAAATGTGAGGCGGCAGCAGCTGTTCACTGACCATCTAATCTTTATCTCACAGAGAGAAAACATGAAGTGATTCAAGATCCTCAGGAGTGATGCTAATGTTTAGCAGTAAAACGCAGTGACACAATGAAGCCAGAGCTGATAGGGATCATATACGAGATAAGAGACACATAAGTGGGGAAAGATAAGAGAAGAACTGGAGCCAGAGAGGCGAGAGGAGGAGGAGAAGGAAAACAGAGCAGCTATAAAATATAAGGACGAGTCCAACTTTATTTCTACACTTCATCAGCACTTTTATCTCGTCTTTCCACCCCAGAAATTCCTCTGACTGCCTGTCTCAGTGCTAATAAGAGGTTTAGGTCATGCTAGGTGAGCTGTGGGAAGTTTCCTCCGTTCAGCGACACTGTTTCACATCACAGCAGAGAGAGGAGTCATGTAGGAAGGAGGGTTGTAGTGACAGATTTATCAGATTCATCTTCATTCCTCTACGACACAACACTGTACACATCTGCTGCTCTCACTGGTTCGCTCTGCTACACTGTTAAAGTAAAAATCTGTAAAGAATCTGTGAAAATCTGGCAGAAAGGTTGCCAGAAAAAACAACTAAAGCAACAGTGGAATACTGTAAAATTCAAAAGCTATAAAAACTGTGAAAAAGCTGACAACATTATGTAAAATAATTACATTTTGAGTAAAACTGTGTAATTTTAGGGTCAAACACTGTAAAAAATTAAAAAACACTATTTTAAAATTCTTGATATAAATAATTTTTTCTTTAAAATAATTTTGAAAGAAAAAACTTGTAAAATGTGTTTTTGCTGATTTAAATACATTAAAAATTGTGTAATTTTTACAGTCAAATGTTGCAAAAAAAATTGGTAGAACCATTTTTAAAAAGCCACCATTATTTTAGTATACATAATCTTTCAAACAATGGCAAATATCTGTAAGCTAATGTTATTTATCGATTTATTTATTTATTATAGATTTAAATCCAGTAAAAAAAAAAAAAAACGTGGAATTTTTCAGTCAAATGTTGTAAAAGCACATATTGCTGTTTCAGTTTTGGCCTGTTTTGTTTTTTTTTTTTTTTAAGAGCAAACATGTATATTTAGAGATCATACTACTTATTACCTGTAATGTAACAAAACAGGAAATATCTGCAAAATAAGAGTAAAAAAAATTTACCATTTTTAAATCTTTAATATACATACATTTTCTTTCAAATAAAATAGTGATTTTTTTGCAGATTTAAATGCAGTAAAAAATTGTAATTTCATAGTCAGATACTGTAAATAAACAAATTACGTTATATCAACTAACAGATTTTTAATGTGGACATTATTTAGCTATTATATTAGATCATTACATACAGATCTTTTACATTTTTTTTTTTTTTTTTTACAGTTAACATGGAAATTCAAGTTCACTGATTTGACTAGCTACTATCTATATTTTAACAAAACGGGGAAAATCCATCAAATAGCAGTAAACTGTTCAACAAATTTAGGTTAAAACTGTTTAAAACATTCCCTTTTCCAGTGCAGACGATCGCACACATAGATGTCTGCATTAAACACCCTTCAGTAGCAGAAACACTTGGTGACACCTGCCAAAACTTCAGAAGGCTTAAATTGGGTGTCGACATTCGCTCCATTCATCTAATATCTCGCTATTATTGAGTTAATTCTCCAATTAACAGAAACCTTTGAGGATCTCAGTGTGACACAAAAGGAGATGAAGGATCGAAAATGAAATGAAAGACTAAACAGAGGCGACGTTTGCCGTCTGCGTTCATTACAACAGACGTCTGGCATGATTCTGAGCGTCGTTAATCCAGAATGATAGAATCGGTGAGTCGGTCCGTCACTCTGCTGCCAAAGAAAACACAATTACACCTCACAGGGTGTCTGCAGAGCTGCCTGCCAAGACATCATACGGGTTTATTTCACCTGAACAAACGTCTACAGGAACTGACAGGTGAGCTGCAACTGTGTCCTTCCTGCTTCTGTAGCAACATTTTTAGATATGAGCGGCTCCTCCAGGAAGACAGAGATAATGAGCCAAAACAGACAAAGACGCAGAAGTCTAAACATTTAAACACATATGGAGAAGCAGCAGTCATGAAATTTCTCAGGTAGAGAAATATTGTTCTTTTCTCACTGAAAAACATAAAATTTGTTCCCACAGCTCACATTTGGATGACCAGTATCATCCGCAACTACAAACTCATTCAATTCTCCTCAAATTTGATAACTTTTTAGACTTATTTCTATTATTTTCAGCCACGCTTTACACTACATGTTCCTCTAAGAAAAGAATGTGAAGTCCAGGTTTTGTATTAAAGGCACCCTGTTGAGTTTTTATGAGCGTTATTGAGCAAAATTGTTTGTGCACAAACACAGAGACAGCATATGAAGACCCTTTCCACTGGTAGACGGCAAGTGGTAGCAACGCGCAAACAAGTATAGCAACATGTCAACAAAGAGGTGTAGAAGAAGAGAACATAAATGTAAGTATGGTAACATTTAACATATTTAAAAACTGGAGTTTTTTAAACAGATTTGAACCGTCTGAAACCTGAAGCTCAGCTGTTTATAAAAAAAAACAAACAAAAAAAACACAAGATTGCACCATTTATCAAAGCCAAAAACTGTAAAAACAGAGAGAACGGTCAGATTTCCAACTGTCTACTGGTCCTTAAACTACTCATCTGCAACGTCTCGTTCAGTCAGGAAAATTAACCAAATGATGCTTTGCTTGATTCGACATGTTTCATTTCAAAATTCAACAAAAAATGCACCACTTTTACTAGCCTGATTTTGTAAAAAACTAAAAAAATCTACAATCCTTCACTAAATGCTGAAGTCACTGGTGACTCAGCTGTGACCAACAGTCATGTGGTAAAAATTCGAAGACTTTTCGGCTGAACTGTAGGCAGTGTTTGCACATAAGAGATCAAAGATAAGTATGTAAACAAATACAAAATGTTAGGTGTACCATATTTTTCGCATGTAGTGAACATTTTCTTATATTGCAGCATTGGCAAAACCTGTGAGCACTTTGTAAAGCAATGTACAATCTGATTATAGATATTTTTTGAAAGATAAAAGATAAAATTAGAGAAAAATTTAGAAATGTGTTGTTTTTCTAAAATTATTTGTGTTATTATAACAGAACCATACTGCACAAAAGTCATTTTTGATCTACAAGTATGGGAACAAATTAAAGTGTCTATAGGAACATATCTGTATGGGTAATTCCTGTGGACACTTTTTTTTTTTTTTTTAATCAATTTTTGTCAACAAACAATCAAACAACTTGAATTGTTGCTCTGTTTTAATAAATAATTTATGGAATTTTAACTGTCATATCAAACAAAAGTCATTTTTGAGTTGTCTGTTCTTGACTGGACTTGATATTTTAATGAAAAATGAACCCCCAGTGAGTAAAAATGTGACGGGAGAAGAAAAACACCCATGACCTGCTTGGAGTTTAGAAGATTAGGTATTTAGAAAGACGATACGCAAACATATTTTTTGCTTGTTTGCAAGAAAACTCCACTTTAAAGTCATGAAACAGTCATGATGTGCTCTGAGGCTTTTGGGAACTTTTCCCCAAAAGTGGCACATCAAATCTAAACTTCATAAAGAGAGCGAGACAGAAGAAGACCACGAACCTTCTACAGCCAAACCAACAAACCAGAACCACACCATCTACTGCAGCATCTCCTAGACTGGACCAGAGTCGCACTAAACAAGAGCCAGCACCGAGTTATGTAGAGCAGACTGTACTAGAAGAGCAGAGCAGGACTAAAATGAGACCCAGTGAGGGGGGAAAGCACCAGTTGGGGACTAGGCTAGAGGTCAAAGTTACCTCCTTCTGATTGAGCTCCAGCCAGGCGGTATAGAGCGGGAGGCGAAGAGCCCCGCTGGAGTCCACCAGACTCCCCCCTTCCTGGGAGAGAGACACCGTGAGAGAGAGACACCGCGTTAGAGCCCACAACCAACCAGCCACATCACGTTCAGTCATGCAAATGTACCGTCGCTGAAGGCGTTTTTCAATTAATTCCACTGCAAACATCATGTTTTGTTAACTGTGTGTCTGTTCCTGCAACAGAAATACTTTTGTGAGCGTCTGCGGTCACATTCGCCAACGAAAACGACATCCAAAGCAAAACGTAATTTCCTGCGTGCCCACTTCTAAAAACACCTCTCCTCACAATAAGCTACAACTCACGCGCTGCCGCCTTCGGACAAAGGTGTCTCCGGCAGATTTACATCACGCTGTGAAATACTGCGCTGTGAGAGGAACAGGTGAAATTTACAGCAGGAAAAACAGAGGGAGCATTCCTCCAAAGGATCCGAAAGGCCTCAAATCCAGCTTTGGTGTGTCAACAAAGGCAGTTACATGACACTAACACAAAGGATGAGAGAGTGTTTACATACACCAGCAGTATGTGATGATTACAGTGTGTTAGAATAAAGCTAATGAGTGATTAAAACCACTATACATGTCTAAGGGGGCACATAATTAGTTTAAAGAGCCACAAAAACTGTTTAAGCCTCTGAATCCCAAGCAGTTTCTGGGTGTTTTTCTGATTCTGCCACATTTTTTTTTTGTCATTGTGGGTTCATTTTTCACTGCAATATAAATTCCTGCTCCTCAATGGAAACAACAAAGCCATGACTAGAAGTAGAAACAAAATCAGAATATCTTCTATCACAGCTATAATGCCATAAATCACAAAGAAAGAACAAAATGAATGTTCATTTTTCATTTATTTTACAAATATTGTTAAAAAAAATGAAATAACATGTACAGTATACTTCCAAGTTCCTAATAATTGATAAAATTTGGATTTTACGCACTGTAGACATTAAACTAACAGATTTTTAAATTGTTTTTCACACTACAGTTCAGCCAAGTTTAGCTGAAAAAGTCTGAATTTTTGTCAGGTGAGTGTTGGTCGTAGCTGAGTCACTTAAAGCTTTTCAGTTACGCTGAGAAATGTGGATTTTTTTGTTTTGACAGAATCTTGGTAATGCAAATGTTTTATTTTTGGTGGATTTTTAAATGAAATGTCATAATTTTTAAGATCAGATTTGGTTAACTTTCCAGTGGCACATGTGATTAGTTCAAGGACTATCGTAAAGTTGAAAATTGGACGATTCCTTCTGTTTTTTACACTTTCTGGCTCTGAAAAATGGCATAATTTACATGATTTTTTTTTTTTTATTTAGTATTAAAAAAATCAAAAAAATGCTATTAAAATGTAAAACATATTTCCAAGTACACATAGGTGTTACCAATATTTAAAAACAATGCATAATTTTACAAGTTATAAACACTTAACTAAGAGATTTTTGAATTGTTTTCACACTTTTTTACCTTGTCTGTATGAACACAGCCTGCATTTCAGCCGAATTTAGTCAAAAAAGCCCCCAAATTTTTGCCACGTGACTGTCGGCTGTAGCTGACTCACTTAAGGCTTCATAGTTTTGCCAGAAAATGTGTATTTTTTTTAGTTTTTGACAGAATCCTTTTGGTACAAACGCTTTATTATTTTTAGTGATTTTTAGAAAAATACAGAATCATGTGATATCGATGAATATCACAATTTGGTTAATTCGCCGGATCGAACACATGATTAGTTCACAGACATATGTAAAGGAGAAAATCCAATATTTTTTTTTGTTTTTACAGTGTCTGGTTGTGATAAATGGTGTTATTTTGGCTATGAAGCACGCCTTTTAAACACGCCAGCAGGTCTTGGGGTTCAGAGGGTTGACGTATTGAAAGTAGTAAAACATTAGTCGCTGGTAGTTAACTGTGTTTACATGTGATGATAACCTTAACCGTTTGAGGTCTGTGGAAAGACACGTCATGAAGAACAAAGAATAACAAGGCCTCTTCCTCTGAAAACACACCCCGCCGGAGAATGCAAAGTCTGGGGCTTCACCTTAAAAGAACAGCTACTTAACCTTTCCTAAAAGCACTTAGCGGAGAAAATGCACAAACCTGCAGCCAGAAACACACGATGCAGCGTTTCTACATAACACACTTGTACGTGACCACGACACGGTCAAACGCCTAATAAGGAACTTCCATCCGTGTCCTTACGGCCACCCAGGGAAGCCACATGTGGTTTGGAGCATTAGCCGTAAAACGACAACAAAAGGAGACGGATGACAGCTCCAGAAGCACTTACGGGCTCTCTGCAGTGTGTTTAAAGAGCAATTATCCACTATGTGGCTATATGTAAGGCTTAGTGTGTGTGTCTGGCTGCATCTGAGCCTGGAAACACAATAAATCCTGAAACAGCAACACAGAGACGCGAAGAAATACAAAGAGGAGGGTAAGAGCCTGTTTATTTTACTCCACAGACTGAGATAAGTGCTCAGAACTGTTCTGCTGATGGAGACCAGACAGACAAAGAAAAAATCTCCATGTAACTCTGGTTCAGTTACTACATGTTATCTGCTATTTAACTGAACAGAAGCTTCCATCCTTATCCACACTGAGGACTGAGACTTGCAATACACAAAAGAATTCACAACTATAAAATTATTGTGATATCTATGGAAAACTGGAAAAAAAAACAGTATGAAAATGGTACAAGACCACCAACACCAATGATGCTATCAGTTAAATTGATTTTTGATTTAGTTTATTGTATTGTCCTTCTTTTTTGGCAAATGAACTACATTCAAAATACAAGTGTAAGGAGAGGACAGATTGTAACCATAATAACTCCGTCAAGGAGGCAGAGAGATTATGGTTAAATATGATCGCCATATGTTTGCCTGTTTGTCTGTCTGTCTGTCTGTTAGCAACATTACTCAAAAACGGAATAACGGATTTGGATGAAATTTTCAGGGAAGGTCAGAAATGACACAAGGACCAACTGATTAGATTTTGGCAGTGATGCAGCTTATAGTCTGGATTCACAGATTTGTTAAAGATTTCTGTATCATTGCAAGATAGCGGCACGGCATCACTGTAACTATGACAACAAGCCAACACTACGTCAGCTGCCTGCTAACGATTACATGATTGCGGTCCTACTACAAATCCACCGCTGTGGACTTATCAGGACTTATCTGTCGGAAATGATACAAGGAACAGTTGATTAAATTGTGGGGGTGTTTCTGAGTCCCATCAATTCCCACCTCCCGCTACATATTTAGGTCATGTCCATTTAGTATTTGTACAGCACGTACACATGCCTGTGCTCAGTGTAAGGTCATTTTGTTTGTGGGTACATCTATATTAAATGGCCACGTACTACAGCACCGTGATTTCTGCCACAAATTTTTTCAAGATTTCAGCCGTTGGAAATGCTATGACAACTGAGCAGCCTTGGCGGAGTGCTGTGCTCTCTCAGTGCTTTTCTTGTTGTATTGCGTGTTGCTCTTATGTTTCAGTGTCAAACTGACAGTTACTGACATTGGAATATTATTGATCTTAAATTAATTAAATGTATTAGTATTTAATGTGTTAAGCATCAGATTTTTTTGTCAATGCTGGTACATAACATGTTAAATTTGCATCAGGAGCCAAGTGTATTTTCTGTATCTGTTCAGTTTGTGTGTCAAATGTGTCACTAAAGTGTCACAAAATATATGCCGGAAACCTTTTTTTTTTAGCTACTGTTGCATTTATATTCACTGTGGGTTAATTTTTTTTACTGCAATATAAAGTCCAGCATGTCTATAGAAACAGAACAACCATGATGAGAAGTAGAGAGAACTTAAAAAATGTCTTCTGTGAAGTTTGGCAAAGTTATAATGCCACAAATCATTAGATGATAAGAAAAAACATAACTTAAATTTCTTTTATTTTACAAAATTTAAAAAAAAAAACAGGAATGAAGATATACAACATTTTTTCAAGTACCCACAGGTGCAACGTATACTGTAAAAACACTATTTACTGTAGATAAATGAATTACTTTCTGTTCATGGCTCCCATCCGCTCTGTGTAAACACTGCCTGCAGTTCAACCTAGTTTAGGAAAAACTGTCCTAATTTTTTGTTACTTGACTCTTGGTCGCAGCTGAGTTAGTAATAGCTTCCTAGTTGTGTTGAGAAATACAGATTTTTTTGTTTTTCATAGAATCTAATTACAGCAAACTGTTTATTTTTTGGGAAATGTATAATTAAGACATATAGAATACAGCAATTTTCATAAAATGTGGTTATTTTTCCAACAGAGCAGCACAGGTGAGTCGCTCAACAACTGTTGGAAAGTTCAAAATGTAACAAATCTTTGCTTTTTTTTGGTTTCTGGCACTAATAAATTGGGAAATTGTGTTATTTTTAAAAAAAGACTGCATGCCTTTCAAATTTGCAGGTGGTTTAGGGATTTAAAGGGTCAAATTATCATCATCTTCAAGTCACAGAAACAACATGGTTTCAGTTATTCTCGTCCACCAGATGAATTTAAGTCCAATATTCACTCTCGGTTTAGATTTATTTGGGTCACCATCAATTCTTGAGGGAAATATCTAGCATTGTAGCTGCTAAATGCCACACTATGTCTAAAATACTTGATGCATATGGTGGCCGTTTATTCCTTCTAATGTTGAGTCTATATTCAGTTTGATTGTTTAGGAGTTCCTCTTTTATAGTGAACACACTGTGCGCTAATCTTGAGTGTTTAACACGGTTTTCTGGGTGTGAGTCCAGCTGCTTCTTTCAAAAAAAAAAGCTATCTTGCAGTCCTAAATTAAAAAACCTTTAGCCTAAAATAATTTGCAAGTCTTAAACACACAAAAATAGCGTATTTGTTTACAGACAGACAGTTGGAGTGGAGGCGTTAAGGAGCTTCATGAGGGTTCAGTGTTCTGCAGTTTGCTCTATTTTAAGCAGCAGGGCCTCAGTGACACTTCAAAGTCACTCTTAACACTTTCATAGATGCAAAAATACTGAAAATGTTTCAGCGGCACCTGTTCTTGTTTGAGTTAGCAGCTTTCTAAATCCAGCTGAGAGGTTGAGTTACCACTCTACTGTCAGTCCAGCAGAGATGGAACGCAAAAATATGCGCATGGAATGTCATCAAGTATTTCACACCATGCTGGGAAGTAATTTGCACTAATGTTCTGATGATTAAATCCCTGCCTCGTAAAGAGCTCCGGTGAGGCCGAAGGAAGAACGGCAGAAGCAGAAAAGAGCAAATTTTTTGTACTTGCTAGTGATAAGAGCCAGCTAAGCCTGTCTGGGAATGCTGTCTACACACCCTCGCTGCACATATAACAGCTCATATTAGCCAGAGCACGACTATTAACATGTCTAACATAAAGCCTGAAAAGCAGCGTCATAAAAAAACACACAGACATGTCGTGTCTGCAGTCGAGGTCCGCCTCTCTGAATTTAAAAGTTCACATGGAAGTTAACCCTCACCCTGAAACTCTTTTTGAGGAAAAGCCAAAATTATATCATTTATCAGATACAAACTGTAAAAACAGAATGACTTATTGGATTTTCAGCTTTCCAGCAGTCTTTAAATTACACATGTATAACACAGCACTCTACTGGAAAACAAATCTGCTCTTAAAATCATGATATTTTAACAAAATCACTTTATTCTATATGTATCATTATAAAAAAAAATAAACAAAAATTGAACCATTTGTTGCAACCAGATTTAAAATTCTTCACTCCACAGTGTGACTGTGAGGTGGTTATTTAACAAAAAAATCTGCAATTTTTCCAACTGAACTGGGTTGAACTGCAGGCAGTGTTTACACAGAGCAGATAAAAACAAGCTTGGAAAAAAATTTAAGTGTGATTATAGTATGTAGAGCCACTTTTTTTATTTTTTACAGATTTTGTACACATTATTAATACCAGTCTAAATTTTTGTTAAATAATCAGAGAAATTTTATTAGTGTTCTTCATTTAAACTTTGCTGAACCGCACAAAAGACATTTTGGAGTTTTCTCTGTTCATAGTCATGGTTGTGCTGTTTCCATAAAGGTGCAGGACTATATATTGCTGTGAAAAATGAGCCAACATTGAGGAAAAACGTAACAGGAACTAAAAACTAAAGGTTTATCACAAGTTCAATATAAGTGTATATAAGGGTTTTTTCAAATGTATTGGTGTTCGAAGGATTGTTAGTGAAACATGATCACAAATTTGATTAAAATTCCTGCAAGTTCCTTCTTGTTAACCATGTTTCTCCGATGAAATTGTTCCAAACAATAAGATCTTGCAAAGCTGACCTACAGGATTGTTGGACTGTATCATACCGAATGCATCTGCAAAATTGCATTTTCTGTCACCAAGATAAACAAAAAGCAAATACAAAGTTGAGATTCTCGTCCAGGAATGCTAATTTTAAGTCTGCAAGAAAGAAATAATTGAATATACGCAATAGATGATGGCAAATCTTCATCAAATCACTAGTTAAACCTAAAACAGGATTGATTACAGTGCAGCTAAACACTGAAATAAACGACTTAATGTGACTAAATTTCAGTCATTTATGTAACAAAAGAATTAAGTCAAAGCCCATTTACTTTTCTAGAGAGATGAAGTTTGCTGATTGTTTGAAAACTACTTGAAAAGCGAGTACAGGAAGCTTAAATCAACTCTTATTTCATGTTCCTGTGAGTCAAAACTACATTTAAAAATAGTCAGAAGTGACATCCTGCCCAGTGTCCAGCTAAGTTGCATCATTTCCTGCATCCAGAGACATCATTTCCTGCAGCGAACACACATGAAACCAGCAGAACAAAACCTCCCGCTGCTACCCTGAATCCACTTCTGCGCTCCTTATCTGCGTCGGTGTGTCGGTGTTTCCTGTTTGGATTCGCTTTGCCGACACAGTCAACTGTCCTTGAGGCTTCGCTCTGTGGAATTTCAAAAATGCCTCCATCCTTCCACCTCCATTGTGCAGCATCTCTAATAGATGTACACGTCCAAAAACACATTCGGCTGCTGCTGCTGCTCCCCCTCCTCTACAGATACAAACGGCTTTCCAACCAATCGCCGCAACAATGGCAAATCCGTGTCTGTTGTCATGCCAACCCTCCCCCCGACCTTCGACCTGTGTTTTGGAGCGGAGGCACCCTGGTTTCTTCAGAAGGCTTTTAAAAAAAAGGGGGGCGCCCTGTAAAAAGCTCATCATCTGACCCAATAAATCACCGTCTGTGTTGCATGTGAGCATTGTGTGCCGTTAGGACCGTTGGACAACAACTGGGGCTCGTGTGAGGCCGTCCACTCTTTGATTAAGTTGCATAAACCAGCGATGAGGGGATCTGTGACAAAAGTTTGCGTGCAAAGTTCTACTAAAGTTCTTAAAAACCGGCAGCGACATGCAAACCAGTGCTTTATTAAATCAGGTTGCACCATCTGTTGCACAGTTTAGCCAAAACAAGCATTAAGAGAAGGTCACGAACATCTCAAGCTGTGACAATAACAGTGAAAAATGACAACTTCTGTTCAATTACACTGTAAAAAGTTGGTGTTTATTGTATTTTTAATTGTAATTTGACAGCTTTTTCCTGCTTTATTGATAGATAGATAATAAGTTAAAAAAAATGAAATAATAATAATAATAATAATAATAATAATAATAATAATAATAATAATAATAATAATAATAATAATAATAATAATAATAATAATAATAATAATAATACATTTCCACAATATATTTTTGTTTTGTAATTAATGTGTACATTTCTGGACTGAAGGGATATTATCATGCTAAATTATCTGGATTTATTTTCTATTTTTATGACAAACATACATATTTAGGCTTTTTTTCTGTCATTCTACAGGGGAAAATCTGTAAACTTTCATTATGTCTGCCTTAAAGGTAGTGACTATTTTAATATTTATACATTTTATGTGTTTATTTTTTAATAAATTACAATAAATAAATTGGTTTTAAAAAAATCTAAATTATTTAAAAAATGCTATATGATGTATTTGAGGTACATATTATGGGCTACTTGTTCATTAACTGTTTTTTTTTACATATATAATTTTAAAAAATCACAGATATTCACAGTTCTATTTTTACAAATTTTGTTTTACAGTGTAGACATTGTTGTTATCTTATAGTCCTTATACACTTCATATTTACAGCATATTTGGATGTTTATTGTTCTATTTTTGTAAATATCCCTATATTGATATAAGATACACAAATTAATTTGCAAATTTGCAATATTTTAACAAATATTTCATTGTTATTTAATAGACAAAACCATAACTTTTCATTTTTCCATGTTAAGTAAAGGTCAGTTGATTTTGTCAGTGGTTTCGCAACACATAACTTTTCTGTGTGATGCAGCCTGTTTTAATGTAGAAACCTGCATAAATCTTGACCAAAAAACCAATTAAACAGTAACCAGGTGAAGTTTAAAGTTAGCTAATCCAACTGGCAACTCATCTTCTAACAAAAACATCAAACACCAGTAGCCACCTTCACAAAAATCCTTCTGTCCAGTGAGCTAAACCACTAAAAATCTCCCAGGAGGAAAATACAAAAACTGAGCAGGAATGTTATTAATGTGTTTGTGTGCATGACGTGAATGTGGATTACATCAGACCTGCAGAGTTGCTCTCTGATCTTCTGTCTTGTCTCTCTCGACTATCTAAGCGACACTACCTTTAGATAAATGGCTCTGTGTGAATCTAAGAGCAAACCTATGCGTGCCCACGTATGTACATTCACATGTCAACACGTCTAATCTATTGTGAGAACACTGCTGCTCTCTGCCGTATACATTTCCACTAATCCCTGCAGCAACTGATGCGGGATTAAATTACCATCAATCAATCTGATCAGTCAGCGCATGAAGAAAAGCTGACCCTGTGTCAGCGCTGCGGCCGCCCTCGGGCTAATTTAACGGAATGTGTCACCAGCTCTGCAAATCACTGGATCTGTATTAAGTCTGTGGAACGTAGCCGCCCCCGTTTCAAACACTAATAACACGAGGATGCAGCCGTGACAGTGGCGCAACGACACACGTGGGTGTTTGCATCGGCGTGTATCTGCAAGTCAGGAGCCTACAGGATGAGCAGAGCGAGTGGAAAAAGAAAAACCAACTGCGCAGAACAGGAAATCTGCTAATTGATCTCTCGTTTCCACGGCGACGGTGTCACAAACACTTCGACAAGCAAAACAGAGGAGTCCTCTTTGTCAATAGGCTGTATCCTACAGTAGTCAGGTTGTCTCTGCAGCATCAGAAGTTGGGAAAAAAAAAAAAAGGACATTGGGCCTGAACACACGTCAAACAATAGATACAGATGTGACCCTGCAGCTAACACAGAGCAACCCGATTCATCACCTTTGATAAATACGTCCCTGTCAAAGCAACCGACGATGCTGTGGGCTCTTTAACGCAAGCGAACAAGCTGTGAAATGTGAGAAGCTGTGCATTAGTCCAACAACCAGAGTACTACTCTCTTTAACAAGCTGCAAAACACAGGTGGTGCTGAAATGCGACGCGGAGGTCAGATCAGTGATGCTTCCAGCGTGATACGTACACGAAGAAAGAGGCACAAAGTCAAGGACAAAGACGGGAAAGACAGTGAATGAAAAGAGGGATTGATGACTTTTCTCTTGAATACCTGTTAGCAAATTAGCTTTAAAAGGCCGTTTGATAAAGCTAGCACATGTTCATGAGGGCAAAATGCCATTACCTTCACTTAGCGAAGGCTGTAAATTTAATTTAGTTTCAACTTTACTGGTTAAAATTGATCTTCAGCAGAGTAAAATTGAAGATGTTTTCCATGATAGATATGCCATATTTTAACACATGCTGTACATAAAAAAGGTATATTATAAATAGCAAATTGGCTTTACAAGGCTGCATAATAACGCTAGCACATGCTAATACAGTAGAAACTATAAGCTTTATGTGAGAAAGACCATAAATTTACTTTTATTACAGCTTTGAATGGTTTAAATGGCTCTCTAGTAGAGTAAGAATGAAGATATTTTCCATGTTAGCTATGCCATATTTCAATTCACACTGTAAAAATAATTTTAAAAATATTTTTTGTTAGCTGGGGCAACAAAGTAAAACCTCCTAAAAATACAGTAATTTTCCACAATTAAAATTAATTTTTAGGTTTTTTTTCCTTATAAGCCTGCATGTGTTATTAAATTAAATTTTAATATTACTTTTAATATTTAATGAAGGATATTTATGTGTCTTTAAAAAGGCTGTTTATATATAAGAAATGTAAAAACCTCTGTTACTATAAAACAAATCTGTTATTAAACAAATAAATCTGTGTCAGATTACAAAATCAATACTTTTTTCCCGTTCTCACAATTTTTCAAAATCTAATTTTAAAAAACTTTAAAATACATGTTAAAATAACAAACATTATATTTACTTGAGTATTTTTTTATTTAATTGGTAATTAGCTGGTACTTAGATGTGTAAAAACAATGAAATTACCTACAGCATGTAATAAATGTGACAACCTATCTAATACATTAGAAATAACAAATAACATGTAAAATTACAGAACCAATACTTCCTTTTTTATTGTCACTATTTTTATCAAATGCTATAAAATATTAAATATAACATTGACAGTACTAAACCTGAATTTACTAGTTTCCTTTTTTAAATAAAGAGGAAATATTTGTGAATTTCTCTTTTAATGTAAAAAAAAACATTTTCCTGTACTATATTTTCATATTGTTATTTTTTAAATTTATGTTTTAATGTTATTTCACATTAGACTTTTAAATTCACAGTCTATATGAGTAATTTCATTGACTTTTTCATGTATTTCAAAAATAAGCACAAAAATCTGTAGAATAAAAAGGAAAAATTCAACTAAATATTTTACATTGCACTCTTATCAGACATAGCATTGCCATTTCTATTCCTGTACACACTGACCCAGTTAATGTCTCCCACCAGCAGCTGTCAGACGTGAAATTTAATGTTATATTCAAACCTACAACAAACAAACAGAGAACATACAATAGCTTGTACATCCTCAGCAGGACAGCGTTATCCGATTTCCCATCTGGTTTAATGTTAACAGAACAACGGCTGCAGGCTGAGGAAGTTTGTTGGAAAGTAACACCAGCAAATGATTGCAGTTTAAGACCTTTTAATATAATATTACAGCTGAGGAGGACACATGAGCTCTTCTGTGAAAAAATTACTGTCTCTTTTCTGATTCGGTGAAGAAGCAAGACGACCATCGTGGGAACTTGTTGAAAAACGACTGAGAAGGAAGCAAACTAAGACGCCTTGCGGTTGTCAGTGATTGAGATTAAATTTAGATTGTGCCAGTATTTAAGTATCTATATCCTCATGAAGAACATCAACGCTCAGACTGACATGCTTCAGCTGTCTGCTGGAGGAACATGTTTGGTGAACTTCCGACCCCTGAAGCTGAAACCAGGCCGCCGAGCTTCTTTCAGAGAAGCTGCGCTATAATTCAGTGTTGAAGACAGAGTTCGCGTCACGAGTCGAACCTGCACTGTAAAGATAATCTCCTGAATCAGCAGTCAAGGTCAACAGCTCTGGTAGCTTCAAAGAAAGTCACATTTCATACGCTTGACTCCCTCAAAACATCTCCTGAACTCATCGACCCGCAACTCTGTCTGATTACAGGAAAATCTCAATATGAAAACAGCAAAATTCAACTTGATGTTTTGTATTCCTGAAGAGGAAAAAGTTAACCCTCTGAGCCCCTGTCATGTTTTTACTCACTGTGGGCTCATTTTTCACCACAATATAAAATCCTGCACCTTGATAGAAACAGCACAACTATGATTAGAAGTAGAGAGAACTCAAACATGTCTCTTATACAGTTTGATACAGTTTTAATGCCATAAAGCACCAAAAAAGAAAAATGGAAATTGAATTTCTTTGATCATTATTGAGGAGAAAATGAGAGAAAAGCGTAATCAAGGGCCCACTGGAGTTACAAACACTGAACAAAAATATGGCAGCTCTACATACTGTAGATATTTAACTATTTACATTTTAAAATTCTGTTTCCATACATGTCTCCTTTATGCTCTGTGTAAACATTGCTTGCAGTTAATCCGAAAACTCCCTGTATTTATGTCACATGACTGTTGGTCACAGCCGAATCATCTATACTTTCTCAATTGCACCAATGAGTTCAGAATTTTTTGTTTTTGTGTAAATAGTTCATTTTTGGCAAAATTTTAAATGTAGAATAAAGTGATATTGATGAACTATCTTGATATTAAGCTTAGTTGCACATGTAGAGTTCAAGGATCAGTGGAAACTCTTCCCGTTTTTCCATTTTTTGACTCTGATAAATGGCGTAATTTTAGTGATATTTTAAATAATAACATGCCTTTTAACCATGCTGGTGGGTTTGGGGGTTCAGAGGGTTAAAATGTCTACTGAAGAAGAAGAAGAGGAGGAAGTGGAGAAAATCCTTACCTTGTTGTAGTAATGAAGCTGGACTGAATGCCACTGGCCATCGCTGACTCCACCTGGGATGTAGGGAGACACCGTGGTCTTCGTCTCACCTGGATGACAAGAAAAGGAAGAAATGAAGAAGAAGAGAATGACGAGAGGAGAGGAAAAGGTTGTGGAAAAGTAAGAGTAAGGAAGTGGAGAACAGAAGAGAGATGAGAAGGCCAAAACAGGAGAAATAAATGAAGTAATAAGAGAAGAAGAAGAGGGAAACATCAATTATCAGATGTAATATAAATGATTAAAAGCAAGACTATGCAACTCTGTAGAACAGTGGATTCAAGAGGAATGAACGAAACCACAATCAGGAAAACAATCGGCTAATAAAAGCCTCAAAAGTGAAGAATCAAACTTAGGTTTTCTGGAAGTTCAATTTGAAAATGTTAGATGAATAACACAATATAACGTAATATTAGATAATAATTAACACGCTTTTGTACATGCAAGGTGAAGTAGTTTTCTTATTTTGCCCAGTCAAAGTGAACATTTGAAAATTATTGTATTTTATGCCTGCCTTAACAATAAGAGTCTGCATAATAATATGTTTATTACATTGCAGGAGGAACTTGATATTCTCTGTAATTAGGTGCATTTATTGGTATTGGCCAAAATTAGTTGAAAAAAATGGGATCCAACGTTAGTATACCAGTAAAGTGAGCTGTGAAAGTGAACCCCAAAGTACATTTCATTTGTTCTAAATCCATCTTTTTATTGCTAAAAACACTGTGATTTATGCTCTTAGAAATTCTCAACCGTATCCCACAGCTTATTGATCAGTTACCATTAAACAAACTGTGTCCAATATTGACAAACCGCACAAATACAAACACACAAAGACCATAAATCACCTTCTGGGAAAATCCTGCTTTAACCTGCTTATCAATGACCCAAAGTGAGAAGATTGCAGAGGCACAATGGCGACAGATTTACTGAAGCAGTTACTGTGTTTGTGGAAGGCAGGGGCAGCCTGAGCACAAATCCACTCACAAGCTGTGAGTCTCAGGAAGCAGGGATGATGTCCCGCTGCAAAACGAATCAAACACTTTGCCTCCTCTCATTAACCGTGACTCAGTTAATTTGATGATTCATGCACTCAGCGTTTGGTCGCATTACAGTTTTTTGAAAGCAGAGACTTGGCTTCTCTCCCGAACGGGCTTCACCCGACATAATGACATCGGAGCGGATTCCTCCCTGTGCGGTACCATGGGAAAGTAGAGCTGCTCTGACAACAACAGCCCCAAGACCGGGTGTTTGATCTGCCCTTCGACAGTTGCCAGTTTTAACAAAGATGGAGGGTGTGTTTGCCTGCGCTTCAGTGAATATGCATGCGTAGATTTTTTTTGTTGCACGGAGAAAAAGTGTTGTGTTGCTCGTGGGCTTTAGCGTGTGCGTGTCTGCGTGTTGTCGGGGTGTTTTTTTTTTTGGCCACTTTAGTGTCTGTTTCATCATTAATCAGTCTGGCAGCGGCTTTAAAAAAACACACCCATTCTTCTGACACAAATGATCAAACTCTGGTACATTAGAACACACAGCTTTGTCAAAAGAAAGCACACTTTGATAAGAGCTTTTTAGCTTTCTGAAAGTCACTTTAGATAAAACGCACTTATACCTGAGTTAACGTGATTACAATAGCGCTGATAGCTGATATGTGGCATAAATTACACACTTGTTTCATGTAGCAATGTGAGAAAACACAGGATTTCCCTGTAGCTGACTTGCACTCATAAAGATTTATTCATTCTAAAATGATTGCAGTGGTTTTATAAGAAAGTGAATCTGCAGCAAAAGTAAAAAATTGATTTTAAACAGCTGTTTCTCATATGTTGTAACACTAGCAAAGGCATCCAAAATAGTTTTTTGTTTTCCCTTGAGGTGTTGACTGAAATGGTCAAACAAACTGGTTATATTGGATTCTGTAGTGCAAACTATTGCCAAAGCAGTGCCTGTTTATGGTCAAGATCATCGTTTCTGTCATTCTGATGAAATATTTTGTTCCTTTCACAATCGAATCTTCATTTTGAGTGTTTCTTGCTGATTTTGGTGTGCACATTTGGAGTCTGGATGTTAAAAAAAACATATGATTTTGACGTAAAGAGGATCCAAGAGCACTTATATTTGACTAAATGATGTTGTATCAGAAAGACTTTACTTGAATAATAGTCATGGAAAGCATGAATTATGTGAGTTTCTCTTCCTGTCAAGCAGCAAAAAAAAAGATGTAGCAGGATGGGCTAATGCTGAGTTAATTTGCCCTACTTCACACAGAGCTCAGTTTTGAGGATAAAACACTTGTTTCCTTCCAAAACCGCTAGTTTCTCTTTTATTTTTAAGTGTGTAAAACAGATGCTTTCACAAAGTACATGCTGTTTCATGCAGTTTGCATACAATTAGGAGGTCCGATTTCTCATAATAATGCACCTTAAGCCGTGATGATTGCAGTTTTTTGTGCAAAATGAGCTTCGCATGAGACACAGTGACATATGTGTGGGTCAGAATGGCCAGAAAACTTGCAAAAACTGTTAAATCGGGCCGCATGTAATAGGACATCCAGGAACATTTGGCATACTCCATTCACGTACTCTGTATTGAGCCATACAAAATCTTTTTCTGTGTACTATATAGAATGGCAATATGGATAGTGGAATGCACTCAATATGTTCAATTCAATTCAATTTTATTTATATAGCGCCAATTACAGGTCAAATTGTCTCAAGACGCTTTATAGAACCCATATGAATTGAACCCCCAGATCAGCCCTAAGGTGACAGTGGCAAGAAAAACTCCCTTCTAACAGGGAAGAAACCTTCAGCAGAACCCGGCTCTTTATGTGGGGGAACCATCTGCTGCTGGCCGGCGGGTTGAGAGGAACAGAAGAGGTAGAGAGGTAGAGGGGACTGTTGTGCAGTCCTAATACAATGGCAGAAAAACACACTACATGGGGCCTCACCTCCAGAGAAAGTGAGCTGAATCTGCTCGCCGATGATCTCCAGAGCGATGAAGTCGTGCTTCTCGTTGAACCTGCCGTTGTAGAGCAGCAGAGCGTTTCTTTCTCTGGTAGCAAACCTGCAGAAACAGACAAACACACAAACCATTCAGATTCAGCTGTTTTTCTTCGTGTATCCTGTCATGTTTCTGAGCACCTTTCCAACCTCAGCAGAGCCGGACTGCTAGGGTTGAAGACCTCGCAGAGAGCTTTACGACTGAAGAGCTCTTGAGGAAAAGTCAGTTGGAAAGGAAAGGCAGGATGTATAGAGCCGGCGGGCCGCCGAGAGGAAACGGTTCCTCTGCTTTAGGTGATGCATGAGCGTACGAGAAAGAGGGACAAAGACATGGAGAATGAGTTTGATGAATTCAGCGCTGCTTCTGTGTTTGTACTGTAAGGTGAGGGCAGAAGAGTCAGCCGACAGATGCCAGCGAGGGCAGGAGGGCAGGAAACCAGGACGGCTGCAGCCAAACACCGATAAGGGAAACTCATCACACAGCCTTTCCTGTTTTCACCGCTGCGAACCTTTCTCACCGTCGATGAACTCGCATTATCAAACCCCATCTTACACATTACTGCTAATGAAACAAGCTGCAAAAGCCCTTTTTTCTCCTCATAATATTTACAAACTGGAAGAACCGGGATTATTCCACCTCCAGTGGTTTCACTTTGTTGGTGAGCGTGAGAAGCAGCACACCTCATGAAGCTCACATGCCGTGTGTGTTACCGTCTTTCTATTCGCTGTTAAATGTGTGTCTGCATGTGGAGGCAACTGAGACACAATGGAAAAGTGTGCTCGTCTCGGCACGCCCCGGCTGACACACTTTAGCTCAGTAACCTCAACTGTGTTTAAATTAGCATTTACTACACAACGCCAGATGTACCACAGTTAAAGATTACTGGTGCCACAAGCCTAAGAGCAGCAAAGTTATACATTTTATAGATTTTTTAGCATTCTCTTTAAATTTTGAGAGAAAATACTATTGAATTCTCACAGGCTATTTCATTTCCTAAGAGCAATATTTGCCATTTTACAGTGTTTCTCGACAGCTATGTAAGACAATTATATAAGAAAAGCATTTGTTGGTGGCAGAAAAAATGAACTTTACATTTAACTACTGGGGTTAAATGTGTTTGTTTTTAAAGATGTTTTTTAAATGGAGTTATTATTAGATAATTTTGTTCTCTTTGGCTAGCTTTAGCTGCTAAAATATGCTAGGGTTCGGTCTAAACAAAAGACCAGGAAGCCTGGGTTTGTCGTAATCATTTTTTAGAAAATTCCGAGTAACTTTGTGTGCTACATTTTTAAATCATGGTAACCTATATAGGTACGCAACATGTGAGAACAGAAAGCTCAACAATCCAAACTTTGGTATTTAAAGATATTTTGGCATCTAGAGGTAAATATGGACCGTATATAAAGATGGACGAGTGTTTTACGATGTCACCCAACAGTTTCCTGACTCCTCCTAAATCCTGTTTTATCTAAAAATGACTGTTATGACAAAGAGGTGGAGTGTAAGTAGAGCTGAAGGGGACCTTTTAATTGAAGTGGCCACCCTCTTTATTCTGAATAAAGTTAAGCCTTCATACAATCTAAATGGGTGAGTTATATAAACATTTTCCCCTAAAACAGCTGTCATGAACAAGAAAATTAGTCATAGAAAATAAAATAGTTTTTTGTACCAGGCTGTTATCATGATTATTTTAGCTACAAATATACATATTTTAACATGGACATCTATGGGGATTGACTCACTTTTGGACCCAGCCTCAAGTGGCCATTCGAGGAACTGCAGTTTTATCACTCCATTTTTCAATTAGTAAAGTATTAAGAGAAGGAAGAAGGAAGTAAGGTATAAAACTACTTACGTGAAGGAGACGGTGAAGTGGAACCTTTGTCGCAGGCCTCTGAAGGTGATGAAGGACTGTCCGGGGAAGCTTCGGGTTGTCATCTCACAGTAGGGCTTCTCGAACTCCCCTGGCAGACACTCGCACATGAAACCACCCGCAAGCCGGTTGATGCATTTGCCGCCATTCTTACAAACCCCAGGAACACATCGGTCTGATGACGCATTCAGCTCACAGTGCTCACCTACCAAAATAACGGCAAAAATTTCGTTTAACACAATTTCTAAGTTACGCTCCATGTGTTTTACTGAATGCATGCTTGAATGGGTGACATCTTCAGACCTTATTTGTACATTCTAAGATAACACTGTGCTGTCAGTATGTATGAGATGTGTATCTCAGTTGCAGTGCAATATAATATGAATGATAACCCGTGTTATCTCAATGCCTTATCGCTATTTTATCTGTTCGTTGAAGCAAGCTGTCCACCGTTGACTGAAATACTGACTTCGTGTCAGCTGTTTGGAATTCGGTTGTTTTAACAGGATGCTTTCGGTTATCAATCAAGCACACTTATACAACTGATTCATGCTTTCTTCTACTGAGCCTGCAGGTTGAACACAGCATTAAATTCTGTTCTTAAAGACCCCTTTAAAACAAGAAAGGCCATTGAAACATTAGCAACACTGACTGTTTATAGGCCTTTTCAGGGCAGCAAAGGTCTAAACCACGAGGTAATTTAGCCATATTTGGAAAGAAAAGAGAAGATGGGAGACAAAGAGGAGTAAGGAGAGTGGAAGGGAGAAAGAAAGAGAGACAGAAACCAAGAAAGAATGAAAGAAAAGCCAGGGATGAGACTCAAACATTCCTCCATTAAGTCCGATTCCTGGCTGAACTCAGGCTGATACCTTTAAACTGTACAAAGATCAGATAACGGCTGATCTGTTAAATCCTTTCTAGTATCACTCAAGCTCTGGGTTTAAGTAGTTACAGGAAAATATCTACTCTTAGATAAAGACATGGCATTCCGAGAGTTATTTTAGCCTTTGTGCTGTTTCACTTTCACGTGCGGCCACTTTAACAGTCCAACGATTCCCAGAATAACATGGAAGTGAACTTAGAGTGTACTTTATAAAGGCTGTAAGTACTGTGCAAGTTCTTTTAATTTACTGATGTGCAGCAGTTGTTGCAAAGAAGACATGCAGAGGGCGTAAGGAAATGTTGCATCTACTGTGCAGAGCATGAAATAAGTATCGGACAGGTTCGTCCAATGACTGACCAGCAGCATCAGTTACAACACAAGCCGGTCCAAACATCGATAAGATGCTTTGCTTGTCTTATGTTCAATTCAATCCAATTAAATTGTATTTATATGATGCCAAATCACATCAGAAGTCATCTCAAAGTGTCTCATATAGTGTGAATCAAATTTAAGCTTCCCTTTGACTGAGCTCCTTGGTGATATTAGGAAGAAAAACACTCTTTATTGGGAAGAAACCTTCAGCAGAACCAGGTTCAGGCAGGTTGGCAATCTGCCTCAAGTGGTTGGGGGGAGGGTAAAATGTAGACAAAACAGGATAGCAGGCAAAAAACTGAAAAAAAAAAAAAAAAAAACGCACAAGAACTAGTTCAGGCATGGTTGGACCTTCCAGAACACTAACTAACCAGGAGACGTTCTCTAATCAGTTAGTCATACTTTGGCTGCAGCTGTTTTCAAAGCAGACTGGTCTCCACGAGTTTGCCCTTCACTTGCTAACTGCCTAACTGTGGCTGCATGCCAATATCATGTTTATTATATTACATTATCTAATTGAGTCCTTACAGCAGTGGGTCCCTTCATGAGAAATTCCTCCTAAATGACCATCTGGACGCAGCTTTGTCCAAAACAAGCTAGATGGGCTCAAGCTTCCTGGCTCTGCCCATTGAAATTCCTCCACTAATACATCAGCAGATCTTTTTCTGTCTGTAATATTATTTGCGATAGGTGCCTCGGTGTCCCATGCAGTGTCGTGTGTCAACTTGCTGTCCAGACAAGATCTCTCCAACTCAGACTCCCCAACACCACAGTTTGGAACCAGCTAATGGCCCTTCTCTCTGCAGCATAATCCTTTTTTTTCGGAGGAGGAATTATAAGGATCTGTTTCCCTGTAATGTAGGAAACCTAAGGAGGACAGAGCGGGCCCCTGCTGTCATCATGCCTATAATGGCCCCTGATGGGCCGTGACTATCTCGAGTTGAACTGTGACCTTCAAAGAGGGGACAACGGGATGTAGGTAAAGGAAATATGATGGGTGAGAGCAGGAGATGGACATGGTCAGCAGGAGGAGAAGGCGAGAAGCCCTATGAGTGACAAAGGCAGGTATAATCAGGTAATTGCATCAGATAAGATAGAGGAAGAGAAAGAGAGGACGGAGGGAGAAGAAGGGATGAGGGCTGTCAGAAGCCGTCCAGGCTCTATTAGAGAGAGACAGAAGAGCGGAGACAGTCATTCAGGTATCAGATGTACGAGGGGGAAGTATGGGAGGAAGATCACTGGCATCGGGAAATATTTTTGCAAAGTGATTTGAATGGGAATGATGAAAGCTTCCAAGTCTGCTCATCGCTCATCTCCTGCATGAATGCTGTGCAGAGTCACTAGAACTCACAGCTTCCATGCAAAATTAGTGTAAAATCTAGATGTCAGGGTTATTCTGTGTTTACTGTTTAAGTAAACACATTAAGTGTGTATCTAAACCAAGTGTTGATCCATTTTGCTCCACATGAAATCCTTGCAATGCAAATATTTGGAATATTTTTAAAACTGCACTGTTTAAATCCATGTTTGCTAGTTAGCAAGCTTCGTGTAGCACTTTGCTAGTACACTGATGCAGTTTTGTACTACATGCTTGCATTTTTCTAGTGCATTTCTGCTTTTTTCTAGCAGGTTTTTATATTTTGCTAGTACATTCCACAGTTTTTCCTAGTGAATCTCTTCCTATCTTGAAGTGCATTTCTACATCTTTCTTGTGCATTCCCCAGTTTTTCCAGGTGCATTTTTGCATTTTACTTTTACATTTCTGCATTTATTTGTGCATTTCTACTCTTTGCCATTACATTTCTGTGGTTTGCTGGTGCATTTCTGCATTTTCCTAGTACATTTTTTTTTTTTAAACTTTTGCAAGTGCAATTTTACATTTTGCTAATACAATTCTCTGTTTTGCATGTGCATTCTTGCTTTTGCTAGTTCAGTTCGGTGTTTGACTAGTGCAGTGTAGCATTTCACTAGTGTACATATGCATACTGCTAGTACAGTTGTGGTTTTCTAGTACATTTTTGCATTTTCCTGGTAAATTTTTGCTTTTTCCAGTACATTACTGCATTCTTCTGGCGCACTTTTGCTTCTTTACGAGTGCATTTCTGCATTATACCGGTGCATTGCTACATTTTGCTGTATTATTGCATTTTGCCAGGGCATCGTGCTTGTGTTAAACTTATTTTAAACCAAATGTCAATTAATGTTTATCTCATAAGCTTATGAGCCAACACTATATTACACACTGTATTATTATTACTTAGTGCTTCAGGAAATGTGTGACCAGTTACCACTTTGCACACACTGTGCACACAATCTAATATTTACTTTCCTTTATTATCGGTTTTGGTGTCCACCATCTCCTAAGGGAAGTATATGATTGGAATACTCGCCCTTCACTAACCTAGTCTGTCTGCTTTTCACTTCTGGACATTTGTGTTGGAAACATTTTTCATGCTGCATCTGGAAGCAACACTGATCATGGCAAAGAGAATAAACCAAAGCTGTGAATTTGTGGAAGGACGGAAAGCCAAAATAAAGACGAGCTGAAACATGTTAACACACTCTCTAGAACTGCATTGGTGAGAATTATCTGGATTTGGCATTACAAGTGATTCCTTTCACATTACACATTATTATGTTGAAACTGGGATCAGAAGAATATTGATCAAAGCAGCTTTAAATCATAGCAGTGACTGGTCTGTTGAGTCAACACTTTGGCACTGAATTATGGGAATTACCAGAGAACTTGGTTACATGCCAATAATCTTTATCGATCCCAAAAACCTGTTTCACATGGTCTTTTTCTCAAAGGACAATGATAAATGAAGGAAAGGTTGACACAACAGACATGGGTATTTCATTTTTCACTACAAATATTCAGAATCTTAAGCAACAATGTCACCAAAGCTAAAAGGGTTAAACATTACTTGAGACAAACCTGGTCTGACAAGTGCAGTCTGCATTCCTCTGTACAGCAATAAATCTACTGTACTGTTCTGTATGTGTGTGCAGATGGCTGTACCTGCAGCATTACAAAGCGCATTTTACCTTCCTGCACTGGGGTCGACCTCAAGCTATAACAATAGGTGGTGAGAGCTTTACAACCTGTCGGTGCAGTTTGGCACTTTTGCTCAAGTTATTTAAACCACTGTCACAAAGGATATGAGCCTTTGCACTTGTTTACAATACACCAGTGTAGTTTTCACTGTAAAAATATCCTCTGTGGTATACATTTATGAAGTAGTCTGGGGTGTATGCCTTATAGTTTAGGTATAAAGGCAGTCTGAGTGCTTCTAAAGGTCAGAAAAGTTTTCCTATATCTCCATTATAACTCACCTGTGAAATCTTCCAGACACTCGCAGGTGTATCCTCCCTCTCGGCTGCGACACTTCCCGTTGTTCTTGCAGGGTCCTGAGTAGCAGAGGTCGATCTCAGTTTCACAGTAGTCGCCGGTGAACCCGACCGGACAGCGGCAGCGCAGCCCGTTGATGGGGTGGATGGGCCGAAACAGAACCGTGTTGGAGGCGATGAAGGGAGGAGAGCTGTCGAACTTCAGCACCGATACACACTTCATGTAGTTCTCACAGGGCTCCCTCAGGCAGATGTTATCGTCAAATGGCAACACCTGGAAAGAAGAAGAAATGATCATCAATAACACACATTTTTTTTTCATTTCTATAGTATGTAGACATGTTTATATGTGCACAATTACATTTAGTGTGCATCCTAACCAAGTGTTAAATATTTTTTCCTCATAAAACCCTTGCCAAATACGCCGATAGTTGGAATACTTTTAGAAGTGCATTGATTATGTCCATGTTAGCTAGTTGGCAGGCTTCTTGCCACACTTTACTAGTACATTGCTGCATTTCTGTAATACATAGCTGCATTTTTCTAGTGTAGTTCTGCTTTCTTCTAGTAAATTCCTGCATTTTTCTAGTGCTGTTCTGTGTTTTGGTACTCTATTCCTGCATTTTGGAGGTGCATTTCTTCATTTTCCTAGTACCTGAAATGTTTTCAGTTCTATAGTATTTAGACAAGTGTGTGCATATATATATGTGCATTTGTGTCTGTATGCATGTTACCTCCTGAGTCGATATCAGCCTGAGCAGAGTCCTGTTGAGGTAGATCTGCTCCTGCAGCTCCTCCGAAGGGAAGAACGTCCCTTTACCACCTCCAGGCTGCAGCGCTGAAAACGTAACGTTGAGGATGGATCCTTGAACGTCGGTGTCGTTTTGGATGTTGAACACAAACACGGCTTCCCGTCTGGTGGAGAGAATGGCCGCCACGCCGTCGAGGAAGAGGCTGAGCAGCGGCGAGAGGAAGCGCTCCTGGGACATGTTCTCCAGACGAACCGTGATGCTGTTGGTCAGCATGTCGTCGGTGATGATGGTGACTCGCAGCGTGCAGCTGGCGTAAACATGATGGAGGCCGTCTGAAAGGAGAAAAAAAGCACAATTTTACAGACTGGCACCTGCATATGGTAAAAAATGGTTGTAAAACAACAAATTTAAAGACAAAGGATATAAGGTTTTGAGAAAATCCTCAAACTAAGCAACAGTAAAATGTACACTGAGCCCTCAGGTATAACGAGCAATCAGAGGCAATCAAAGACAAGCAAATTTGTTAACAAACATTAAATCCACATGGGTGCTTATCAATAAAACAGAAGACGGCAACACGTAGCCAAGCACACATATACACACTTGGTCAAATATATATGTGAGGTTTCTGGGAATCAAAAGTAGAAAAATGTCTTTCACAATCTGCTATTGCAAAATCAAGACACCTACTCCTGTAAAAACAACAAACAGTAGACTTGTAGTACAACACAGTAGTAATGTAATTTACTGTAAACGTGTGTAAATCTCTTCACCTATCTGAAGACGAATGTGTTGTGTTAAGGCTTGTATAGACTCATGCTGTCTTCATCTGCTAATTTCACTCTGTATCTTCCATGCACAGTCTCAGTCTGTATAATATTTGCAGCATTCAAAAGATTTTTGAGACTAGAGCTACAATGATTCTCATTTTATTAATTGATTAATTTTTTTTCATCTTTTTTGAAGACAAAAAGTAAGTACTGTCCGATTCCAGGCTCTCTAATGTGAATATTTTCTGGTTTCTTTCCTTTTTCATGACAGTAAACTGAATATCTTTGGATTGTGGAAGAAATAAGATATTCAAGAACATCATCTTATCCTGACTGACATTTTTTCACCACTTTCTAACATCTTATTGACCAAACAGTCAATTAATCTAATACATAATTGACAAACTTATTAAGAATGTAAATATCTGTTATGTGCAAAATTAAACTATGAAACTGTCTTTTTGGTAGCAGATTTTGTGGTAAGTTTTTTTTTATGGTACAGGTGGACAAAAGCAGGCATTTTATTTTTTATCAGCTAAAATGACAAGAATCACTGTCAGATTTTATTGGCAATACATAGCTGGCTAATTAACCACCATTTGGCTGGCTTTTCCATGTTTCTGTAAAAAGACACCTACAAATAGCAGAAAAAGAACCATAAATCAGTTCTAATAGAACTGTTAGCGGGCCTAGGACTGTTGTGGATTACAAATCTGAGCTGAAATATTGGCTGTCTGAAGCCACATTGGTTGGACCCAGTCCCATCTCTTCTCCACTGCTGCCTGACAGCTTGACTTGTTTGCTGTGTAACACTTTTGCTGCTAGATTGAGTTAAGTCGCTGCCACTCGGTGTAGATTCAATCTGATTCAAGCCTCGACTGGGAGTAATTAGATCAGTGTTGGATTTCTGCCCCCAGGGGTGCCGGGTCTGCTCTCATACCTACTTCTGGCACAACTGTAAGCTCTGGTGCCCCTATGGAGGGAAAAAACACAGGAGGCTATAGGCTGCAGAGGACTCCGGCTGAGTGAAATACAGCGGACAACAGGTGGTGAGGCCAGATGAAACTCGCAGGGGGGAATTATACTGCTGAAGCATTGCAGGGAGACGGTTCAGATTGCACAGCTTATATATGTGTGGGTGGGTTTAGGGGTGAAGGGGTCGCGGTGAGGTTGGATCACAGGTGCCCTGTCAGTCTTAGACGTGGATGAGGCTATTTCTCAGGACCCTCCTCACAGTTACTAAAACAGTCAGTCAGACAGAAGGGTGTGGACAGGACGGCTCATCAGGCTAACCGCTAACCAGACTGGAGGTCAACTCCAACTACAACCAACTACAAGTAACTTATCTTGTCGGTTCCTGAAGACATTCTACCTTCATCCAAAAGGGTTCTTTAGTTCTAAAGAACCAGAGGATATGTGAAACGTCTTCAAGAACCGAAAAGATAAGTTCAGTTGTTGAACCAAAAAGCAAATAAGTCCAGTTGCTGAACTGGACTTCTGTTTAAGGTTCTTTAAGACATTTCATCTCTCATTCAAGAGGCCTCTTCCGCTATGAAGAATTGGATGAGAGGTGAATCGTCTTAAAGAACCTAAAAGAGAGAGGTCCAGTTGCTAAACCTGAAAGAGAAGAAGTCCAGCTGTTGAACAGGAATTCTCTTTTTAGGTTCTTCAAGATATTTCACCTGTTATTCAAGAGGCGTCTTTGGTTCTATAGAACTGGAAAAGATGTGAAACATCTTCAATAACAGGGAGATAATTGCATTTGCAGAACTGGAATTCTCTTTTAGGTTCTTGAAGACGTTTCACCTTCATCCAAGAGTTTTTTTTTTCAGTTCTAAAGAATCAGATGAGAAGTTAAATGTCTTCAAGAACCTGCAAGAGAAGTCTAGTTGTTGAACTGGACTTCTCTTGCAGGTTTTTGAAGATGTTTCACCCGTTATCCAAGTGGCTTCCTCAGTTCTAAAGAACCTGATAAGACATGAAACATCTTCAAGAACCTAAAAGGGAAGTTCAATTCAGCAAGTGTACTTCTATTTTAGGTTCAGCAATCAGAGGTTCTCTGTTACGTTATTGAAGATGTTTCACCTGTTATTCAAGAGGCTTGTTCAGTTCTAAAGAATCCGATGAGAGGTGAAACATCCTCAAGGACCTGAAAGAGATGTCCAGTTCAAGTCTTCAAGTCCAGTCACGGAACACAAAAGAGAAATCCATTTACTGAACTTGACTTCTCGTTTAGGTTCTAGAAGATGTTTCACATTCATCTAAGATGTTATTTCAGTTTTAAAGTACCAGATGAAAGGGGAAAAGTTTTCAAGAACCCAAAGATGAGTCCAGTTGCTGAAATGGACTTCTTCTCTTTCAGGTTTTTGAATATATTTCACCTCTTATCCAAAAGGCTTCTACAAATCAAAAGAAAAATCATTGAGAACCTAACGAAGAAGTCCAGCTGCTGAAATGGACTTCTATTTCAGGCTTTAGAAGACATTTTGCCTTCATCCAGGAGCCATCTTCAGGTCTAGAGACCTTGATAAGAGGTGAAATGTCTTCAAGAACCTAAAAGAGGAAGTCCAGTTGCTGACCTACACTTCTCTTTTAAGTTCTTGAACATGTTTCACCTCTTATCTAAGAAGCTTCTTCAGTTCTAAAGAATCAGATTCAAGGTGAAACAAGTTCATGAACCTACAAGAGAAGTCTAGTGACTGAACATAAAAGAAAGGAAGTCCAACAGCTGAACTGGACTTCTCTTCAGGCTCTTGAAGACGTTTCACCTCTTATCGATGGGAGGCTTTTCCTTTCTAAAGAACTCTATGAGAGGTCAAACATCTTCAAGAACTTGAAAGAGAAGTCCACTTCAAACCTTCAAGAACCTAAAAGTCTAGTTCAGCAATTGAACTCATCTATTAGGTTCTTCAAGATGTTTTACCTTCATCCAAAAGGCTTCTTTAGTTCAAAAGAACCAGAATGAGATGTGAAACATCCTCAAGAACCTTAAAGAAAAGTCAAGTTGCAGAACCTAAAAGAGAATTCCGGTGTTTCTACCGAAGCTCCGAAGTTCTGACCTGGATGACTGAGACAGACAGCTCCAACTATACTAGGATTAATAACTCACAATACGAAGCAGCATGAAGGTTCAGTTACTTTCATGCAGCTGAGGTACTGCTAGTTTAATCCTGCAGGGACGTATAAATCAAGGTGCAGCCACACACAAAAACGCAGACTCAGATTAACCGGTCACTCTGCAGGACGGTGACATTAAGCAGCAGCTGTGGTATACTGGGCTACAGTAATGTGCTGCTCATTCAACACACTGCCAACACACAGAGTATGTGTTGGCCACTGTGTTTATTTCTCTACAGCGCTCAACACCTGCTTCTCACCGTGAGACTCCGAACACAATGTTATCCCACTTGCTGTCAGACATCCATCACCTGGCACACTTAAACACACACACATCCTGCATGGACTCCATACAATGAAGCAGGGAAATTATACTGTATAGAGTCGCGATTTAAGAATTAAATTCATGCACACTCAAGTCAAAACATAACACCAATCACATCATCGAATGAACTGTGAAACCAAGTAGGTCCTGACACAATCTGTTCCCACTGAGCCTAATGAAACATGTCAGTATAACTCTGCAGCATTCATTCACCTTTTAATTCACATTTATAGAATCTTACTCCACATGAAAACACACAAACTACACAGTAAAAGCTATGCTAAGCAGTCCGTTAAACACTCACTGACATGGAACACCTATTCTTTCGAGGTGTTTTTTGCTCACTGCAGGCGCACTTTTGACTAAAATATTAAGTCCTGCGCCTAAATGGAAACAGCACAACCATGACTAGAGGTAGAGAAAACTCAAAATCATTTTGTGTGCAGTATGACGCAGGTATAATGCGATAAATGAGAAGCAAAAGTTCCAATATGTTGGCAATTTAACTTACTAAAAGTGAAAAAAAATGGAATCGATACGTTCAACATTTTTTTCTAGTACCCACAGATGTTCCAAAAACTTGACAAAAGAGATGACTTCACATTGTCTAGATAATTCATACTTTAATTGAACACCTTTCTCCTCTCTGTTCTGTGCAAACACAGCCTGCAGTTCAGCCGAGTAAGCTTCAGATATTTTTTTGTCATGTGACTGTTGTTATCAGGTGAGTTGTAAGATTTGATTGTTGCGTTATGGAGTGCAGAATTTTTTGTTTTTGACAGAATCTGTTAAGTAGAAACTGTTTTTTGTTTTTTTTTTTAAATAAGACACTTAGCATAAAGTGATTTTGATGAAATATCAAAATTTTAAGCTTTGATTTGGATTTTTCGACAGGATGGCAAAGTTCGAAAGCTGAAAATCTATGACAAGTGGTGTAATTTGGGTGATTTTTTAAAGCATAAATGCCTTTATAAAGCTATTTTAGAGTGGAAGGGATCTGAAGAGTGCTGTATGAGCATGATATTTTATCCAAATATCCAAAGACAAAAACAGTCATTAAAACCTGAAAAATTAGACTTTTTATGAGGCTGAAATCGCATTAGCTATTCAATCATGCAGCATTAATTGCAATATGAGCAATGTGTCATGCAAAAGAGTAAGGCAGAGGCACTTAAATTTACAACGGACTAAACGAAATGATATTTTAGTCTACAAATCCATTTACAAGATAGTTGTTTGTTTCCTTTCTCTTTCCAGGGACATCCCAGCCCTCACTATTTATAGAGCCCACCAACTGCTAGCATGGGATCACACACACATGCAGAGGATGGGCTGGACCATGGAAAGGGTGTGTCGCTGGGAGACACCATGGAAAAAAACATTCCCTGAGTGCAATAATGCCACTTCACACACACATACATATATGTAGGCACCAATGAACAGACACGTATAGGTTTAACAGGACTTACTGCTACAGAACGTTTAAACCCTCTGAACCCAATGACCTGGCAGGGGGTTTGAAAGCATGTTCTCTCTTTCAAAAACACCAAAATTACACCATTTATCACTGGAATTTCAACTTGGTTACCAACTTGTTTACCTGTAAGATGTCGTTACATTGGAGAAATTGACCAAATCTAAGCTTAAAATGGTGATATTTCAACAAGATCATGTAATTCTGCAAGTCTCATTTTAAAAATTGCTTTAAAAAAAAAAAAAAAATACACTATTTGCTCTAACCAGGCTGCAAAAAACCCCAAAAAATGCCACTTCTCACGGAAACTGTGAAGCCATTACTGACTCCACTGCAACTAACATCCATGCAACAAAAATCCCAGGACTTCTTGGCTGAACTGCAGGATGTGTTTCCACACAAGGAGATAAAAACTATAATAGTGTATACAAAAATTGTAAAGAAATTCTGTGTGCCTCAGTACAACTGTGAAGCTATCAGTGATTCCTGACACTGATGACACAAATTCAAGGACTTTTAGGTTGAACTGCAGGCTGTGTGAAGGCAAGTATAGAATCATAAAAATGTAAGTAAAAAAACTGAAAATATATATCATATGTGAAGCCACCATTTGTTTCCAGTATTGGTAACACCTGTGGGAACTTGGAGAAAATAGTGGACACAGCGATTGTGATTTTGTTTTCCATTTTTTAAAAATAAATAACGAAAGAAATTCACCTCTAGTTGTTTCCGTATTCAATGATTCATGGCTTTTTAACTGTTTTACACACTGCACAGAAGCCACAGGTTTCTCTGCTTCTAGCCATGGTTGTGCTGCACATTGTTGCTTGGTGAATTGTTAATTAACTACACACATCGTCTTATCTCAATTAGCTGACAAAAATCTGCACTGTTGGCCGTCCCTAATAATGAAACCAACACATTTTAGTCAACATTATGACTCAATTATTGCACTTTTACAGCCTTACAGCACCAATAACACAGTGAAAGAAGAGTCAAACACATTAATTGGATTGGCTACTTCAATTTAAGCACTATCAGCACACAAACTATGTGTTCCCAGTGATTTGCAGTTGTATTAAGGATTGACAAACTAAAGGCGGCATATCAGCGAGCCACACATTCAGCGGGCTGCAGTGCAGGTGCTGAAGGCTGCGACGGTGATAAGAGCTGTTAATGAGCTGTGAAGCAGGCAGCACCGGTGACACACTTGTGTTTGTGTATCGGGACAAATGGCCGCACACTTACAAACGCGCACAGACGCACATAAAATGCTAATATGTGTCGATAAAGTGTCGGCGTTCTTCCCTAACCGTGTTGTTCTCACTCCGTCTGTGGTTTTTGGTTGCTGAAACCAGCCCAGACCGTTGACACACATTGCGGCCAGCTGTTGCCGTGAGTGACGAGCACACACAGCAGTTAACAACGCACAAATCTGGAGGCACGCACTTAAAACATGCATGCAACATATGTGGGCCGATATCCAGCCTTCCAACAGAAACAGCTTCACTTTCAGGCACAGTAGCAGCATTATCGAGGTTGTAATCATCTGTAAAAGTACAGCAGTTTGCATTTATGTGCTACAGAGACACAACTCTGGTGGCCGCCCTCCTCCCAAACTCCCCGGTGTAAAACCAACAGCAGTGTTTGGTCAGTTAGCGAGAGGGACGGTCTGTAAAACGGCAGAAAACAAACAAGCCATCTGTAGCTGCGGCAGGTTTCAGAGAGGTGACGAGCCCACCAGAGAGACGCACAATTTACGCCTTTGACACACAACTCCTGTCCCCCTAAAACCCCCTGAACGATAGAATACAGGCTCTATGATGACAGAATGCTGCTTTTTTAAGTTTAATTTTAGTGACACATCCTAGATTTTAATTATTTTTACTGTTTGCTGTATGTAAAAGAGATCCACAAACCAAAAAAATCATGGCTTTGACTTAATTATTATTCATTATTATTATTATTCATTCATTCATTACACTGTAAAAACAAAATAAAATTATTGAAAAAATCTGGCAGCAACAGTGTCAAATTGAAAAAAGATATGCAAAAAACAATGGAGCACTGTATTGTTCAGAAGCTGTATAAAATGACATATATATTTTGAAATAATGGTATTTTTTAGCAGATTTAATTACAGTAAAATTGTGTATTTTTTAGTCACACATTGCAAAAGAATACATTATTATTTGAGTCTGTTCTGTAATTTTAATAGATATGTGTAATTTAACAAAACAGGGAAAATCTGTAAAATAACAGTTTACTTTGTTTTTTTACTATTTTCAGTTCTTTAAAATACATAACTTTTCATGAAACTCTGCAAGTTTATTGTCAAATGATGTAAAACAACAAATTAGCATGAATAAAAATACCAATTTTGATGTTTTTCTTTGCAGTTAACATGTAAATTATGAGCTTTCGTCTGTTGTTTCAGTAGTTAAATTAGTAACGTAACAGTTATTTGTTCATTTTAACAGTGTACATGTACATTGGTTTGCCAAAAAAGTGATCTGTAGTAATTATTAGGCAGCTAAGTACTGTTGAAGGAAACCTGCTTTCTAATGTGAGTAGTGCATTTGTACGATCTAATAAGAGTAAATAAAAAAAAAAAAACACTGTAGCTGAACTGGTTTCTAAAAACCTTTTTTTTTTTTACAGTGTAACAAGTTAACTCCATCTTGCTGGTATTAATCACGACTAAAGAGAACAGAGAGCCGTTATAAAAGCAGGACGCCTCTTCGACGGGACATTATGAAAATTCTCTTTTCCATTTTTCACCCGGGAACATGTTTTACTGCTCAGTTAAAGTTTTACAGGAGAGCAGCCAGTGAAAACTCCCGACGGTCGGTTGCTTTTAAAGAGGAGCAGGAAACTCTCCATTCTCTCCCCCCTTCCTCTCTCTCTGCTTTTCAAATATTTGAATCAATACAAAGCCTGTAACCTGAGCGTCTCCCAGCCAATCACTGGGCAGGAATTCAACCGATAGCCCCACCCCTTTGGACACACCTGAACACCTTCGGCCTATCAGGAGGAGCAAACAAACACAGAGGTGATCCGACACACTGAGGGTTTGAATGGTGCAAGTTGGCAACATTCCTCCTTTATTCTTTCCGCTATTCTTCTCTTTCCAGCCCGTTAATAGGAAGCTCTGCCCAGAACAATAACTTCAACTCTGAGCTCAGTTATCTCCTTCATCTTCTTTTTTCCTCTCGTGTCTCCAATGTCTCGTTGCGAGCCCATTAAAACATTCGAGATTTTCCTCAAAGGAAGCAACAGAAACTGCCACCGTTCTGTTCGGACTCCAACAAGACGTCAAGTCTCATCTCCTTTTCTTTCTCGTGGCGACCAGCGCCAACATCAGATCACATATCAGCAGCCTGCAGACGCACCGACAGACATCCTGAATGGAGAGGGGAAATCACCCTGCAAAAAAACTGAAAAATCACTCAATCAGAGCTCCATCAATCAATCAGAAGAAGCCAAATCTGCAGAAATGAACAGTAATGTCAGAGAATGATAAAGGAGTGACCCTAAAATGGAAGAAAACTTACTTAGTTGCAATCACAAACTGTTTGTTTATAGCGTCTATAAGAATTTCCACAAACAGCGGGTTTGAAAGTCATGTTGTCTTCCAAAAAACACCAAAAATGACACCGTTCATCAGACAAAGAAACTATAAAAACAAAGAGAATCAGGGGATCTTCAAGTTTACAATGGTCCTTGAACAACTAATCTGTGTAATTCCATTAAAAAATGTATCCAAATCTAAGCTTTAAACTGTGATATTTTATTTAAATTGCATTATTCTACATGTTTCATTTAAAAATTCACAAAAAATATAGCATTTGTACAAAACTAAATATTCAATCCCCAGCAGAACCATGAAATAAGCAGCAAATCAGCTGTGACCAACAGTCACATGATGAAAAATCAGGGACATTTTTTGGTCTGAACTGGGTTGAACTGCAGGCAGTGTTTACACCAAGCAGATATTGTAAAATATCTGTAATAATACATGTTTTTGTCCCAGTACTGGTAACACCTGTGGGCTTGTTTTTCATTTTTGTAAAGTCTAAGACTTTCAGCTTTCGTTATTTTCTTTTATTAAAATTATGGCAGTATAATTTTTTAATAATGCACAAAATACATTTCTGAGTTCTCTCTATTTCTAGTCATGGTTGTTTTGTTTCCATAGAGGTGCAAGACTTTATATTGCACTAAAAAATGAGTCCACAGTGAGTAAAAATGTAGAAAATGAACAAAAAAAACACCCCAAAACTGCTTGGAGTCCAGGTGGGCTAACTTTGCAGGAAACAGTGGATCAGATGAATGAAATTATCCATTTTCCTCTGTATTTCTCCCATTGAAATATCAAGCACAGCTATAATTACAACCTAACAAAGTTTAGGTTTGCACCCACATATGTGTAATTCAAATGTAGCAAAGGCTTTCAAGGAATTTAATATAAAGGCAGATTAAGTGCATTTCTGTGTTGAAAGGTGCTTTTAAAGAACATAAACTCTATCACTTGACGTGGCACATGACAAGTTGTCATCAACAGAATATGGATTCTTGAGTTGCAGCCAAATAATTTGTTTTGTAAGATCACAGCATCATTTGACCATCAAAATCTAATCAATTCATCATTTAATGGACACTGAGCGCCAATTTTGAAGGACATTCTTCCAAGACAGTCCTGAGATGCTACATTAATGAGAACAGGCCAAACAAACAACTTAAAAACACGCCTTTTACCAGCTTGGAGGCCTAATAACTCCACTAATAGCAGCCTGAAGTGCTAATGTGGCTGCTTTCTGATGTGGCAGGTGTCGCTGTCAGATCCATTCACATGCTGTCACGCTTGTCAGATTAGCTCATTGTTTAAATCAGATAATGAAACATCAACAAATTGCAGCTCAGCATCCTGCTTGGAAATACATATGGAACATCCAGGGCAGCTGCTAGGAGTTCATTCAGTCGAGATTCCCTGCTAAATCACAAAGCTCGACCAATGAAAAGACAGTTTTAATAGATAATCTAGCATTATTGTGTTCCTTAAGCACTAATTTGCATTTTTGATACGACATTTTCTTGCTCAGAATTAGATAAAGTGGCTGACCTCATGTATGTCTGGTAAATGTGAAGCTACAGACCAGTTAGTATGAGAATATACAAGAAAAAAGTAAAACAACAGCGTTAAGTGGAAACTAAATCTGCTTACCAGCACCTCTAAAGCTGGCTAATTAACACCTTATATATTATGTGATTAATTCTGACTAATTAAGAAGTTACATGTTTTTTGTTTAATCTAATGTGTATGATGTAAAGGAACATTTTAAATTAAGAAAATAAGCATCAGCATTCTGACAAATATGTTTAAGGCTAAAATTGAACAACTTGACAACACTTTTAGCATCATTTTCCTCATATATTGATGTAATGATGTAAAGAAATGTTTATGCTAAGCTAAATTATGCTAAGCTAAGCTAACAGGATGCTGGCTATAGTCGTGTAGAGAGACAGCTTTAATTTTTCTACTCTAGCTCTCAGTACAAGAACAATATTATCACCAAAACTGTACAACTTCTCCTTCAAATAACTGCAAGTCAAGGTTTTGTCTGAAGAGAAGCAACTTTACGCTTCAAATGGATGCTAAAACTCAAGGACAGGTGGGAAACACCTCCCTGTTTTTGAAATAATAACGTTCGGTGTCAGGAGTGTTTCCCATGTTGCCATCGTAAAGTCTGTGTGTTAATAGTTTATCGTCAACATGACACCTGGCTGATTTCAAATGCGAACAGGGGTTAACCAAGGATGGATGATTAACCACAGGAATGCTAGAGGCAGCAGGTTAACAGACACAAACAGACAGATTTATGGGTTCTAAGGAAAAAAATATCTACACTGTAAAAAATGAACTCTCTTTAGCAGTTTTGAGCTGTAATATTTTGAAAAGTTATTTCACAGATTTTTCCTGTTTTGTAAAATTACAGATAATTACGTGTTTGCATTTTAACTATATAAAAAAATTGTAAATAATGTCCACATCAAAAATCTGTATTTTTCAGAAATTTACAACACTTGACCTTCAAATTACATGAAGTTTCTGATTAACTCTGGCTGCATATTGTGCTGCATGTGTGGCCGTATGTCATCGACGTAAACACTCAGCTGCTGCAGGCTAATTTCCCCACAACACCTGCAGCTCTCAGGGAGGCCAAACAAGCCTCCTTCCTGACCACTCCAGCAGGATTAGCTCTCCTCTTTTCCCTGTTTTCCACTTTCATAGAAGAAAAACACAAAAGATTCCTTTCACCCCGCCAGGCCTGAGCGAGGGGGGAGGAGTGTGGGTGAGGTCCGGGTGTTGGTGCGGGTGAGCCGGGCCTGTCAGAAGGATAACATCCCGACCACAGCCGGAGAACAGGTGGGATTACATGCAGGCTCGCTGACTGAACTGGGATCAGTGACTGGACCAATCAGAGAGCAAACAGGTGGGACGACAGCAGGGAGATACTGGAGGTTTGGACTCCCAAACACAAGCAGACTTTTTATATTAGAAAGAAGCTTTTCTTCAAGAGTAGAAGCTTCCTGCTTATCTGTTTATGGGCAAACCAAGTAGTTTTCTTTTGACTTGAGTCATGTAAACAGTAAAAAATGAATTTTTTTAAAATTATAGATAATGCGTTAAAAAAAATCACAGAACAAAGAATGTTAAATGTAAAAAAAACTAGCCAAAAATGAACATTGTCCACATCAATAATGTGTATTTTTACAAAAGATACTTTGTTCTTCTACATTTGACATTAGACTATATTTTATTGTATTTAAATGTGGAAAAAAATAGAATTATTTTACAGATATTTACTATTTATTTGAAAGAAAATTATGTCCATTGACATTTTTACTGTAATTTTACAGCATTTTCCTGTTTTGTTAAATTATAGACAGCAACTAAAAATAATGCAAAAAAAATAATAATTTACAGGTTGATTGTAAAAAAAAAAGGCCAAAACTGTGTATAATGTCCATATATAAAAAAAAAATTTAAACAATTGACCATTAAATATTTTTTTTTAAAAAAACTGTAGTAAAAGCAGCAAAATTATTACCTTATTTAATTTATTTTACAGATTATTTGTAATTTAACTATTTTACAGATATTTAATGTCAAGAAAAAAGGTATATTAGGGACAAAAAAAATGTAAATTTTTTTTCTGTTTTATTTAATTACAGAAAAAAATCATATGGAAAAAGTCTTGGTTTCCATGTTAACTGTAAAATAAAGTAAAGAAATGTACAGTGTCTACATCAAAAAAGTAATCTGAGAGATGGTAATTTTATTTATTTTAAATTTTTTTTTTTTTACAATATTTCACTGTAAAATTACACTTTCTAATTATATTTAAATCAGAAAAATCTCTCTATCATTTTATTTTATTTTACAGATATTTATTGTTATTAGCCCATAAAAGTTGACTGTAAAATTCCACTGTTTCACTGTATTTAAATTCACTAAAAATAGAACTATTATAGTATTTTGTATTTATTGATTTGCAAGCTTTACCCTTACTTTGTCTTGCACATATTTTTGAATTGATCAGTCTTATGACATGTTCAGCACTTTGGTCAACTCAGGTTGTTGTAAAACGTGCTGCATAAATATACTTGATTTGATTGAATATGATCAGCATCATAATTCAGTAATCTCCACTATATCAAACGCACCTTGTAAGAGGAATTATCTCGTTCGGAAAAACCCATTGCAGTCCCCGTCCAACTCTGCTTCAGGTCATGTTCAAACTGTACAAAGAATGTAGTGCTGTTTTCAGCTGCTTAGAGCCTGATAGTTTATCACTGTAGTGAACATGGCGAAAACAGATTTGTAGAAATGCTGTCAAATTGCTGACAAAACAGATGGTGGCAGTAGAGTGGCAATTCATTGTTTTCTTAAACTAAAGCGGGATGAGAAAGAACAACAACAAACAAGAGCAACAACCACAATGCTTTCGTGACTTTGTACTTGTGATTTGCTACTTTTCTGCGACTAGTCTGACTCATCGGGTGTATATTTCAGGTATAAGTCTGCTGTTTCTGCCATGCATTTCTCCTCCCCTTCTGCACGTTTTCAAAATCCTATTCATTACTGGAATACAATAACCTCCAAGTAGCAAACCTACATTCTGAAAAAAGCAAGATTTGCCAATTTGGATTGTGCAAAAAGGAAGATTTGCTTTAGTTTTAAGGTGAATTAGCCATTTCAATGACAGTGCTTGCCTCCCTGAAGGTAAATTTTCAAAATAACTCATTATGGCATGGGGCACCGTTGCTGCATCCCGGGCTTAGCAACACCCAAGAAAACTGCAATTAGGTAAAAGAAATACAAACTAGTCAGAGTGCTTCCTTTTCCTATAGCAGAATGATGATGACGTGTAGTCAGACCATTCTTCGCAGCACTGTTGAGATAAGTCTGATTTTTCTACTGGACATATCCTCTACAAATTATTGGTTTGGACCTCAAAATAGATGTTTCAAGCTGGTAAGGAGCAGTGTTTTCATTTTGTACACCTTTTAAATGCACAAAAACACAGCTATACGACCAACTACAGTTGTTTTTTCATTAGCATCAGCGGTGCACACATCTGTAAGGTGCAGGCTGGCAGTTAGAAACCCTCCCTCCGCTGTGACGCCACAGCTTGAAACCTTTGACTTGGCACACGAGGGAGTTCAGAAGCCCGCACTGCTGTATCAACTTCTCCTCCACCTTCACCTTTAAGAAGAATGGACTTTCACAAGCCCTCCACAAGTGCCCTTAGTGGCTGTACTTAAGCAGAGCACTCAGGGGCATCGAGTGCCAGGCCAAGAACCGACCCGGCTAGAATATCTATGTCCCATTTAGGATCCCTGGGAGAGAGGGGGCGAAAAGAATAGAAGCACTGTTCCTGGCCAGACAATACTAAACGAGCCCGGATGAGGAGGCCAGACAATGCGAAATGAGCCCAAAAGAACGCCGGGCTTGTTTTAATGCCTGAGGGTTGACTGGTATTAGTGCACTTGTTAGCTCATCGTCTGCTAAGCTACTGCCAAAAAAAAAGTAATTAATCACACAGAGACCTTGATCAGTGAACTGCAGATGTGGACACAAGATTGAAAGCCCAGATGGAGAAAGGAAAGGCATCGGGTTTGTTGTTGTGACGAGGTTTCAGATGATACAATTGGCAGTTGGTGGCGTGCATCAACTTCTAGTTTGAGAATGCGACCTCGGGACAGAGAAAAGTCACCCAAACAGTGTTAATCAATGAGAAATAAATGCTTTGTACACTTAATTGGGAGAGTGTCATGCGATGTTTACTGTGGGTGACTCACATAAACTCAATTACAACATTTCAGAGCATGACACCAGTTTTGTTGCACAATATCAGAGTAGCACAGGCCTGAATGCCCACCATAAAGCCCCATTAGCTCGCTAAATGTGCATGCAATCAAACGTACTTTTATCTCTCTCTCAATGCATCCCTGCTTTTATAATTGATTTCAGAACACCATTAAATCCACTTAGCTGTTCAACTCCGGGATCTTACAGCTGTGTCAGCCCCCTTTATCTTTTCCCAAGTCCGTCTGTCTGTCGGCTAATCGAGTTAAAGCCCTCCACTTCCTCTTATTAAAGGTTCAGAGGTCACAGTTTCCAGGTGTCGCTTGGCTCCGTTTTCACAAGATGATACAGTGGCAAAAAAAAAAGAAAAGAAAAGAAAGAAAGGCAATTCCCTTCAGGGCAACAATGTGGGCTAAAGCTCTTCACACAGTTTGATGGTTAAATTAACAAGACAAGAGCAACGATACGCCGTCTAAGTCTTGATTTTTGACACCTGAAAGACAGTTTAATTGAAACCATTTATTGCTGAATGTAATTTAGCCGTCATTTTTAATCAATCATTCGGTATCTCGGCAATCTAGTGGTAAAATTGCCATCCAGACCTGCAAGAGGCATCGCAATTTGTTATTTGGGGTTTAATAACTGCAGACGATTGACAAAAAGTTTGGAAATGTGCAGAGAACAAATTGAAACGAAGACAGCATTACTGCACTGCTACAGCACAAGTCCAAACTCGTGCTGTGAATTACCTGCAGTAGGTGGTTCTTGACATGATGTAAATTCTACAGTGAGCATCATAATGGCCTGTCAGAGCCTAGAGATGAGAAGAAGCAAACTAAGAGTGCTTTCATACCCAACCTGTTTGGGTTGGTTTGTCTTGTTTGCTTTGGTTCATTTGAGCAGGTGTGAAAGTGGAACATTGGCCTCTGGCTCACAATAAACAACTGTCCATCAATGCAGACTCTAAAGACTTAAGTCCAGGTAATGCATCAAGGCTTAAAGGGTTCAATTCAGTTGGTATGATGTGTCCGACAAAAACCAAAAGTGTTTTTAACTTCCAAATGACCTCTCCTGAACTACAATCACAGTGCTACAACAGAAATATTACCTATACCAATCCAATATGAACTTAAGATGCCTCTTTTTCATCTTGTTTCTACCCTTCTTTCATTTTTTGCAACATACAAAGTCTAGTAACCTTGATTGATATTGCTAGCAAGCAATGAATCTGTTATTTCTCTGTAATTCGTGGCACCAGAGAACTGAAATTAACTTACAAGGTCAAGGTAAAGTGCAACAGAACGTGCTGTTTGTACTGAAAATGCAGAAAGAAACAACCATGATAGTCAATGGTCATGTTTCCATAACATATTTTTGTGCAGATTTCAAAGTATCACATTTAGAGCTGCAAGGATTAATCGATTAATTGTCAACAATTAATTCATTGTATTAATCAACTGGAGTACACTTTTTTCAAACAAATGCAGTTTAAATTCTCTAATTCCAGCTTCTTTAAATTAGAAAATTTTTTGGTTGCATTACTCCACTATGACAGTAAACTGAACATCTTTATATTGCGAATGAAACAAGACATTTAGGGACATTATCTCAGGCTTTAGAACACACTGATACCATTTTTCACCATTTTCTGACCTCTAATAGAGCAAGCAACTAATCAATTAATAAAGAAAATAATTCACAGATCAATTAACAAGGAAGCAATCATTAGATGCAGTTGAGGTAGTTTTTGACTTTTTCAAAGTTTCAAGATACTACAGGAGATAGAAACTTCTTTTTCAAACATTTAACTCACTTGACCGATCAGCTGTTACTGCTTTTAGAGACTTCAGACAGCAAGAAACATGACAAATGTATAAAATTCTGCTTCAAATTTGCTTGAACATTATACTGAAACATAGCAAATAAATCTTGTTTTCTATGTGCTGACCTAATAAACCAAACAACAAGTTCAAAAACTATCCAAAAAATGACCAAACCTCCCTTAAAATACCAACAGGAATACACAGTAGCTGGGTAAAACGGCGTTTAAAATGCACGATATGCAGAGTTTGAGATACTCGCACACAGACACCCACATGTGCATGTTAAGTGTTTGCAGGATGGCTGATGTCTGCTGACGTATCACCATGGTGAGAGTCCTTTCAGTCTGTGGGTGGCGGCTGATTAGTATGAGCTGTCCTAAGTCCTTATTCAACAGATCACAGAAAGGTGAAGAGTCAAATGCGCCTTTTCTGCATTTTGGAGGAGGGAATCAGTCAAGTATAACCAGGAATGTACACACAAACACACACTATGACGAGGAAGCGCGGGATACTCGGTCCTGCTTTGCACAAGGCACAATTTGCAAAGAAACGCATGTGTAGAAATGCAGAAGGAGCCTATATTTACACGCACACTGCTCCTCCTGCGCAGCACTCTGCAGCATTGATCCCATTTGATAAGCTAACAGTGGACAAATAGTTGGTGAGGTGGGGGGTGCACGCTGATCAAAAGCCTCCTCACAGGTCGAGCCATACCGCTCTCTTAAGAGCTACCCAGCCATGAATGGCCTAATAGGACCCGAGTATCCATTACACCGACACTAGATCCAGTCTCGCTCTTGCTGATGCCTTTGCTCGCTCATGTCAGCTGTTTTCATGCACATCTGTACCTGTTGCATGCATTCTATTACTATTTAAACCAAATATTAAGATTTAAGAAGCTAAAAAAAAGTAGCAAAGTTATTAAAATACACTTCAAGATATGACGTAACAAAGAAATAATACAGATATTTTAGGCATAACTATGAGCTGAATTCGAAAACTATCATTTCTGCGGAAATTCCTGACTTTCTATTGCACTTATTGTCCTTTTTTTCTCTTTCTCCGTCTCATTCCAACTCTCTCTACTTTCCTCCGTCTCTTTTCCCTCCGAGGAGGTGTTGGGTTACAGTTATTGTTGGTGCTGGTTACTGATAAATAGGGTGCCTAGTTACCAGCCGACGCACGATTGGCTCCTTTCAACAAAGCGGAGCAGCAAAAAAAAAAAAAAAAAAAAAAAAGAAAGAGGGGTAGGGAAGAGGTGGAGGAGGAGGGGGTCGCCCAGGGAAACCATGAGAATTGTGTCAATTCAAAAAAAGAGGCAAATCTTGGAGGGGATTTGTGCGTCCGAATGTGTGGATGTGCATCGTCTCTGTGAGGACAAAGCTTTGGGGGGGACAATGACCCCACCGACACCTGCTGAATGCCCGTCGTGTTGCCCCCGTCCTGCCTCTACCCCTGCTGGCATTAAAGTGGGCCGGCGCCAAACTCCGCCTCCTTACATAAAGAGACAGTTAGGCCAGCAATGATCTCATCCACAAGTCTGCCACTAAAAACCATTGTTTTCCTTCGAGTAAAAAATGTAGATGTCCTACTAGAAATGTAAACCTGAGAGGAGTTTCAAAACAGACTGTACATGACCAATAGTGACACAATGTAACACCATTGTTTCAATAAATATTAGGATCTTAAACCTCTGAACTCCAAGCAGTTTCTAGTTGTTTTTTGTTTTGTTTTTTTTGCTCCTGTCACTGTGGGCTCATTTTTCACAGCAAAATAAAGTCCTTCACCTCTATGGAAACAGCACGACTATGGCTAGAAGTAGAAAGAACTCAAAAAACCTCTTTAGCAAAACAGAACAAAACTACAATGCCAGCAACTATTTTTTTTAAAGAAAATGGCAACTGAATGTCTTCTTTTAACAGCAAAAACCTGGGGCCTACATTTTATTTTGTTTGCATACTCGTCTTCTATCTGCAAAACACAGCCTGCAGTTCAACCTAAAAGTTTGAATTTCTTTCATTATTTATTATACAAAAGTTGAAAAAACTGGACTCAAGATGTACATTTTCAAGCGCCAACGTCCGTTACCAGTACCAAAAAAATACGGTTGCTCCACATATTACAGATATTTTACTATTTATGTTTGTAATTAGTTTGCATACTTGTCTTCTATCTGTTCTGAGTAAAACACAGCCTGCAGTACAATCTAAAAGTAGAATTTTTGTCATGTGACTGTTGCTTACACTGAGGAAAACAGATTTTTTTGCTTTTTTACAGAATCTGGTTAGAGCAAACAGTTTATTATTTGGCAAAATTTTTAAATAAGAATTGTAAAATAAAGTGATTTTGACATACTGCAATTTCAAATCAGTCGACTATTTGTGTGTTTTTACAATTACTGGTGTTTTGTAAATGACAACATGCCATTTGAACGTAAACTTAACTTGTCCAATTGTGGTTCCACTTTATTCAACTGCCCAAACATGCCACTGGTATTATGCTTTTGACCGTGAACTGACGATTTAAGAAGCAAAGATGGTACATGATTCAAAAATGCACCAATTCTCTTGGGTTTTCCTTTTTTTTTGTTACTCAAACTGCACTGATATACCTATTGTGAGAGAAATCAGACATATCCTCCCCTTTTTTGGTTAACTTTGCCCCAGTGAGTGGCAGGTCTGCTAGTTACAAGCCTGAAAAGAATACCTGCCATTCCACACTTTATGTCTGCTGTCAGGCTACAGGGGCAGGAAAGCAGCAAATTGAACACTAAGGAATAAAGTGACTTTTACAGAAGCAGGCTGATATAATTGTTAGTTTTCATTCCTAATTAGGCACGGTAAAACTCCCCGACTGCCTCACCCTCTGTTCCCCTGTCGAGTATTCGAGGCCTGGAGGCTTGCTTTCAGACCTGCTGTCAGCTTCAGGAAGTCTACAGCAACACTATAAATTGTTAATGTATTAGCCGGAACTTTGAGGCTTTCAGAGGAAGAGTAAAAGCTAACAATTATCAGAGGAAACGCTGAGCAGTCGCATTTACAAACACAGAGAGGCTTTCAAACTCAACTCCAAGATGTTTTCTATTCTTGAAATTGAACCAAGTTAATGGCCCTTAACCCTTTAAATTTTTCACTGCAATAAAAAAGTCCTGCATCTCTATGGAAACAGCACAACAATGACTAGTAGAAATCACTTAAAAATATCTTCTGTGCAGAACAGCAAAGTCGTAGTATTATCATTAAAAAAGGAAAATGAAAGTTGAATTTGACAAAAATTTTAAAAATCTGGGTCAATATGTGTAATATTTTCCCAAGTGTCCACATGTCACTTACATTGTGGGGGAAAATGGTGACTGTACATACTATAGATAGTTTTCTATTTACATATTTAATGCGTTTCAATACATAGCCTGCAGTTCAGCCGAAAAGTCCCTAGATTTTTGTCACATGATGCTGGTTGCAACTGAGTTACTAGTGGCTTCACGGTTGTGCTGAAAAGTGTAGAATTCTTTGTTTTTTACAGCGTCTGGTTCAATTTTTGGCAATTTTTTAAATGAGATGTGTAGAAAGAAGTAATTTTGATGAAATATCATGATTTTAAGTTTGGATTTGGTTAAGTTTTCCAACCAAACAACATTTTACAGAAGATTACTTTAAGAACATGCAAATGAAAATAGTTCATTTTTGCAGAATTTTTAAATGTGACATGTAGAATAAAGGAATTTTGATGAAACGCTTCAATTTTAAGCACAGATTTGGTTAGGTGCATTTTCGATGTGGTGTTCAAGGACCATTTGAAGAGCTGTAAATCCAAGTATTATTTGTGCTTGCAGTTTCCAGCTCTGGTAAATTGTGCAATTTTGGTGATTTGAAAAAAAATCACATCTTTTAAACTTTAAAAAGTTAAAAGAATGTTTTATTTTCTACTATTTACAGGCACCTTTTCAGTAATATTCATTCTATGCATTTACATAATGTAACTGCCTCTTTATATTGTGGTTTTCAAGTAGGTTTTTACTTGCTTCTCTGAAAGCAGCAGGACAAAATTGAAAAAACAGACTCTCATCAAGCTCAGAAACACAAAGATACAAGCATCATTAGTGTGTGTGTTTGGTCTCCGGGGAGAATCTGCTCCGAATGTTTGGCTCATTGCCCCGACTGACCCACAGTGTTAGTGTATCAGCTGTTCAGTCGCTGTCGGCCAGTTGCTCGCCCAGCCAAACATTTGCTCAATCAATGACTCATTCATGAATCTGTTCAGCATTTTAAGCGAGTCAGCCAGGCGGGCAGTGAAGCAATCAAATCCACCGATTCATTCATGCGTTCAGTCGCTCGGTTAGTCACCAGCAGCATCGAAACAAGACGCAGATGTCTCGGTGTCTGACCGGACTCGGCCGGCCCACCTGGAGCTGCTGGCAGCCAGCTGAACTCTTGATGTTTCTATCCTCCCCTGGCTCCGCGCCGTCACCGACACACATCTGTAACGTCTTACTCGCTCTCTTTTCTCTGTTTGGATCGCAAATAAAGCGCTGTGGAGGGAGGCTCAGGTGCATTTTATGACGCTTTGTGTCTGGGTTTTATGGGACGCCACTGGGTTTTACTGTTTGCAGCTTTCATCGTGTGAATCTCAGGGTTCTAGTACAAAAAAGTGATACAGAAGCCCCAAGAAAATGTGAATGAAGTCTTTGCAGAAACAGCAGAATTCAGCAATAATGGCATAGCTTTGAACGGAGCTCTTAACATTCCACTTACAGGACTATTCCCTGAGGAAGCAGTAAGTAAATGCGGCCACGATGGGGGTTGCAGAGGTAGAAGGGAAAAAAAAGTGGTGTAACAAAGCGGCACGGTTGAGCGGAGAGGAATAATTCCTTCTCACCGGGAGTTTCTTTGAAGTCAGAAAAAAGAGGGAATGTGAGGGCAGAAAGAGGGAATTTGCCCCCGAACCAACCACATCTTTCCTCTCCCTTTCCTTTCTTTCTTCCCTTTCACTTCACCTCATTTCACTCTCTTGAGATGCATCCATCTCATCCAGCTCATCCTACATCTTCCTCCTCTGTTTACGTCTTCGCCAGCCCCTCCTCTGCTCCACGGCAGGGTCAGTTAAATGTCACCGTATTGTGCCGGGTGACACGGATGACAAGAATGGAGCGTGATAATGAGTCAGCTTCAGGAAAGAAAAGAAGGGAGGCAGGAAGACGTATCAGTTTCTGTCAACTTACTCTCTATATTCTTGCTACTACAAGAGGCAGTGAAGCGTATACAACTAGAGGAAATAAACACCAGTGGAAAACTTATTTCTTCTTAAAACATTATAAGTGACTATTTTAGGTATTTAGCTATTTTAAAAGTACAGCATTTTGTTTAATACAGATCCATAATAGACCTAATTCTTTCATTCAGGTGACAATATTTGTGTTATATTTGTATGGTGCAACCAACCAGGGGGACAAGCAACAAATTTGCTACCTTCTTGTCCATGAACAAAGGACACATCTTTTCCGAGAGGATTTTCCAGCCGACTGTTGGATGTTCATAGCAGCAGGTGGACTTTGAAATCTGTTGGCAGTTTAGACAGGCATGTAGTTTTATTATATCAACAAAAATACACCATTTATTGGAAGTAGAAGCTGTGAAAACAGAAAGAATTGTTGGATGCTCAACTTTTTGATGGTCCTTGATCGAACAATCACTGATGTACCGTTCTGTCACTAATCTATCTCTAATCTAATCTTACATTTTGCAAAAATACAGTTTGCATGAACCAGATTCTGCAAAAAACTAAAAACTCTACACTCCTTGCTGCAAGTGTGAAACCATAACTGACTCAGTTGTAACCAACAGTTACATGACAAAAATTCAGGGCATTTTTAACTGAGCTAGGTTGTGTCCATACAGAGCAGATAGAAAACCAGTATATAACAAATTTGAAAAGTAAGTAGTAGAACATTCATATTTTGTAAAACCACCCCTTTTTTTTTAACAGTGTTGGTAAAACCAAGTTGCACATGTTGATTCTTGTTTCTCTCAATTTTTGTAAAATAAAAAGAACCAAAGAGATTCAACTCTCATTTCATCTTTTTTATTGATTTATGGCATTGTAACTTAGTTATACTGCACAGGAGACATTTCTGAGTCCTCTCTGCTTCTAGGCATGGTTCAACTATTTCCACCGAAGTGCAGGACTTTTTATTGCAGTGAAAAATGAGCTAGCAGTAAGTAAATGTGACAGGAATGATAAACACGGCCAGAAACTGCTTGAAGTCTATGCAGTTTAGCAAACATGTTGGACATCAAAACATTGGTATTTTTAGGAATAACTAATTATAATAGCAATCTAAAATTTCGTTTAAAAGAGAAAAAATACTGGAATGATCAAGTAAAGCACCTGTAAAATACGATTAAAAATATACCTGTAGCGTTTGCAGGTAAGAAATAAGTTAATGGTTGTTTCTTCAAGTAGTTTATTATAAATATATGTTGTGCATCTTGGCAGAATAGTGGTTAGAGCAACAAAAAGTAACATTTTTTCATAATTAATACTCTAATTCTCTCTAATTTTAGTGGCGTTTGCTACAATCGCTGCTAAATAACACACTAGTGATGAACCAAACCTACGTCCGAATTCTTCAGTTTCATAATTATGAAGCAAAGAATTGAATTTTTCTGCTTCTTCTTCTTCTGTTCATCCTAAATATTTCAGCACTGCTAACCTCACCAGTGAGATCCAGCCTCTTCAAAATGACAGAACGCACCAGTTTCACCGTCTGTCGGCCACAACGTGATTCCTGTCACCTTAAATTACTCTCCCTCTTCATCCCGCTACTCCCTCCCTCCTCTCAGACGGGGATTTATTAGGGTGGGGAAACAGTAAATTATGACTTGGGCTCAACCTGCAGGGACACGCCCCGACATCACACACATATTCAGTCGACCCCCAAACAGACAAATTGTCATGGTCCTGTGAGTTACGGCCTCCACCTCAATCAAATCCAGAAAATATCATCACTCATGAAGAAATGAAGGTTACTGAAGTTTTGGGGATGTGCTGTGACATGATTTGATGCTTTCAAAGGGAGCGGCGGATGGATTGTCGGTAAAAGAGAAGAGGAGGGTGGTCACTGTATCTGTCCTTTTGTTTAAATATATAAATCTATGATGGTGTAAAAACTGCTGACAAGAACATGAAAAAGCATCAGGCACCTCAGGTGTTTCTTTGGGGCAATTTACACAATTTTAAGTCCATATACATCTGAATGTGTATCTTAACATCTTTCATCAAAAGCTCATCATGTATGCAGACCAGCATGATCGCACACGCACTTATAGGCAGGTCCTTCTCGTCAGATTATGAGGAAGTTTCGCTTTCAGGTGAAGTCATTCCTGCGGTGAAAGCTGGAATGCTGAGAGTATTAAATCGTCTGCAAAAGGCGTCCAAAATGTAACTCTGAGTAAGACACAAACAAATGTGCACCAAGCGAGTGTCTACTGATCCTTAATCAGTGTCTGTTAACCTCATGTGGTTTAATCCAGGTGGGAGGTCGATAGTTTTGCAGGGTAAGAGGGAATGAAGCTACCTTTGGACAGAAAATAGTAAGTGTAGCCACTATGTGTGGATATGTTAGTGAAAACAACCTAACCAGGGCTGTTTTTAGTGCATCTAAAATCTAACTCTTGGTAAATTTAAGTTTTTATACCAGCTTCTTGGTCTTGTGCAGCAGATCGCTAGCTGGCCAGACCAAATCTCAGTCCCAGCTCTCTCTGTTTTCACTATCCCTATCAAATAAAAGCTAAAAAAGCCAAAAATAATTGATGCTCACACTGACAATTAAACAATCTTCAGCTCTTTTCACACAACATGTTGCGTCTTTATTCCTCTAAGACAGGCGGAATAGGGGAGCATCGTTGCAGGACTAAGCCGGTAGAGGAGGTAGCCATAGAGTCAAATCGACATCTATGTAAAAGGGGAGAGCTGGCACAGTTAAACATCAATGCTGTTGTCTTGCACCATTGTGGCACCAAATGCATGTAATACATCCAACCATTTGTGGGCAGCGAAACCCATCATTTTAGTGGCTACACCTGCAGTGCACGTATAGCAAAGACGTGTGGCAAAACGTGATGGTTAGCTTTTGGTTTCAGATTTACATCTAAACACCACCAAGGATAAAGTTAATAAGCAACCACCAGCTGGTAGCTTCTGGCAAATAAATGTTGACAGAAGGACCATAACTCTAATGTGGAAAAGCGATTTGATACAAATTTATTTCCTGTGTACAGGTAGTTTAGTTTCAAAAATTTATAGATAATGACCCATTTTTGTGGAAAAGGATCAAGGCACACCTCAAAATAAAATAGAAATGGAGGACCTGTCAATTCTGACATTTGGAGCACGGAGCTCCACTGCACGTACACACCTCTTCCATGCAATTCATGGTGAAGCTCAGTATAGCTATGAGGTTATACATCAAGCCACTAATTCCAGAAGACAGCATGCTACATGGAAGCAGACACTGGAGGGACAATACAGAGTCTTGTTTGGTTCAATGTGAATGAGTGATGCTGTCTTCTTAAGTGTCATATTGATGACAGGGTCAGCAAGACAGATTTTTTTTAAATCTGCCATATACATGTGGACTTCTCTGCAAATGTCCACCTGCAGCCAAAAATTTGGGTCAACATGAACAGTGCGACATTAGCGGCACCATAGCATATTGTCTGTGTAAAAGGGGTCTTAATTTAGGAAGGTTGCATGCTAACATTTGCTAAGTAGAGCAAAACATGGGGTGCAAGCAAAGTGATGGAAATATCATTGCAGGTATTTGTGCATGACCAAATTAGTGGTCAGATTTTTCATCTGATGATGGCACGAGACAAAACAGACCACAGTGGTAGCCCAACCTAGTCACCAAAACACAACATTCCATCCATTTAGGCATGGAGTTGACATGGCAACAACACTGCATCACTGCATGCCCACATTTAATTTAGCATGTGTTTGTAAAGAAGACGTCCAAATATATGAGATTAATGACTTCACATGTCCTACTCTCTGTGGATTTTACTGTAGATGCCTGTGACGCCTCTAAAAGTTCTAACTCTAGCGCAGAGATTAGATTGTGACAGATTGTAATCTCTGCGGGGAACCAAGAAAAACAGAGGCACAAAAAAAGAATCTGTGACATGTGCGACTGAATATAGATGAAGCAATATGTGTAAAATACCAACAGAGTGAGAGAAAAAGAACGATAATGACGGGGGATAGACACACAGAATGATAGCATTGCAATGCAGGACTGCACTGCTTACGCACAGCCAGAGGTATGCCAGTATGTGATGCCTGCCCACAGTTGCTGTCATCGCTTTAGTAATAATAGGCCATTTCCACTTTATCAGCCCTGCAGCCTTCTGGACCCCACCGACAGTGACTTCAGAGAGCAGGTATGGATGGGAAAACACTACTGAATGTGCTCCTGTAAACATTTGAATGTGTGTGTGGCCAAGATCATCCCATCTGTAAAGCAGCTTCGCCCCTGTAGCAAAACCACAACAGCTAACCACAACTCTCCCCTCTTATTTTATGGAAACTGTCTCACAAGGCTGACAGGCCTTGACTCATATCAGAGTGTCCTAGTCTGTATCATAAACACGCAGATGGCAGCACCATATTGGAAAATAACAGTCATGTTCAGTTTTTCTGCCATATTTATTGCAAATGCAGGAATTTTCCCCAGATTCCTTTGATCTCTAGTTGGTAAGAATCAATCATTCCTGTAGAACTGGTGTGATTTTGTAGGGGACTGCATCTATTTTCACTATGAAGACTTTTGTTGAGTACAAAGTGTGCTGCACCACTGAAAAAAGGCACCTGAAATAGTTTTTTGCTATTAACAGCATTTAGATCTGGCTTTTCACTTGTTATTCAGAGTTTTATGGTGTTGATTTAAATGCTTTAACAAATTAATCATGCTGTTTCGCCAACAGACGACCTGCTTCTCATCTTCTGTAACTGAAATATTTCAATACAACTGCCTAAAGCTGCCCAATTATGGTTGCCAAAATGATATTAACACATATTTTGATCAATGTTGAGACCAATTATTGCCTATTTATCACAATTATTCATTGATTTTAGACATAAAATACCTTTTTTTCTTACACATTTAAATAAACAGAGCGTGGCCTTCGCTCTGTTGTGTCACATTCCTGCTAATATAGAAATCTGCATAAAAATACGGCTTATAACTTTCTCTAAGGTACCCCACCTGAATCGAGAGCATCTCCAAGAGGGAAAATATAAATGAAATGGTAGCCGAAAGGCTTAACATGTGAAATATCTGCATATTGACACTACAAATTACCGAGGATACAATAGAAGCTAGCTTGGCAGCTGTGCACAGAGAAGCCTCTAGTCTCCACTCAGTTCCTGCAGTGATGCAACTCAGACAAAAATCAGTTTGAGAAGAGTGAAACAAGAAATTCTAACATCAGATATATTCATCAATATCGCAGTCAGTTACATTTATTTAATTGTGGGGAGTCAAAATGCTGATTGTAGAAAACATTTCATCATTGGTGCAGCCCTAGAATGAGATTTTTTTTAGTTCTGAGTGGGGAAAACGTTCGAGTATGATGTATTTGGGAGCTTTGCAATGTCAATACTGAAACGATAAATCACGCAGCCCTAATTCCTTGTGTGTGGAAGGTGTGCAAAGGGAAACAAGGCAGGGGAGGAAGGTCTGTATCAACATGTCTTCAATGACCTTAAAACACACCTTGTAGAGTAAATAAAAGCACAATGTGTGGTCAGAAGTCACACAAACTTAAGTCACAGGAAATCCATTCATTACTTTTGGAGCCGAGGAATCACATAAACTTGGCAAACTCGCCAACAGTCATAAACCACCAGTCAGATTCCAGTACACCTTCTGAAGTCCTGCCAGTATATACATTAACTCTTTTAGTGAAAGACATCCAGTCCAGATGGGCGCATTAGTTACCAATCCAACTATTAGGAGCGATGGTCTGCTACTCTACACTTGTGTTTATGCGTGCGGAGGCTTGATGATGGATGTGTACGAAGGCATCAGTCTGCCAGAATCTGAGAGCCAGCTGTCGGCTCTGGACCCTCAGTAACTGTAAGCACTGGACTCTGGAGCTGAACCAACTCATTCCTCACATCACACACATGGCTGAACTGTCTATACTGCACATGTGGTGTCAACTGGCCCAAATACCAACATCTGAACACATGAGAACTCCACAGCAAACCATAACAAGAAAGAAAAACAACCTCAAAGTGATCAAAACCGGTCCATGGAGCTGCTAGATGTGTCTAATTTCAGTTACCGGTTGTTTTTTGTTAATTAAACCAACTAAAAACACCAAGAAGGAACATGTAAGGGGCTTTCTGCTTGTGTCCCAACGTAATACGCTTAAAAAGTACTCAATATGCCACTGATCGCTGCAATAAAAGGTTTCCATTGAAACCCCATAAGTCCCTATTCAAATGTCTTTCTCTGTGATTCCATTATAACCTGCGTGAGCCTTAACACGTCGAGACAATCACTTCACACCTCCAAAACAATGCTCCTGCGGTCTGAACTTCGCCATGAAAAAAAAGGCATTTAAAGACACACTTTTGATATGTTCAAACTTAAGCAGAGGTTTTGCGTCCCAGCACACACCAAACACAGGAAAAGTAAATGATTGCGCACAGAGAGATAAAAAATGCAAACGAAGGTCAGACTCTGGAATGTCAGCTCTGTGATCTTTTGCTTTGTCTGAAGTCCTGGGCGTGGTCACCTCAGACTCAAATGTGAATTCTCTACCTGGCTCGGCTTCTCCACCTTTTATCAGCAGGAGAAAAACATCCACAAACCTGAATTTGCTCATACGCCGAAGCCTGTGAATCATTATTCCAAGGTGTAAATGAGTATTTTGGTTCAACCATTACATGTACCAACTTCACGAGGACAATATTTATGATGAGTAATGATGTGAAACAATACATCTAACTATTAATGTGAAGCAACAAAGGAAGCAATTAAGTGGAAGGTATTGCACAAGACTGCGGTTTTTTACAGTGAATCAATGGCGGCGTTGTTTGCCTGAGGAAATCACAAACAGAAACTCGCGTCCAAAAAAAATATCACTTTCAGAGGCAGATGAAACCAACAATGCCACCAATTCCTTATCTGAGAAGGGTTTGTGTTGTTTTCCGTGTTTCCCGAGACATTATCTGCGTCACCTAGGAGGTAAGGCCGAGTGACAGTCCAGATGACCCCTCAGTAAGTGGAGGTTAACTCAGATAAGACGGCTGTTTAGAGCCGCTGAGCCCTCGGGCCGCTGCAGTCGAAGCCCTGTACTTTGTTCCAGCAGCCAAAGGTCAAAAGACTATAAGCAGAGGTCAAGAACTTTGGACCTATACCACCTTGTCGGGTATTTTTTCAGCCTGACGGACAAGAAGACACAAAGCAGACGCTGGGCTTGATTGATACCTGCACTTTATGACTGGCCTGGAAATATTTATGGACTGGATTTTAACCACAATGTTGGCAGATGAGTGGTTTCTGACTACACCCTGACATTTTTTTTAAAACATTTGCATGTTATACCCGGATAACCTGAACTGGGCACAGTGCACTGAGGGCACTCTTGTAAATAAACACCAACAAGTTAGTATTGGCAGCACATAAATTATTTTAACCAAGTTATTTCATTTGACAAATTCCTGTGTGATATAATTTTTCTATGTTGATGTTATCCAACTTGGATGCAACTGCTGATAAAAAACAATTGAAATACACAAAATATAACAAGTTGGAAGAAAATAAGTTAGTTTCATCCCTTCTTGTTGCCACATTAAAAACTTTTTGGAAGCCCACCGATGACTTTTTGAAATGGTATCAATTAGTCTGTTTCTCACATCACCAAAAATAATGGACTAATCTATAAATGCTAATGTTATAAAAGTAACACAAGTGACTGCATGACTGAGAAGAATATAATCAAATTAAAGCAAATCAGTCTGAGGACTGCAAATAATACCGAACCTACAATTAACTAAGTCTGTAGTCAAGCAAAGAAAATCTCGGTGAAATCGTACCTCTTCATGGGCAAATTTAAGAACTCTCCAGATGAACTAAATCAGCCACACTGCACTGAATGCACCCTTAACTGCTGGCTTATAAATATACACAGAAAAGATAGCATTGAGGCTGCACATTAAATCATTTTAACCAAGTCATTTCATTTGAACAAATTCCATCATGATATGATTTTTCCATTTCGATGCGATCCAGCTTGTTTGGGTGGAGCTGCTGCTGTTGCCAGAAGCAGGAAAAGCTGTTGCTGGATGCATGTGTCGATATAAGACTACTGAAGTATGGCAAATCTGATATGTTGGCGGTCGAAGCCTCAAGCATTAAAAAAGTTACTGAAACATCCTGACGTAGACAAAGTAGCTTTTTCTTGCAATGAAAGGAACTCAACTTTATGTCAGTCATACCAGTGACTTCGTTAAAAACTGTTAATTTGTTTGAAGCTTCAGAAAATAAAATTAAACCGATCATTCTTCAATAGGCTCAATTTTACTCACAGTGGGCCTGCTAATTTTTTCCTCACTGTTGACTCATTTTTCGTCACTGTGGGCAAAATTTTTCCTTACGGTGGGCTCATTTTCACTCACTGTGGGCTTATTTTCACTTACTGTGCGCTCATTTTCACCCACTGTGGGTTTATTTTCACTTACTGTGGGCTCATTGTAACTGTGTGGGCTCATTTTCACTCACTGTAGACTCATTTTCACTCACTGTGCATTCTTTCTCGCATTGTGGGCATTTTTTTCTTCACTATGGGCTCATTTTCACTCACTGTTGGGTCATTTTCACTCATTGTGGGGTCATTTTCACTTAATGAGGGCTGATTTTTTCTTCACTGTGGGATCATTTTTCCTCACTGTGGGCTCTTTCACACACTGGACAAATTTTCACTCACTGTGGGCTCATTTTTACCCACTAAGGGCTCATTTTCACTCACTGTGGGATCATTTTTACCCACTAAGGGCTCATTTTCACTCACTGTGGGATCATTTTTACTCACTAAGGGCTCATTTTCACTCAGTGTGGGCTCATTTTTACTCACTGTGGTGTCATTTTTACTCACTAAGGGCTCATTTTAACTCACTGAACTATGTTTTTCTTCATTGTGACCTCATTTTTACTGACTAATGTGAAAACAAATGGGATGTTTTCACATGTAGTCTGTTCCTTCCGTCATTAAAAACACTCGATTAATCTTGGAAGATCGCTCTCTGTAATATAAGAATACCACAGCTGATTATTCGACCAATCAGAATTTGGTCACATGAGCGCATATCAGCCAATCAATCAACCTGAAAGTTGCACATAATACTAAATCTGCACAATCAGAGCTCTAACTTCACATGTCTTTATTTAAACTGCCTCATTCCTGCAGCGAGAGATAAGAGCAGTTCAACAAGCATTAAAGCACCTTAATGAGTCTTTTTAAGAAACGATGGCTACTTCACAAACTTGTAAATCAATTCTGGCAGTATTTTAGAGAATCCTGAGCGGAGTGTATCATGAGTGTTCAGCTTCCTATCTGTGGTCAGACACTGAGTGCCGCCATCAGCCTCTAAAAGCACTCTGCAAGGGTAAGGAGTTGGCAAAAGGCCTCGGCTAACACACTATAAGCAGAAGTGGTAACTGGCAGAGGTCCCATTTTGTTGTAGGGCATTTCATTGAGTACAGAAAGCTCATAAGTGAAGGGATTTGGTATCATTTTTTAAAAAATCTATCCCTTCATAAAGTCTTCTTATCACCTAAACAGACATCAGGAATGAGTAGGAGCTGATCCTTGGCATCGACTCGAACTAAAGGTATTTTCTAATCAACCAAAGTGCAGCACACACACAAATGCACACAGACATAAACAGATCTGCACTGTAACACAAGATGTAATTTGATAAGGGGCTGCCAAGGGTAGATGGCAGCACGTATGTTATTTTCAGACGTCACATGGGGCGAAGGGAGATAGAAACAGGCATTGTGGTTTCTGGTTTTTTGCTCCAAAACAGAGGTGTCAGGCAAAAAACAACTGCGACTACAATTAGCAAACATGAGAAACTAGGAGGGTTGTGCAGAATTTTGTCGAAAAAAGGTGAAAATAGTAGGAAATCATGCGTATTACTCATAGCTTTTGCAAAAAAATGCATTAATTATGCAAAAACAGATGCTAAATTTGATTCCTTCTTTATTTATAGGTAACATGTTGCATAAAAGCCTTTCCTGAAGGTAAGTAAAGTTGCTTTTACTTTGATACAAGTGAAACTGAAGACATTTTGGGAGGGTGAGGCCGTTTATGTGCGCCATATAAAGGGTGGAAGGGATCTTTGTGTGAAACTTGGCCTTAACACTCCAGGGGAAGAGGTTGGACGCTGCAAAGTCCATCGGATCGAGTTTAACATGAAGGCGAAGCGACCTGTACCTGAGTATAGTGTATGTGTGCACAAATGCACCCTTCCGTACAGTTTATAGGTGTTCTATCGAGTATGTGCAGAAGTCACCCTATCCAAAAGGTAACAGGAGGATGTCTCAGTTCAAAGGAGCATCTTGACATCCTATCAAAGGGAAGAGCAAACCGAATACACCTCGGAGCTCCTTCTGTCTACATCTGCGTCTCTTGTTAAAAGACGAAGCCTGCAGGGTCGTACAAAGCTTCAATCTGCACGTCTTAGTGTGTTCCTTTGAAATGCTCAGAGGACTTCGTCTTTAGGTGAAGTTTGCCTGCTAGCACTGTGAAACTCTTCTACTATCTACGTGTAAGTGTAAAGTACTGATGGTGGGTTCATCCCTCCGTGTGCATTCACACAAAAATGCCTTTATGTGTTTGTGCTATTGTGTCAGTTTATTTTTCCTTAATCTTGACAAGACAGAGGCTGTCAGGAGGCTGTAAGGTGACACCGATGATGACAGCAGTAGTGAGACAAATTGGGGAAAGGCATCAGTTTTTGCTCTGAGTCATGGTTCAAATCCCCTCATGACAGCAAACATCCAGACCATTCGTGTCTTTGAGCAATAACTAAATCTATACAATGTGTCGTTAGCCTAAGAAGGTGCACGCATTGACTTAACAGCAGGCACAGAGCATCTAGGGCTAAATGCTAACTGCCGTGTTTCTATTGATTAATCCGTCTTTTGCAGGTTTACACTGAATTGAGTCGGACTCTGTTGTCGCTTCAGAAAAAAACTGTAGCGCGAATCAGTGACTACATCCAAAAACCATGACATCACAATTACACAGCAATACAGAACTAAAACATCTGTTATAATGAAGTAAGGGATGTCAACTAATTCTAAATTTTCACCTTTCTTTTTCACCATTTCCTGACGTCAACGACAAAAACTGATTCAACGGCTACTGTGCGTGAAAATTATAAGGTGTAAAATTGACAAGTTGTGGTTTTATTGTAGGTTTTAGGGGCTGAACTACTTCTCTGACATGCACTTTCCGGAGTTGCCTGCCACATCATAGTAACTGTAGACTGGAGTTGGAGCAATTATTTGATTACTTGGCAACTTTTTTGTACATTAATTCATCAGCTTGATTAATTTTATAATTAAAAAAGTCAATGACCTCTCATTCCAGCTTCTTAAATGTGAATAAGACTGAATTTTCAGCAGTAATGTTATTGATTATGCCCTCTAATAACGGCAACAATCATGTCCACCACCAACCATCAGTCACTCCAATGTGGATCTAGAAAGAAATTTTAGATTCATTTACACCAAATATAACCAACATCCATGAGTGATTTAATCAAAACGTATCATTTTAGGAAAATCAAGTGCCGTCTGACAGACAGTGAGACAAAAAGGGACAACAGTTTGGAAACCAAGCATGCATCAACATGTTGACTCAGACAAGCTATTAACTGTCAAGATCGCACCTGTCACCAGCTCCTCCTCTGGCTGAAGGGGAAATGACTAAAACTGACACTTCTACGAACACAATCTGGCACCAAGTCCTGATCCGGAGTCCAACATCAACACTCACAGAGGATCAGTGTTAAAGCCACAATCAAGGAGGTTTTTTAACAGAGAGGTGTCAGTTTTCAGGAAAGAACTGTTTCCCACCAACTCTAACGCTAAAAGCTTTTCTGTTTGTTTACTCCAACAAACAGCTCAGAACATCTTCATTTCACCATCACGTCTTGTATCAAAGGTTATGTCGGTCAGTTTTAGGAAATCCTCGTGAGTTGGATTTCTGCAGAAGGGTCTGTTTTAGTTTCGCACTAGATTAAGCAACGGGAACAGATATTGGTCTGTTTGTGCCAGCGAATTCAATCCATTTAAGCCGCTTGACATTTCATCCTAATACCTGCATTGTCAGGGGCACTGCCAGGTCTTAATAGCTCTGACGATCACGGCTCAATGTTCTGCATGTAGGACTATTACAGAGAGCAAGAGATGTTCCTTAGCAGAGGCTGAGATATGAAGTTTCACTGCAGAGAAGGAAGTGAAGGTGAAAGGTGGGATTAGAACAATAGAGGTGGAGTACATATGTCTAACAAGCAAGTATTAGAACTTTTAAATATTCATCTTTCTTATTCCTAACCTCATAAACTGACTGATTTTTCTAAAAACAGATTTAACAGCTCCTTTAGGACAACTATAAAGTGTAACATCAAGAAATTGTGATTTAACTGCAACTTTCTTTAGACTTTAGAGTCGCAGGGATAAATCTATCATTTCCCAACTATTGCACTGATCTGCAACTGACTTGTTAAAGGATTAATCGGTTTGAATAATTTTGTAATAAGAAAAAAAATTAGTTTTAAGCAACTATTTAATTAAAAGTGTCAAAATTCTCTGATTCCAGCGTCTTAAATGTGAATATTTTCTGTTTTCTTTCCTCCTCTATGACCATAAAATGTCTATCTTTGGTTTGTGGACAAAACAAGACATGTGAGGATGACATCTTGGACTTCTGGAAAGTCTGGGTGACATTTTTCACCATTTTCTGAAATTGTATAGACCAAACAAATAATTGATTAATCAAGAAAATAATCAATAGATGAACTGACAGTGGGAACATTAATAGTTGCAGCCCTACTTTAGACTTTAGGAAGCTCAGTAAATGGATGGAAAAAGTGTATGTATTAGCTAAGTTAAGCTAACCATCTGATTGGTTGCAGTCTTATATTTAGCAAACAAATAGAAAATGTGTATTTGCTAAACTAATCCAACATGCTTTCTCTTTACTAATGCAAAATCAAGGATATAACTCTTGCTTTTACAGCTAAAGTACCTTCATTTTTTCTGTAATCTCTTGTATTCTTCCCATTGGATCCACTTAGTAGGAACAGCTACTCATAAATGAATAATAAACGAATGGATTTAGCTCCTCAGGCAGGTTGTTCATCATTAATCACCACAACAATTAATATTTGCCACAGTGAATACTTAAGAACCACCGGGATAAGGTCTGGTTTCTAAACGATCAACGATAAAACTAAATGCCAAACCACTCAAGTGTCCAAGCAGCTGGTAAAACCTCAAAAAAAACTGAGGTTAAACTAAGGCTACATACTTTTGAAATGCATCCTCACATGTGATCTGATGTTTTTGAGAGTAAACAATGAATGGAGCCACATGACTTATTGGTAGTAGTGGTATATGAGCACAAAAATTTGACCTCTTGGTATGCAACCTACACATGGCTGGTATGTGGAGTCTAAATTTGTCAGGGTTGCTGTGACAACAAGTAAATGTCACGTCATTCACATGAGACGGTTGCCAACTTGGATCCAGAGTTAACATGATGAACACACAAAAGCTGGGAAAACGCTGACGTCTTTGGCTAATGCGCCTTTAGAATTCACTGCAGGTTCGTGCAGGTATCCCAAAATACATCCCACAAAAATGAGCCACAATTAGTAACCGAGGATGAAGCCCTGGAGTGACGCGAGGTTTCAGCTGTCTCACCATCTTCTACTCTATTTCCTGCCTCCTTCGCTGTCACATTTGTCATTCACTCTGGCTAGACGCTGTGTACACGCACCCTCATCCCCTCCAACCACCACTTAACATTCCAGCAGCTGGTCATCGCACATCATGACACATATAATGTCACACTCGTGAGCCGCTGTCGAGCCGCGAAGCTTCTTCCCCCCTCCTTCCCAACAGAGAGCGAGAGACAAAGAAGAGTACTGTGCTGTCTAGGGTAGAGAGAATGAAAATGAAGGAGAGGTGTGTCCGGTTACAATCAGAGACGACCCCTTTGCCACCCAAAACCTCGGTGAAATCCCTGTCCTGCTGCATGTAAATAAGAGATAACCCTGCCGTCGCTTTGCTACTGGACAGCACCCGATGTATATTTCAAAAACACGCAATTATACACTCAAACTCAACTAATTTCCAAAGTAGAATCACAGATCTCTAAGCCTTGCGCTCATGCATTCCCCTCCACTTTTACCTGTTTTACCCCGACCCCCAGGCAGAGGTGTTTGCCAACAAACAACCCCTCTTTGAAACTCCCCACAGCAAACACACACTCGCATGATGGGAGAGACATCGCACTGTTCCTAGCTCGCTTTCCAGCCAGAGAGAGATTTCCTGCTGGAATCAAAACACTGATCTTGTCGTATGTGGATCAACGAGTGTGGGAGGAAAGATGGTTCAAGTCGCAATAGATGGACAGATTCACAAGTTGCCAAACAAACAGAGATAAAATATGTAAAAGGAGGTCATGTAAAAGCAATATAAAAAAATTGATTCTGTAAAGTCAAAGGAGGTCAGTTATTTGTCATATTTCACAAGAATGAACCCTCTGGGTTTGAAAAGCATGTCGTCTTTTTTTGTTGATCGTCAAAATTGCACCATTTATCAGAGTCAGAAACTGTAAAAAAAAAATAAAAGACAATCATCAAATTTTTAACTTTCCAATGGTCCTTAAACTACTCATCTGTCATGTGAAGTTCATAGTCAGAATACGCAAACAAATCTTAGCTCGAAATTATGATACTTGGGTTTAAAAGGCATTTCATCTTCACAAAGTCGCCCAAATTACATCATTTATCCGTGCCAGAAACTGTGAAAACAAAGAGAATCGTTGGATTTTGAGCTTTTGAGTTGTCCTTAAAGTACTTCTCTCTAATGTGTCTTTCGGTCAGTAAACTTATGCAAGTCTAGGCTTGAAATTGTGATATTTTGGTTTAAAAGGCATGTTGTCTCTCCAAAAATTGCCAGAATTACACAGTTTATCAGACTGTAAAAATTAGGAGAATGATTGGCTTTTGAATTTTCCAAATGGTCCATTAACTACTCAACTGTCACGCAAAATTTACAGTCAGGAAATGTAACCATATCTCGGTTTGAAATTGCGATATTTGGGTTTAAAAGGCATGTTGTCTTTACAAAATCGCCAAAAACTACACCATTTATCCGAGCCAGAAACTGTAGAAACAGAGAATCGCTGGCTTTTGAACTTTCCAATAGTCCTTGAACTACTCATCTGTCACGGGAAGTTCACAGTGAGGAATCGTAACCAAATCTCGGCTTGTAATTGTAATATTTGGGTTTGACAGGCATGTTGTATTTACAAAATTGCCAACAACACAATATTCATCAGAGCTGGAAACTGTAAACCCAGAAAAAGTTGTCAGATTTTCAATTTTCTCATAGTCCTTGACCTACTTACCATTAACATGCCATTTGGTCAGAAAATTGAACCAAATCTAAGCTACAAATCATGATGTTAAATCAAAATCACTTCATTCTACATGGTTCATTTAAAAAGATGCAAGAAGTAAACCATATGCCATAACCAGATTCTGTACAAAAAAACCCTAAAAATTCTGCATTTTTTTTGACACAGTCATTCGGGACTCAGCTGTGAGCAGCATCATGCAACCTAAAAAGGACAAAGAGGACAAGAACTCAAGCATTTTTCAGCTGAACTGGGTTGAACTGCAGGCAGAGCAAAGAGGAAGAATGGAAACAAATCTAAAAATTAAGTAGTAAATTATCTATTGTACGTAGAACCACCATTTTTCAGTGGGCACTTGTATTCTTTAATTCAAGTTTTTTTTCTTCATTTTTTCAACTTTTGTTTCTTTACTCTTTTGATGATTTATGGCATTGTAACTGTGTTGTCGTGCAAAAAATACACTATGTAGTTCTCTCTGCTTTTAGCCAATGCTTTTTCTGTTTCAACGGAGGTGCAAAACTTTATATTACAGTGAAAAATGAGCCCACAGCGGGTAAAACTGTGACAACAAAGAACACCCAGAAACTGCTTTGGGGTTTAGCTGGTTAGAGGCGTCGCTCTTTTCCCTTGGGAGAACTGCGAGTTGCATCTAACTTATCCCACAATCATTGTGTGGTCATGTTGCTTCTCACAGCCAGCGACAGCATCAGCAGACGCCCCTTAGATCCTTAAGCGTCCCTCCTCGCTCCAGCCTGTAATTGAGCGTTCAGACATCAGTGGAGTCGAACAGTGACCGGTCCTGATCCAGCGGTATTTACACTTCAAACTCCAGACTACAGCCTGCAGGCACACATGCCCACATAGAAACACACACACACACACACGCACACATACACACAACTAACAGGCACACATTAAAGCACACGGTGGATGTACAAGATTAAGCATGAATGCGATTCCTTTCTCGCTCATTGAGCACATAAACAGCGAGATGAGGCGATATGAACACTGTTATTACATCTGCTCTGTCTTTTCCACCACCGTGCCTCAGGACAAGGGAGAGCCGAGTCATGCAATGAAGTTTTTAATGCTTATATAGAAGGTGCTAAAAACATTTTTTAGCTGCAAATGTGTAGTTTAGGAAGTCTGCAAATCTTTAAATGCCCATTCATTTTGCTGGTAATTCACTTCTATGTCTTCACATTAAATACAAATCTAGAGCCAGGAAGCCAGGACAGGATATACTGTGGTCCGATCTTTATGCTATGCTAAGCTAAGCTAACTGGCTGCTTGCTGACTGTAATTTTAAACTGAAAGCAGCCTAAATGACAGTATGTGGCTCCTATTTTTCTTGTGATTTAGTTCATGATAAATGGTTTTTGTTAGGGTTGACTTGATATTCTCACGCTGGGATTTGGCAGCAAGAAACTTCCATAATGCAGACAAAACAAACAAACAAAAACAAAAACAACACAGTAAAGTAACAGAAAATAACCATGACCTAAAAATACTGAAATTTTCCATTATTAAAATTAATTTTAAGGCTTACTTTTACATGTGATTGTGTGTATTTTGTGGCTTCATAACTGGTTTCATATATTATACACTGATGAAAACATAGAACCATTTTTTTGACGTAGAAACATTTATAATTATATAGGATACTTTAGCTAACAAATCTATGTAAAATTACAGAGCTGATATTTCTGTTAATTATCACTAATTGTATCTAATTTCTACAAAACATCTCATGTAAAACATATACTTACACTATTATGCTTGACAATTATATCGATTACAAAGGGAAATTTTTGTTAAAGTCTAAAAAATATTTTTTCTGGAAAAAAATCTTTAAAGAAAATTTTAATTTTTAGAAAGTTTTCATAATTAAAAGTTTTTAATGTCTTTTTTCTAACACACACATAAAGTCACTGTATATTTTAGTTTTTAAAAAAAATACATTTCAAGAACATGGAAAAACTGTAAAATGAAAAACTCTGTAAATTTACATATTTTTAAAAATAATGTACCCTATGCTGGTTAGCGGTGGTATTTCTCTGCAGTGACTTTGTGTGCTTCAAACAACGGCAACTAAAACTACACGCATCATGGCGGAGTTGTGCTAATAAATGTTAAACAGTAGTCACTTTTACCAAAAATACCGAACCACAAAAAAGCAAGAAGATGCCCAAACTGATCTAAAACAAGAAAACCACATATGACTGCACTGACAGAACGCTGGCTGTTGAGTTTATTACTGCATTACAAGCAAACTAGACACAATTACAGCCTACTACATGTTATATGTTTTTTCCCAGAAGCATAAATTCAATGTGAGCAGGGCAGATTACTGGTCTCGGCTAAAAGAGCATCCAGTCAGACAGCTGCACAAAAACATCAGGGACAGGCATCATGATCAGAGAGGCAAACAGAGCCAGACAGGCATGCAGCACAGTAATCTAATAAGTTTTAATACCTATTCAGGACCGATTTAGCCTCGACGTCCACGTGGAGGGAGAGCAACACTCTCCGGACACATGGTTTTCTCAAGGAAAGTACAAAAAGAGACGACTGTGGAGTCATGAGGGGAGACAATGAGGCCGAGAGCGAGGCAGAAAGAGGAGGAAGGGGAATGCGGTGAGGGGCAACATGTAAAACCAGAGGAGTGTGTGATATCTCAGGAATGAATGGGATCTCCCAATATCAGTTACTGGGCATGCCGAGTGGGAGACAAGCATACATGCAAACATGCTGCAGGAAAACTGGCACCATGCACACTTGTGATTTCAATGTTAATCTGCTCACCGTTACATTTACACAATCTGAAAATATCTACACCTTTGCAACTTATTTCCCTTATGCACCTCGTCTATAGTCACTGAACTCACATGTTTAAATGCAGCTGCACCTTGTATGTCACAACTTTAAGCCATTTTTAAAATTATGTTCAGCAAAGTGCAACATCCAGAAGTACAACATCAGTTCCACGACTGTTTTAGAAATATACTGACAGTATTACACTTGAATTTCATAGTTTTATCTATTAAATAAGAAGGAAATATTTGTGAAATTACACACAAAAAATGCAAATGTCTAGTAAATTTTTTTTTTTTAAATTTTGTAGTTAATTCACAAAGTTTTTTAAATATTATTTTACATAAGACGTGTAAATTCATAGCATATTTTTGGAATTTTGATATTTCTATGTATATGTGATCAGAAATGTGCAAGATCCAAAAATGCATCAGCTCCACTACTGTTTTAGAATTATATTTACAGCATTACGCTTGAATTTAACAGTTTTATCAGTCAAACAAAAAGGAAATATTTGAGAAAATTACACAGAAAATTGCTATTATGTCATTTTCTTTCTTGGTGTAGTTATTCACAAAGGTTTTTTAATGTTATTTCTACATTAGACATGCAAATTCATAGTATATTTTTGGAATTTTATTGTTATTTTAATGAATATACGTTCAGCAATGTGCAATATCCAGAAGTGCAACATGAGTTCCGCGATTGTTTTTATAGCTCTTAATACACCAAATAATCTGTCTTTAAAAGTTTTAATAGATACACTTGGACACATGACTTTTCTACTAGATTTTTATATTTTATATTTGCACATCTCCTGCCGTACTTTTCAAATATTGTCTGATTTTGGTAGGATCACAGCTTTTTCATTTTACACTATCCAATGACAATAGTGGAAATACTCTATTCTTTTCTAAAGTTAAGGCACTTTTTTCTTTGTCGATATTTGCTCAACAGTTTTTTAATCACTTTTTCCCACTGATACACACAGAAACAGCCACACCAACATCTCGGTCCAATTTGTTCCCCTCTTTTAACCCATCCATCACCCACAGGTTACAAGCCATGTGTAGAAGAGTACAAGGTCATTTCTCAACACAAAAACACGTAAAAAACAAATCTCCTGCTTTGATCTAACAGGCGAATCCTCATCACTGTCTGTGCATCACTGCCTCACCTAAGTCAGTTACTGATGTTTGTCCCCTGACTCACACAAGGAGTCATTTCCCAACATGCATTCTTGTGCCCTCTCTGATGTAATATTTCAAGGTCAAATAATGATTGGAAACCAAAAGAATGCTAAGAACGAGCGATGGTGAATAAAGACAAGGTTATTAACTGGAGTAGATGATGCTGCGGCTCAAGAGAACGAATGAAAACCCACAAAATTCATACATTCAGAGTAAACACATCACACCCAAAACTGCACAACTGTAACTGTGCCCCATAATAAAGGGACAATTACATTTGTCTCTGTTTGTAAATTGCAACACTGTGGTTCTTCCAGGAATGTTCAGAAGTGGCCTGTCAGCAGATTGTATTTTATCTGGGCCTAAATTTAAAAATAAACTAAAAGCTGGAGTTTTGGTAGGAATCTAATTATGTACATTGAAAGAGAAGGAGTGATAAGAAGCAGGGAAAGTGTGTTTTGGAGGGAGTGGGCAGACGAGAACAGAAATGCTAAAAAGCTGAGCTATGCAACTCCTCCAACAGGATTAAGAGCCAAACCCAAGGCAGGGAAGCTCTGCAAAAAAAAAAAAGCCCCATGGGGGGGAAAGAAGGGAAGCGAAGGGAGGAGGTGGGAGGAGCGATGGGTGAGGAGTGCATGTAGCTTCATGCCAGCTAGCTCGTAGTGGGTGAGGAAAAAAGAGATCAGAGCTGAGGTGGAAATATACGATCTAGCATCAATCATTCCTAATCGTTTAAGCAACAATCTGCTGTGCTGCAACACAGAATGATATAACACACAACTGCACCGGTAGCTTGTTGGTGCACGCTTTGAAAACTCCACCTATCAGATGGAGACTTTGTAGAGAAAGAAAAACTAAAAGCGGACAATAGGTGATGCCTTCTGTGTGTCAGGAAGCAACAATTTGTTCGGAGTAAACAGAAGAAGGTGGCGACTGCATGGGCGAAGAAGAAAGCAACGAATACAAGAGATAACTGAGTAAAAGAGGCTCTAAAACACTCAGAGATCAACCGATTATAATCTAGATTTAATACCTATTCATGTTTAAAACTTCCATCACAAAACAGTATTTCTTGTGTCACATGTAACATCATCTTTCTGTTTAAACCCTCTGAACCCGAAGCAGTTTCTGGCCAATTTTTGACTTCTGTCACATTTGTAGTCACTATGAGCTATATAAAGTCACAATATAAAGTCCTGCATCTCTATGGAAACAGCACAACCATGGTTAGAAGTAGAGAGAACTCAAAAATGAGTTTTGTGCAATATTTTGGAGTTATATCGCCAGAAATCATATTAAATGAAAAGTCAGAAGTTGAATTTCTTTGATTAGTTATTTTAAAAATGTTTTTTAAAAAAAAAAAAAAATGGAATCACCACGTATAACATTTTACCATGTGCCCACAGTTGCTACCAGTGCTGGAAAAAAATGGCAGCTCAACATATCATAGATATTTTTGTTTTTGTTCCCACTCTTGTCTCCAATCTGCTTAGTGTAAACACTGCCTGCAGTTCATCCCAGTTCAGCTGAAAATTGTCTGAATTTTTGGCATGTGGTCACTGATTGCATCTGAGCCACTAATGGCTTCACAGTTCTAACAGGACGTGCAGAATTATTTGTTTTTACAGAACTGTATCCGAACAAACGTTGTATTTTTGCCACATTTTTCAATGACGTAGAAAAAAAAGTGATTTTCATGAAATGCCATAATCTCAAGGTTAGATGTGGTTGGTTTGCCAATGAAACAGTATGCCACACACGAGCAGTTCAAGGAGCATCAGAAAGTTGAAAATCTAACACTTTTTTGTGGTTTTGCAGTTCCTGGCTCTAATGAATGGTGTAATTCGTAAAAGACAACATGTCTTTCAAACGCACCAGGAGTTTTGGGGTTCAGAGAATTTAATCATCACTTTGACAACAAAATACTTCCAGAAACCACCAACTGCATCAACTCAGACTGGTTTCTTGGCACCAATCTGGATTTCTGTCATGAGGTCAAGAGTCCGTTTAGGTAAGGTTAAAACCAAGCCTTTTAGGAAACACTTATTATCAAGATCGCTGACAATAGAGGTGCATTAACCACAATAAATCTTGGTTTTAAAATGGCCCGTCTGTCAGTCTTGGCATTGAATCCGTTGGTTGGAGGATCTTGTTATGGTTTAACTACAGTAACAAATTGATGAAAGTGGGATTAACCGTGTCTTCTATACCACTTCCACTGACTGCAAAGTGTCTCATGTTGCAAAACTTAACACTAGATTAAGTTAAATAAGAAAATACATAAGATAAAGCTGCTCTACACTCAAATACTGTACAACACCGCCATTGTGACAGAAATTAAAAGATACTCATCTTTCGGAAAAAAAGAGAGAAAAGCCCAAAGGTTTTAAGTGAAATCTGACAAGCTAAGATAAGAGCTCTTACAATGAGAACACATAGCCCTCAGCTATTGAACCACAGAGCTACCATCTCACACACACAGGTATGAGGCCGAGGACAGATGGAACAGTGTTGTGGCTAGAAAAGTGTGTTAAGCGAGTGTATCTCAGCAGAGTTATCAGGGCATTCTTGTGTTTCAGCGGAGGGTTAGTAAAACATTCTCGGGTCTTGTGCTGGCCAGAATGAAAGCACCTGTGCATTTCTTACAGCCTTGCTTTGGAGGATGAAAAGCGAAATTTTCCTGTGACAGATGGCCACCTCTTCATCTCGATTTCCCTGTGGGTCGTCAGCAAACAAGATAAATCAATGCTCACTTTAATGCCTCAATCAATGCTCTTTTGTTCAACTGATCAAGCATAATTATCAAGGACAATGGGGAAACGGAGCTGATGCACTCTGGTCAGCCTCATTACTCATCGAACAACCAAGTTTACACAAAATAACGTTCCGATAAAGCAAAACTGTATTCTGTCTGATTCTGTTTGTCACAAATAGGTTTCTAATCAATGCATCTTTGTAATTTATTTTATTGCTCTACTGTCACTTCTTTTCAGCCATCCAATCAGATAATAGATGGGGCGGGATCCGTCACCTTGGAAACCCAGAAAATGGAGGAGAAGCTTTAAACATGAAGTGACACGGTCGTATTTTAACCCAAACCATGATATTTTCCTGATTTTGGTGCCTAACCTTAACCAAGCTTCTAACATGTTAAAGTGTACAACTAACCGAGATATTTACCTAAACTGGACCACGCAGTTGAGCCAACAACCGAACCAGAAAGTGACTGAAAATTGAAAATAAACAAGAGAAAATGAAACATAAGTCTGAAAATGAGTAAAAGTCTGTCTCAGGTTTATACTTCCATCATCTAATTCTACCCCCTAATGTGGGTTTTGGTGTTCTTTCAAACTGCCCACCTTTCTCACAACTTCACATTTGGCAAATTAGGTATACTTCAAATTCAAGACGCAATTGAGACAGCAGTTTAGTTGTATAGGAACATAAATTTGCGGAGGCAGCATTGGTTGATAAAGATGCTGTTGCCTCAACCTCTAAGAGAAAACCAAAGTCAAAAGACAAGTATGTTTAAATTAGAGACGTGGAAAACCTATCCAAACCTAATGAGCAAAATCTACTGAGACCCAATCTGAACTTTTTGGAAGAAAAGACAAACATATCTGATGAGAATTAGATTGGATCAATGCTTGTACAATATAAATCCAAGCTGGTCTGACTAAGGTCTAGGGTTGGGCTTTGGATCCTAAAAATTACGTGTATCCAAATCTGGACACCAGAAATTGACAGAGAAAACATCCAAAAAATAATCACAAATTCAGACAAAATGCTGCCAAAGAGAGTATGGGAGTCCTAGGTGAACCAGAAGGAATCAAGAGAGACACAATCAGCATCTTGTTTCTTGTAAAGGTGATGATACCCCACCGACCCCCTCGGGCCTTCCTCTCCCCGAGAACCTGAGGTCAAAGAGTCAAGACATCAGCGGTAATAGTTACCCAACACTTGACATCAGGGCCGGCCATGGAGAACATGGAGGTTTGGAGCTGCTCTTCCATGTGAGCATCTGTTCAATTGTGCATGAACACGTGCTTACATATATTTATGTGTTTCTGTGGCTAATGAAGAGGTCCAGCCCCCATTGGGACCATCACGAGGTCACGGTTGTCACGGATACGGCAAGACATGTCAGCTGTTATTGACAAGCAAGAATGCAGAGGCGGTGAATGAGGGCTATAAGACCCTCAGATGCTCTCCAGGTCGACTACAAGGGCTATAAAACACTTAAAAAACAGGACGGTCTGCCTTTTGTTGGAGACAAAGATGCAGCACAAGTCCTTCAGCAAAAATGCTGCTTCCCACTGCCTGATGAACCATAAAGTGAGACAATACTGCAGCTTCTATTTCAGCAGATTACAGATTATCAGGACAAAAACTGAAGATTTCCTTTTGAGCAAAGTTACTAGCATTATTCCCAGCTACCATGACTTCCCGTACCCTTAAAATAACTCCAAGTATGATTAGATTTGTGAGTTGCACTGGTGCACCCCAGACCATAGCAGCTCATTTGTATTCCTCGAGTCTGTGTGATATGCTGGCATTCATAAGCCATTGGAGAGATGACAGGGTGACATTCAGAAAAGAAAAGAGCTGAGCAGATCTAGCTGTGTTGGCTTAATCTACATAGAGGGTGAGTGAGAAAGAATAAGAGGAGGTTGAGCAACCAACTGTCAATAGGTGACAGGGTAGTTATTCTGTCAGGGTGTTAGATTTATCCTGCATGATTAACGTCGAAGCGTTTTTCTTTCAATGTGTGTATGTGCTTGTACTGTGGCCGTTCTCGTGCCAGTTTAGGTGTGAATGTCCAAGTGTTTGCGCCTGACTAATCTTTAACTTTAAAGAACAAAGTCTGCTTCTGTCTTGGGGTGAAAAAAAAAAGAAACTCAAATTCTTCCTACATGACCTTGCAGTACAAATGTCCTCAGATGCAAACCTTTGTCACCGAAACCTGCCACGTGTGAAAAAAACTTCTGCAGGGAAAGAAAGGTGAGCTACTCTGGGAAACATCTTGCCACAAGATGTGCATCAACCTCCCTGCAGTGCAACTACAGAAGCCCAGAAATGTTCAAAGAAGAGGGGAGATCATTAGACATACTTGCACTAGATGCATGTGTGAGTTCCTGCTTTTTTTAAGTAAAACCCACATAACTGCAACAACAAAGCAGCTCAGCTTATAAGGGTGCCCTGCTAATAGCACCTTTTTTATTACCCCAACCAACCACTTGCACACAATACATTTATCACACAAACGGCACAAAAGCAGCACAACCGGATCCCACATAGAGCCTGCAGCAAACACTTAACTGATCACAGAGTCAACATTGCAGCCGAAACCTGCCTCTGTCTCCATCAACAGAGAATTCTATATTGACTCTGCAGTGTGATAATAAATCCCACACATGGTGGCTCAAATTTCCACTTTTGACACCTTGTTTGACACAATAAGCTAGATTTTTTTTTCACAAAGAAGCAGCGTGAGAATTTAATAGTGACTTACCAGTGACAGAAATGGTCATAGGTGCTTCCAGAGGCCTGTCATTGTCCAGATCCCTGTTCAGCCTCAGATCCCCAGTGTCTTCATTCAGCAGCAGCAGACTGAGCTCATTTCCAGATTCAAACTTGTATCGCAGCTTATCCGACACATCCGGGTCATGAGCTGGTACCTTCCCTATAATTCCTGATGGAAAACTGTTGGATTTGTTGGTGACGTAGTTGTTGAAAATGATCTCAAAGTTCTTCAGCACCGGTTGGTTGTCGTTCATGTCTACCAGGCGGATATGCACAGTGGCTCGGCTCACCAGCGGCGCTGATGTGGCCTGAACCACTATGACATACTCAGTTTTGCTCTCATAATCCAGGTCTGCGAGCGCAGTGAGGTCGCCGTTAAAAATGTCCAGCTGGAAAACCTCTGGAATATTCCCTTCTACGATCTGGTACATGATCTGAGCGTTGGTGCCCTCATCCGGGTCGGTGGCAGTGATCTGGGCCACGACAGACCCCACCGGGCTGTTCTCCTGTACGTCAATGAAAAGCTCATCCTTCTCAAACACTGGAGCATTGTCATTTATGTCCTGAACCACGACATGAACAGGAACAGCTACTTTCAGAGGCGGAACCCCTCTGTCCACAGCAAACGCCTTCAGGTTGTAAACAGGAACGTTCTCCCGGTCCAGTTTCCGAGCAGTTCTGATGATACCAGAGTAAGGCTCAATGAAAAAATCTCCTTCTCCATCATCACCACCTTGAAATGTATAACTGACCCTGCCGTTGGAGCCAGAATCTCTGTCTGAAGCAGAAATCTGGAGCACGCTGGTGTAGATAGGTGCATCTTCTAATACAGTCCCCTGGTACATGTCTCTGAGGAACTGAGGAGCATTATCGTTAGCATCCAGGATGATAATCTCCACATAGGTGGTGTCAGATTTCTGAGGGATGCCATTGTCTCTGGCAATGATGGCTAACGTGTAGGAAGCCTGGTCTTCGTAGTCTATTTCCATTTGTGTCGTGATAGCACCAGAATCCGGGTCGATTTTGAACTGAGGAACATTGTCCTCCATGACATATGTGATGCGAGCATTCTCCCCAGTGTCCTCGTCTGTTGCACTAATCACCACCACCGTGGAGCCCACCGGTTTCTCCTCACTGAGCATCACCTGGTAGTTGGCACTTTGGAAGACGGGCCGGTGTGTGTTGGCATCAGTGACGTTGATGAACACCTGAGCGGTGTCGTAGCGAGTCCCATCGCTGGCGGTAACCGTCAGGACATACTGGCGTTCCTGCTTGTAGTCCAAAGGAAGGGCTAAGGTGATGAGGCCACCACCACTCTGGCTGGTGATGGCAAAGCGGTTCCTGGTATTTCCACTGGAGATCTGATACGTCACCACACTGTTGACGTCTCGATCCACCGCGGTCACCGTCAAAACACTGGTCCCCACAACAGCATCCTCGTTGATCTTCAGCGAGTAGGTCTTCTCGGTGAATGTGGGCACGTTGTCGTTCACATCCAGCACCGTGATGCTGACACTGGCGGAGGACGACATCACAGGCATCCCGTGATCTCTCGCCTCTATGCCAAAGGTGTAGAAGTCAGTGGTCTCCCTGTCCAGTTCCTCACTCACTGTAATCCATCCCGTGCTGTTATTGATCGTGAACGGAAATCCAGGCGTGGTGTCTGTTAGCCGGTATTCCAAACGGGCGTTTTCTCCTGAATCCCCATCAATTGCTTGAATGTGGATCACAGAGTAACCGATGGCCACATTTTCCAACACAGTAGCCTGGAAAGGTGTGCTGACGAACATGGGGGCATTGTCATTCACATCCACCACTTGCACCACCACCATCCCTGTGCCATTTATCAGCGGAGGCCTGCCACCGTCCTGAGCCTTAATCCGCAAATTATACTCCCGAATCATTTCATAGTCCAGAGGATTGATGACATCGATGACACCAGTGGGGGAGTGAATGTAGAACTGGCCTTTAACATTGCCGCTGATGATGCTGTAGTGAACTTTGGCGTTGTTTCCTTCATCTTTGTCCGTGGCTTCCACCTGGATGACTTTGGTGTTAACCGCCACATTCTCTGGAACCTGCACAACATACCTCTTTTCACTGAACTGTGGGTAGTTGTCATTTTCATCTTCCACGGTGATGTGAACAGTGGCGGTGGCACTGCGGGGACCAGGGTCTTTCCCCTGATCGTTGGCTTCAACAATCAGCTGGTACTGGGACCTGGTCTCCCTGTCGGGTCGCTCCCTGATCCTCACCAGGCCGTTGCGGGGGTCGATTTCAAACACAGAGTTGACTCCTTTGCCATTCACAATTTTATAAACCATGTTGGCGTTGGAGGGAGCGTCACCATCAGTGGCCCGGATTGTCATCACCTCGAAGCCCACCTCAACATTCTCTCGGATGCTGACCCGGTATTCATTCTGCTCAAATATGGGGCTGTGGTCATTAGTGTCACTCACAGTGACAGTGAGGTACGAAGTGGCAGATCTTTTAGGGGTGCCATTGTCAGTTACAGTAATTTTGAAAACATGGGTGTCTTTGACCTCTCTGTCCAGCGCCTGGACGGTTGTTATGCTCCCTGTCTGTGAGTCAATGTTGAAAAAGTCATCAGATCTCCTGTCAAACAAAGCTTCCATGCTGTACTCCAGCCTCCCTGCCTCTCCATCATCCGGGTCTGTTGCTTTCAGGGTTATGACAGCAGTTCCTGCAGGCTCGTTCTCAGGCACAGACACCTGATAGTTGGGGAGCTGGAACTGTGGGGATGTGTTCACCTGTCGCTTCCCCCTGTGGATCCCAGACTTTTTCTGGGCGCGTTCTGGTAAAGATCCATGTTGTTTAGGCACTTTTACCAGCGTCAGGCTCAGCTGCACAGAGAGTCGGCTGCCTGGAGAGCTGTGCATGGTGCAGTGCAAATCCACCTCGGGCTGTCCACTGTGCGCAAAGCACAGGTCAGTGGCCAGGAACAAACCCCCCTGCCTTAACACCGCGACAAAGTCTGTTCCAGCGCATTCAGTGTCCAAAAGGGAACTGCTCCGCGTAAAAGCAGGCAAAAGTTCTGTGACATTCAAAAGCAGTTTACCTGCAGATGAGCAAGGAGTTGCCTGCAGTTTTGACCGGAGTTTAACGTGAATGTCTGGCTTACCTGTCAATTTCTTTCTCTTGTATTTAATAAAACAGTCCTGACCGTGGACAAACACGCTGAAATGCGTCAGAATAACATCTCCAGATGTGGGGGAACACGTTCTTATATAAACAGACGCTGGGTTCCTCGGCGTGTGCGCACACTGAACTTTCCGAGACAGACGGATCAGCCCGTCGTGCCTCTCAACTTGGAAGAAACTCTGAATGAATTTGGGCGACAAAGTCCTGTCAAGTTTGTACGTCCACCCAGGTCCGAGCGACAGGTTCGCCAGAAGGCTCCCGGGCTGTAAAGTCTCCGAAAGGTGCATCTCCAAACATCCCGCAAGCGGCGCGGCGAACAGGACACAAACCCAAATCCAACACATCGGTAGCTCCATGCTTGTAAAACCTGCCAAATCCCGACTGAAACTTCACCAAAACTCCTCCGCAAATGCATTAACTCTCCCTCTCCCAGCACCGCGTCTTACTTTTATCCCTCATTGTGGAGTTTCAACGTGGAAAAAGACGCTCCGTATCCATAGTCTCGGCGTATCCACGGCGCGCAGCGGCTGCGTGAAGCCACACTGAATTTAAAATGAGTACAAAATGGCTCCGTGGTTCTCCTCCTCCTCCTGCTCTCCTCCTCAGAGGCTGATTACCATAAACCTGCTGTGTTCCCCCTCCGGGACGCTTTCACGGGGGGGCTTTCTTTTTTCTCATGGAGATTTAGGAAGTGGCACTGACCGGTTGACCAATGCGCGCAAGTGCATTGTTATTCCAATAAGCAGAGATCTGGGGAAAATTCCTAATGCGTGTTGGAGAGTGGCTCCCTCTTCAACTTTTGTGTGTTGGAGTAGTGATGGGACATAAAAAAGACATAAAAGTGGCTGAACTAAGACCTCAAGGTTGCAAAAAAAAAGAAGAAGAAAATGTGGCAACTAAGAGTCACATGTCATTATTTAAATGAGTGTTTTCAGAAAATACATAAAATACAAAACTACAGTTCTTAATATTTATTAATCAATGTTCTATGTGATTGTGTTCTTCGTGGTGACACTTCTTAATGTCAGTATACAGGAAAAGTTGCAGGATGACTGAAAAACGCACTAGTTCTCGATACAGGTGCAAAAAAACAAACATAAATGACCCAATTTGATCATTTTAGTTGTGACTTTAACAGTTTCGCCATCCCTGTTTCTCCTTTTGTTTTTGGAACTTTCACTGTCACTTAAAAGTACCCCTTAATGTGATTTAATCAATTCTGTAATGATTTCTACTGTTTTTTCCTTCATTTTTCTGATTCTGTTTTTGGAAATTTCACTCTTACACGGAAGCACTGCTTAACAGAATCCTAGCATAAGTTTTGTTCTTTAAAATAGGTTTAAAAACCATCATAAAATATATAATTTGGTCATATTTGTAGCAGATCTGACTGTTTTTGCCTCCTGTTTCTCATTTTGTTTTTGAACTTCCACTGTCACTTGAAAACACTGCTTAATGGGATGCCAGAAACCTTTTTATTCTCTAGAAACAGTTAAAAAAAACAAACATAAATAGCAGAATTTGGTCATTTTAGTTGTGAATATAACTGTTTTTTGCTCCCTTTTACTCATTTTGTTTTTAGGATTTTACTGTTACCTAAAAACACAGCTTCTGTAGAATCCCAGCACAACTTTTCTTCTCCACAACAGATTTAAAAACCAACATAAAGTATAGAATTTGATTATATTTCTTGTAAATCTAACAGTTTTCCCACCATTTATTTCCTTTTGTTTTTGAACTTCCACTGTCACTTAAAATCACTGCCTAATAGGATCCCAGCACACCTTTTGTTCTCCAAAACAGGGTTAAAACCAACATAAAATACAGAATTTGCTCATTTTTTAAAAGTGCATCTAACAGTTTTTTGCTCCATTTTTCTCATTTTGTTTTTGGAACTTTCATTGTCACTCAATAGCACTGCTTTAGTGGGAGCCAAGAAAACTTTTTGTTCTACAAAACAGGATTAAAAGCAAACATAAAATGTAGAATTTGATCTTTTATTTCAGAGACTAACTTTATTTTCTTCCTCATTTTGTTTTTGGATTTTGACTGTCACTTGAACGCTCTACTTTTTTGACATCACAGAGAACTTTTTGTCCCATTTCTCCAAAATCTTATCAGGGTCGTTTGAACTTTCATGCCCTCTAAAATCTAATCACATTTGTTCTCTCCTCAGAAATAAAAGAAAAATATTTTTGAAGCTAAGTGTGAAGCGTTTCCAAAAAATGGGCCAAAATGTTATTATTCTGGAAAAGCGGACACTATGCTGATGTCAATCCGCTAGAATTAAATGGGGCCGTGACTTTCATTAGGGTCTATTAAAACGTACAGTCGTCACTGGTTCATGCTGGGGGTAATCTTGTATAACAGCGCCCCCATGTGGGGTATAAACTTTAGCTCAACAGCTGCTATCTGCAACACTACTTTCTTGAGGATGCATTCTGGGGCATGCAGACAAATGAACAAGTCACGACTTCAGTTATTTTTAGTTTATTCACTCATTCTTCAGTTTTGAAGGATGTACAATTTGTAATTTTACCTCCTCGACTGTTGAAAAAGGCACTGATTTTGTTTTTAAAAACACTTTTCGAGTTTCTCAGCACTCAGACATTGCAAACATGACCGTAAATTCACAATGAATAACTGGAAAATGTATCTAAAGTAGCTTTAAAATGTAACTGAAACACGCAAAGGGCTGAAACGTCAAATACCGCAACATTCTGTGTTATTTTGTAACTTGGTTTGTGTGTTTTTAGTATAGCTGCAACGACAATCAATTAGTTGTCAACTATAATATTAACTGAAAACCATTTTGATTTGTGATTAACCAGTTTGAGTAATTTTATATGGTACAAAAGTCAAAATTCTCTAATTCAAGCCTCTTAAAATTAAATATTTTCTGCTTTCTTTCCTCCTCTATGACAGTAAATGGAAACCCTTTGGATTGTGGATTAAACATGACATTTGAAGATGTCATTTTGGACTTTGAAAAGCACTGATCGACACGTTTCCTCATCTTCTGACATACCTAATCCATGCAATGAGAAAATAATCCACTGATTAGTTGACAATAAACATAATTGCTTGTTGCAGCCCAAGTTTTTAAGCCATAATTTTACATTAAAAAAGTCATATTTTGTGGCATCAATTCAGTGATCAATGTCAGATGCAAAACCAGCTGGATTTGAAATGTCACAAGATACATACAGAAGAACTGAGGCTTGCAGGTGTCCAGGAAAAAAGTAAAGGAAGACAGGAAAATTAATGGATACATTAGCAGCTTTGAAAACAGTGAGAAGAATTACAGTAAATGACAAGGTTGTTTCCCATCACACTTCATAAATAGAAGAATATTAGAGTTGCTTTGATTCATAGATGAGTCTGACTGAACAAAATCAGCTTCTGTAGACCAACATGTAGCCTTGCAGACTGATTATTCACCAGAATGTGTGCTAGATACAGTTTTCCTATTATTACAATACAACAGAGCGACGCTAAAGGCCTCAGACTAAAGTGTCTTTTAAAACACACACATTCAGACACACACACACACTACAGGAGATATCAAGGCTGCATATGTTGGCTCGACAGAGAAAAAAATCTCTAAATATTAATTTTCTATGCTTGGTTTTGGTTTCTCCTGATTATGCACTCATTTTTTAAAAAAAAAACACTGCACTTCAAAAATGCATAGTCAAGATCAAGTGCAATATTATTTACCAGCTGTTTGGCTTAAATAACCACATTTCAAAGAGCCAGTCTTCGTTTGCAATGAAGCAGATAACAAGAGCAGCATGAATTGAATCCAAGAGGTCCAATAGAGAACATACATACTGTATATTACAGGTAGAATCCAACATAGTTTACCTAAAACTGACGACTTAAGTGTTGGTAAAGATCTGTTCTGTAACGTCTGATGTAAATTGCTGAATTGGTCTTCAATTTGAGGTTACTTTTAATGAGTAGATCATCGTATTACCAAGAAATCGGCGCTACAAAACACACTTTGGTTTGGATACTGGTGGTTTTTTTGAGCACCTAGAAGAAAACCTTATAATACAGAGATCAACCCTTTTGTTCTTGTGATTAAAACACTGTTCAAACACAAATCCCTCCATCAGAGGCACTCAAATGTTACAAATCCCTCTTTAACATAGTGTATTTTCCTGAACAGGGTGCTCTACCTAATGTACCGGATATTTCCACCTTGGCCGGACTGATGCCGCCTCAGCTGGTCGGTTCAGGCGTCGGCTGCTCTTTCTGCTGCACGGCTGCTGCCACCAACCGCTCTCGGCCCTTCTGCAGAGTGTATTCGCTGGGGCCCAGCTGGATGATCTTCCCGCTGCCCAGACACTCGTCCCCTTTGTAGAGCACAGCGAACTGGGGCAGAAGTGCAAAGGAAAACACTCACTTACGCTCCTGGAGAGACGACTACACCGTATTCGCTGTGTTCCATCACTCTGCTGTGCACGCTGACTATTACCTGTCCAGGTGTCAGAGCTCTGACCGGCTGAGAGACTGAAATCCACACAGTACCGTCCATGTTGAGGGTGACTGTGCAGGGAACTGGAAAGCGCAAAGTCAGTGGATTTTTACATTTGATCTGAACTTCACTTGTTGTAAATTAGGGACTGACCAATTATCGGCCTGACCGATTATCGTGGCCGATGTTTGGCATTTTTCCAATTATCTGAATTGAGCGATTATTTATAAATTAAATGTGCTGCTTTAGGTCTGATGCAGCCTCCTCTGTCTGTCTGTCGTCACTCTGTGGTCTCAGAAATGTCTCTAAAGCAGCAAAAGCTGAAAAAGAAATACAAGCCGATACCACAAACCAGGAAATTAGCTTCTCTCACAGTGGCTATGGTTATGCTAACGGCTAGCGGCTAAGTTGGAATATCGCTCTTTCTTGACCACCAGTAATGAGCCCTGATAAACCCATATCCCCTGTTGACCGATATATTTATGCTCTCAATTATTTTCAGTTTTATTTTGAAGGGCAAGTCCCAACTTCCGATTTTTCCGAAGTCTATTTATATTGCTTGATCAATAAAAGATCTCTCTCAGTTCTGCAAAGCAAGACGTCTCCAGTCGCATTTTATTTTCCTCCATTGAATACATTATCCAGCAATCGTTGACGGGTATCACGCAGTCTACTGCTGCACAAATAACCTCTGACAACAGGTTATGGGCCCAGAGAACCCCACGGACGGCTGAAGACAGTTTGGAGCCGCTGAGAAGAGCGAACTCGGCGAAGAGCTACGGCTGACAGGTTAGCCTAATTAGCTAACAGTGCTACCTCGTGCGCTACTGCTAACACCTGGAGCTAACTAGCGAGCAATGGAGCGCTCAAGCAGGTGGTCAAGGCTTGCTTTCAATGGAGATGAGAAGCAGTATGAGCTGTGGGAGACGAAATTATTGGCCTACATGCGGCTGCAGGGGCTCAAAGAGACAATTCTGAACGAAAATACAGAATTTGACGATGACGAGGAGGAGGCGAAGGACAAGGAGCAGAACGAAATGGCGTATGCAGAGCTGATACAGTTTTTAGACGACAAAAGTCTAGGCCTGGTCATGCGTGAAGCTGCAGATGATGGGAGAAAAGCCCTGAAGATGCTCCGTGAATATTATGCAGGTAAAGGGAAGCCACGAATTATTAACCTGTATACTGAACTGACAAACCTGCAGAAGGGGAGCAATGAAAGCGTGACAGACTTTGTGATTAGGGCAGAGACAATAATCACGGCTCTAAGAAATGCAGAGGAAATTATGAGTGACGATTTACTCATAGCAATGGTGCTTAAAGGGCTTCCAGAATCATTCAAGCCATTTGCAGTTCATGTGACCCAAAGTGAGGAAAAGCTCAAATTTGCAGAATTTAAAACAAGACTGCGTTCATATGAGGACACTGAAAAACTCTGCGCTCAAGTGTCCGATAATGTTATGAAGGTGAACGTGAAGGGGCATGCCACTCAAAGGGTCGAGGACAAAAACAAAATGGCGGACATTGTGTGCTTTAAGTGCGGTGTTAAAGGGCACAAAGCCAGGGCATGTCTGAGAAAGCAGTGGTGCAGTTTTTGCAAGAGCTCGACGCACAGAGACGCAAACTGCAGGCGTCGACCAAAGAATGAACATGCCAGACAAGCTGCAGAGGGAGAGGGCACGTCATATGCCTTCTTGACCAAAGATCGGGGAGCAGACATCAGTCCAGGCCGCGGCGTGAAGATGAAAGGCCTAATGGTGGACACCGGCGCTACTTCCCACATCATCACCGACGAGGCAAGGTTCAAGAGCTTCGACGAGACCTTCAGAGCTGACACACACTGTGTTGAGCTCGCAGACGGGACCCAGTGTCAAGGCGTGGCGAAGCGGCGGGGAGATGCAGAGGTGACCCTCATCGACAGCAGAGGACGTCAGCACAGAGCAACGCTGAGGGGCGCGCTGTTCATCCCATCATATCCACAGGACATCTTCTCTGTGAAGGCGGCCACAGCAAGTGGAGCAGCGGTGATCTTCAATGAGGGAGGAGATATGGTTAAAATGAATGATGGTACTGTGTTTCCTATAAATGTGTTTAATAAGCTTTTCTACCTGTCCACAGCAGACGGAGGTAATGATCAATGCAAAGGGTGTTTTGATTTACAGACCTGGCACGAAATTCTTGGTCATTGTAATTTCAGTGATGTTAAGAAATTGACAAAAGTGGTTGATGGTATGACAATCAAGGGAAAAACAGAAGAACCTGTATCACCATGTGAAGTGTGCATTCAAGGAAAGTTTGTGCAAACCAGAAACAGGGAGCCTGATGCAAGAGCAAAAGAGGTGTTTGGTTTAGTGCACACAGATTTGGCAGGGCCAATAGATCCCATTTCTATAGATGGACACAGATTTTCATTATCGTTCACTGATGATTATTCCAGCACAATTTTTGTTTATTTTCTAAAACAAAAGAGTGATACAGTGAGTGCCACAGAAAAATTCTTGGCAGACATCGCCCCCTATGGGAAGGTCAGGTGTATGAGATCTGACAATGGTACTGAGTTTATGTCCAAAGAATACCAAAAATTAATGCGTAAACAGGGCATTAGACATGAAACATCAGCACCATACTCACCACACCAAAACGGCACAGCCGAGAGAAGCTGGAGGACTTTATTTGACATGGCTAGGTGTATGTTACTGGAAAGCCACCTACCCAAAACTTTGTGGACCTACGCAGTGCAGACAGCAGCAGTGGTCAGGAACCGATGTTTCAACAATCGGACAAAACAGACAGCTTACTTTATGTTAACAGGAAAGAAACCAAATATGTCACAAATGCAAAAGTTTGGTGCAGTGTGCTATGCACACAAGCACGACAAAAAGAAACTTGACGCAAGAAGTGAGAAAGGAGTTTTCATTGGATATGATAAAAATAGTCCAGCTTATTTTGTCTATTATCCAGAGAGTGAAAAAGTGTCAAAACACAGATTGTTAAAATTTGTGACAAAACAATCTCCAGTGTCTCAAACACAGACAGAAATGAACTCGGACCAGGATGAAGATGATTATTTAGACTCTGGGAGATCAAACAGAAGGCCAATTACAAAAGAAAAAATGCAGGATGACCCAGAAATAGACAGCTCTTTATCTGACAGTGTGGCACAGCCAAGCAGTGCTGAATCTTTGAGACGATCGACTAGGACCAAAAAGAAACCCAGTTACCTAAATGACTATGTGACTGAAGTTAGTACTGATGATGACCAAGTGCTTACTAACATTGACTACTGTTACAGACTGGCGTGTGGTGTACCACAATCATTTAAAGAGGCAAAAAGTTCAATTAATTCTGAAAAATGGACCCAAGCTATGGATGAAGAAATGGAGTCATTGAGAGAGAACAATACATTTACCCTAACAGAGCTACCCCTAGGCAAGTGTGCAGTGGGGGGAAGGTGGGTTTATGCATTAAAAAGAAATGAAGATGGCACAGACAAATATAAGGCTCGTTACGTTGCCAAGGGCTACAGTCAAAAGCAGGGCATAGATTTTGATGAAACATTTTCACCAACAGCAAATATGACGAGTGTGAGGGTGTTAATGCAAAAAGCAGTTCAGGAAAATTTGCTATTACACCAAATGGATGTGAAAACAGCCTATCTTCATGCGCCCATAGATTGTGAGCTCTATGTAGAACAACCAGAAGGGTATGAAGTAGCAAATACAGAACATAAGCTTGTGTGTAAACTCAAAAAGTCACTGTACGGCCTTAAACAGTCGGGTCGTAATTGGAATCTTATGCTACATTCTTACCTGATTGACAACAACTTCATTCAAAATGAATCAGATCATTGTGTATATGTGAACGAAAATGAAAATGACAAAGTCATCATAATAATATGGGTTGATGATTTAATCATAGCTGCGAGTAATGAGAAATTAATGAAAAAGGTGAAAATCATGCTTACAGCTAGATTTAAAATGAAGGATTTGGGCAAATTGAAATATTTTCTGGGTATTGATTTTGAGCAGTCAGAGGACTGTATTAAGATGTCACAAAGAAAATATGTGGAAAAGTTACTGGTGAGGTTTAACATGGAGGATTGTAAACCCAGGAAAACACCATGTGAACAAAAGCTCGATCACTCAGGAAATGCCAATCCACTAAATGATGTCGAGAAATACAGAGAAATGGTTGGAAGTTACATTTATTTGTCCATGTGCACAAGGCCTGATTTAAGTTTTGTTGTTAGTAGGTTATCTCAGTCATTTACGAATCCCACAGAAGAGCATTTGGTTACAGCCAAACATGTACTGAGATATCTGAAAGGAAGTACAGACAAAGAATTATGTTACCGAAAATGTGACAAACTAGAGGTACAAGCCTACAGTGATGCTGACTGGGCAGCAGATATTACTGATAGACGCAGCACAACAGGATATTGTGTATGTCTAAATGAAAGTGGGCCTGTAGTGTCATGGAAGACCAAAAAGCAACAAACGGTAGCATTATCAACTTGTGAGGCTGAATATATGGCACTAGCTGCAACCATTCAGGAGTGTTTATATTTGACCCAACTACTGGATGGTATTGATTCATGTGTACATACACCTGCTAAAGTTTTTGAGGATAACCAGGGTACTATAGCTCTAGCAAAAAATCCTGTAAACAGACAGAGGTGCAAACACATTGATATCAAATATCATTTCATTCGGTCTACTATAAATGATGGAAAAGTAGTCCTGAAGTATTGTCCATCACAGGAGATGCTGGCAGATATCCTGACGAAGCCTGCATCACAATTTAAGTTGTTGAATTTTTCAAAGTTTTTATTTGGGTCATGAGAATATTATTTGTTGTAAAATGTATAAAGATGCCAATAATGTGAGAGCAAGTGGGGGTGTTGACCGATATATTTATGCTCTCAATTATTTTCAGTTTTATTTTGAAGGGCAAGTCCCAACTTCCGATTTTTCCGAAGTCTATTTATATTGCTTGATCAATAAAAGATCTCTCTCAGTTCTGCAAAGCAAGACGTCTCCAGTCGCATTTTATTTTCCTCCATTGAATACATTATCCAGCAATCGTTGACGGGTATCACGCAGTCTACTGCTGCACAAATAACCTCTGACAACATCCCCATTCTTAACCATCAGTTTACAGGCCCTGAAAACATGAAACTCACTGAGCGGCATCTGGTGGATGAAGCGGAAGTGACACTCCATCATCTGGGTTCTGACCAGTTCAGGAGGCGGGTCGACTGTTAGCCAGTGGAAGCGATCCGTTCGCACTGTGTCACGGAAGAGAGACGGGTGATTGGTGGTCGGAGCCTGAGCCAACGAGAGAATAAACGAATTAAGCACCAGAAAAAACTGCATCATTGCAAGGCTGACTACACAAATATACCGAATAAACAAATATGATGCCTCCTTAAGACAGCTACATGTTTGACATATATTCTGTTTAATGCAGTTAAAATATTTCACAAATATATACAAGTTAGGGATGTCGGATATTGGCTTTTTTGCCAATAAACGAAAGGTCGATATTGCCCAACTCTCAATGTTCCGATTTCAATACCGATATATGTGGGCTTGGAAATAATTCCAAATCACAGACATATTGTTAGTCAGGCACAGCAAGTTTGCTACTGCAGCCACACTGACTTGTTTACAAGTTTCACAACACAGTTTGATGATGTCATCATTTGCGTGCCAGTAAATACTGGCAAAATCCAGGCATTATTTTATTGGTTTTCATAATAGGCAAAAACAAACAAACAAAAAATAAAACAATATTGACCAATATTTCATTTTTATGCCAATATTGGGCTGATAATATCGGTGTGCCGATATTATTGGACATCCCTAATACAAGTCAATGCAATCGTGGAAAAATGCTCTTTTCAGTTTTAGAGGCCTGTAAACAAGGACATACAGTTAAGTTGAAAAAAGGCTGCATGGTTCAAGAAAAAACAGAAAGCAAGGAAAATGGTTTCATTTTTAATAAAAAAGAAGAAAAAAAAGAGAGGGAGAGAGATTTTCTCACCACAAACACATCTCCAGTAACAACGTCTTTGTCCACCACAAACATGGCCTCTTTCTGCCCTCCTATTCTTGCTCTCTGGCCCAGAGTCAGAGTGAACCAACCTGGACGGACAGAACAACACAGGAAAATAACAAGAATAGGCATGAGATGGGTAAATATGAGAATACAGTGGCTTTAAAGCAAAAAAACCCCAAAAAACAAAAAACCCCCAAAAAAGAAAATGTGTCGTTAAATTACTGTTTTATGGCCCTAACCTCTAATATAGTATGACAACATATGCATGCAGTTTGAGAACAACTAGAAACATACCTTTGTGTGTTCCCAAAACAGTTCCATCTTCAATGCAGACAAAGTTCCCTGGTTTTGGTTCTAAATACTAAAAATTCAAAGAAAAAAACAAACAGTACAGTTTCATCATAATCATAGCTTATGTAAAACAGTGATGGAAAGCTTTGATACACATTAAAATAAAAAGGAAAACAAGCTAATTTTGCTAAATTATGTGGAACAAACAGTCCAAGTTTTGCTTCTCACCTCCAAAATGAAGTTTTCAAAGTTTCTCTCTCCGATAAAGCAGATCCCCATGCTCTAAAAGAACAAACACATACACGTTTTAGTTAGAAATAACCATTACTGTGCATCAAATCTCACCACATATAATATAAACATGTCTTTCTGAACATATTTGTGTTTTCTGTACACCTCTTTCTTCTTCAGCACATGGTCAAACCCGGCCTCGGCTGCAATCTTTTTCACAAACTCTTTGGTAAGTCCAGCGAGTGGGAACATAGTTTGTCGCAAAGCATCTTGTGAGATCTGACTGAGGAAGAAGGTTTGGTCTTTGAGGAGGTCGGCTCCTTTGTACAACCTCACAGCTGGAAAAGGAACACGGATAAAAGATTAAACTACCTTACAGCTAAAACAAATAAGCAGTGGTCAGCAGCACATAAATAAACTTGGAAAAGAGCTGCAAATTTAGGTTGAATATATGCCAATCATTAAATGAGGAAACAAGTGTCAAGCACTTACGGTTTCTGATCTCAAATCGATCTCTGAACAGTGTGGGAGGCGGGGCTGAGTGCGGCTGCTGGAAAACCTCCTCGTCTTCTTGGGACGTCCTGGCATAGTGGCCTGTTGCCATGGCGTCAGCACCTAAACAGACAATAGCAAAACCGTAACTGCTTTTTCTATTTAACAGACATTTTAAAATTGTGTTTGATATTCCAATTTTGCTTTTAACTTCAAAAAAATATAAGCAAACTAAACAAATGTGGAGCAGCAGAAAACAGACTAATTTGACTGTATAATTAGAAAAACACACAACATACCCAGAGTGTTGATGGCGTACTTCTGGAAATGATTGAATTTGATATGTTTGTTACAGAGAATATCTGGGTTTGGTGTCCTGCCCTTCTCATACTCCTTCAACAGATTACTGCAAAATAAAGATGACAAATGTACAGTGGTGGAAGAAGTGTTCAGATCATTTAGCTAAGTACCAATGCAGAAAGGTAAAAATACACAAAGTCCTGCACAAAAAAAAGTCACTAGATACATAGTAAATAAGAAAAAGCAACACAATTCAATTAAAGAATTCTAATTATTAATATTAATACTGAAGCAGCATGTTGTAGCTGCTGTAAGTGGAGCCAGTTTGAACTACTTTATGTTTTTATATATATTCATAGCAGATAAAGCTGAAAGGCTGAAAGGACGATTAATGTGAGAGACAAGAAGAAAAAACAAGTTGGCATTCTAAAGGTGTGATTTCTTGTGAATATTGATGTAAGTAGGCAGATTCTACAACCATCACTGTGAGTTTTGTGTCTTTGGAAGATGATTTTGATTAGAGAGAGATATTTCTGCTTAGTCTGTTTATTTTCTGTTGGTAATCAATTGTAAATATCACTTGTACATATGGTCACATAAGACAAGGTTTTGATACGGCAAGCCTTTATTACGCCCACAGTGGGGAAATTTGCAGTGGTGTAGGAATGAGGAACCCTTTTTGTTTGCCTGTGTTTTGAATAATATTTTTACTTAGGAGCCTATGTTAGCGGTCTGTGTTTTGTTAAACCTTTGTTTTCATTTATTAAGGAAGTTTAAGAGTGGAACAGAACTTTTTTTTGGGGGTCAATGCTCAGCTCTGAAACAGAATAATAAGCTGCTTTTCTGACTCCAATACTTTGCAGTATGTAGCTGGCCTTTCTTGGGCACGCCACATGTTATGTCCAAGTTTGTAGACTTTGGTGGTAAAAGCAGAAATTTATTGTTAACCGAGAGGGACCATCTTTTTAGACTGTGTAAAATCTTCAATTTGAAAGAAACCAAAGCCGTCAGATAAATGTAGCTGAGTAAAAAGCACAGTAATCTTCTTTTAAAAGCAGTGGGGTCGATTTATAAGGTAGCATAAGATAGGAAAACTCAAGTAAATTAGAAGTACCTCAAATCTGTACTTGAGTGGAGGCACTTAGCCAATACCCACTACTACAGGTTTAGTCTAATAAATGGCTTGTTATTTGAATCATGACAGTCAGAAAATACCTGAAAACTTCATGCCAGTACTCTTTGACATAGGACACCTGATGGAAGGGGATGTCCAGACTCTGACACACTCTGTAGGCGTCTGCACAGTCCTTCTCTGCAGAACAGACCCCACTTTCATCCAGAGAGTCCCAGTTCTTCATAAACACTCCTGTCACACTGTAACCTGCACAAACAAACAGCAAAAATGTGATTTGAACTAGCACATTTGGCTACAGAAGCAGAACAGAGCATCATATTTCGCTTTTTAGCATCGCCTCTCCTGAGATAGTGATTTGAGCTTCCTAGCATGAACAGGTGACTCCAGGTGTGACTTTTCTCACCTCTTCTCTTCAGTAATAAAGCCGCAACCGAGCTGTCGACTCCGCCCGACATGGCGCACACGACGTGTCGTACCAAACCCATGTTTTCTAATTAAAACACTCTCAATTAACACGTTTTACTTGCTTATGTAACCAAGAAATTTTTGGCTATCTGCTCCCCATTGCCACTCATAAACGCCGCCATGTTTGCGCTCCGGTTAGCAACAGTGTCCGACTTGAAACACGCTCTAAACCGGAACCTTTATGCAGCTGGGAGCCGCAAACATCGAAGCACCATAAAGATCAGAGAGCTGCAAAATAACAGCCACACAAATAATGTGAGTGGGAAATATTCCAAACACGCCCTTTAGTCTATTTAAGCTACTTTTTGCTCCTTTGTAAAAAGCAGGGTTTGTAATTACGCGCTTGTTTTTTTCCGTAATAAATCTGAGCGTCGATTTCTCAAATGTCCAGTCTAAGTACGAAGTTCACTTCGCTTATTCAGTTAAGATAAAAAATAAATAAATAAATAAAATAGGGGAGTTAGCGTTTATCTGACAATGTAATAATGCAAAGCCATGATAGGCATTTTAGGTAAATTCTTAAGAATGTTTGACACCAACTTTCTCAAGTTTTCTTTAGTCTATTTGTGAAAATGCAATAAAGGGAGGTTTCACTGTTTTTTTCCCATCTGGCTCACTGAAGAACAGGTTCAGATGTAAAACCTAGACTGGTCAAATCTGAACTAGATTATGCCAAGGGTTGAGAAATCTTTAAAACACAGTTCCTAATTTGTCAATCCTACTTCTGAAAATGCAGAAAAAAGGAGACTTCACAGATTTTTTTTGTATCTGGCTATACATCCAGACCTAAAATCACTACATATTGACCAGTCAAAGCTGGATTAAATTATCTTCTCTAAGAATGAGAATAAATAATAAAATGTTGAAATTCATGCTTTATTGTAAGACTACCATACTGGTTTCTGACAGATGGATGAAGTTTCTGTGGATGCTGTCACTCTGGATCTATTGAGAGAAGCCAGAGAGACGGTGAGGAGCAGCCCGCTGGGTGTCATCAACACTCCCATGATCCCCTGGTGTCAGACCACTCTGCCGCTCAGCATCAACTGCAACATCCACATCAAACTGGAAAACCTGCAGAGAACTGGTTGGTGATGCAGAACTCACAGTCTCACCCAACAGCATCTTGCAGTTGTGCACTGACTTGGTGTTGTGTTTTTGAATGACAGGGTCTTTTAAGATCAGAGGAGTAGCCAATCAGTTCGCCAGGAGACCGAGGGGCGGCCATTTTGTCACCATGTCTGCAGGGAACTATGGGAAATCTTTTGCGTACGCATCAAAACACTACGGGTCGAAGGGCAAGGTGGTGATGCCAGAAACTGCACCAGAGTCCAGATCCGTCCTGATACAGGTCAGAGGTGAACTGATACTTGACTGAAAAACAGTTTCTGATTTGTGAAACCTATTATAATTGTGAAAATGCAAAAAAGAAAGATTTCACTGCTTGTTTTCGCATCTAGACCACTTAAGACCAGACCCACATCTAAAAAATTCCAGGTAGATGAGTAAAATACGTACGAGTTTCCTGCAGAGATTGAAGAGTCTATAAAACACATTCTCTGAATTTTAAAACCAGTGCTTTTTCTGTATGCAGACCACATTAGATTCCCTCAAATGTAGGTGTGCTTGGTGATATTTGGTTACTCTTGTCCTCAGAGTTTCGGTGTGGAGGTGGAGCGAGTCCCGACATCCTGCCTGATGAACGTGGTGAACCGTTGTGTTCATGAGGACAACATGACCTTCCTGCACTCCTACGACGACCTGGATCTCATCGCCGGACACGCCAGGTAGTTTCAGGGCTGGCAGTGTGTTTATACATGCTGATGCTGTCTTTTTAAATATGTTTTCGCGTGCGCAGCCTCGGTATGGAGCTGCTGGAGGTGATGCCTGAGCCTGACGTGGTAGTGGTGTGCTGTGGAGGAGGAGGGCTGCTGGCCGGAGTAGCTGCTGCCATCAAACTGTCGGGTTGTGATAAAACCAGGATCTACGGTGTGGAGCCAGAAGGAGGTAAAAACTCACCCAAGTCCATCGAAAGTCAAATGTGAAATTAGCACTGAACTTGCTATGAGTTTGTGTTTCTGTTCAAACTCAGCCTGCACGATGTACAAGAGCTTCATTGAGAAGAAGCCAGTAGGGATGGACACCAAGAGCGTCGCTTCAGGGCTTGCTCCACCTTTCGCAGGTACGACACCTGTTCTCCTCCTGCTTTGTGGACTGAAAAACGGGCTACTTTAGTTGCTAAACTCCTCCTTTCCATTGCATCCCAGGCAGGCTGCCCTTCGAGCTGTGCCAGCGCTACGTGGAGGAGATCGTCCTGGTTAGCGATGACGAGATCAAGTCGGCGGTGTCAACGCTCTACAGGTCTGGACTCGTAGTCGAACCTTCAGGCTCTGCTGCCTTCGCTGCCATTGTTAACGGCAAGATACCCGAACTGGAGGAGAAGAACGTCGTGTGCATCCTCAGTGGAGGAAACATTGGGAAAGACGAGCTCGCTAACTTTCCAAACTGACAAATTCACACGACTATAGTGTGATTTCTTGCAAGTCTGTGCCAATATGGCTTTACTTTATCATGATTTGTGTCTTGGAGTGTCGCTGTGATTCAATGCTGAGCCTAAAGTCAGAGTTTTCAATGTCAGGAAGGTGTCTCTCGTCTAACTTACTAGATCACCATGGTAACTGATGCTGCACAGCTAACCTCTTCAGAGTTTTGGATTTAATTCAGCTGTAAGAAGAGTCTCCCCTTTTCACCAATTCTTTTTCTGATCATATTCTCTATGAGCAACTCAGATTCTCAGCTGAGGGAATATCTGCAGACCTGTTGAGCCGCATGTTAGTAGAAGTTAAAGTAGGCAAACCAAATGTGAATCTACATTGATTCAGGTGGTGATGCAGAAAATGCATAAATTAGTTTTCATGCTTGGTCCTTGTTTGCTGCAAAGTCCATTTTACACTGCTGTACTGCAGCTAATGCACACAGATTAAACATTTGATTTGTTTATTGTATTTATCACAGAAAATAATCAATCAGTAATGCTTTGATTTGACCAAAAACTAAAGCAAAAACCACATATCCTGCATTATAGGACTGTGTCAGACCTAAATGCACTTCTTGAGCAACATGCTTCAGAGCTCTAATGTGCAGCTGCCATGATAGAAATAAGCAGCTGCATTGAAAATGCAATTGAAAGTCCTCATCAAAGCAAAGCGAGTCAAAAGTACATCCTAAAATGAATGCAAGCTGTTCATGAATTATGATATTGTAGATTTTCTTGAATACAGGTAGGTGACTGGATATTCCAGTACATATAAATAGATGAATCTGATACTGAGTGCTGTAATTTTTGACCCAATTTGTAGTTGCAACATCTGACACAGTAATTCTCTGCCATTCGATTCATCTATGCATTTCATTTTTGCAGGACCAACCTTCAAATAATAATTTTCATAGTAATATGCCAGTTGACACCGGTGTTGCTTGACCACAGATTTAGTATGTTTTTAAAAATTTTTTAGACTTAAAAAAAAAAAAAAAAAAATGCTTTTCTTCAAATTGCATTCACCACATATGAATAAGACGGCCAATCTTTTTAATACATCTTGGATAGTGGATCATTAAGTGATGCTTGGGTATCAATTTCTTGCCAAGGTACAAAGTTTTGAACATGGTATGGTGATCATAGATTAAATGCTTTAGGTAACATATACCATCAGTGAGGACAGGGGAGGACACTATATTCACAATTTGCAACAAAAGGAGCGCAAACATCCAGTGATTATTTTCCCTTTCAACAGCATCACCAACTATAAGGGGGGTATTGCGGAGACTGAATGGCATTTAAACCTAAGTGCTTGCTGTTCTGGCAGAGCAGGATCTTCACTAAGTGCATTACAATGTTCAATGTGAAGCTCTCTAGAGCACAGAATCAGCCCAGGTTCATCCTCAGTAAATACAGACTGAATGTCTTCCTTATCAGTCAGGCAGAACCTACAGCAGTGTGTTGCACTGAAAGATTCCACAAAGCCTAGCAGGCCATTTAAAGCAAGATTATCCCCTGTGACTTGAATCACAGAGCCAAACAATGGTTCTTCAATGAATGGAAGTTGGATTCCTTTTGTTTTGAAAATTTTTAAATTATCAGTCAGAGGGTTAATATTTCACCAAACCCATATTTTCTTAAGTCTTCTGTGTAGAAAAGAGCTGCTAGATGTACATCCATTAACACAGAGTTCACCTTTGGTGAGAGGTTTTTTAAAGTAAAATAAACACATCCAAGTTTTTGGACCCCTTTCTTGATTTTTATTCATTTTTACCTGTATGAATCTGTCATTTCTGCAGCCAGTATGTTAACCAGCACTCACTCAGTTGTTTGACATTTTGTTGAAATTGCCTTTAAACCTTTTCTTAAGAAATTTCAGCTTGTTCATAATGTTTTGTCAAAATAGTTTTCATTCGTGGAAACATTTTGACAATGTACTACTTGCACTTTTTTGCACTGCAGCAATGGGGGAAATTTTTGGACTTCTTGTTGTTTCTAGTTTATTCTGCTATTATTTGACTGGTCCAGCCCACTGGAGATCAAGTTGGCCTGTATGTGGCCCCTAAACTAAAGTGAGTTTGACACTCTGGCCTGATCTCGATCGTGTTTGATGCTCTCTGAAGCCTACATGTTGAAACAGCGCCACCAGCCCATTGACTGTGTGATGTGGCTGAAAGCGGTACTGCAGGAAGCCCGTCGCCTTGACAACCGCTTCTCATACGCGTTTCAATGGACCTGACCAGAGGCGACGATTTTAAATCATAACATTACGTGATTCTATACAGCAAGACTTCCTGTTACCCACAATTCCGTGGGGCAGTTTCAGCCGATTCACTAGTGTAGCATGAAAAGTAGCGCACAGAACAAGATGAAAAGTGGATCTCACAAATCACCATCCCATGAGCAATTTGTCTGACATGATAACGGCCAGTGGAAAAAAATGTTGGCACCCTCAGTCAGACGGTTGCGACAAATCAGGTCTATAAATACAAGTGGACTTCCAGAATGTTCGGAGTAGCTGATCAGAACGCTCCCATACACCGAGACGCGTACGATTCTCACTTGACTCAATGTGTCGGACGGCGAGCGACAAACAGGTAAGTAGAGTCATTGAGATGAGTGCGACTATCGGCAGCAGGGAGGTCGGAGTTCTGTTTAGCTGCTGTTTTTGCTCACATGGCCTTCATATGTGTGCAAGCAACTCATTTACAATTCAATATTCAACATCTTCATTTCCGACAAATGCACTTATACATGCTACAATGCGCAGTCAATGCATTGTGCACCTCTTACACACCCAAACAATAACAATAAAGAAGAGGAAATAAGTGCACAAGTCTGATTTCATTTTCATTTTCTCTCATCTTCATGTCAACAGTCATCCAAGGGACTTGCTCATTCCCCAACTCTCGAACTGCTCCAAGCGCAGCATCCAAGTCACATCGCTCCCTCATGTTGGAAGAAATACTTGAGATTCGTGAAATGAATACTTGAAATGGTCACTCTGTTGGACCTGTTGTCTGTCTCGTTGCTCAAACACTTCAAATGGTGTATTTCTGCGTTCCAGGGGGTAGACGGGTAATCGTTAATTGATGTGTCAGACGTGAATGACAAATCTATTGGCAGCCTGAAGTGGACGTGAACACGCTATTGTTATTGTCACCTGATGACCACCTCACTTTCCACGCGCTGCGTCTTCCTTTGTTCTGTAGCCGAGCGGTTAGCGATTCGCGCTTGTAATCATGAGATCGATGGTTCGAAGCCTGTTGAGTACGAGAAGATAAAGACGCCGCGTTGCTCTCATTTCGACAGCGTGTTGCCACAAGGTCATTTTTGATTTATGTTGGTGCAAAAGCAATTTATTATTAGAATTTACATTTTTAATCACCGTTATTGGTTTGGTCAGAGCACATGTGGATTTTCAGACAAAACAAGCTCACCCACCCAAGGCCCATTCAGACTTCATGCCAATCAAACATGAAGAATACCCAGATTTGTTTTAGCATTATTATGACCAGTATATTAGGCTGTGGTACTATTACACTGATTGTGTACATTCCTGGTATGGATAGATAGAAAAGTTAGAACTATTAAGAGACTTTTTCAGGATGAGGATCAATCTGAATTTAGGAGAAAGCACTACCACTGATGTTGTCACAATCAGTCATTTGTGTGCAGAAACCAAATCATTATGTGCACTGGCCAGTACCCACAAACATGAGGAATCCCTCTGCAAACAGGCCCTGTGACTTCAGGATGGGAATATTTTCGTGCTGATATTTCTTGATTTTTTTTCAGACAAAACACAACAGGGAGAAATATCTTCCGTGATCTAAGTGTGTCTTTGCTAATAACAGTTGATGTTCACTCCTTCAACTGCAAATGAGTGAAAGGTGTGATTTTATAACATCGTGATTGACATCAGCCACCCCAGTTCATCACACACACGTGTGGCTAAGTGCTGCTGTATTTACAGACAGTAGAGATATGCGTCAGTATTTTGAAAGATGACTCTCTCCAGTAAACTACCACAAAGGTATGTGTGTGCAGAAAGGCAGAGACTCACAAAGGTCAACACTTACCCAGTTCTTTCCCAATATCAAGTTTCCACATGTAGTAACAGAAGCTGGAAGAGAAAAAGCACAGCTGTCAGAAGTGGGATTCGAACCCACGCCTCCAGGGGAGACTGCGACCTGAACGCAGCGCCTTAGACCGCTCGGCCATCCTGACTACGATCACACTAACTGCAACTGATAAATACGTCAGAAAGAAGAGTGAAGGATTTAGTCTGTATGTGAATACAGCTTGGGTTTTGGGTGTTTTCTACAGTTTGGCAGCTCTGTGCAGTGGTTCTATGGTGTCATGGTTAGCACTCTGGACTTGATGAATCCAGTACAAAAAAAACTGTATAAATGTATAAATGATGTGTAAGTATGGTCATGTATATACAGTGTTATTGCTTTCTTTCTAATATCTGCAGCTAGCTCCCCGTCCTGAAAAAATCTCTTACTAGTTCTAACTTTTCTAGCTAGACCCACCAGGACGATATATAATGACTGCAATTGTAACACAGCCTATTATATTTGTCATGTTAATGCTAATAATAAAATCTCAGTATCCCACACTTTTGGTTGGCATGAAGCCTGAATGGACCTTGGGATGAGCTTGTTTTGTTTTCAAATATAGAATATTTGATCAAACAAATGATGAAGAATAAAAGTCCAAATCATAAATAATAAATTGCTTTTGTTTTAACAAAAATGGTTATTCTCACATTGGATACCTGTTGTGAATGTAACTATTGGCCTTTTTTGACCAAGCTGCTTTAATCATGGATGCAGTGTCTGCACACTGTTGCCCCTCACAGGATTTGAAGCACTGATCTCAACGTGTCAAGCACAAATCTTTAACCACTGAGCAGAAAGAGACAAACTAGACAGGTGAAATCGGGGCTGTGAGCAGGTGACAGGTGACTGATAGATTTCTGAATCAGGTCTGCCCTGATAAAATAAGAATTACCCATCCACCCCAGTGGAAAGTGAATATCTGCCGTTTGAAGTGTTTATGTAAAGAGACAGCACTGAATGAGCTCTAACTGAGTGATATTTTGAAGTATTGATTGAATTAACTTGAAGTAATTATTGAACTTTTTTTTTGTTTGTTTTTTTTGTACTGGATTCATCAAGTCCAGAGTGCTAACCATGACACCATAGAACCACTGCACAGAGCTGCCAAACTGTAGAAAACACCCAAAACCCAAACTGTATTCACATACAGACTAAATCATTCACTCCTCTGTCTGGCGTATTTACCAATTGCAGTATGTGTGATCGCAGTCAGGATGGCCGAGCGGTCTAAGGCGCTGCGTTCAGGTCGCAGTCTCCCCTGGAGGCGTGGGTTCGAATCCCACTTCTGACAGCTGTGCTTTTTCTCTTCCAGCTTCTGTCACTCCATGTGGAAACTTGATATTGGGAAAGAACTGGGTAAGTGCTGACCTTTGTGAGTCTCTGCCTTTCTGCACACACATACCTTTGTGGTAGTTTACTGGAGAGAGTCATCTTTCAAAATACTGACGCATATCTCTACTGTCTGTAAATACAGCAGCACTTAGCCACACGTGTGTGTGATGAACTGGGGTGGCTGATGTCAATCACGATGTTATAAAATCACACCTTTCACTCATTTGCAGTTGAAAGAGTGAACATCAACTGTTATTAGCAAAGACACACTTAGATCACGGAAGATATTTCTCCCTGTTGCGCTTTTTCTGAAAAAAATCAAGAAATATCAGCATGAAAATATTCCCATGCTGAAGTCACAGGGCCTGTTTGCAGTGGGATTCTTCATGTTTGTGGGTACTGGCCAGTGCACATAATGACTTGGTTTCTGCACACAAATGACTGATTGTGACAACATCAGTGGTAGTGCTTTCTCCTAAATTCAGATTGATCCTCATCCTGAAAAAGTCTCTTAATAGTTCTAACTTTTCTATCTATCCATACCAGGAATGTACACAATCAGTGTAATTATAACACAGCCTAATATACTGGTCATAATAATGCTTAAACAAATCTGGGTATTCTTCATGTTTGATTGGCATGAAGTCTGAATGGGTCTTGGGTGGGTGAGCTTGTTTTGTCTGAAAATCCACATGTGCTCTGACCAAACCAATAACGGTGATTAAAAATGTAAATTCTAATAATAAATTGCTTTTGCACCAACATAAATCAAAAATGACCTTGTGGCATCACGCTGTCGAAATGAGAGCAACGCGGCGTCTTTATCTTCTCGTAGTCAACGGGCTTCGAACCATCGATCTCATGATTACAAGCGCGAATCGCTAACCGCTCGGCTACAGAACAAAGGAAGACGCAGCGCGTGGAAAGTGAGCTGGTCATCAGGTGACAATAGCGTGTTCACGTCCACTTCAGGCGCCGATAGATTTGTCATTTACGTCTGACACATCAATTAACGATTACCCATCTACCCCCTGGAACGCAGAAATACACCATAACAGGTCCAACAGAGTGACCATTTCAAGTATTCATTTCATGAATGTCAAGTAATTCTTCCAACATGAAGCAACACCGCTTAGACACGGAATTGTTTTCAAGTGTCAGGTGTGGAAAGCAAAGAGCGCACGAAGCATTATTTGCATGATCCACTGAGCAAAAATCAGCTGTCTCGTGTAGCAAAGGAGACTGCAGGATAGTGAGGGAGCGATGTGACATGGTTAGTCAAAGATGCTGCGCTTGGAGCAGTTCGAGAGTTGGGGAATGAGCAAGTCCCTAGGATGGCTGTTAGTGAGTTGCGTAAGATGAAGATGAGAGACTTTGATGATTCCCTGAAACGCATTAAAGCCACTGTTAGTCCATCCATGTAAATGAAGACGTTGAATATTGAATTGTAAATGAGTTGCTTGCACACATGAAGGCCATGTGAGCAAAACAGCAGCTGAGCAGAACTCCGACCTCCCTGCTGCCGATAGTCGCACTCATCTCAATGATTCTTCTTACCTGTTTGTCGGTCGCCGTCCGACACATTGAGTCAAGTGAGAATCGTGCGCGTCTCGGTGTATGGGAGCGTTCTGATCAGCTACTCAGAGGATTCTAGAAGTCCACTTGTATTTATAGACCTGATCTGTCGCAACCGTCTGACTGAGGGTGTCAATATTTTTTCCACTGGCCGTTATCATGTCAGACAAATTGCTCATGGGATGGTGATTTGTGAGATCCACTTTTCATCTTGTTCTGTGCGCTACTTTTCATGCTACACTAGTGAATCGGCTGAAACTGCCCCACGGAATTGTGGGTAACAGGAAGTCCTGCTGCATAGAATCACATAATGTTATGATTTAAAATCGTCGCCTCCGGTCAGCTCCATTGAAACGCGTATGAGAAGCGGTTGTCAAGGCGACGGGCGTCCTGCAGTACCGCTTTCAGCCACATCACACAGTCAATGGGCTGGTGGCGCTGTTTCAACATGTAGGCTTTAGAGAGCATCAAACACGATCGAGATCAGGCCAGAGTGTCAAACTCACTTTAGTTTAGGGGCCAATTTGATCTTAAGTGGGCTGGACCAGTCAAATAACAGCAGAATAAACTAGAAACAACAACAAGTCCAAAAATTTCTTCAGCGTAAAAAAGTACAAGTCGTACGCTCCCAAAATGTTTACACTAATGGAAAATCTTTTGACAAAGCATTCTTATGAACAATGTTTCCATGGTGTAATGGTTAGCACTCTGAATCCAGCGATCTGAGTTCAAATATCGGTAGGACGTGATTTTAGGAGAAAGTACATGCATTACTACTGAAGTCAGAACTGGTCATTTGTGTGTCAACAATGGGTAGGTGTGAATGGTTGTGATACCAGACAGTCCAACAGTAAGAATGGTCACTGCCAGTTTCACCACTGTTGAGAGGAAGTACAACCACAATCCAACTTGTGAATCTCTACAAGTGGAATGTTTTTCGTTCCATCTTGTATCACGTAGTATATTAAGTGATCTAAGTGTGTTTCCCTTGCTTTGAAGTACAAATTATGAGCTAACAATCAGGATGGCAGAGTGGACAAGTTTCTGGTGTGGCATTGTTTCCACCTGCATGTCCAGCAGCTTTTTCATTAAAATGGGTTGTTGATGTTACCTTCGTCAGTTGAATGAATTAAATTAATTGACAAATATGCCAACACTTCTTCCACTTTTACTTCCTGTTCTGTAACATCGACTTTATGTGGTAGATGTACTGGGTAAACTGGCTTAAAACACTGCTGCATTTTTTGGACAGTAAAGATATAATGTAGTTGCTACATTTTTTTGATAACTACATTTGCATGTGGCCAAGTGATGTTGATCACATTTTTGTACATTCCAGCTATTTACCCATTTTCATAGTATTTTTTTAGCACATACACCGAAGTTTTTTGTCAATTTTCCCTGCACTTCCTCCTCAAAAGCAGGTCCCACCGAGATTTGAACTCGGATCGCTGGATTCAGAGTCCAGAGTGCTAACCATTACACCATGGAACCCTTATACAGCTGGTACTTAGAGGCTTGGGTTCGAATCCTACTTGTGACAATTGACCTTTTAACTTGCTGTTGACCGGTAACACGTTCTGCTCTGTCAGACACATTGATAAGAAATAAAGCACTTAACAATGAAGTTAACTACCACAAGCGTATTTGTAAAAAGCTCTAAATATTTATTACTCATGAACCTTATTATCTCATCTTATTATAAAACATGAAGAGATTAAGATATATATCCCATTATGCATGTTTTTTATTTGCAACCTGTTGCCAGATTTCTATTTATTTATTTATTTTTGACATAGATAAAGACATTTCCACCAGAAGTGATGCTGGAATGGCACAATTGATGCATAAGACTAGACAATAACACAAGATATTGTCCCAAAACATTACATTACATAAGTGCACAGTCCCTAACAGAAAAGCAAAAAGTTTCCCCTATGACTAAAAATAAAAATAGGCAATAGAGGAAGCAATACCTTTAATGAGGCAGTAAAGTAATATTACACATAATAGTAAAATATTTCTCATGGAATTAAAATATTACAAGAGTGTGTGATACTGACAAAGTGAAGTAAAACCTCCTCCCGTGACTGTTGTATTTGTGCTCATTCAGAACGCTGAAATCGTATTAAATTATGCCTGTAGTGACGTTGCGTCCGCTGATTGGTCGGTCTCTTCCGGTGGGCTCGACAGGTGAGGGGTCGTTTTAAATTTGAGGCGGAGCTTCTCAGCTGGACGTCAGCGGCGGCTGATTGAACACGTGAAGACGCAGAGAGCTGAGGTCTGCGGATCTGCAGAGTTTCCGGAGTGTTGGACAGAAGTTTAAATTTGCTTTGGGAAAATGTTTGACTTGAAGAAGAGAAGCAGTTTGACTCTGAAAGGCGGCAGAGACTCGGAGGAGTTCAGGCGAGTCGCGGTCAGACGGAAAGTCAGAGGAGCTGTGGGAGACTGCGACGGCTCAGGTGGGGAGAGATACACTTCTACCTTCTGCTTTAGTTTGGCTTTTCTGTGCTACATATGCAGACATATTTTTTTTTTTAGAATGAACAGCATTAACTTGAGACGCAAAATGACACAAACATGGCATTGAGCTGCTGTCAGCTCTGCACCCATGTAGAAAAAAAATGTCATATTTCACTCTGGTGCAACGACAATGAATTTATGTGTTCGTTATGATTATTATGTGCATTTAACATACTGTATGTTAAATGCACTATATATAAAATTTGCTCTCCAAATAGAAGAATCAGTGCAATTGCAATAAAATATGTCCATTAATTAAAAGAATCTGTGCAATATTCAGTAGAATCTGAGCAACATCAATAAAATCTGTCCAATTTTCAGTAGAATCTGAGCCATAATTATTAGAATCTGAGCAATAATTGACAGGATCTATGAAACATTCAGTAGAATCTGTGCAATATTAATATAATTAGTGCAATAATCGATAGAATCTGTGCAATAATAAATAGAATCTGTACAATCATCAGTAGAATCTGTGCAAGAATTGATAGAATCTGAGAAATATCAGCAGACTGTGCAATATTAATATAATTTGTGCAATAATCAATAGAATCTGTGCAATAATCAGTAAAATTGGTGCAATATCAATACAATGTCTGCAATATTCAGTAGAATCCGAGCAATAATCACTAAAATCGGTGCAATATTGATAGCATCTGTGCAATAATTAATCAAATCTGTGCAATAACAGTGCTTTTTATATCCATATTTTCTACTCATGGAAGACTTTGTGCAATACAGGTGTCTTTCTACATATAAAGTAACCATGTGTAATAATGTCATTTTCCGCATTCAAAGAATTTGTGCAATATTTGAGTCTTGACAGAAAAAGTTCTGCAATAGCAACAGCACTTATGTACATTTCTATTCTTTTTTTGTTATGTTTTTCCTACTGAAGTTCATGTATGTTTTGCATTTTATTCCCATGTGCACTGCAAAATTTTCCATCTTTGGGATGAATAAATACCTCATTCTGCTCTCAGCATGCATATGTAGACTGTAGCACTTTAGCTAACCTGCACCTCCTTTCGGGATTGTGTTTGTTAAACCACTGAGGCGCTTATTTCAGAGATTAAAAGGACTGTACTGGCAGAAATATAGCATACAACAGAAGTGAATGCAGCCCTGTGCAATGTCACTTAAATGTCAAATGATTGCAAATTTATCACCTTTCAATAATTGCATTTCTCCTCAGTTGAACAGCAGGGTATTTATTCTTGAGTAAAATTAATAACTGTCTGTTTAGATTTACTGTGTTCAAGCATCAAACCCCACAATAGGAACAGGAGTATGCCCAACTATATTTTTTACAACTTTCAATGCTTCTGCAGGCTGGGAGTCACCTAATCAGACAGTATTTTAGTTTATTTGCAAGAATTCATGGTGCCATCTACAGCACGTATACAGCCTCAGAGCATTACGCTCCTACCTTCATGCTTCACTTTCAGGAGTATGCATTCGCTGTGGTAGTCCTAAACAGCTTCATGCAAAACTTGCTGCACCTTATCTGAGTTCAACACATTTCTCTTGGCCTCATTTGACCAAAGAATGTGCTCCCAGTTTTCATCAGGCAGCCCTGATTAGTGGCACTATGACTCATTCTGCCCCTCCCGATTACTTCTGAAAGTGCATCTCCACTGATTTTATTTTGTTTTTGCTGATCTTCCTGTATCCTTTCCTGTCTTTGTGAAGTCTCGCAATCAGATTATTTTTGTCCCCTCTGACAGTCCTTATCTATGTGGAATCATGATGAAGACATGCAGACAGACACAGCACATAGGTCCACTATATGCTGTATCTGTCTGCACAGCATGTAGACATTTGTTCATGCTATCAGAGAAAGGTTTTGTTGTATGGCTCCTGTATTTTCAATATAGCTTTCTAGAGGGGTTGTTTTTGATTGGCCATAAAACAAAATACTTGTAAACTTAAGTAAGAAATAATGCAATTATTGAGAGGTGAACATGGAATCATTTGGCATTTAAATTAGTTTGCATGGGAGTATAATCACATCTGTTATATCCGTTATTTTCTGCGCTCAATAGGCTTCACAGAATTGCAGTGGAAGCTGCCTGAGATATTATACATACTAAAAACAGCCAATAGTCTTTATATTGTAAACTACTGGCTAAACTAAATGCCAATGATCTAATATTTTGACTGCCACTTGAATGCCTCAATTAAAACAAGCAAAAATGTCTTAAAACTCTCAGTAACACTGTTGGTTTTGGCTCTTTGGCTCCAACTGCCCTGTAATCTGATGACCAGGGCAGCAGTAAGAGTATTAACCCTCCTTGTTATGCATAGCTTACCGCTGTAAACGCTATTTTAGTTTCCTTGTGAGCTTGTGAATACAAAGCCTTTGTATGCGCGTACATTACACTTTTTTTTTTTTTGCCACACTTGGAGCTTGTTGGATTATTGCAGTGAAATCTCTTTCCCCTGATTCAGCCTGGACTTTGACTGTGTGTCCTGAGACCCTCAAACACACACAAAGACTCACTGTTCAACCACTGAAGTAGAATTATGTGTTTAGAAGAACGTTTGCTCCGATGGTACAGCAGGATGCACCATGTACCATCAGCGCTCTGATCTGTTTAGTGCAAACTATTCTCTAGCTTGTTGTACACTTGTTTAAACATGTATACAAGGCGGGCTTTTATAGCAAGACGGATGCTAAAACATGGAGATAAATAAATCTCAAAACTTCAGTAGAGCACTTAATCCCCATGCCATGTAAACTGGATCCAGCTAGAAAATTACTTAACAGTTTAACAGCAGTAAAACACCTGCTGCTGATTATTTCACAAGGCCAGGAAATAAAATTAACCTGCAGTGGGATGTGAAATAGTGGGAGATATGCCAATTCTGGATGTCATGAACACAAAAAGACTTAAATTCCTCACTTTCAAAGCTCACTATATATAATTGGCCACTTCAAATAACATATATAAGGTTTACTATCCGACTGATTTCTGTCTTTTTGTGAGAAATGTTTGTTACTTTACTTGAATTGTAAAGCAATCCTTTAAAAAATCTTAAGTAGCTTACAAAACTTGGAAAAACTGGCATGTGGGCGTCTCTGGTGGGCGTTAGAGCTGCGCAATATATTGTTTATCATAATGCGATGTGAAGTAATGCAGATGAACTCAACCACGTCATGCTACAACTTTTTTTTGCTGCTTGACACAGAAGAAAACTCACTGTTCTCATTTTCTATATCTAGTCTACAAGAGATGTGTCTGATTTAAAGGTCTTGGGAAACTGATTTTTTTTCTTCTAAAGACTCTATTTAGCAGACATGTAGTTTATTGACATGCAGGCTCCATATATGTGTGCAGCAAAATGAGCAGGAAATGCAGAAAAAGGAAGACGTGGTTGTAAAAGAAATACCAGTTGCATGGAAACATTTCCGCTACAAAAGGAATGATTAAAAATAGGTGCTCTATGTGCAGTGTCTTGTAGATTAGTTCCGACATTTAAACTAGTATCACAGAGGTGTATAAACGCCATCTAAAGCAAAAAAAAAAAAAGTTACAAATGTCTTTTTCAGCTTTTTTGTGTTTGTTTTCTGTTTGGGATGCAGATGTACTCATCTACAAACTTACCTCAATCATTCTATAATGATAAATTCTTTCCAGTTGAATTTATTCTTGTCATCTGCTCTGATTAATTGTATTTTTTTCACATATCCTTTTCTAATATTATGCAGCCCTATTCCCCAGGCCCCACTGCTACTGTCATTATGAATGATGGTTGTTTGGTTTAGCCTTAAATAATACAAAACTTCAGATTTTGGTCCTTATTATACACGAGAGAATAACTTTTTGCTGTTATCGATACCGAGGATCTGTTGATATTTGGCTAAACAACAGCAACGCGATATCGGCATTGAGACATATCTGCTGTGTCTCAGAATCTGAAAAAAAATATTCAAATCAACCAGAGAATCCTCCTCTCATATCAGTCTACTCCACATGAAGCTACAGCAGGAACATTATTAGCATAAAGGCTGCAAACTGTGAAAAATCTGGTCTTTCTTAAGGTAAAATATCATTTTCAAATGCCTCTAAAGCTCGCAAATTGACATGTTATTTAATTAATTCAAGCTGTACCAAACAAACAATAGAAAAAACAAGTTTTACTTTTAAATTCTGGACAATTTTTAGTCAGGAGCTGCACCTTCCAACAACAACAACAAAAAAAAGAGAAATTAAATGAATATATTTCCACAAAGCTGCAAACTATTCCTGGACATCAGTGCCGTGTGGAAACTACTCTTTGGTAATGATGGTACTTAAATGTCTCCTCGCAGACACAGCTTGTAACTCTGGAAAAGGTCAGACTGTGTAGAAATAAACAGAAGTGAGAAAGCAGAAGTAGAACACCAAGAAAGTCGGCTTTAGTTTCTTTCACATGACTGACAAATCTGCAGCGCTGCCGGGAGCGAATGGGAAAGCTCTGCTCTCTTACACCAGTGGTGGATAATCTCAGATAATCTTGCATAAGTTTGGATGTAAACTGCAGGTAAGAAAACAACCAGTTACACAATTTGGAAAATGGCGGTCATTCAGTCAGTGTGCAGATTTTATAGATGCTAAATCCTATGATGTCTTTTAATATGAAGTGTAAATAAATCATCTGTGGAGCTTCTGAATAACAAATGATAGCATTAAAGAAGCAGTTTTCAGAGCTGATGTCAACTAATTAACTTGATCAGTTAGAAGTTAAATTGATTAAAACAACCCACATAAAAGATGCAATAACAGTGACTTTGCACATGATAAAATAAAGTTTAAAAAAATGCAATAAAATATTACAAGTATCTTTAGAAAAAACACTTAACCAGTAGATAAAAGATATTTCAAAAGGGTCTCAAGGTTTTTTGCATGTGTATGTGTGTTTTAGTAGTTTAAGGCTGAGAAAAGGAACAAGATTCCTGAATGACGCCCTCAGAATTGTTCAAGTTTAGAGATTTCTAATGTCGTTTCCGAGGCATCAGCAAAATCACTTCTCAGTTAAACAGAACAAAATGCTTACTACGCAATGACTTTTGGGTGAACTCCCTTTCTTTACGTTTTCGAGGCCAAAATAACACTTGAAAATCACTTGTTTTAGCTTTTGTTTTTCATTATACCTGTTACTAAGAAATAAATAATACGAATAAAGAAACAAATAAAAGTTCTGCCTGCTTTCAGCACCACAAAATGTTGAATTTGTTCATCGTTTCTGATTTACAGCAGCTGGCATTAAGAAGATTTGTGCTTGTAGTGGTTTTTGAGTTAATTTTCAGTTAAGTTTGTGATAGAGCTGCAACGATTAATCAATTATTTGTCGTCCTAAATTAATTTCCAACTATTTTCATAAACAACTGGTTGTTTTGCGTAAACATTAAAGGATTCTAAGCTATTTGAAGTCAAAATTCTCTGATTCCAGCTTCAAAAATGTGAATATTTTCAGTTTTATTTCTCCTCTATGACCGTAAACCTAATATTTTTGGGTTGTGGACAAAACAAGACATTTAGCGACATCAGGTTGGTCTTTTGGAAAAAGCAATGGACATTTTTGGCAATTTACTGACATTTTCTACAAGAAACCATTCATTGATTAATTGACTGAGAAAATAACTGCAGCGCTTTAATGGCGATGGCGAGAACAGCATGCATGCTAGGATCTTTATTAAAGTCAGTCTATGTTTAATGGCCATCATGCATGAATTATATACCAATAATGCTGTAATTTACAGTGTAAAACATGATGAAGAAACAGAAAGATAGAAATGTATGTAAAAATAATCAGTGAATATTTTAGAAGGAGCTAAGTGTGAATCCATTGCTATAATGCACGATTTATAGTTGAGATTAATGGAAATTCAAGAAATTGTAGTCAAATGTGGTCATTTTTAGGGAAAATGTTTTTAATGATTCTGCAAGATATTTAGATTTTTCTACCTCTTGTGCAAAAAACACCCCAAAACATTTTATGTAGCATACTTTAGCCAATATAACCTGGCTAAATTATTTATATAACCGGGTTATTTTTAGCCATTTTATCCTCAGTGAAGCAGGGAAAAAGACAAATCTACATACATCTTTTCTATGCATTGTGTTGGTTGGTGTGTTAACTGTGTTTTTCTTTTTTTTCAGATCTCAGCAGTGGAATGTGTGGCTCCTACAGCTGTGGTCGAGCTTGTGGATCAGAACTAAACTCTAAACTTGGCTCAGAGGAAGATAATGGAAAAAGCCCAGCAAAGAAATCCCCTTTGAAACCACAAGGTAGGTGGAAATCCAGTAACCTGTACGCATAACTTGAAAAATAAAAGCTACCCATGCTAAGTTTGGTTGTGACCCTTTGCTTTGTCTTTGCAGTTCCTCCTAAACCAGCTCACCTCCTGAGTCCTCTGAGCGTCAGACAGGATCAAGCCGACGCTACAGGAACAGCAGTACATCAGCAGATAAATGTTACAGAGCAAGACCAGAGTCCTAGCAGAGCTTATGGAGTTCCCGTTTCGTGTTTCAGTCCTTCACAGAACTGTTTAGGCTCCTTGAGTCCAGTTAGAGGAGCAGGAAGCCACTTTTTCAATGGATCACACATCAGCCCTGCCAGACAGGCTCAGGGGATTTCTCACCTCTCCAGCAGTCCAGTTTTAGGTTCTCCGAGTCCAGGAAAAAGAGGAATTCAGAACTGCAGCCCGCTTAGGGAAGGAGGCCACAGCCCTGCCAAGCACTCCCCAAGAAACCACAGTCCTCTGATGGGCAAACTGAGGACTCCCAGCCCTGTTCAGGGGAAGATGGGCAGCTACAGCCCTGCAAGGAGCTCCATGTCCTGGTTGGGTCTGCACAGAATTCCAAACGACAAGATGGAAGGACAGGAGAAGAGAGCGGAGAAATCTCTGAGTGTCCCTGATCTGATCGTTTACATGGATGAGAGCAGGTAGGATGTTGGAGTTTACCAGTGTCTGCATCATGACCTACCTCCTTATGGCAGGTGTAGCTCTCTATATAAGGGTTGTTCCATCTCAGATCATCAGGGGTCTTCTACTCAACCATCTCTGATTTTCTTGAAACTTTATTTTATCACAAATTATGCATATTTAAAATAGTATCTGTGATTTTTTTTTTTAGATTGATATATCCAATAGACAAGATATTTTTTTTAAAAACCCACTTGACCCACTTTTGAACAACAATATCAACTATTAAACATGAAAGTCTGAATTTTTCAGTTATTTTTCGTCATGTCATAGATTCAAGATCCTCAATATTGGACAAGTAGATTAAATAATCTTTGATTATGGGTGATTAGATATATGAAAATAAAATAAAGTTGTCATCACGGAAAGTCACATTTTTGAGCTCACATAAACAAAAAAGTATTAATGCAGAAGTCAACTAGTGATATTTTGTGAACCATATGTAGCTGCATGTCACAATTTTATCAAACAAAACATAACACTTTATATTTTTTCACAAAAATCAAAAAATGTAATTTTTTTATTGACTTTCAATCAGCTATGAAAGTTAAATGAAAATAACTTAATTTTTTGAGCAGGTATTTCAAAATTATTTTAAGAATATTCAATATGTCTTCTATATGTGAAATACAACTGCATGTGTTTTAAAGATGGGACTTTTTGTAACATTTTTTTCATATTTCAACTACTGTTCCATCTACTTGTCTAACAATGCGAATTCTGAATTAAGGAGATGGTGAGAAACAATTGAAAATTTCAAGCTTTAATCTTCAACATCTCCTGAGATATAGCTGTTCAAACGTAACCTCAAATTCCAATGTGCAAAAAAAAGTGTGTCAGTTATCTCATGAAGTATTTAATATATTAAGTTAAAAATTTGATCAGTATCTAAATAAATACACATATTTTGTGCTTGAAAAAAATCACAGTGAGTTGAGGACAATTTGCTCTAAAATTAGATGATTTGGGATGAAATTACCTCTATATGATTTCTGATCATTACTTGATTTTTTTTCTTTACTGATGAAGTTGAATTTCACTGATTTGGTTTCTCCAGAATTCACAGTGAAACAGCTGAACGATCTCCTCTGAAACCTCTGCAATCACCCAACTGTAAAGGACCAGCAGCTGTCAACCGCAGACTGAATCATAGCACAAATGAAGGACGTCAAACAAGCCGAGAGACTTCCGCAGGACAAATAAATGGTGTTGTTCAGGGAAACGGATGGCTGGAAGTAAATGGAATCAGTCACAAGATGGAAGTGAGCAAAACACCCACAGGATCCAAGTTCTCCTGCCAGTGGACTAAAGCAACTACAGGAGATGAGAGGATTCATGAGGAATCTAGAGGTGAACAAAATGAAGAGAAGGAGGAGGAAGGTGGAGAAGAGTTAAAAGATGAAGAAAACACTGAGCAGAAGCTGTACAAGATCGCGACTGAGCTGCTGCAGACAGAGAAGGCCTACGTGGCTCGACTCCACCTGCTAGACCAGGCAAGTTTGTCTTCTTTCATAAAAATACAGTGTCGTAAAATGAACCATATCTGCTTTTACAGCTGAAAATCTCTTTATACAAGAGTGTTCTTGTGTCGAGGATCAATGGGTTTGTATGCTAATGAGTCTGTTCTGCCTCTCAAACCTCAGGTGTTCTGTTCACGGCTAACGGAAGAAGCAGCTCGAGGCTCGTTTCCTCCTGAGGTGATAAGAAACATCTTCTCTAATATTTCCTCCGTCTACTCCTTCCACAGCCAGTTTCTGCTGCCAGACCTGGAAAACTGCATCCGACACTGGTGGGTCTTAAGACAGTTAGAACTTCATTGTGCAAGTCAGTTTAGTAAGAAAATTTGAAACTATGACATAAAGCTGTCCATCTGATCAAGAATACTCTTTAAAATGTAAACACAAAGGGTCTCACCCCAGCTGTTTTTGTTTAAACTGTACCCCACTATAACCAATGCATCAAAGAAACAGCTGTAATCAACCATATACAACCTCATCTGTCAAACATGGCAGGGCTGACTGGGCATGGATGACTGTCATTGATTGTTATAAGTTCTGCTTGACTGATTCTTGCAGAGAAATTCATCCTCTGTATTTAAACCTCTGATCCCTGGTGGATTTTCAAAGGCACATTGTCTAAAAAAAGTCACCAGAATGACAGTTTATCAGACCCAGAAACTGTAAAAACAAGAAAAGTCACTGTATATGTTTTACTTTGTGATGGCAATTGAACTACTCATCTATGATGTGCCGTTCGAATGAAAAACGACGTTATATTGCAGTGAAAAATTGACCCCACAGTGAATAAAAATGTGATGAGGAGCAAAAATCGGCCAGAAACTGCTTCAGGTTCATTCAAGGTTTTCTTCATTTTTAATGAATCATCTGTTTTACTTGCTAAAAAACTTGCTATTTTTTAATGACTTCAGGTCTGGTACAGCAACAAAATTCAACAGACAAAACATTTAGCGGTATCTTTGTAGACGTAAGAATTTCATTCATTCAACTTCGATGCTGTCTCTTCTCCTAAAAAATGTTACACTGTTAATATGACTTGAATGTAGAAACTGAAATTAAAGCTGAATGTTTTCACTTTACCTTCACCATAATTGTTTAGTTATGAAGCAAGTGTGAACCAACAAAAAAACAAGAAGACACTTCAATCTTCACCCTCTCACCCTCGAACTTCCTACTTCCTCTGCATCCAGGTGTGAGAGTCCCGGTTTGGGTAAAGTTCTTCTACAAAATGCACCTTTTTTGAGGATGTACGCCGACTATGTGAGGAACTTCGACCAGGCCATGGAGCTGGTGAGAACCTGGACAGAACGTTCTTCTGCCTTCAGGAACATCATCCAGGACATCCAGGTCAGAAACACCTCAGCAGGGTAGAGTCAGACATTCCTGTTTCTGATCCACCTACATAATGTGATCCAGAGGTTTTCTTGTGTTTAGACTCAGGAGGTTTGTGGGAACCTAACCCTGCAGCACCACATGTTGGAACCAGTCCAGAGGGTTCCACGTTATGAGATGCTGCTGAAAGATTATCTGAAGAAACTGCCGGAGGAGGATCCAGATTATGAGTTTGCTCAGAGTAGCTATTCTGTGTTTTTATACCATCTAATTCTCAGTTCATTACGTTCATACAAAGTGCTGCTCCACCGGTATCTTTGCTCTGAAGGTGTTTGTGCCCAATTTTCCCCTAATTTTTCTTCATTGAGTGCCCTTCTGTGTCTGAAAGCTCATTATTTCTGTAACCTCTTCCCACAGAATCCTTGCAGACTATTTCCATGGCAGCCACACATTCAAACAGCGCCATCCACAAAGCTGTACGTTTCCATAACCTACCATGTTTCACCTTTACTTGCATGGAGTGACATTTCATCAGTTGGACAGCACAATAAATGCCAAAAGTGACTCTGACAATGTGGTTTTGATCTATATTTCATCCATTTTTACTACCCGAATTATCAACTGTGGAAACTGTTCATTTGTTTCAGTGGTTCTAATCTTTGTTTCGCTACAGGAGAGCTTGAAACGGCTGTTGGAGATCTATGAGATGGTTGGCGAGGAGGAGGTGGTCAACCCGACGAATGAGTTTCTCAGGGAAGGTCGTCTGCTCAAACTTGCTGCCAGGAACACATCAGCCATGGAGAGACATCTGTTCCTGGTCAGAACACTGATGCAGATGTAGAAACAGATGCAGAAAAATGACTTTGTTGCCTAATTTTCTTGCCTTTAAAGAGTAAACTGTGCTTTTCCAAGTCGTTCCGGCTAATAGCGCCTTAAGATGTGAAGGCTAGTTGGCTGCACAAACGTGGAATTTACGGTGTGTAACTTCTCTCCACAGTTCAACAACTTTCTGCTGTGCTGCTCTCCGAGGTTCAGCCTGGTTGGACAACGTTTTACCATTCGTTGCAGGATCGGAGTGGAGGGCATGCATGTGCAGCAGACCACCAATGAAGACCATCCGTACACCTTCCAGGTCTCTGGGAAGGAGAGGACTCTGGAGCTGCAGGCCAGGTGGAGGGTTTGCACCACAACACACCAACTAAACTGCACGAATGTTGTCATCTGGCAAGGTTCTAATGGTTCAAAGTGGAATTCAGTGAAATTTAGCGAAAACTAGGCTATGCACCAAAAAATTAGTTTAGATGGAGATAGAAGTTAAGGTTTGCAGGAACCTAAGCACAAGAAATCTGACATAAATATCCAATTATTCTGTACATTTTGATGCACTCTTCTATTTTTGTACATTTTCTGGTAGTAAATAACTCATTTAGAGAACTGCAAGCTTTGCAATGGTATATGACGTGCAATAAAAAATACTGTGACTGTTACTGCATGCAACAGGTGCAAGCGGTACATTTTGAGAGCCATCATGGGATCAACATCAGGATCTGTACATGGGATCTCACTTTTTTTGTGACCACTTGCATTTGCACATTTCACCATGGACCAGCAGAAGCAGCACCGTGTTGAAATCTGCCAGAATTTCCATCAAAAGGCCCAAAATTATCTGACATTCATGTTGAGCATCATAACCAGTGATGACAGTTGGGTCTGAACCTGCATCCTGAGGAGCAAACGGCCATCTTTGTAGTTTTTAAGACTAAAGAAGGCATGTCAAGGACGAGAAGATGCTAGTCGTTTTCCTTACATTTACAGTCATGAGTTCAGACTGTTGACAGTGAGTTCTTCTGAAACATCCTGAGGCATATAAGCAAGAATATTCAGAACAAATGATTTGAACGGTGACGTTTAAGCGACTGGATGCTGCATCATGACAATGCATCCACCCACAGCATGTTGAAAATGGGGCAGTTCTTGGGCCGCATCAATGCAATCGTCGCTCTCCACCCAACTTTCCAGATGTGACTTCCTGCAAAGTCTTCCTCTTCCCCAAAATTACATTCAAGTTGTAGAGTAGCCATTTTGACACAGTGGAGATCCAGCATGTTGATGTGCTCTCATCACTGGGAGCAGAGCGCCACAATATCTAAATTGGGTCAGATTTTTGATTTTAAAAGACCCAGATGTGAAACTTTTTGATTGTACATTGTACTTGCTAGCTATAGAGTGTGTTATTTGTTGTGCTAAAGTACTCAACATACTGTGTCCTGTGCTATTAAGCGTCTAGTGCTTCAGACTTTTAAAAGTAATCACTTATGTGTTTTGTCGCCTTTTCCCCCTGAAGCTCTGAACAAGACCGAGATGACTGGATAAAGGTACCAGGGTATCTTTATTTATTTGCAGCACATTAAATGTTACTTGTTCTGGGACAAGATTTAGCCGTTTTAGCTTTTAAAGTGAATTTTATCTCCAGGTGATCCAGGAAGCCATTGTTGTGTTTCAGAAGAAAAATGAAACCTTCAAACTGGCCTCTAAGGAGCTAAACATGGAAGAACCAGTAAGTTGGATGACATTTATTTTGTAATATGGAGTCAAGAAGGGGCTGTGAATCTTTGTGAACAATTTAGAAAATACAGAAAGGATATTAAACATCCTAGCTATGATATTCTTTGCTTTACAGACAGAAGAACTTGGCCGACGGGCTCCTCGCTGGATCCGGGACAATGAGGTGACGTTGTGTATGACCTGCCGGGAGCCTTTCAACGCCCTCACCAGGAGAAGACATCACTGCAGAGCCTGTGGATTTGTGAGTGATGTGATAAACTGTGGCTTGTGAAAATGAACTTTTTCTAAGGATAAGTCAGAGGTGACGATTTCTCTGCTTCCTCAGGTGGTGTGTTGGAGGTGTTCGGACAATAAAGTGGCTTTAGAGTATGATGGCAATAAGCTGAACAAAGTGTGCAAAGCTTGTTACTCCATCCTGACCAGCCAGAGAGGAGACAAGGTGGACGGAAAGAGAAGGAGAAGAACACTGGAGGTGAACCATGTGTATTTTCTCATGTATGAACTTGCAGAATTACACTACTCAACCTCAATGAAGGCAGCTTTAAAGCTTCCAGTGTGAGAAGTTTGTCATTTTAAAATCAAAAACTGCCACATAACAAGAAAGTTTTCAGCATATCTTGTATTTTCCCAGTCTGATCCACCTCCAGCTTCAACTGACAGTGTATTGAGTGGGTTCCTGCAGTATGGTGATAATCCCATCATCTGGCAACAAATGTGGTGCGTTCTCACCAGAACTGAACCTCAACTTCTTTACCTGTATGCTGATCCACAGGTAAGGACATCTGTGACTGGAAAAACTCAGATATATGTATTTTGTAAGCTTTAAATGCCAATTATTGTTGCCACATAGTGGTTTGTGGTTGGATTATTTTGGTGAAATGTCGTCTCCTGAGGATATACATGTGACCTTGTCATACAACACAGTAAGGCTCTGTCATGTGTTCGTATGTGGGGGGAAAAAAGGGGAAACAAGGCTAAAATTGTTAAGAGCTGTTGTGCAACCAGGTGCCTGAACAGATTCTGAAATAGTTTTTTTAGATGGATGAAAGAATCATAAAAACCTCCCCACAGATGACTAGAATATCCTTAAAATTCTGTTTGATTTTAGAGAACCACCATGAAAAAAAGCATGCTTTAGATTTAAATCAGGCTTAGTTTAAAGTAATGGAAATCCCTAAATGTCCTGCAAAATATTGTATTGGATGTATTAGTTCCCTATAAAGTGGTGCAGAGGTGTGGTCAAACACCAAAATATGCCTGAGATGAGATTAGAAGTCTGATTTGTGAAGCAGTATTTGAGATTATTGAGGTAATGGTTCAATTCTCACTGGAATCCATCAAAATGCTGACTTATACCAGTTTATGTTCAAGATAATAGATCAGCACCTAAAAAAGCACAACCTACTGACCAATCAGTTCTCTTGGCAAATGGATTCACCATTACAAAAGGATCCAATAAAGCTCCATGCACAGACAGTGAGAGGGGAAGGTCAGAGTTTCTAGCGTTTCATAAATCTATCTGCCTTTGTGTAACGGTACAATACTAAAACACAAACTGATTACGTCACTAAAGCTTTCTAAACTGATTGTTGACCTTGTACAATTTGCAGTAAATTCTCAATGATGGTTTTTTATTTGTTCTTTACTTTATCCCTAAATCACTGAACACCGTCTGCTGAAAACCTGAGTTTCTACCAGCAATTTATTTAACATTGCATTTACAGAATCTGGAAATATCTACTTTTTTGCACCAATTACTTCATGCACATTGTATTTATATACTGAACCTGTGCATATAGTACTTTTTGCAGTACTTCTATCCATCACACTTTCATATATATTCAGCCATCTGCACTTTATTCTGAATTGCTATGCACTGTTTTCGTACGATACTGTTTTGATAGTTCGTAACCCATCAAATAAATTATATCACAGTTTTCATAGATTACACTTGTACATACTTTTTTGCCCACTATATTTTTATATTTTATTTTTGCACATTTCTTACTGTACTTGGGGAGAATAATGTTGTCTGATTGTGTGAATGCATTTTTCAATGTCACTAAATATATTGTACTGTAGGCACAAATTAGTGGGATGTGTCTATTTAAAGTGTTAAAAGACATGGCTTCAACCTTTGCATTCACCTGACTTTGCTCCCATATTTCCAGGATTCGAAGCCTCAGGTCAGTGTCCCTCTGCCGGGCTGCAGCGTTGATTCTTCCCCTCAGGAGCTCCAGAGTCGACACTGTTTCTGTCTGAACCAGAACAAAAGCAGGCACGTTTTCTCCTGTGAAGATCTGGACGTCAGACAGAGCTGGATGACTGCTCTTAAAGCTGCCGTGGTGCCGAAAAGCATCAGTGGATCCAGATGCAGAGGCAGCGGTGAGGAATCTGTGATCAACAAGGAGAATCAGTCCTGAGTGTCGGAGGTACTTTTTAAATACAAACATCGACATACAGCAGCAGACGCTTAATGAACGAAATCTAGAGGAGAAATTCAGGAATATAATGAACAATATTCACACTGAAATCTGTTCTTTTCCGTATGAGTGGCTGTGCACTTTATTCTGAAATGGTTTATATTAAAATAAATAAAATAAAGGTGTTTTAACATGTGTCCGACCAATGTTCCCTGTAATTTTTCATGAGTCTGAGCAAACACACAAACTCCCTGAGTGTCCCTTGGACCACTGTGAGCAACATCAGACGTGTGCACTGTGGTCACACCAGCATCACATCCATTCAAGTTACATGGTTCATTAAAAGAATCAAATTACAGCATTTACATTTCTGTTAAAACACTTTGTCAACAGGAGCCAGTTGAAGGCTGCAGTGATTTTAGTGACACTACAATGTATAAGAGTGAAGTTATTGAATATTTGTCTCTCTTTACTGTTGCAGCGGTTTTGCAAATTGCAGACGGACCCTGTTCACTCCATAGACACCAATGTTATTCCTGTAGCTTGAAAGACAGTTATTTTTGATAAAACTGGGCTTGTAGCACATTGTCTGCCTTGCAACAATGGGAAAGAGGCACCGTTTATGTTTTGACAACCTATATCTAATGAGTTATTGATGCTGGAAGTCCGAATCTGTGAATATCTTTCCAACTTTACTGAACTTGGGGCCACTACCACCTAAGGAGTGATATATTTAATTCTGAAAAAAGCATTTAGCCATACTTAAAGCGTTAAGTGCTTTATTAACACGGAACTAAAAAATTTGTATTGTTTTATTATCACAGGTTCTGTCTGAAAAGAGGTGGCATCATTTTAAACAGTGAAATCAAACTAACAAAATGTAATGACCAACCAGTGAGCAATACTGGATTCTGCAAAAACATAAACAACTTTTAAAAAAATCTAAATCTTATCTTAACACAGTTAATGTATTAACTTATTTTTGTGTGTATGCATGTATTTATTGATTTATTTAGTACTGTTAACATATCAGAGTTCTGAGTGAATTTTTCTTCAGATAGACAAAGGCCATTTATTGATTACATATAGGCTATTATATAAATGTTTATTAAAAACTAAAAAGCATTAAAAAAAAAACCAACTTAGGCATTTATTGAGTCACTAAAATACTGTAGAGTACAGACCACATCAGCATGATTATAAGCATCCTCTGGTAAATGAACAACCAGATACTGATGTCTCTCACCATATGGACTTCAGGAGATGACTGGGGGATGATAAACTGTGACCTACTGGTTGGGTTCTCTCTGTTCTCATGTTTCTTACATGTTTGTCCCCTGACAGCCGGGTCCTAATGTTTTTTGAGCAACACACCATACTATGACGTTTTTACAATGATGGTTCTACTATGGAACCAGTTTGACATGTTCAGGTGTTCTTTGTGTGAAAACTCAGAGATTTCAGGTATCAGAAGGTGGTTTTCAACTTTCTTTGTTAACTTTCTGCCTCAACTTTAAACAAAATTTCCTTCACTAACCCAGCCCTCTGGACTTCCAGGAAGCTGTGTTCCTATTGGCTGTCCAGGTGGCTGCTAGGTGTTATCAGGAACACCTGAGCAGCTCACTGTCTTCCTGCTTTATTTAGCTGCAGACAAACATTTCCTCTGCTTCCTTCACCACTGAACCGGGTTTGGCTCCATTGCTTTAGTTTGTTCTTTAGGCGTTGGCCTGCAGCTTCCAGCAGTAAAATCGTCTTTAATGTGTTTCTTGGTGTGTTTTAGGGCTTTGTACTGGATAGTTGTCTTGGTAAATGTGGTTCTTTAGCCACAGTTAGCACATGGTGCTAATGTGTGCAGTGATTAGTGGGTTTGGTGCAGCTGAATTGTGTCTTTATCTTGGCTGTAGTGAGTCTTTAGAGGTTTTTGGTCAGACACATTCTGTATTCTTGTTTGAGAACCAACGTTGGTTGTCCAGAAGGTAAGAGTTCCTGTCCTGATTCTCTGTTCTCAGAGGTTCTCTGGTAGGCTGCAGGAGACTTTAGCGTTTGGGTTGTGTTAGTTTGGTTTTTGTATGGTTTCATTTGGACGACTATCTTGAGGCCCCTCCATGTGGTTTAGTGAGGTTTTCTGGAACAGTTCTACAAAGCAACCTGCAGCAGAAGAGACTTTGAGAGTTTTTAGGAAGTTCTGGAGACCAGACTTTAGAGCAGCAGAAACATTTGTCAGCAGTTTGAGAAGGTGAGCTTCAGAGTAGAAATGAGATGGAAACCTTCTTGACCCGTGTGGTGAGGTCCTGTACCAAGAGTTTGAGCAGGTTGTGAAGAGTCTGTAGTTCTTTGGTCTGAAAGCACAAGAAGAGTCGACTCATTAAAGGAGAAAACAGGAGATATTGTTGGTTCTTCTGTCGCTCTGCAGTTTCCTTAGACTGAATATCAAGTTTATATTTTAAATGATTTCCCATATGAGCCCAAAAAGACTTCAATAAACTCCCTCCATCCCCTGGACACAACATATTTTATTACCATGTTAAATCTTTTTTTTTTTTTTTAAATATGTTTTTGAGTTTTAATCATAGTTTTAGCATAGTTTTTTTTTCTCTTTGCTTGTTTAGTTTTGTCATCTGTGTAAAAGGTGCTAAACAAATAAAGCTGAATTGATAAACTGAATAATTGACTAACTCATGATTGTGACAACAGAAGTATTTTCACTGTGATTTAAGGGTTTATTTCATTTTTAAGGTTAGGGATAAAATCTTGACAGAAAAAGAAGATTAAAGAAATAAACTATCATTAAACATTTAAAAAATACAATTAAACAAGAAGAATATTAAACATTTTTTAAAAAATACAAAACATTTAATTAGATTATTAAACCTTTACAAAGACAAAACATTTAATCAAAAAATTAAATGTTTAATTCGAAAATTAAATCTTAAAGACAATAAAACTTTAAATAGGAATTAATCAAAAAATACAATGAAGCATTTAAAAAGAAAATGAAACATTAAAAAGTGGTAAAACATTTAAAAAGAAAAACCTTAAAGATTTAATCAAAAAATTAAACATTGGGAAAGAAAAAGTAGTTTTTCAAACAAGCCAATAAAACATTTGAAAAAACAACAATTAACCATTAAAAAGCAAAACATTTCAAAATCAAATCAGACATTAGAAAAGAATAAAAGGTGAGAAAAGAGCAAAACTAAACGTTTAAGAAGAATCAAACTAAAGACAAAACATTTGAAAAGACACCAGTTAAACTTTAGAAGATCAAGTTAAACAGAAGAGACAATAAAAGGATGAAAAAGAGCATAAACAGATAAAGGTCTTAAAGCGTTTTCTAGTCTGAAACGAAAACATCAAGTTGTTTCTTCAAACATTTCCTCTTTCTGTGTTCTTGGTTTGATTGTGGATAGATTTACTAAGGACTCATTTCAGAAAACTGCTTTCCAGATAAAGTCTACTAGTAGTTGAAGGCATTGATCAAACTAATGTTACCTTCTGATCTCCACAAACTTTACTGTTCAGTGAAGAGAATCAAAGTTTGTTGAGGATTTCTAAAAAACCCACAGGTGAAGGTCTGAGAAGAACTCAGATGGATGGTCTAAATGTGAAATCAAGACTCATGGTCACAAGTTTTAAGGCTTCTATTCACCAGAAAGTTCAAACTGACAGAGAAGTACTGAGAAACTTTTAAAACTTCAGTCATCAGACTGTCTGAAGGTTCAAACTAACAGAGAACTACTCAAGAACTTTTAAGATTTCCGTCCTCAGACTGTGGAAAGGTTCAAACTAACAGAGAACTACTCAGGAACTTAGAAGATATCAGTCCTTGGGCTGTCTGAAAGTTCAATCTAACAGAGAACTACTGTGGGACTTAGAAAATTTCAGCCCTCAGACTGTGTGAAAGCTCAGGTCCTGAGGACTCGGGAGGTGTGGAGGCTTGGAAAGTCTTGGAACTGAGGGTTCAACCCTCCAGCACAAAGGCTGAAGTCCAACCTCCTGAGAAAAACGGTCGAGACGAGACTCGAGTTAAAAAAAGAAACTCGAAAATGACAAAAAATAGATGATAAATGCGCAAAAAAAAGAAGAATTAGTATCTGAGCGAGTAGCTCAGGGGATAAGAAGAAGGACTACCAAGTGGAAGGTCGCAGGTTCAAGACCCACCACTGGCCTTTTTCTTTGTTTGTCTTTGTCAGGATTTTGATAAAATTTAAGAAGGGTCTGGTCTTGAACCAGCGACCTGCAGCTCCACAGGCAAATCCTTAACTCACTGAGCTACAGATCAGATGAAAAGAAATAATTTCGTCGTCCCTTTGGCATCGTAGTTCCTGAAGTGACCACATGGGCAGAGCCAAGGCGGAGTCTGGGTGGAGTCAGGGCGGAGAGTAGGCGGGGAGGTGGGTGGCGGCCTCCCCCCTCTACTCCCCCACCACCCACCACACCTTCCCCCGCCCGACGAGTTCTTCGAGTCTCGATGAGTTCCTCGAGTCTCGACAGGTTTTCCCGAGTTTCTGGAGTTTCCACCAGGTCGGAGGCAGAACAAGTTGTCATGAAGAGGTGTTGAAGTCGGCCAGGATGGACTGACTTTTTACAGCGACAAGAAGGAAGACCACTCGAAGAGCAGGTCTTTAACCACCATCCATAAAATCCATGGAGTCGCTCCAGAGAAATGAAAGAAGGTCAACTTTTATCAACCTCCATCCAGATGGTCAACTCGATATCTTTACTTTGAGATTTTTAGCACCACAAACCTTTAGTATCACACTTTATTATCCTTTATTAGGACTTTCATGGAATCCACCAGCAGATTTAGTTTTTGTTGACAAACTTTATTCTTGTCATCATGGGACTGCAGTATTTAAAACTGTTCCTTCTATTTGACCTCATGTTTATTAGTTTTTGTGGAGAAAGTTTGAATTGTCAATTAGTCTCTTAAAAACTAAATAATAAATTGGATTAGTCAAGAGGTTTAAATTTCTTACTTTGTCATATTTTAAATATGACAAAAAAATAAATAAATAAAGCATCTTGAGACAATTTGACCTGTAATTGGCATTATATAAATAAAATTGAATTTAAATTGTATGTATCTTGTAATGTAGTAATTCAGCCATATATGTTAGAAAACACATTTTCTTTGTCCATTAATCTGTTGTTTTCTCCAGTAATTCATTTCTTGTTTTGGTTTATAAAATGTCAAGCCCAAATATATTCAGTTTACAGTCATAAAAACCAAAAAGATTTACATTCATGATGCAGGAATCAGGCAGTTTTTCACTTTTTATCTTAGTTTAGTCAGAAAGATAGTTGATAATGTGTGAATTGTTGCAGCTTGTGAGCCGTAGAAGGTTTTAATCTTTTGGGCCGAGTGTCAAAAAACATTTAGAAACCAACATCAACAAAGCACTCAACAAAGGGAAATCCAACTTTTGCATGACAATGTCTAATTAAAGGACATTAATTTCCAATGTAAATGTGTGATATTCATCCTCTGGAGCTTTCTCTTCACATCGTCTTCCACCTGGACTGCTTTGGTCGGGAGCATGTGCAACAAACATTTGAAAAACTGCACTTTAACGTCAATGAATGACACTGAAGTTTAATCTCTACATAATTGAGACTGAGTCTGGATGTGCTGCTCTGTCATTAACTCATAAGTTTAGGGAAAGTTCAAACAAAAGAGGACAGTTCAGAGAAGACTTGAGAATGAGCTTATTTTGAACAAACATCTCAGACTTTCTGAGCTTCAGCACCTCTAGCAAGATAATTTAACAACAAGCAACTCAAGAGATCCAGAAGTTGCAGAGAGTTACCTTTAGCTGAGCCAAAGAACATGTGGGACGCTAACCTAGCAAACATTTCAGACTTTTCTCTGTGAATTCTGAGAAATAATTTCCTATTTAATGACAGAGCTACACATCTTAACTCAGTCTCATTAAAACAGACTCTAATTCAGTGTCATCCATCCATATTAAAGTGCAGTTACCCAAAGTGTTTGTTGCATGAGCTCCAATAAAACCTGTCCAGGTAGAAGGCCACTTTGACAAACAGGAAGTGGAAGATTCCAAGCAGATTTATAGAAGGGGGAACCGGACTGTACTAAGTGTGGTCCAGTATAAAGGGGTGTTTTGTGGGTTTTTAAGGCTGATAATGATTATTAGTGAAACATTTGGAGTAGATATTCATTTGCAGTAAATGAAAGTATTTAAAATCTTGAGTTAAACTTAGAAGTACACAAACTCTAACAGAAAACTTTGTTGATACGTTTTTGTTTTGTTTACAGATGTTAAAGGAGTTTCATTCGTTACGTATAACCAATCAAATCACTCCAGAAGACAGAGCGACCACAGGTAGATAAAGGTTCAGAGCCAAAGTAGCACCATTTTTAAATGTATTTATTACCGTAAATCAGTAAAAAATAAAATACTGATAATCAGTAAATCAGTCAGCCCACAATTACTACAATTCTACAATGTATGTCTCTTTCCTTTGACTTGTTATTTGTACAATATATGATGTATATGATGGCGTTTTTTCATACCAAAGGCTATACTATGATGTTTTCTAAGAGACATACTCTGTTTGTTCTGGCTCTGGGCCGCTGCACTCCTCCTCTGTTGTTTTCTGGATTGTACTCAGCTGCATGTCTTCGTCCATCCGGCCTCCGCTGACTCGTCCCGCCTGCTGTCTCTGGAGCTGAAGCTGGATTGGAACAGACCAAAGTACAGTCCAATCACGATGCCAGCTGCCTCTCAAAAGGCTCCTTCATCTGGCAGGTGGCGGCACTTCTTCTGAGGGGAAGCTGAGCTGGCCCAGCAGAACTTTGGAGATGTGTTCCAGTGGTTGGTGGATGTGTGGGGAGACAGAGAGGGACCTTTGAATTGTTCAGAAAGGAAAACAGGGAACCCATTGGTAGTTTTAGTTTAGGGTGCTACTGCGGTGTGTTTTTGGGTTTTAAGAGGTGAACAGGAAGAGTTTTTTTTCATATTGATTATCTTTTACTTTGTTCCTGGTTGGAATGCCCATCAATGTCAACATGAAGTTCACTTTTAGTTCTGTTTATTTATTTTTATTTTACTAACACCCATTTGTTTTTAAACCCCCTCACATGTGTTGTTGTAAACTTACTCTTTCAAATAAATTCTCATCTAACCCTCTGGAAACCAGCGTTTGGACTGTTTTTGTGTTGCTCCTCACCTACTGACAGCTGTGGACTAAAGGCTATACTGTGACGTTTTTCGAGCGACATGCTATACTATGATGTTTGTTGGGCGACACACTATACTATAGGCTTTTTTAATTGACATTTACTGTGACGTTTTTTTGTTTTAGTTTTTTTTGGGTTTTTTTTAGCAACATATAAGAATTTGAACAGTTTTAAAAGTTACTATACTTTTTCTTGTGCAATGAAATATTATTCTATGGTATTTTTTAGACGACATATTATACTCTGATGTTTTCTTGAATAACATACTATTTTGACAATATACTGCACTATGACATTTTTTGAACCACATATCATACATGACAATTTTAGGCAACATCCTATCATTTTGCGCTTTTTGAACCACACAATAATCTATGTTTTGTTTTTTTTCTTGCCAACATGCTATACTATGAACTACAGGCCATACTATGTTATTCTTGAGTAAAGCATACTATACTTTGACATTTTCTGAACTACATCCTATACTATGGCGTTATACACAGAGTGCTTTGGTTACATGTTGATTTATAATCTAGATTTTTTTCTGTTTTGTTTTTTTGACAGGATTACCACAAACCTGACCGTGAACACCATCGACACCCACCTCAGGGAGACGCTGCCTAAGATCTCAAGGCTGCTTGGTCGTGGTCTTTCTGGCACATACTCTTCCAAGATGAGCCGGGAAGTTTAACACTGATGGAATGACACCAGGTCTAAGCCGACAAACTTCCACTTCCTCCTCAACCCATAGTCTCTGGGAAACCTACATGGAGTAACAAAAGTAGACAGAGAAGTAATTAAGTCTGTACACAACATATTAAAAAGAAATCATGCTAATAAATTAAGTACAAAGAACCGAATTCGCCAATATACTGGAGACCAGAGCTATTTAATTTGATAAGTATAACCTTGTTTAGTAACATTTCAATTATTTGAGAGCAGTCCTAAAGAACTGCCTGTAATCCCAATCATAAAATGGGTTTGGAGGAAGAACATAGATGGTAATCTGGATATACATGAGTTAGGCTTTATAACTACTATTGGTAGTATTGGTGGTAGTAATAATAGCAATGTGACTACTACTAGTACACTACTGCTGCTGATACTGGCACTGCTACTACAACTTGTAATACTATTACAAATGCTGATACTACTTCTACGACTCTAACAGCTGTTTATACTACTACTGCTGCTTGTACTTTTAGTATTACTACTACTGATTGTACAACTATACTACAGCTACTATTAATCGTCTGGTATTTGGTTGTCAAGCTGCTCGCTCGCATTAGTGTTTTGCTAGTGGCTAACTAGTTAGCTCTCATAGACTGGAAGCTCTCAACAAGATTTCATAATGAAAAAAGAGCCAAAAACTATTCTTACCAATGAAAGTCATTCCAAGTTTCCTTGTCTCAATCGTATGATGTAGTGTGCAATTGTATGCAGCACAGTGAGCCGGCATACTTATTGTTTCCGTTTTCACGCTGTCTACATCAAGGGAATGCACTGAAACTTTGCTCCCACTAGCTTAGCCTCGCTGTAGCACGCAGCTCAAAGGGGCGTGTTCTATCTACTCATTCATATCTATGACAACAATGGTGGCTCCACATAAGGACGCCTGACGTTGATTAGCTGCGTAAATACCATTATATACAGTCTATGGTAAATACGTATGTGAATCGCATCATTGGCTGCAGCAGCCAGTCACCGGTCACTCACTGACTCACACTGAAAAATAGCACAGAATGAATTGTTACGTGTTTATTTTATTTACAATTTAGTTTGGATTTTTTATTTTTTTTGTGCGCAGCGCAGATTTTCTGTGCACGGAGACCGTGTCAGCAGTGCGCAATTGCACACGCGCGCAGTTTAGAGGGAACAGTGTGTCCGACTTTCCCTTCAGCTACAAAGAAGTTTGCAGCAACTCTGCAGAAGTTTTCTGTTTTTTTTTCTTACAGCAGACAGAATTTTCCAGTGATACACAAATGATCAGTGAGATCATAATTTACTTTTAAAACCTATTCAACTGATTCTATTTAAATTAAAATAAGGTAGAACTAGTCATTTGAGACTAGTTATGAGGCAACATTGCCCTATTTCTGGTTTATTTCTGACAAATTTTAAGTAAATGTGCACAATTTCTGAGCGTTTTAAACACAGACTGTATATTCAGTCTATGGTTTTAAAGTATTTTGATTTAAAATTTCGAAACTTTTTTTGTTATAGTGGGCAATTTTTGCATCATTTTGAACAGATTTATGTAATTTTGAAAAATTTCTTAACCTTTTTGCGACCATTTTATGCCATTGGAGACTAGTTTAGAGTCATCTTTGACAATTTATGTCATTTAGGCCACATTTCAATTCATTTTGGAAAATATGAATCACTATGGACTGGTTGTTGTGCAATTTTTGCATCCTTTTGGACATTTATTTAGAAACATTTTTTGTGTTATTTTGAGAAAAGTTTCAGCCATTTTGGAGACATTCCTAGTTATTTTTATTTAACTTCTTTAATGCTATATAAATAAGAAAGGCGAGGGTGGAAGGAAAAAGAGTGACAATGAGGAGGAGACTTTAGCTGTCCTTTACCTGAACAACCAGCAGCCTCATTTCCTCCTCTGCCACCAGCAACAAACTCTATTTCCTTTCCAGCGCTTCCCTCTTCTTTGTCTTTCTTTTTATTTCTCATCTCTTTATCTTTCTCTTCTTTTCCAGTTTCTCCTCGGTCCTCCCAGTCTTCTTCCTCTTCGTAAGAAACTTGAAGTGTCTCCTCTTGTTCTTTTTCACCAACAGCTCCTGGTTTTTGTCTTCATTATTGTGTAGTTCAATCTTACAAATTGTACCAACTTTGTGAACAGTTTTACACAAAATACAAAATGGGGCTGCTAAACCAACTGCACTAAACAACAGATCTACAAATTTAGCAGCTGGCTGGTAAGGAAAGTCAAATAACTAGCAGGTGAAATATACAGCAGCTGTTCTGCTCAGGTGCTGGTGAAGAGCTAAAAGAAACAAAACGGTCAGAAAACGCAGCTTGAATGCTTTTTGTTCTGCATCTGCTGTATGTGTACTAGTCAATACAATACTTAAAAACCAAAGATGTAGTGGTGAAAACAGAAAAGGATGGGGTCATTGTTTATTGACTTTACAGAAATATATTTCATAAACTAGCGACTGTGACACTTGACTCTGCACCGCCGTCCGCCCAGCTGTGATACGTTCTCTGCTACATGTGCTGCAGATGGTGCTTTCAATATTGCAAACAATGGAGCTGCTCTGCTGCACAAAACTACGAGATGAAACCGTTTTAATAACCCAAAATGACTTCTTCTGCATCAGTCGAACTCTCCTCAGCTTTGAAGTTGATGTGGTGAAACAGCTTATTTACTCAGCCAGCATTATGGAGAAACATTTTTATCTTTTATCTGGAGCGACGTTTTTACGACTCCACTGTGAAGTTTCTTTTCAGCACTTTGAAAACTGCTGCATCTTAAAATGACGTGAGCATGATCAAACCTGAAGTTGCTTTAAAGCCACGTAAAGCTGCAGACTCTGCTGCTTCTTTCCAATAACACAATTTCACATTGTCATATGATACAGTTATAAAAATAGCCGGTTCAAGAGTCTTTCTTCATCCCTGACAGCCAAAAAATCTTGTGTTTCTTCTTCATCTGTCACTTATGCATTGACTGTAACACACAACATTGTTTTCCTGGAGCTAAATTATCTTATGTGCTGTTGGGATGTGCTTGAAAAATATCCAAAGCTTAAATGTTGTAGAATTGTGTTTGTTCTGCCATCTCTTCTGCACACATTAGCTGCTAAAAAAATCAAGCTCATATCTACAAACTAAAGGAAAACACCTGAAGTTGTGAATTCAGTCAATCTCTGCGTTGAAGTGAAATGAAAATGAAAAATCCTAACACTGCTTGGGTGCAAATCCACCGTTTCAACATGCCTCTATTTCCATGTGATCTGTAGAATCACCTAAAATGGAATTAGTGGGCTACATCCATGGTCTGTAGCATTAAATGCCTCTTTAACTGTGATGATTAGTCTCATAGACGAAGGCAGTTTGACCTGTTAGCACAGATACAAAAAGGAGGCCCTGATGTTGACGTTAGAGGCTTCGACGGTTGGATGTTTTAATCCAGCACTTGATACAAGGAGAGCAACAACGGCAGAGAAAAGGGCTCCAAATCACACATATGCTGACACACAGTACATAAAAGGAATAAAATCAGGATTATTTACAGCAAGTCCACCTCTCTTTGACTTTCATATGTTCATTTTCAGTACATTTTGTTGGCTGAAATCTCCAGATCTCTTGCTTCATCTTCTAACAGGTGCCCCAGTGCAGTTTTGTGCCACTATTTTCTAATCAATCCGACGTTTGGAGGCTCAGGATTGAAACACTGCAGCTCTGCAAAAAGAAATCCATCCATCTTAAGGGCGAGTGTATCTCCATGAGGCCATGATGTATCGTTGCTTGTGAAGGAGCAGAACCACAGAGAGAAGCACATGGAGACAGAACAAAAAAAAACAACTTCAGAGGAGTTTCTGGAGGCTCAGGGAGTCTAATAGAAGTCAGTAGTGCAGCACTCAGAGTTGGTTCAAGGCGAATCAGCCCCGTTTGATGAAAGGCGGGACGGCCGGAGGTCTCTCAGCTGCAGCAGAGCTGTTCGGACACCAGCAGGGTGTCATATCCATAGATCTCCAGCAGGTGGAGCAGGAAGAGCCTGTCTCCGTGAGGATCCAGCCCCATGGCCCTCACGCTCTCCTGGGTCACCGTGGGGTCGGTGCTGCCCGCCACCTCGCTCAGGGTCTGGAAGATCCTGTTGTTCTGCTCCAGGAAAAACCTTTCGGGTGAAGAAAACAGGTGAATTTGTTACTGATGTTATTCATTTTTAACATCTATTTGTTCAGGTTGCCTCTAGCAGTGGTGTTATGGAAGAAGCAGACAATCAGCACAAATGTGCCCTTTGTGAGATGTAATAACTAGTTTTAGAGGAGGAGGATGTTGAGGGTATTTTGTTCAGGCTCAATAAGTTTTGGATTTAGTTTAATCCTCTGAACCCCACAAACTGCCAGCAGGTTTGAAAAGCACGTTACCTTAAAAAAAAAAAAACACCAGAATTACAGCATTTATCAGAGCTAGACAGTGTAAAAACAGACAGAACCACAGGATGTCTGGAATTTTCCAATTAATTCTTGAACTACTCACCTCTACCTTGCAGTTCTGTTGGAGATTTAAACCAAACCCATGCCTCAAATTTAAACAATTTAAAAATTAGATAATAAAATATCTATAGTATATAGAGTGACCATTTATTATTTACCAGTATTGGTAACATCTATGGGCACTTGAACAAATGTTTACATGTTCATGCCATTTTTTTCAACTTCTGTGAAACAAATAATCCAAGAAATGTAACTTGTATTGTAACTATGTAAGTGTGTCAATGGGAATCTGTTGTAAACCCTCTGGAGTGAGTCATTTCATCCACATTTAAACACTGCCAAAAACTAGTGTTTGCATTTCCCAAATTCTGCAAAAAATGAACTGAACTGCAGGCTGTGTTCACACAGAAGATAGGGGACAAGTATGGAAATAAACTAAACATGTATGCAGTAAAATATCTACAGCATATAGAGACACCATTAATGTTAAGTATGGGAAACTGGCATTTAGAAATAATGGACATAGTCATTCCAGGTTTTTAAATGCTCTTAAAAATTCAGTTTTGTCTTCTTTCTTTTCATTAGGATTCGTGGCACTTTAACTGTCATACTGCACAAAAGACATTTCTGAGTTCTCTATACTTCTAGTCATGGTTGTTCTGTTTCCATAGATGTGCAGGACTTTGTGTTGCAGTGAAAAACGAACCCACAGTGAGTAAAAATGTGACTGGAGAAAATCATTGCTAGTTATCATTTAACAGACTGACTAAATGCATCATTGTGTACTCACAGAATAAACAGATCCTCTTCACTGGACACACAGTCTCCATTCTCCTCCTGCGAGTACAGCAGCATCTGCCTAAACAAACACAAACACACATTTAATATCTATCTGTCATTGTGAGGAATATTTGCAGTTGTCCAGCTGTGCCTATGTGCAGGCATGAAGACTGTATATGACTATAAGCAGGTATAGCAGTACTTTGAGCATGCATGGTAATATTAGGACTGAATCAGCTAATACGGGTTTTTCAGGGTTGATCTGAAATCTATTATTAGTAATCAAGAAAGGCCAATAACAGATATTTAGATATATCATTCATAACAAGGATTACTATGACTTAATATGTATGGTAACAATAAGAGTAATGATGTGATTCCAATCTGTCTACTTTGATCGACTGGTCAAGATTCAACTGTTTCTCTCCTGCAGTTACAGCTGATTTTCTTCTCCGTTTTGTTAATCCTTCGTTGATATTTCCCACTAATTAGCACTTAACATAAAGTCCACCTGAGGCAGAGTCATTTGTTTTACAGGTTTTTGCTTGCAAATTAAATTTGTGGGCAAAGTTTAGGCCTGACAAGACGACTACTGTTAATGTGGCTAAAAATGATTCAAAATCTGCAGCAATTTGCCCGATTACTATTTTAGGAATGCAACTGGAACACATTTTTTGGGGTAAAAAAGAAAAGGAAGACATTTAGAAGAGGATAACTTTTGCGCAGGACTGATAATCTACTGAATCAGAGGTTTGAGGGCCTCCTCTTAGACAAAACTTACTAAAAAAAAGCATCACTCCATGAGATTTGATGATAATAGGATATGTATAAAACACCACTGTCTTTAAAGTGCACATAGCAGCCCTGTTGCTATCAGATTTACATACCTTTGCTCAGTTAACTTGCGATATTTCTCCCTGTCGGCGGTGCTGAGGCGGAGCAGAGGCTTCAGACCGTCTCTGTAGGTCTTCACATTCTGATTATCTACATAAACGTCGTACAGATCCTTCTTCTCCTCAAAGATCTTCTCAGTAGTACCTAAACACACAAAAACACACAGGAACCAACATACTGAGGCCTGCAAAAGATGTGCATTTGACTGACTTTTCTGTTTTTAGTGGCTCTTTTCACAAATGTCAACATGTTTGGAGGGTCCACCTACAGGCCACGTAGGAGAGCTCGTTCTCCAGAGCGCTGATGTCGGCGACGTTAACGTAGAAGAAGGGCCTGAACTCGGGCACGGCCACGCCGACCCCAGGGATGGAGATGTTGGCCAGGCAGCAGCAGCAGTACACTGAAGAGGGGGTGGAAACCACAAACATGATGCATGAGTGCGGGAGAAGGAGAGCGACGACGCTGCAGGTGATGTGTGGGTTGATGCAGCTGGAAATTAACTACAGCATGTAGACTGTGACGTACAACCCCCAGACTCATGTTAATCAGTTAGCGGAAGACGCTGGTTTGTGAATGCGATTTAATGGGATTTATTATCATTTATTAGCTGCTTTGAAAGGAACATTTTGGGTTTCAGTGTCTGATCATTTGAGATTCAACACAGAGGAATTTTGTCTTTTCATCTTTCTATCAGCCAGAAAGCAAATATTTTTGGAAATACCTCATATGCCCTTTACAGACACGAGATATGGAACATTGCTGGCTTCATCAATCCGTTAAAGGCAATCTAGTCATTCACACAAGATTAGACCACATAATAATGCAAACACAGAATAAACCTAAACCAAAACCAGCTTATAAAGTGTCCAAATAACTAGCAGCTCAAGTTATTTCTGATTTATTTAATGGTGAATACAAAAGCTCAGGACTCAATCTGAGGATGGCCGTAAACAAAACTATTTAAAAATAATTTTAAAAAGCTGATTAAATAAACTGTTTTAATTACACCAAATTACAGAAGCTACTACTAGATCCTAGTGCTGTCTAATGCTGCAGGTATCAAATAAACTCAGAGGAAATAGCTCTAAACAGCTGAAAACAACAAACTGACAAACTTCAGCTCCTATTGACGTCTTGCAGTGGAAAAAAACTAATTACATTTATATTTTTATCGATCATCTATTCATTTTTTATTTTATCTATTAATCTAAGCTGTAAATTTAGATTTTTATTGCAGTAAAGGTTTATTATTGTGGTACATTTCATTTTATAGCCTAATAGATTTGAAACTGTAGAGCAAAGTGAGTAAGAAAGTATCTATTAACTATCTATTAAGTGTCTCTGTGCTGTTTTTGGACTAATATTGGTGCTTCCTTAAATCACTTTACACCACTTAAAGCGCTTGTGCCGTGTTCTAAGTGATACAGAAATACTATTAAGTCCCATTTAGTAATATTGTCGGCCTGACTTTTACAGAAAAATTGCCAAGATGTGCATTCAGACTTGAAATCGACACTTTCAGTTGCTGTCAGATGACCAGAACAAGGTGCGTGTCTGAAATGGGGCTATCCAGATGTTCCTCACCTCTGTAGCAGACCACACCCACGGGTGGAGGAGAGAAGATGAGGATGCGTCTGCGGAGGAGTGCCAGTTTCCACAACACCATGATCTGCTCGCCGAAGAACCGGATGAACTGGGACATGCAGCCGGCCGGGTGGGTGATCTGCATCCAAACACAGGGACGTGTGACGTTACAGCACAGGAAAACGTAAAAACAGAGCCACAGCTATCCTCATTTACACGCTCGGAGGACAAAAACGGAAAGGTGTCTCCAACCTTCATCTCAGGGTGCATGCTGTGGTTGATTGCAGCTCCCCAGGCGTTGGCTGGACACGCAGTGACCACAGCATCTCCACCGGGGGGCAGCAGCGCTCTCTTGTCCTCATAGAAAGCCTCCAGAGGGGAGTAGTGGCCTGGAGACTGGAGCTGGAGCCTGGAGAGGGTGTAGAATGATAAAGAAAGAGCTGTTCAAGGTAGAAATTCAAACCTACAAAGTGTAAAGATTTAGAAATGATGCACAACATTAGAGAGCCACCAGCCGACCAACAAATCTGCACACTGCCAGTGCTTAGCAAGCTTGCTTTAACACATGTAAATATAAAACATTCTGCAAATAAATGTACAGCTGGTGCTCAGCCCAGCAGAGAAGTTTCACTGTGTACAGGGCAATGACTGAAACACTGTATATGCATGCACTTCCCAAAATAAAGCATCAAAATAATAAGTATTTTTTGTTTAAAGAGCCTTTCTGATTTCAAAATGTAGGTAATAAAATGGGGAGCACATGGGGCTAACAGCCACTAATTAGTGCAGATACTGTATTGTGTAACAAATGATCATCTGAAGCTCTTAGTTACACAAATGAATTAGTCTGTGGACTGGAAACCACCATCAACACACTACTACCAATATGCAGCGGACTGGAAAAAATATTCTACTGACCCAGACTAAAATTAAAACTGCACGATTTATTCTTATTTAAAATGGATGCAAAGATCTGATTAGTGCTGCAGTTAACTCCCACATTGATTAATGATCCATCTGATTATTTTATTAATCTTTTTGTTGAGTTGACTTCTTTGAAGGAGTTTTTTTGTACTTTATTATAGCTTTTCAGTCAAAAAACAAACATCAACACCTAAGAAAACAGATATAGACTATTATTACTATTATTAAGTGAAAGTTATATCTGAGATTTGGAACTAAACCTGACTGATATATTAGTTGGTCGATATTATTGGCTGATATTGACTCATATCGTATGTGGAAATTTGATTTATGTCACAGAATCGGAGGAAAATGGTATAATTCATAAACGGTGTTTTTTTTTTTTTTTTTTTTTTTTTTTTTTTTTATTTATTTATTTGATTCATGGGACAGCGCACAAACAACATTAGCCCCGTGGGGAGAGATGCATTATGCCAGGTTATAGCACAAGTGCTAATTTCCACCTGTAGTCCCAGAGCAGGCCAAAGATGTGTTGGGTGTTGTCTCATCATTTCATTAATGAATCAATTTAACTCTAACATACTAGATGTATTTATATGTATGTTTACAATTACACATAATGAATATCAGTCAATATATCTGAACTTTTTACTCCCTAAAAACAGGTACACTAACAGCATCAGCACCTAAAATCCAGTATTTTCTGTAAAAATTTAAATTTTGTTGTCCAAATTTAAATTAAACAAACTCTAACGTGAATCTTCATTAAAAGTTCTCTAGTTAATTTATGTTTATCAAACACTAAAATAAAAGGAAACTTTCAATATTTATCCTTTAGTGTTGACTGGCTATTAGTCATGACATGTAACTAACCAGATTGCAGATTTTTTGTTGATTTTTTTATTAAATTACATTCATGTAATTGCAATTTAGAAACCAGAACCAGCAAATATTCGACATTTTTGGCTGATAAATAATTCAAATGCATTGATTGTGGATTCATTTTCTGTTAGTCAATGAATCAATCGGCCATTTCAGCAATAAATCTCATCACTGGGCCTTAAAGGGTGAATTCATCAAGCAGGTTACAGACTGTAATCACAGATTTGTATACGAAGCTGCACATGATAAAAAGGTTTGTGGGTGGAATGTGCATCTGTTCGAGTATAAAGTTCAAGGTAGGATTTCTAGTTGCTCTGGATACGGTGCGGGCTTTTACCGAATGATAGATTTATCACATTTAAGCTGTTTTTCATGAATTTTTAGGCTGCAATTATGCTCAGCTGAGAAACATTCCCATTTATCATTGCTTTCTGAAGTTTCCCTGCAAAACTAATAAGCAGAAAACACAAAACAGAGAGAGAGAAAAAACAAGAAGCGTCCATAAATTGCTAAATATCTTAATGACCTCATGGCCGACAGCGAGGCCTTTACATAAGGAACAGAAGACTACGGAGGCAGTCAGCAGATGGGGAATCTGGAGCGAGCTACGTGGGGAATGATGAGTAAGAAGCATGACCGCTGCATGACTGGAGGCCAGCAGAGGCCAGAGGGTGGAAACTGAGGAGGGAAAGCTGGGAAAAAAGAGAAAGCTGTGTTCAGAGATCTGCCGAGGAGGAAGTGTGACGAGGATCAGGATGAAACACTCAAACCGTCTGCACCAGAACTAATGTTAGGTGGTGTGTAAAGAACATGGAAGAGCGGTGTTGTAGGAAGGAAAAGAAGGAAAGAGAGATGCTAACTTAACTATTTAAAGCCTTTTAATTAGTCCTACACCATAACCAAGAGCAGTCAGTATGTAGAACATATGTGAATTACCTTTTTTAAATAGTTTCCATGCTGTGATTCTATGCATAGTTGCTTCATCACTTTGGTCTGCAACAGCTTCTGAATGTATTACCATGAACTTCTATTCATCCACTGCCATCACCTGGTCACAATTTTAGTTTATTCACCACTTTACTTGTGACTTGAAACTAAAACCGTTCCTATCCAGTGTTGGGAAGGCATTTTTAACACCCCTAAAGCTGTTTCTAGTGTCCTCAAAAGGAAAATCTTACCAGCACTTACATGATAAGAAATGACAACAAATATACATGTATATGTATATAGCTGTTTAAAATTGGAGTCTATTTTTCAGTAGGACTGAATAGGTTCAGTCATTGCATTTTTATAAAAGCTCAAATTTAAAAGTCTGCTTTTATACAAGATAAATAGAAAGTTTGTAGCAGACAGATAGATAGATAGATAGATAGATAGATAGATAGATCGATAGATAGATAGATAGATAGATAGATAGATAGATAGATAGATAGATAGATAGATAGATAGATACATACATAGATAGATGATAGATAGATAGATAGATAGATAGATAGATAGATAGATAGATAGATAGATAGATAGATAGATAGATAGATAGATAGATAGATAGATAGATAGATAGATCAGTGAACCTGTGATCATTTTACATTAGTGATATTTTGCTGAAGATGACATTTGATAGGAAAAAATTAATGTGTGGGTATGATATTCACCGTGAAGTTTACGGTCATTTTGGACAATAAGGTTTGTTGGTAACTTGCTAAACATATCCTGTCTAGTACATGGCTTTCTTTTATATATATATATATATATATATATATATATATATATATATATATATATATATATATATATATTTTTTTTTTTTTTTTTTTTTTTTTAAAATTTATTTATTTATTTATTTATTTAACTTAATCTATAAATTGTTTAAATATTTTTGCTTAAGTTGACATTTTCATTTAAAAAAAATAATTTATGAGATTACAGTCTGAGTAAAGTTTATTGTGAGTTTATATCATAAAGCTTGTTCCTAAACTGTAAAATATACTACTTTCATTACATTTCTTGGTTCCGAATGTTTGATGAAAAAACGAAAAACTGTAATACAACACACACACACACACACACACACATATATATATGTACATGAAACTGCAGGTAGCTCTGTGTTGGCGAGCAGAGAGTACTGCAGGGGTTTAGCTAGTAAAGGGGCACCATGACAAAGTCTTCTGTGACGCTTAATGACCTCTGACTAGTGCACACACAATTAAACACATCAGGATCAATTAGGACGTTGTTCATAAATTCCAGTGGCATATATAATTACATAATGGCCACATATGCAGCCTACATTATGTGACTACAGCTCTGCTAGCAATATGAACACCTAAACATTAAGTAGTATGCTAAATTTATATTATTAAACCATGGATTATTGTTTCTGTACATAATAAGTAGTATTCAAACATGTGTGACAGTGAGTGTAAACAGAACTGGGCTTAATTCTTGTCAATATCAGTCCGTTGAAAATGTCCTTTATCGGCTCTTATCCCAGTAAATATACACAAACAGCTGATCTATCATTGTGGGAAGTTTTTTACTCCCTAAAATCAAATCGGCCCCAGAAATTCAGTATCAATTGGACTCTAATAAGTAGACCAGTGTGTTATAGTAACTCTTACCTGACCTGGTGCTCCAGGAAGCTCATGTATCTGTAGAGCAGAGTGTAGGAAGGCGACAGGATCCCTACAGACTTCATCCTCGCCCCCCTCTCCACCGTACTCTCCACAGCCATGTTGGCGAAGCAGGCCAGGCCAAAGTAGGAGCCCTTACGGAAGTATCTGAGGAAGGAGGGAGGGAGACAGTTGAGGCCATGAGTCATGAAAAGCAAAGGCACTGCCAGATGGCTGAGCTTTTTTTTTCTCTCACTAGGCAACACTTTCTTTCACTGTGTCCTGCCAGGACGAGGACATGGGGACGCATCCTAATACTGGAAACTAGCCTCCTCTGCTCTGTTGCTTGGTTGCATCCTTCGGACGGTAAAGCAGCTGAAGAACTTGCTGAAATTGAGCACAAACTTACATAAAGTCTGTGGTGACCCGGTGGGAGCCGCTGGCGATGGCTTTGAACTCGACTCCCTCCAGGTCCATGTCTTTGGGCAGACACCACTCCAGCATGTTTCCTACCAAACAGCAGAGACGATAATAAAGCACAGACAAGCAGACAAACACTGCTACAGGACCAGACAGTCATTTCACAAAACAACAACTCCTCTGAATTCATTATGCGCCGGGTGAACGTTGGAGCGACAGCTGAGCAAATATTCTCTGATAGGAGCAGAAAAAACTGAGACAGTGACTCAAACGGTGTAGCTTCCAGCCTTATCATCAGATACGAGCATCAGTCCGTCGAGTTTCTGCAGAAATACGAGTCGATCGGGCGTCAAATTGAAGCTGCAGGTTTGGATGGAGATTATAAGACACCTGCAGCTGAACACCAAAGATGCTTTATTGCCACTTTGACAGCTGGTACTGACTTAAAGTGTTTAACTTCGAGTGCCCTGCAGAGCTAAGTGCCTATTAAAGTGATTTCATGTCTTATAAAAGGCTCACTGCTGGGGGGAAAATGTCAATGTGTAATTTTTTAAAGAAAATCAGGCTGCCTTCTTTTGATTTCTAGAAAATTTGTGAGGAATTATCCTAAAATCTGAATTATGTCTCAGCATTATGTGAGGGAATTTCTGCTACAGCTGCTGTGGACACTGTTCACCTGTATTACAACATAATCTGAGCTTCTAATCAGAAACCACTTCTACTTTTCAATACAATCCTATGTTTTCTTGTCTTTTTTTGTCACTATTCATCTACCTGCTTCCACCTGCTCACAGAAAATGCCATCACTCACTCTGCCAGCCTGATAAACCACTAATATGGATGGAAAACGACAAATAATCCTAATCTGATGGTAATAAGTCATCTAATTGTGAAGTAGGCCTGTTGAATCTGAACTTTTCGTTTAACTTTTTAAGTCTAGGAACTATTTCCAGGGTCTCTTGTTCATATATTTTCAGCCATTTATGCTAAAAAAAAAAAAAAGGTTTCAAATTAAATTTTAAGAAAAAAACTTTTTGTCAGAATGGCATCTGAGGGATTTCAAACCACTTCGAGACAAACATAAATGTAGATTTTGGATGACTGGAGTGCAATGGACACGTCCTCATTTATGTTTATTATTAGAAATGATTAAAATGAGATTCTAATTGATGGGAAAAAGTTGCCATGTGCACATTTAAACAAACAAAAAAGGACAAGGAAAAGGACAAATAAAGTTAAACATATATTTACATGCCGAAGTAATATTGAATGAGAAATGTTGATCTACAGAAAATAAATTATAGTTTTGAACTGGTGCTTAAATTTGTTGTTCCTAATATTTAAGCTCTGCAGGTCTATGAAATAGTCATTTTCCGCCTTTCCCCCCAAAATTAATCTAAAAATGTACTCATAGGATTTCACAGAACATGTTATTTAATTATATAATTATATCGTAATCTAGGCATGCATTCTTTTTTTTTTTTTTTTTTTTACTCTTTCCTAATTAAATTATGTTTATCTTTCCAGTGAATAATGACATCTTTACAAACTACTCTGGGGTAATAAATACTGGTCACTGATGTAGATTGTAGGTGGTTTGCAGGAGAAACAAAAACTGCAGAAATTATACTAATAGCTGCAACAATGCCTTCTCCAATGGTCTTTTTATTCTTTCAGCATTGAGGTTTTTTTTTACTGCAAAAAAAGATACTAATATAAATTATGAGCTCATACAATCACTTAATCTGTTGTGAAAAATCTATTTAGATCCACATATTTTCCATTATATTTTGAATTGTTTATTATAATAATGAAAACATTTTCACATAAGTTGATGCAGAAAGTAGCCTCAGACTGGGGCATGAAATGAAGTACTTGACACTTAAAATTTCCTTTGGGAGGATCCCAGACCTCCCACTTAAAGTGTCCAAAGTGCTTTTATCTTGTGTTTTAGAGCTGATATTCCCTTTAAATGAGCAGAAATTGGGTTTAAAATGTGTAATAAGGAGGCAAATATTGCCTAAAGTACACAAGATACAATGTTTTTGTGAAATTTTACATGTATTTCATGCACACTCTTACCATATGGTATAGTCACACTACAGCAGATGTAACATCTGAGTGAAATTTAAATGTGCAAATTATTGATATTTCCATGTGTGTGTTAAAAAGATTTTGTGCCATTTGTGTTTTATCTCAGTTTTCATTAAAATTATTCTAAATAAAAGCACATTGTCTCATATGTACAATAGCACAGATGTGTCTAATGTAGTGTATTGCAAATAAAAATGCATGATAGAGCTGCACAATATCTAATTTCATCAACAGCACTGCAATGTGCACATGTGCAACAGTCAAACTGCAGGTTGTGTAATGTGAAGTGAGGCAAACACATCAAGCTTGATACAAGAAGAAACCTTGCATGGTATTCATTTTCATGGCTAAACTACAAGATTTGGTTGCATAAATAAATGCAGTATCAATGGTATGGAAATATTTCAGCTACAGAATTGATCAGAAACAGGTACTCTGTCTGTTACAAGCATTTAAATCAACACTACAGAATTCTGCAAATCCAAATCTGAAAGGCATCCAAAGCAAAAGAAACTATTTTGGATGACTTTGCTGGTGTTACACGACATGAATGGCTTTTTTCAGCTGTTTTTCACTGATTTTTTTTATTGTTTATGCAGATGCACTCCCTTATAAAATCCCCCCAATCATTTTGGAATGACTAATTATTTCCAGACAAGCTTGTTCAGGTGAAATCCCTGCATGTTGTACACCCCAGTTTATCCAATATTGTGCAGCCTTAATGCATTATAATAGTATATATTATTGTGTTTTAACCTATGAAACCTGATTCCAGTAATGAGGAAACATGGTATGGGCTCATTAGTGGACAGAGCAACAGTATTGACTGTACAGGCGAGCAATTGATCTCACTGGTCTTCAGATTGAGGCATTTCCTGCAGAAGCTGCTCTGTGACCTGGTGGCACTAATTAGATATTGATATATGTTTAAAATCCTGATCATTTTAACCCATTGTCCTGGTCTCATGCTGCAAAATCATAAAGCGCCTCTGCAGCTCCACCCTGATTTCAATCTGCTGTGTTCAGATCAGTTTTTCTCCATCATCCTGAGACCGAAAATCCTCGATCAGTCCTCCAACCAGCTGGCTCACCCTGTCTCCAACATGCCCCTCATTAAAAATGCATGGACCTCCTCTGCACAAACCTCCAGCTGATTGATCTCCATCACATCCTGACATTTTATCAGGTGTGTCCAGGCTGCGGAGGGCTTTTAATGATGTCTCTAAACTTATGGCCAGGTCAGAGAAGCCACACCTGTAGGAGAACAGGGCGTCTGACACATCAGCTGTTTGCATTTGGCATGACAGGAGTCGTGTTTTTTTTAAATTTCCAGGCTAGAAACATTAAATCATCCCCTTTTTCTATGAATCTTTTGTGTTTTCTTCAATATAGCAACCACATTTTGCACATTTTTTTTTTTTACCTGATCTAGTGTTGAATGTCACCACAAAGACCGACACAATCTGGTCATTTTCCTCCCAATTCACCATCCTCTCCTCCAGCGACACCTCCCTCGGTCCTGCATCCGAGAGATGCTCCACCTCGGCGGGTACCAGCGCTCCATCCGAGCCCGCCGGAGCGCTGGAGGTCGCGGGCGAGGCGCCGCAGCCGTCTGAGGCAGCCCTGATGGGAGTGGGACCCCCCGGTCCGCTGCTCCACCCAGAGCATCCTGATAAGGCACGGCTGTTGGAGGGGCTCGACAGTCGGTCCTTAGCGTGAGGAGCCGTGGGAGCAGCACCGCCGCCGGGCTTCTCCGCGGACGGAACCTCCTCCCAGTCCAGCAGAGGGGCTCGGTCCGACCGCTCCACCATCCTGTCGGCGGTCCCGCCTCGTCAGTCTCACCGCGGCTCGTAAATGATGGCTCAGCCGACGGGCACCAGGTCCATCCGCGGATAAAATAAACACACCTCAGTGGGATCCCCGCATCCTCAACTTTCCCCCCAACTGCTCACAACCGTCGCATTATGTTGTAAAATCACCGTTACGTGCAGCAGCTTTAAACGCGAAGCTTTAAATTCTTTTCTGGTCTCCGGTGATCATAAATTTGGTGCTGCTGAGAGAGAGGGCAACTCCTTCGTCTGATGCGAGTTACATTCAAAAACGTTCGCACTTTATTGTCACAGTCCCTTGTCTCGGAGCAGCTCTCGAACGTTTCTGAACGCGACACCGTTTTGAGTTCTTGAATGCAGCCTGCAGCACATCGTCGGGGTGAAGCTTTTTTTACTTCCTTCGCACTTTCGATGCAAAGATTTGTGTTTTTATAAAGCGGCGCACTGACAATCCAAAAACTAAGAATCTTAAAAACCACTAATATACATATTTACCACTAATGATTATTCAAATGTACTTTATTTGCCTATTTATGATTATTTTACAGTTATTGGTAGCATTTGTTTGTGACGAATCTTGCGAAGCGAAATCCAGGCCACAGTTGGTGACATCGACCAGCGACACGTCAACCAGACGGAAGAAGCTTTCAGTCCAACCATCCTGTCACTGCTTTGGTAAAATTGGGACTATTTCTTATCAAAATGGGTGAGCAATTTAATTTTCGATCAGTTCAATATTCATTTTTACTTTATTTACATGTGACGTCCTGTTTAGCCGCCCGTACATCCCCATTTCGTTGCTGCTTGTTCCATTTAAAGCGCAGTGCGCCTGTAGCCAGCTAGCTTGTTAGCTGACGTTAGCTGTTTACAGCAATTAATGTGATTTTCACTCATCACATTTTAGTATTTCCAAGCTCTTCCGAGCATTGATGTTAATTAATAAATTCACATTGGTAACGGGGATAAAGCACAACAGTCTGCAGTCCTCAGTTAGCACCAGCATGCCTTAGAGTCAGCTGCTGTTGCTAAGCTAACTTCAAGTAGCTTTCTTCCCCATCTGACTGATGCTGACAGTAAATGAGGCCACCAAACAGGAAAAGTAAAATTTTCCGATGCTAAAAACATATTCACCACATGTGCTGTCGTTTTCTCACTTCTGTTTTTTAAGTGCCTCTACAGTGCCTTTACTAGTTTGATAGTCTTTGTCGTTTGACATTTGAATTATTTTATGTCAAAAAGATTTAGAATACCACTAATGAAATCCAGGTGATAAATTATTTTTGAAAAGTACATTTTCTACGCACGAGGGCTGTGAAAAAATACAGGACATTTTATCAGATGACTTGAATAACTCTATTTGAAAACACTAGAATGACTGGGGTGATTTTACCACGTTTCTTAGGGTAATTCATGATAATAGATTATCGTTTTGCACTGGAACTGAGTTTAGTTTTTCTGTAATATATATTGTGATATTAAAGATGGCTTGAATAATTCTGTTTGGATAGAATCAGGCATTCTGTAATGATTGGGGTGAATTTCTAAGAGAGTGTCTCTGCATAAAAAGTGCTGAAAGAAGTAGTTTGGAAGCTTTCTAATATGGTGTAGAAATGGCAAAGGGATCCAAAATAGCTTTTTACTCTGGGTGACATTCAGATCAGACTTCTCATTTGTCACAGAGAGCTGATTTAAATAGTCAAACAAATATCCTTATGTAGTGACAGCAATTACAAAACACTCCCAACAAAGGGCTTGTTTTTTGTGAGCATCATCCTTTCTGTAGACAAAAAAAAAAAAAAAAATCAGATTTCCAATATTCTTTTGCAACCAAACCTTCTTATTTTCAGTGTCTCTCTCTGTGCATCTGTGTTGGTGTAACACATGCAAAGGCATTCAAAATATTTTTTCCTTCGGATGGCATTCAAATCTGGCTTTGTGCTGAGCTTTATGGTGTTCATTTAAATAGTTACAGCGTTTATTGCATTGCATTGTGTAGTGGCAACATTTACAAGACACTGCTAAAATATTTTCCTACAACTGATGTCGAATTTCTTTATGCAACCAACGCTTGCTTTTTGCTTGCTGCTCTTCGCTCATTTTGCTTTGCACATGTGGAAACTGCATGCAAACAAACTCTGTCTTGTAAATTACGTTAGAAAGAAAAAGGACCCAAGAGAACAGACTTCTTGTAGATCAGTCCTGGAAATAAAGTACCACTTGAGTTTTCTTGTTGTACCAAGCAGCAAAAAAATTGTAGTATGATGTGTTTGAGGTAATTTGCCTCACTTCACATCACACTCTTGCGCATATGTCGATACTGAAATGATATATGATGAAGCACTAATTTGTTCTCCTGTGTGTGTCTTTCTTCCAGGTGGGTTGTTCTCTAGTCTCTTCTCGGGCCTGTTCGGCACCAGAGAAATGAGGATTTTAATCCTGGGTTTGGACGGTGCAGGAAAAACCACTATTCTGTACAGGCTTCAGGTTGGAGAGGTGGTCACCACAATCCCCAGTATGTACCAGTTTCCTCTAAATCTTTATTTCATTCTTGTGCAGTCTATGCTTGGATTCAAAACAGTTAAACTCTCAGTTAATCTGATGCACTATTTTTAACTTTAGTCTTAAGAGAACAGCCTATTTATGCTGTGTGATTAGATTATGTACGGCATCAACCAATAAGCCTGGAGGCACAATTTATTCTGGCCAACATTCCTCTTTGACACATAGTCTTTAGAGAAGCTAAGCCGGTGGGAAAAACAAGTTTTACTGGTTGGAACTGTATAGCTTTCAAATGTCAGTTGCATGATTTTCACTACCACTGAGTGTCAAAACAAACACCAGTGGCCTAAAGTCAACAAGGACATAAAAAAAATGTGTACTACTGATAAATTTGTGTCCTTTAGCCGGAGAACGATTTGTGTGGAAACAAAGATTATACTTTAAATGAAACCTGATCCAAACTACAAATATCAAAAGATGTGCACCTCACCTTTGGACAAGTAATTGAGCAAACTCTGTAGGTGAAGTTTAGTGTACAACATTTCTGTACACTTTGAGCACTGTTTTCCATGTTATTACTTTTATTACTGTTCCCCCAGAAATGTGCGTGTCACTGGGGTTTTATGGATTTAAGGATTTTTGTGGACTACCATTTAGGTAGAATAAAGACATAATGCTATGTATTTTTAGAGGGCACTGGAAATAATCCCTTAATACCATAAAATGGCTTGGATTGAACTGTACAACTTCCTTTCCTTTACTTTGCGCAAACTGGTGAACATGCAGATTAGTCCCTGCCTTTATCTCCATTCACCCTTCTGCTACTTGCTGCAACTTTAGCACACCAGCTCACCTACAGCTCAGCTCAAACGCTGTAAAACTAGTCTACACTACACAGTGGGATATTGGAATAATTCAGCCTGGCAGGTTCAAACTATAAACCAGTTCTGAAGAAGAATAATGACACAGATGTTTAGCCTTGGTGTCGACTCCTTACAAGATAAGATAAACTTTGTTGACCCCACAGTGGGGAAATGATATGTCTTTTATGATGTACAAAACATTAAAAACACATTCTTAATATTGTGTAGGTCCCCTTTGTGCAACCAAAACTTTTGATATGTCCGAACCATTGCATACTGGAAGCTATCGATCACAATTTCACAGTCTGTAATTTATTGTTATAGGACAAGACATATAAATATAATTTTAGCTAGTTTTTGAAAAAATCCTTACTTAAAATTTAGCATTATTTATTCCTCCCACTGCCTCCTTCATATTGTCCGTAGCTTGACAATACACTGTTAGCGTATCATAGTTGCAGCACTCTGCAGAACAACCACTGTGCATCCAGATAAGATGATGCTAATAATACGCCTCATGTTCTCTGCCCTCACCGTTTGGATTCTTCTCTCTGCAGCAATCGGCTTCAACGTCGAGACAGTCACATACAAAAACCTGAAGTTCCAAGTGTGGGATCTGGGAGGACAGACGAGTATCAGGTAGGTGTGAATGACAGATGGTGACTGTGCTGCTGAGCCTCCAGGTGCAAAAGTGTGAAATTTATGGCTGTGGAACAAGAACACAGCTCTAAAGAGCAATTTGGACACTGGATATTAATAGAGAAAACCAGTGTCTGTGTTGGATTTGACATTTTTTGAACCATGATGAGATTCCTCCTCATCGGTTTTCTCACATTATTTTAACTTACTTCACTTCACAGGTTAAATGTCTTGCCTCGTTTTACTGTATAGCCATGTCTTATTTGCCCATTGATGGACCTGATCTCTCTGCTGTACAGGCCCTACTGGCGGTGTTACTACTCGAACACAGATGCCGTCATCTACGTCGTTGACAGCAGCGACCGCGACAGGATGGGCATCTCAAAGTCTGAGCTGGTGGCCATGTTGGAGGCAAGTGTGACCTCTTTCAGCTAGGCTTTTAGGTCTCTTAGAAATTTTATCAGTTTGAAAACACCATGATACCTTGATATTCATTTGTCGAGCACCCGTGTATAAAAGATGGATGCAACCACTGTGACGTCAATTTGGAATTTGCCCGTTGCAGTCTTGGAGTTTTTTGAAATCAGGCATGATAAGCGAAAGTTGGATCTGACTGTCGCAAGGTAGCCACGCCTTAAAACATACCCTGTTTTATGACTATTAAGTTGCATTATTGCAGTAGTTGCATTTAAATATGGCTTGAAAGTCATATAATTGTGTAAATTTGAGATTGACAAAAAAAGTTTCTACTTTTAAAATGAACATTTTAGATTGAATTAGTCAAATTCTGAGGTCAGCTCAACTAATCTGATTATTTCGATTGGATTAGTCGAATCTTGTCCCCAAAATTCAATTTGAAAAATTGTCACATGTACATTCAGCCTTCCAAGTTTTTAAAACTGACCACCTGAAATGACCGTTAAGACAGACCACTTCACACTGCATCAACTCAGACAAAGCAAAATATCTTAAAGCTTTAACATCTGTGGTATTTAAATGCAATTAAATACAATTATTACACATATTATTGACCTTGATAAGAGATATGTCAGGCAGCTGCTTGGCTTGACTCGCTGGCTATTTGGAAATTAGTGCTGAAAATGCCATGTTATCATGATTTAATTTGTGTCACATCCAGGAAGAAGAGCTGAAGAAGGCAATCCTTGTGGTGTTTGCGAACAAACAGGACATGGACCAGGCGATGACGCCGACTGAAGTCGCCAACGCTTTGGGCCTTCCTGCCCTCAAAGACAGAAAATGGCAGATCTTCAAGACTTCGGCCTTGAAAGGCACAGGCCTGGACGAAGCCATGGAGTGGTAGGTTATACTTTACTTACGTGTATAGAAATAGAAGAAACATCCCCACATCATGATGATGCCACCACCATGCTTTACAGTGCTGATGGTGACTACATCTAGTCTTATGGCTAAAAAGCTGCATTTTAGTCCCTTCCAACCATAGAAACTTCTTCCAATTGGTGTTTTACAGTCTCTCACATGCCTTCTGATGATCTCTAGTTAAGATTTTTTTTTCCACAGTATCTTTCTCTTTGCTCTTCTACCATTAAGCTTTGACTGGTGAAGAACTCAGGCAGCAGTTAGTGCTTGCACAACCTCTGTATCTGTTCTCACTTTGACATGAAAGAAAATACTTTATAATAGCACTGTACATATTGCACAACATGTTATCTCTTCTCTGTGTTTACTGAAGCTCAACCGTATTTGCTCTGTGCTCGCAGGTTGGTGGATTCATTGAAGAGTCGGCAGTAAAGGCTGCCATCTCGTCTGTACATACTCCTGACCTCTGGCCCCTCTGTATGAAGCCTTGTGACTGTCCCCTTCCCCCATTCCCTACTTTCTTTGGACTGGTGATTGCACTCCTATTCTCTCCTCTGTCCTTTTCCCCACCCTACACCCATCTGAAGCCTTGGCCAAATCCCAATGCCTAACGCCTTTCAAGCCTGGGACTGAGAAGTGAAGGCTGCAGTAACGTCTGGACTGGACATGTGAAGTTTCTGGAGAACCTCAAGGCTGAAGGGCAGCAGTTCGATCGTGGTGTCTGCATTTTCTTAAGGTTCGGAAATGCATCCGAGTGTCAGTCGGCAACACCTGTGTGAACAAATGCTAATTGTTGCTATTTTTATTATTCCGTTTGCAGTAGCTTTGACACTATAAGAAATTGCTGTGGGTTAAGAGGAGATTCTGTGGCATTTCTGCATCAGTTAACTTCTCCCGGAGAGATTCAGTAAGTTGTGTGCAACAGTGAAAAGATGCAACATAGAACCATAAGGAGGCAGCGTTTTCCCATAAAAGAACAGATATCACAGATTTGACAGGACAAATCTGAGACTTTAGGGCTACACTATGAAGCAAGTTAAACATAGCCGGGCTTTCGGTTCGTTAGCTGGCTTGTCAAAACCTAAAACTTGGTTAGCAACTTCCTGTTAACCAGGCTCTGTTTGTTTCTGCGCAAAATGGAGAAATGTTGTTCCGCCTATCTGAGAAGAACAGGTTGTTATAATGAAGAATGTAAAAATAAAACAGGGAATTGGTGAAAGAAGGTGCTTCTGCTTCTTGCAGCTGATTTAAAATCCCAAACTGAACAGAATCTCCTCCAGACTGGGTTAGCTGTGTGGTATATGTTACCATGGTGATCTAGCAGGTTAAACTAATCCAACATACCTCTGCAGGCTTAAGACTGATTTCCTTCACTAGATCCCAAACTCAGAGAAAAGCAAACAATTTCTCTGCATCTACTGTCCACTAGCCAAGTGTTACTGCAGCCTTTGCTGTTTTTGTTTTTGTAGTCTTGCAGATGCAACGTCATGGATTTCTATGCTTTTTCTTCCTGTTGATTTGTGTTGTTTTTAAATAATTCAGTGGTTAAAACCTTTTTTTTCCCACCTCCCCCAATTGAAATCCTTGGTTGCAGCTTTGGCATATTAGTCATTTAGTTACTGAACACTAACTGTATGCTGAAAGTTTTCTGGGTGCATATTTATATCTGCTTGTACAGTGAAAATGATTCTCAGTAAAGACTGCTATCAGTGATTGTACCAACGTTCAGACTTTTTTTTTTAGTTTAAAACGGCGACATCGGATAAAGTGACCGCGTCGGATGTTTTTTTAATTACAAAAACTCGTACATTCAACTGCACATGATATAAATCTCAGCTCAATCAGCTCCACAGTCAGGAAAATAAAAAATAGACTTGAGCTTTGATCTGCAATTCACAGGAATTACTGTCATCGGGGATACAGAGGCGTCCTGCTGTGTGGCAGCTGTTACAGGACGTCTCAGTTCTCCGTGTTGAATAGGTGGGTTTTCGCACAACATCCTTCACACACTTGGCTCAGCACCAAGGTGAAGCATCTGTTTCTTTTTTTTAAACTAACTGGCATGGTAATTAGGATGTTAAGAGTCATAATGTAACATTAAGAGGTCAAACTTGTACATCTGCAGCGTCCAGCTGAAGCCTCCTGTGAGTCCTGAGTCAGCTGATCATCTTTCACTCCCACCTGGTGTCCTTGTAGCGGCTCCTTCAGATCACTGCACCATCGCCAGGTCTTTGAGTGCGTGACTCCGGTGCTTTTTAGCTTTATATCCCGGCCGCAGGAACTCGATCTTCCTCTTTTTGGCTTCGATTTTGTTCTTGTGTTTCTTGAGCTTCTTCTTGGCAGCGATGTCTGGATTAGCCACCGCCTGGGAGAACAGAAAACAAATGTGAGGCAATCGATTATAGACCGACGTTTAGGTGTTTTGTGTTAGCGCATATTTCAACGTCCATCGTACCTGCATGGCTCGGTGTCGTTTGCGAGCCGCTCGTCTCTGTGAAAACTCTTTCTGGACAGCAGAGAAAGCCAGAGAAAACCTCTCCAACCCCACTTGTCTCTTCAGCAGCTCGATCAGCTCCTGGGCCAAGTTCTTCAATGTTGGATCTATGCAGAGATCATCGATAAAGGGGTTAAACTTCTGAACACAAAGCAGCTTTTTTTCTTGCTCCTATCAGTTTTTACTGCACTATAAAGTCCTGCACCTCTATGGAAACAGAATAACCATGTTTAGAAGTACAAAGAACTTAAAATATGCAATATGGCACAATTTTAACACCATAAATCATACAGGGGAAAAAAACACTAAGGTTTAATTTCTTTGATTATTTACATGTGCAAAATACCACTGCTGGGAAAAAACAGTGACATACTATAGATGTTTAACTACTTACATTTTTAATTAGTTTCTATACTTGATTCCTCTCTGCTCTGTCTGAACACATTCTGCAGTTCAGCCAAAATGTACTTTAATTTTTGTCACTTTTGGCTTCACGGTTGGACAAAGACTGCAGAATTTTTTTTTCTTTTTAACAAAATCTGGTTACAGCTAACAATTTATTTTTTAATCACACATGTAGAATTAAGTGATTAAATATCACAATCTTTAGCTTGGGTTTGTTTTTTATTACCAGTCTGAACAATATATCAAGTTTTACAAAAGTTGAAGATCCAAAGAAAGACAAGTTTTTTGGAGTTTCCCCATCTGAAAATAGTGCAATTTTAGCACTTTTTAAAAAATGATATCACACCTTTCAAACCAGCTGGCAGGTTTAGCATTACAGAGACCTTCACGGTTGTTCTGAAAAGTGTTGTTTTTACAGAATCTGGTTGCTTTTGGCGATATTTTAAAAGTGAGACAGGGAGAACAAAGTAATTTTGATGAAATATCACAGGCTTAGATTTGGTTCATTTTTGGCCTTTAAGGTCACATATGAGAAGTTCACGACCTGCTGGAATGTTGAAAACCCACCTGTTCATTCAGCTTTTACACTTGAGAGTAGTGAAAAAGGATTTTGGTTTAGTATATTGACTTTAAGCTTGGATTTTGTTAATTTTTCTGATGCAACAATATGTTGTGTCACAAACGAGTAGTTCAAAAACAGTCGGTAAAGTTCAAAATCTGACATTTCTTTGTGTTTTTACAGTTTCTTGCTCTGGTAAATGGTGTCATTTAGGCCGATTTTTTAAAGACAACATTTAAACGGTGGGTTTAGAGGTTCAGAGGGTTAAAACCTGAATGATGAGTGTATTTTTAGACAGTTTCGCAGCAGTTACCTTGTTCTGCATACGTGCTGTCCAGCTCTCTGTACAGTGGAGTGATGATGGTGGTCAGATATGGGTCGAGCCGGTCTTTTCCCAGATCCATGGCTATTGCTCCCAGGAACTTAAACACACATGTTCTCTGTGGAGGAAAAGATAAATGCACAAATAATGCTACAGCTTTGACAATAGAGAGTCATCAGCTGCTAAATAAACTGGTTATTTGTTTACCTTGAGGGGAATTTTGGGAGAATACGCTGCTTCTCTCTTTGCCATTAAAGACAATTTCTTAATCAGCCACAGAAGCGAAGGAGGTCGATCGTCCTTGTCGTCTTCTTCCTCTTCTTTCTCCTCCATCTCTTCTCCTTCTTCTCCATTTTCCTCCTCCTTTTCCTCCTCTTCTTCCTCTTTCACTTCCTCCTGAGGCGGAGCAACGTCTGACTCGGGGGAAATGAGGTAGATGGCTTTACCGACAAAGAGCAGGTTCTTGATCACCTGGAAGTGAAGCAAAAAAATGTGTCAACCAAAAAAAATCTGCATAATTTAACAGTTTGAAATGAAGAAAAGTTGTTGCTTTTTGTTCACCTGCTCTCCTGACGCTGTATCGAGGAACTTTGACTGCAGCTGATAGCAGAACGACAACGCCAGCTCTCTCATCTAAGGGAAAGAAGTCAGATCATGTTAAAAAGATGAGACTAAGGTGCAGAAATTACACTGTGGAAAGAAAGCGCGGCTTCACCTTCTTGTCCAGGTTGCTGGTGATGAATTTAGTGGCTGAAGACGAAGCGTCTCCTTCTCCTCGCCAAACGGAAACCAGCTGCTCAGCCGGCTGAGCTGCAAACAGCTGACCGAAGAGCTGCGAGGCGGTGAGCCAAACCCAGCAGTGAGGGTAGCGCAGGTGGGCTTCGATGTGAGCTGAAGACATGAAGAGGAAAAGAACATGTTTTAGTGAGAATGTGTGGAACTCAGGTGCGTATTTGAGGAGGTAAAGTGTGTTGGTTTCTTACTCCACATGTGATGAAGTGTGTCCTGAGGGTTGCTGAGCTCTAACAGGCCACAGTGTTGACTCAGTTTGGTGATGAGAGTCAGATAAGTGAACAACAGCCGGTCAGCTCCTTTCTCCTCCTGCTCTTCCTCAATCTGACAGAAAAAGGTACACATTTATACATTATTTGCTTTTTACTGACCTCTAACCTCCATCCTTCTGCTAATAAAACTGCAGTAGGGCTATAATAAACCAAAGATGACACCTACTCCTCAACCAATGGATTATTCACAAGGGGAAAACAAATCTGCACATAAACTAATTTCATCACAGTGCTCTGAATGCACTCTAGCTGCTCCCCTTATTAGCCTAAATGAGCTATAAATAAACATAAAAAGCTAGTATTTGCAGCATATTAAGTCATTTTAATCCTCTGAAGCCGAGAGCACGCTGGCAGATTTGACAGATACGTTGTCTTTTCCAAAAAAAAAAGCCAAAATTATACAACTTATCAGAGCCAGAAGGTGTAAAAACAGAAGGACTCATTGAATTTTCAACTTTCCCATGGCCCTTGAATGCATCATCTGTGACGTGCTGCTTGTTCGGAAAAATTAACCATATCCAAGCTTGTGATTTTTCACTAAAATCACTTTATTCTACTTTTCTTTAAAAATGTGACAAAAACAATTAGTTTTCTCTAAACATATACTGTAAAAAAAAATACAAATTTTGTATTTCTTGGCACAACTGAGAAGCCTTTAGTGACTCCGCTGCAACCAACAGTAAAGGGACAAAAATTCTAAGACTTTCAACATGAATTGGGCTGAACTGCAGGCAGCGTTTACACAGAACACACAGGAGACAAATATGGAAGCAAATTAAAAATCTTACTAGTAAAATATCTATTTTTCTCCCAGCATCAGTAACAACTGTGGGCACTTGGAATAATGTTCTACATGTGGATTCCATTTGTTTCTCGATATATGTTCAATTAAAAATCAAAGAAATTCCACTTAATTTTTTTCTTTTTTATGATTTATGACATAATTGTGTCATACCGCACAAAATATACTTCGAAGTTCTCTCTACTTGTAGTCATGGCAGTGAAAAATGAGCCCACAGTGAGGAAAAATGTGACAGAAGCAAAAAAAAACAACAAAAGAACCACCCAGAAGCTACTTGGGGTTCAGAGGGTTAACCTAGTTAAATAATAGTGAAATAATAATAACAGACTCATGATCAGATGATTTCTAAATAGGAAATGAAATAAAACATTCAAAATGTTAACAGATGACTTTTTGACCATCTGTTGAACCCAAGTATAGCCACAGACAACTTCTTTGACAAAGTTTCAGTTAGTCTGGAACAGATTCTGAGTAAATGTTCAATAAATGTTAAATAAGTGAGGCTGAGCAGTCTCTATTATGTTGGATGGGATAAAAGCTGTGAAAACGAGACACTGTGAACAAGTAGTCTGGTCTTCCCACTTTGGAAATAATGGATCGATCCTGAAAGGCTGCAGATGCTTTTGTCTTTTGAAATCAACACTAGTGACTGTCCAGTTAATGAGCATTATTAAGGCCCACATCCTAAACTTTAGTTACTCCCTGTGCGTTAACTCACGTCTACGTAGTTGTCGGGGTTGATCTCCTTCTCCAGCAGTGGCAGCAGCTCATCCAGTCTACGGCCAAACTTCTCCTCCTCCACCTCCACGAACAGACCACAGATCTGAGCCCCGAGACGCCGGAGAGTGGCCTGGAAACACAGGATAATCCAGATCTTACTCTAAAACGTTACATAATACTTACAAAACCTGGAGGATTTTTGGTTACAGTTTGGAAAAACTGCTGATTTTAAGTCACTTTTTGGTAAATCTGTTCCGATGGAGGTTTCATATATCTGTATGTTTCAGTTTCACGTACCTTTTCCGCCTTCAGCCAGGTGCTGACGACAGAGAACAGGATGTTCTGGTGGCTCGAGTCCAGCTGGGCTAGCAGAGCTTTAATGGCCATGGCAGCCATTTTCTTACAGCGAGCAGAGTCATCGTTGACGACAACAAGAGCCAGAGGGGCGAAGAACAGGCCGCTGTGCTGCAGCAGCAGTTTCTGAAGGAAAAAAGACCAAACTTAGCTGCAGAGTCTGATTTCTGTGACTGATACAGCAGCCAGAGCTGAGAATCTGCGATCAAGTTCTGGATGCCGGTAAATGTTCTCACCTGAGGAAACGTCTGGAAGATGAACGCCAGCATCTCCAGCGCAGACTCCCTGCCGGTGTCGTGTTCGTAGTGCAGCTGAGCCACAACAAAGTCCAGATGTGATCTCAACTTCCTCCCCAGAGGATAATCCAGCAGATACTTCAGGTAAATCTGCACAAAGCACAACGTTCTGTTACAGTTTTTCTCCTCCAGCGTGGAGCAATCAACCATATTCAATCATATTAGCCCTAGCGCCAGATTTGAAAGGTATGCTCTTGTTAAAAAAAAAAAGAAGCCAACATTATGTCATTTGTGAAAGCCAGCAAGAGTAAAAACAGAAGGAATCATCTAAGAAATTAAGCAAATCTAAGCTTGAAATTGGAATATTACCTAAAAATGACTTTATTCTACGTTTAATTTAAAACTTTGTTAAAAATCATCAATTTGCTCTAAAAAGATTCTGTAACAAAAAAATAAAAATCTGTATTTTTGGGAACAACTTTTAAACCAAAAGTGACTCATCTGTGACCAACAGTCACATGACAAAAACTGAGGGACTTTTTGACTGAATTAGGCTGAACTGCAGGCAGTGTTTACACAGAACAGACAGGAGACAAGCATGGAAACAAATTTAAAATCTAAGCAGTAAAATATCTACAGTAGGAGAGAGATCATTTCTTTCCAGAATCAGTAACACTTGTGGGCAGAGGGAAAAATGTTGTACATGTTGATTCCAGGTCTTTTCAAATTTTGGTAAATAAATAATAAAAGATTCAACTTTTTTTTTGTGATATATGGTATTATAACTGTTCTCTTTACTTCTAGTCATTATTGTGATGGTTCCATTGAGCTGCACGACTAGTCAAAAATGAGCAACAGGAGCAAGAAAGAAAAAAAAAAGAAAAAAATGCACAGAATCTATGGCCCTTCATATCATCATTCATCAGTACTGTGTTGCTAAAATTGTGGTATTTCATTACAATCACTGTAATCTACATGTTGCATTTTAAAATTTTCATAAAGTAACAGTTTGCTCTAAATAAATTCTATGAAAAACTAAAAATTCTGTATTTTTTGGCGCAACTGGAAAGCTGATATTGACTCAGCTGTGAGTGAATTTAGACTTTTCAGCAGAAGTGTGTTGATCTGAGCAGATATGAAAGGAGAATCCAGCAGATTTGGATTAAATCTGCACAAAAAATAATATTCCGTAAAAATTCAAGACTCATTTTTCTTCTCCAGAGAGCAGCAGAGTCTAGAAATGTGTTCTCACCTGTCGACAGTGGATTCTGATCATAGCGTTGCCGCCGGTAACGGACAATTTGGCCACTTTCTTCATCACGTCCTCCATCTCTGGAACGACCAGCTTCCTGGACAGAATCGCCTGGAACACAGAAACCAACACTTCAGTCAGGTTGGGGGTTTTACAGAAACTCATGTTTTTATAACTGGAGCTGCTAGTTTACCTTCAGCAGGCCGAAGGCGGTGGCCTGACGCGACTGGTCGTAGATGTCCTCCTCGGCGTATCCCAGCAGCACCTGCAGCTGCGTCTCCGAGATGTCGTTGGTTTTGATGTTCTTCACGAGAATAGTGATGGTCTGAGACAGCAAACATGTTTATTTATCATAGTCTCTTCAATTCAAAGTGAATTTTTCAGGATTTCACTAAAAATTTTGGAACAATTTCTGCTCCACTATCTCTGATTTTTTCAAATACAATAAGGCTATTTGTGAAACGTTAGCTTGATATAAATTAAATACTTTCTGAGATAAACTTTAGAATAAAAACTTGCCCAGCAACCCACTTTTCACACTTTTTTTTTTTTTTTTTTTTGCACATAAAGAGTTTAGGCTGTCTGAATGACAACTATTAAATATAAAAGCCTGAAATTGTGACTTTAATTTGATTTAGAATCTGTAATATTGTAAGTTTGTAAGTACATGAAATATTCTCTGAATATGAGTGAGTTGATATATGAACACAAATGTAAACGATTATTTAAAATTCTCATCTTTGAGCTCAGGTTAACAAAAAAATTGCTAATGCATAAGTCAACTGGTGATATTTTCTGAATCATATGTAGCTACATGCCACAATAATAGAATATAAAACATAGTGACAACTTTTTAATATGAAATGTGTGATGTACAAATGGAACTATTTTGAAACTCCAGAACTCTGTTCTGCTTGGATTAGACTATCTATCAGTACTGGAGTTTTTTTGGTATAACTTGTCATACCAGATCTATCAGTTATGAAAGTTCGCCTTCTTATTCTATATGTTTTGTTTGTATTATTATGACATGGAGCTACATATGATACAGAAAATATCACTAGCTGACTTCTGCATTATTGTTTTTTTGTTAATGTTTTCAAAGATGTGACTTTTCATGATGACGGCTTCATTTTTTTTCATATTTTAACTCGCCCATAATCAGAGATTATTTGATCTGTTCATCCAATTTTGCAGATTCTGAATCAATGTCACGATGAGAAATAAGAGTGAAAATTCTGGGCTTTTAACTTAAACGGTTCCTCAGATTTTGTCGTTCAAACAGCCAGTGCAAAAAAGTGCAAAAAAAAGGTGCCAAAAGTTGGTTGATGGGAAATTTAAAAATATACACTGCTCAAAAAAAATTAAAGGAACACTTTGAAAACACATCGTATTTCAATGAGAGGAAAAAACAAACTGGATATTTACATTGATATGGACTGGATAATGTGTTAGGAATGAAAAGATGCCACATTGTTTGATGGAAATGAAAATGATCAACCCACAGGAGGGCTAAATTCAAGACACCCCAAAACTCAAAGTGAAGAACTGATGTGACAGGCTGGTCCATCTTGCTGAAATTCCTTGGCAGCAACTCAAAATGGTACTCAGTAGTTTGTATGACCTCCATGTGCTTGTATGCATGTCTGATGATGTCGAGACAAGCTCCGAATGAGACGATGGATGGTGTCCTGAGGAATCTCCTCCCAGAACTGGACCAGGGCATCACTGAGCTCCTGGACAGTCTGAGGAGCAACCTGGTGGTGTCGGATGGACCAAAACATAATGTTCCAAAGGTGTTCTATGGGATTCAGGTCAGGCGAGTGTTGGGGCCAGTTAATGGTATCAGTTCCTTCATCCTCCAGGAACTGCATGAATTCTCTTACCACCTGAGGCTGGGCATTGTCGTACACCAGAAAGAATCCAGGACCACTGCACCAGCGTAGGGTCTGACAGTGGGTCCAAGGATTTCATCCTGATACCTTATGACAGTCAGTGTGCCATTGTCCAGCCTGTAGAGGTCTGTGGGTTCCTCCATGGATCTGCCTCCCCAGACCTTCACTGACTCATCACCAAACCGGACATGCTGAACCATGTTACAGGCAGCATAACTTTCTCCACAGTTTCTCCAGACCCTTTCATGTCTGTCACATGTGCTCATGATGAACCTGCTCTCATCTGTGAAAAGCACAGAGCACCATTGATGGACCTACCAATTCCTGTGTTCTATGGCAAATGCCAACTGAGCTCCACGGTGCCAGTCAGTGAGCACAGGGCCCACTAGAGGACGTCGGGTCTTCAGACCACCTTTATTACATCTCTTTCTGATTGTTTGGTCAGAGACACTCACACCAGTGGTCTGCTGGAGGTCATTTTCTAGAGCTATTGCAGTGTTCATCCAGTTCCTCCTTGCACAAAGGAGCAGATACCTGTCCTGCTGATGGGTTGAGGACCTTCTACGGTCCTGTCAAGCTCTCCTAGACTAACTGCCTGTCTCCTGGAATCTCCTCCATGCTCTTGAGACTGTGCTGGGAGACACAGCAAACCTTCTGGCAATGGCACATATTGATGTGCCATCCTGGAGGAGTTGGACTTCCTGTGCAACCTCTGTAGGGTTCAGGTATCGCCTCATGCTACCAGAAGTGACACTGACCCTAGCCAGATGCAAAACTAGTGAAAAACAGTCAGAAAACAATAGGAGGGAAAAAATGTCAGTGGCCTTCACCTGTAAACTCATTCCTGTTTTGGGGGGTATCTCATTGTTACCCCTCTAGTGCACCTGTTGTTAATTTCATGAACACCAAAGCAGCTGAAACTGACTAAAAACCACCTCTGTTACTTACTTGACCAGAGCAGTATCCCACATGTTTAACTGACTTGATGCAATACTTAGATTAAAAAGTGTTCCTTTAATTTTCTTAAGCAGTGTATATATCTCAGAAAACATTTGATAAATCAAGCTAAAATTTCACAGATATCCTATTAAATATCCATAGTTTATGACAAAAAGCTAAATCAGGGTTGATGAGGTAGAAGGAGCTAGAATATTTGAGGTAGAACTCCTTTCCAGCACTCTGGAATAAACACTCGTGTATTTATTATCGGATACCTTGAAGCAGCTCTGGACCAGCTGGTAGTTTTCCCCTCGAGCAGCTCCAGCCTTTGAATAATCCTTCAGCAGGACAAAGAGCTGCCGGGTCAGCTGGCCGGCATTCTGCTCCACTGCTGGAAGTGGAAACCTCAACAGGAAAGTGAAGGCAACCAGAGCTTCAGTGATCACCTGAGAAACACAAGAAGTTATTTGCAAGACCAGAACAAATGTGACCAACTAGTGATAGTAAAATGTATTTCTGAGAGGAGTAAACGTTAGTACCTTGACGTGCATGGAGTCGAGGCAGTCGAGCAGCAGCAGAACAAAAGGATCCAACATCTCCAGAGCAGATGCATCAGACGACGTCACTTTGGATTTCTTCAGACTCAAGTGAAGCAGCTGAGAAAGATTTTTAAAAAAAAAACACACAGGAGAGCTTTTTTTCAAACACACAAATCAATTCCTCTTTAACCCTCTGAATTCCAAGCAGTTTCTGGCTGTCTTTTTTTTTTTTTTTGAAGCTCACATTTTTATTCACTGTGGTCTCATTTTTCACTGCAATATAAAGTCTTGGACCTCTATGGAAACAGAACAACCAGGACTAGAAGTAGATAGAACACAAAGTTGTCTTTTATGCAGAACAACACATTTACAATGACAAAAACTATGCATAAAAAAGAAAAAAATATGGTTAAATTTGTTTATTTATTTGACAAAAGTGTAAAAAAAAAAAAATCTGGAGTCAACATGTTCAGCATTTTCCAAGTGCTCACACGTGTTATTAATAGTGGAAAAAATAAATGGTGGCTCTCAATACTGTAGCTATTTTACTGTTCACATTTTTTATTTGTTCATACCTGTCTCCTATCTGTTCAGTGTAAACACAGCCTGCAGTTCAGCCCAGCTAAACTGAAAAATCTCAGAATTTTCCTCATATGACTGTTGGTCACAAGTAAGTCAGTAATGGTTTATTAATTGTGACAAAAAGTGCGAAATATTTGCTTTTTTTCAGAATTGTGTTATTGCAAAAGTTGCGGCACTTAAAAGCGCATTAAGCATGAGCAGTTCAAGGATTGTTGGAAATTTCAAAATCTGACAGTAGTCTCTGTATTTGCAGTTTCTGGATCTGAAAAATGATGTAAATTTGATGATTTTGCCAGTGGGTTTTCTGGGTTTAAAAAGTGCAAGATGACAGTGTAAATATAAAATGCATGTCTTTAGACAATAAGCACCTTGAGTCCAGCGTCCACCAGGATGTGCATGTTGGTTCGGCTGCTGACAGGAGCTTTCTGGCCTCCTCTCTTGGGAGTCGGAGGCAGCAGGAGGCAGCTGGGAGGAGGAAGTCTGGGATCTGGAGGAGGCTTAGCCGATGCTTTCTCTCTGAAAACGCAGACATCATAAGGACTAAATAAAAAAAAACAAAGCCTCAGGGTGATTGATGGTATTTTCAGGTCTAGAGTGTAAACGTACCGGTCTCTCTTGGTGAGCAGCGGCAGACTCTGGCTGACCAAACCGTGGCTCAGCAGCAGGACGTCTTGTGAAGTCATTCCGGTGTTGACGAGGAGGCCGAGGATGAGTCGACGCAGAACAGCAGTGACCCGATTGCAAACTTTCAGACTGGAGGACGTCTCCAGGATCTGATCAGAGGGAAGAAGGAAGAGTGAGCAAGTACTTTACACCATGATGACAACTATTAACTAACCAAAAAACAACACGTTACATTTTACTTCAAAACAAATATAAAACACCCCCTACTTCCATGACTTTATGTTTTACTAGACTTTTTTTTAACACTTTGCGGGCCACAAATGTGCATTAGAAGATAAAAATAGAACCAAATAAACTATAAATTAGCTTCAGCGACAGAAGCTAACTTAGCTTGAGTTAGTCAGCAGTCTGAAACACTTTAGCTACAAGAGCCACTGCAACAGTGTAGATGATGGATGACAAACATTATATGCACCGACTGTTATAATTAAACTACAATGAAAATGAGCACTTAGTGTGTTTGGATACCATTGTTGTTACATAGTTAAGTTAGTTAGCTAGCTTGCAAATGCAAAAATAAACAAAAAAAAGTTAGATTTTTTTATATTTATTTAAATACCTTTTTCATTTGTTGATGTATTCAATTATATTTTGTCTGAATGCGCTTTACTATATATTTATGAATTTTGATAAACATATTGCATATAAATATGTGTTGATAACAAACTGAATTTTGAGAACTATAAATATAAATTTTAAAATAACGAGCAATTTAACCCTCAGAACTCTAAAATCCTTCCAGTTGGTTTTATAGACACGTGTTTTTTAGAAAAAAACTGCCAAAATCACACAGTTTTTCAAAACCAGAAATCGTGAAAACATAAAAAATCATTGAGTTTTGAACTTTCCGACAGTCCTTGAACTACTCAGCTGTGATGTGATCTTCCAAATCAAGGCTCAAATTCACAATATTTCATCAAATCATGTCTCATGTTTTTGTTCAGGTTTTTTTTGGATGCAGAAACTTCTGCAATTGTTTAAGACAAATTTCTCAATGAGACATGTAGCGCAAAGATTAAACATCACAATTGTTCAGCTTAGATTTGGTTAATTTTCCCAAAAGAACATCAAATCACAGCTGGGTAGCTCAAAGACCATCGCAAGGTTTAGTATCTGATGATTCTTTCTGTTTTACAGTTTCTGGTTCTGAGAAATCGTGTAAATTTGGCAATTTTTTAAGCTGTTTTTAATCAAACCCACCAGCAGGATTTGGAGTTCAGATTCGAAAAAAGGACAAATGAAAGCAAATTAATGTATAGTTCTGTGTCTGTTCTTTTAATTTAATTGACCAGATGTGATCATTTAACAGAAGGTTAAATAATGCAGTTAGACATGTCTTCCTCCTTTTAAAAACAGCAGCATTTTAAACTGAGAAAATATTTTTTTCTACAAAGTGAGAAAGTCCCTTTTTGTCTGCTTAAAGTTTTATCCTCTGAGTTTGACAACACAGATTTTTCTCTAAATAAACATGTCTTTTCTTGTTTCCTAAATCAAATCAAATCAAATCGAATCAAACCCTCCTGACCTCCTTCAGTGGCAGCATCAGTTTAGTGATGGTGTCTTTGCTGCAGAACTGAGCCAGCAGCTCGTATGAGTCCATGCTCTTGCTGTGTCGAGCCTCCATCAGCTTGGAGACGATTCCCTTCACCTCCTTCTCCTCAGCCACCGAACCGAACAGCTCGTTGTTAAAGATCTGATCAATAAGACCAAAGACGAATCAGAACAAAGACACACACACGTGAAAATCTAGCATGTAATTAAAAAACGTCCATCTAAAACAGATGTTCAGTGAGGTTTTAAACAGGGAGCAGAAGGTTCTTACGTCGATGAGCATGTTCATGCAGGGGTCCAGGTCTCCGGTGTTCAGGGTCGGACTGAGGGCAGATAACAGCTGGTAGACTGTGAAGGTTAACACATGGACCTGGATGGAGGAAGGACACAAACGGACAACACAACAGTGGTTATCTGACCCTGTTTGTTTCTCACGTTTAAGATGAAATGTTAAATATTTATGTGACACTGAAATATATTAAACTACTGTCAACCCTTAGCTGAATTATGTGTGTCTGCTGAATCAGAACAACCGTTAACCCTCTGAACTCCAAGCAGTTTCTGGGCCTTTTTCGCTCGTGTCACATTTTTATTCACTGTAGGCTCATTTTTCACTGCAATATAAAGTCCTGCACCTCTATGCAAACATCATAATCATGACTAGAAGGAGAGATGATGTCAAATCTGTGCAGGTCACAACATCTATTGCTGTCACGTCCGTGTGCAAAGTGGCCGGCCGCTACTCGAAAAAAAAAACAGACACCGGCCACGCGAATAAACTTTAAAAACATTAAAAGCCTATACTGTAACAGCGCTATTGTTAGATGTGCAATAAAAAACAACAACAACTAAAATACCCCCAATCACCGAGATGCGGATTCACATGGGACTAGTATTATCCCAGGATGTCGGTGTTTGGTGAAATATAGTAGGTAATTCGCAGGGGAATTATTACTTTACCAATTACCAACATGGCGCATTCGTACAGGATTAAGATCACCGACCTCCTCGGCAATTATTACAAATCACCAAAGGTCCCCAGGTAATACTAATCCTGTGCGAACAGGGCTATAGACTAATTTTACTCTATTTTGTTTCTACGTACTATACAAATTCTGCTTTTTATATTTGCACTTAGTTTCAATATTCCATTTTGCTCTGAGTAAACACTGACTGCAATTCAACCCAGTTCAGCTGAAAAGTTCCTGAACTTTTGTCATGTGACTGTTGTTCACAGCTGAGTCACTAATGGCTTTCCAATTGTGGAAAAATCACAGGTTTGTTTTTGTTTATCACAGGATCAAGTTAGAGCAATGGTTGATTTTGGGCAAAATTTTAACCAGTATTTTTAATTGATGGACAAAAAAGCGTAATGTCACCATTTTAAGCTTCGGTTTGGTTGATTTTCTCAACAGATTCTGATCATGTTACATGTGTTTAGTTCAAGGAATGTAAGAAAATTGAAAATCCAACAATATTTTCTGTTTTTAGTTTCTGGTTCTGAAAAACTGTGTAATTTTGGCAAGTTTTTAAGATAACATCCTTTTCAAACCCACCAGCAGGTTCTGGGGTTCAGAGGGTTAAAGTCTTTGTAGCTGTCTGCATGCTTGTATGTTTTGTGCGTCCTCCTACCTGGTAGCCTTTGACCAGAACACCCTGCATCTCCTTGAGCAGGTAGTGCAGATACCGGCAGCCTAAAGTCTCGATGATCTTCACCAGAGTTCCTCTCGCCACATCACGGATCTCCTGGAAACGGTTCCTCAGCAGGACACAAACCTTGATCAGGATCCTGGAAGAATCACAGATTAAAAAAAATGCATGTAAACAATTGATCAGAAGCTAAATTCTGACCGAAACGATGTAGACGCACAAAATCTGCAGAATAATTAATGTTTATCTATGTCAGGTCCCTAGAGCTTGTATTCAGCATATGCTTTGCTGTTCTGGCGGGTGGGTTTGAAGTGGAAGTTTTTTAAATAAATGCCAAAATTAAATGATTTGTTATAGCAAATCACAGTAAAAACGGAAAAAAAATTGTCAAATTTTCAATTTTCCGACCATTATTAAACTAATCACGTTTGACTGTTGGTTTAATCGGGATAAACAGCCAAATCTAAGCTTAAAATTAGGATATTTCTTCAAAACCACTGTGCCAAAAGTTTCAAATCAGACTTCTGCACATTATCTAACTAAAAAAAAATAATAATTTTTGGAGCGTTCTGATGCTAAATCTTCATCAGGCAAATCGTAGCCATTTCTATGGATGCCAAAAGTATTTTGGGAAGTTATTCAGTGTGCAGAAGTCTGTTGGAAACTTGGAGATAGACATGTCTTTCTCCTATGTACCGGCCTCATAAATGAATGTGCAAACATTTCCTTCGTCCCATTTAAACATCCACGAAAAACAATCCCTTTGCAGGAACCATGATTCTGTCAAAAACGAAAAATTCTGTGCTCCTCAGTGCAACTAAGAAGTCATGACTGACTCAGCTGGACCCAAGAGTTATGTGACAAAAATTCAAGAACTTTTCAGGTGAATTGCACAGAGGACATGGAATGTAAACAGTAAAACATTTATAGTATGTAGATCCACAATTTTTTTCCATTCTTGGTAACATCTGATGGCACTTACAGAACTTACATATTGATTCCAGGTTTTTTCAATTTTTGTAAAGTAAATAACAGAAATTCAACTTTCATTTTGTCTGTTTTGCTTTTTTTAACGATTTGATGAATTACAACTATGGCAAGACACACAGAAGTCATTTGAGTTCTTTCTCCTACTTCATGGCTGTTTTGTTTCTATAGAGGTGTAGGACTTTATATTATAGAAATGAATGAGCCCACAGTGGGTAAAAATGTGACAGGAGTGAAAAACAGCACAGCTGCGTACCCGGGCAGGTTGGCTTCCATCACATGTGGAGGAAGAGTCTGCATCAGTTTGACCATAGCGAAGGCGATCGGTATCCGGACCACCTCCTCGTCCTTCACATCCTTCGACTTCACTGCTTTGTGCTCCTCGTCGCGCTTCACCTAAAACAAACACATTTCTGCTTCTATTACACAGCTGAGGAAAGGTTTCAGAGCTGATGTCAACGCTGAGTGTGTTTGAACGTCGTACCTTTGCAGTGAGACACTTGTGCAGACGAGGCAGGACGCTGTCGGTCACACTCTGGTGAATCGCACCGATCAGAGACTCCAGCTCCTCTCGGCTCTGCGGCAGTCCGCTGGCCGCCGCCGCTAGTTTAGGAGCCGCCTGTTGCTTGGTTTTAGTGGCGGCAACTTCCTCTGAGCTGCCATTCATTTCCCCGTTAGCAGTTTCCATGGGAACATCAGTGGAAGCAGCCTTACTGTCAACCTCCATCGCTTCCTCGTCGTCGCTCGAGTCCAATTCGCCGGCTGGAGCTTCATCTTCACCATCTGCGTCGATGGTAACACGCCCAGCTTCTCAAAAAAATGGATTCATATTGTTTTATCTCATTGATCAGAATTAGTTTGTTTGACATAGACTTAATCACTACACTGGCTTCCTGTTAGTCAAAGGATAGAGTTCAAAATCTTACTCCTGGTCAAGAAAGCACTGAATGATATTGGACCAAAATACATGCTGGACTTATTATCTCCATATGAAGCATTCAGAGCCCTCAGGTCAACAGGGACAGGTTTACTGTGTGTTCCCAGAATCAGAACCAAAAATAGTGAAGCAGCATTCAGCTATTCTGCTCTTCACCTGTGGAACAAGCTTCCTGAACACCTGAAGTCTGCTCAAACCGTTGGCTCTTTTAAATCAGGCCTGAAAACCATATTGTTTACTTCAACTTTCTCTTAGATGCTCAATCTGTTTTCTTGTCTTTTAATGCACTTTTATGATCTTAATGTCTATTTTTATCTTTTATTTGTATGATTTTAATGTATGTCTACCTTTAAATCATTCGTCTGAATGTATTTCTTTGCCATTGTAAAGCACCTTGAATGTGTATAAACTGTGCTATAGAGATAAGAGATGCAAAATCAGCAGCACAAACCAGTTATAAGAACGCTTTTACACTCCTTTTCCCTGTTCCAGACGTTAGTTTTAAGACTTGTCATACACCTTAAAGTCAGGGAAACACAAAATTTATACAATAATACTATAAATGTGCATAAAAACAAGTATGAGCCGACACAGAAAGTGTTTGATAAAGCCACTCACCTTCTCTGGCTTTGGCAGCCTCCATTTCTTTGCTGAGGGTCTGATGGTCAAAATGAAAAGCCTCAAGGACAGTCACGAGCAAACTGAGGGAAGGGAGGTAAAAGAAATGTGAGGAAAGAAGAAAAAGTGTAAATAGAGACTTAATAAAAATTCTTCAATAATCTGTTAAAGTGTTAAAAGGAAGCAGGACATTTAAAGCTAACAAGACAGCCAAAACCAATGAGGTGACTAACTTCTGATCCCCAAAACCTGCCAGTATCTTTGAAATGCATGTTTTATTTTATTTTTTTAAATGGTAAAATTACACCATTTATTAAAGCTACAAGCTGCAAAAACAGAACAGACCTGCATACGTTCAACTTTATGTCATTTCTTGAACTACTCGTGTGATTTTTTGGGGGGAAAACTGACAAAATTGTAACTTTAAACTGTGGTATTTCATCAAAATTACTTTATTCTACAAGTCTTATTTTGTTAAAAAAAAAAAAAAAAAAAGCTGCTCTCATGATTTCTAGGTGGTTTAATGAAAAGCTAATTATAATTTCCTTTTTGTGATTTGAATACAGTAAAATTGTGTAATTTCAACAAATGACTACATGTAAAAATACTGATTGTTGATGTGGACATTATTTACAGCTTTGTCAATTTTTTACAGTGATTGTGTAAAAATAAATTAATATGGGTGGGTTTTTTTTGAGTGATTTTATTTAATATCATAATGTACAATGTAATATCTATAGTATGTAGAGTCATTATTGTTTTTTCAGTATTGGTAACACCTCTGGGAAAAATGTTGTACATGTTGATTGCAGTTTTTTTTTAAATTTTAGGAAAATAAATACTCAAACAGATTCAACTTTTGTTTTTCCTTTTCTGTGATTTACAGCAATACAACTGTGTCAAACTGTACAGAAGGCATTTTTTTTGGTTTTCTCTACTTCTAGTCATGGTTATGCTGTTTCTATAGAGGTGCAGGAGTTCATGTTTTGGTGAAAAATGAGCCCACAGTGAGCAAAGAACACCCAGAAACTACTTGGAGTTCAGAGGACTAAGGAAACACCAACCTGACAGCCAGTTTCTGATCGGCCTGTGACGTCTGCAGGATGTGGACGAAGTGTTTCAGGTAGTACAGATACTTAGACCAGGTCAGCCGGCGACACACAGCGCCGACCACCTCCACCGACGCCGATGTCATGTTCTCATGCTGCAGGTTTAGAGAAGATTGGTTAGACGTGCGAGTAAAGAAACAAAGAGCATCCTTTGTGTGTTCAAACCACCTTCAGCATCTTCTCGTCCAGCAGGGCCGTCATTGCGTACGGCATGATGTAGTTCTGGAGGGAACGAGGTGTCAACACCACGGCGCCCTCAGTCAGCTGTTTGGCCAACTTCCTCAGGGCTCGACCTCGACGGTGGATCTAAACAGTGAGAAAAAAACATGATTGCATATATTTATTAGTGTTTGTGGTGTTTATTTCTTATTTCTGACCCACAACTAAATTCATTAAAATGCTTTTGCTGAATTTTGAGAATTTCACCCATTTTCCGATCTGGGAATTTTATATATTTTGACCCTCAATTTTCTATTTTTTGTCTGGAAATCCATTTAAAGTTTCAGTATCTCCGGTAATATTTCTCCCACAGCTATGAAATTCGATGAGACAACAGACAAAAAAGTTTTAAGTAGGTCAAATCATCAAATTGCTAAAACAGAGACCACGTGTTCAATTACTGATCTTTGAAAATGGAAGAAAGTGCAAGATTTTCCATACGTTAGGTAAGGCAAGGTAAGGTAATTTCAACATGAAATCAACTTGAAACTTTGGACATATAAGGACAGTATACAGACTCCTTTACACATCAGTTTTTGTGCAGCTGACCAGTGATTATACATCACCATTTTGTCAAAAATGCAAAAAACTGAGGCTTGCCATTATTGCCACACATCAAGTTCTTCTGCTGTTAAAGTTGGTGAAATGTCAACAAAAGACTATTTTTATTAGGAAATGTGAATGCATCCATATACATGCATATATTTGCAGGAACTTTCTATATATCATCACTCTGTGCAAAGTTACAAGCCGTTTCCATGCTGTTTTCATGTGGAAAATTAACAACATGAGGCTAATTTTGCCTAATCAAATGTATCAATAAATTTTTCACTTTCTTCAGTTTTCAAGGGTCGTTAATAGAAAAATTGGCCTTTCCTGGAGTCATTTAATTACATGGATGTGATGGGAACTAGTTTGTCTATATCATCACCAAATTTCGTGCCTGTAGGAGTTATAATTCTGGAGAAATTTAACCTTAAATATGGCTACAGATAAGACATTGTAGAAGGTGAAAATATGAAAATTCTCAGGTGTGAAAACATATTAAACGCTAAAAAATATTTAATAGAACTCAGCTTTGAGTCACAAATAAAAAATTGGTAAACTAAAGTCTGAGACAGTGCAGTGATATATTTGGACTGACCCAGGTGAGAGTTTTCATTTTTTTTCCTCCTACCTGGATGTGCTTCATGTGCTCAAAGAAGTCAGACTCAGGGTCGTTGTAGTCGGTGAGCTGGACCAGATCTCTGAACTCTTTCTTGGAGGGAAACGTCTTCACCAGACAGGCGAGTACAGTGGTGTATTCATGCTGCACGCTCTGGTAGAAGAACAGAGGAAAGAAACCATTTTTAAACCAGCTTTCTAGTGAGTGAGCTTTTAATTACAAAAATGTACAAAAAAACACTCATTACTTTGTGGAAATGTGTTTTTACTTCACATCATGATGCTGCCACCACCATGCTTTACATCATGATGCTGCCACCACCATGCTTCACATCAAGATGCTGCCACCACCATGCTTCATATCATGATGCTGCCACCACCATGCTTCATATCATGATGCTGCCACCACCATGCTTCACATCAAGATGCTGCCACCACCATGCTTCATATCATGCTGCCACCACCATGCGTTACCTCATGATGCTGCCACCACCATGCGTTACCTCATGATGCTGCCACCACCATGCGTTACATCATGATGTTGCCACCACCATGCTTCATATCATGATGCTGCCACCACCATGCTTCACATCAAGATGCTGCCACCACCATGCTTCACATCATGATGCTGCCACCACCATGCTTCATATCATGATGCTGCCACCACCATGCTTCACATCATGATGCTGCCACCACCATGCTTCACATCATGATGCTACCACCACCATGCTTCACATCATGATGCTACCACCACCATGCTTCACATCAAGATGCTGCCACCACCATGCTTCACATCATGATGCTACCACCACCATGCTTCACATCATGATGCTACCACCACTATGTGTTACACCATGATGCTGCCACCACCATGCTTCACATCATGATGCTGCCGCCACTATGTGTTACACCATGATGCTGCCACCACCAATGCTTCACATCTTGATGTTGCCACCACCATGCTTTACAGTAGAGATGGTATGTTTGTGATTCTGGGTAGTGTTTGGTGTCCCCCAAACATAGTGTCTATTCTGACGGCCAAAAAGCTCAATTTTGGTCTCATCAGAACAAAGAAGTGTCTTTCATTTGAACTTAGAGTTCCTCATGTGTCTTCTGATGAACTTTAGTTTAACTGGTAAAGAACAATCAGCAGTTGCTGTATTCAGTCTCTCACATCACAGCAGCTGAAGCTTATAACTCCTTCAGATGAGTCATAGCTGTCTTGGTGGCCTCCCTCACTAGTCTCTTGCACAGTCACTCAGTTTTTGAGGACATCTTGCTCTAGGCAGATTTACCTATGTGTCATATTTCTTCCATTTTTACTGATACATTTAACTGTACTGTGAGGGATACAGTTCCTTTTTTGTAAATTCTTGTCATAAAAGCCACATTACAGTGACCACAATTCAATGTTGAAAAACCATAAAAAGTTCAAATTTCCAGGGGAGGTCAGTACTTCTTATAGGTAAAAACTGTGAGTGTATTTGTACCTCTGTCTTGCTGCGGAGCCCTTTGTGCACAGCGTCCAGGATGGTGTGTTGTACTACGTCCCTGTAGATCTGTTCTCCAGCACCGACCGTCGCCAGCTGGGTTATAATAGCAGACAGACACAAGGTGGCATTGTCTGCCAGCGACATGTCACTGATCTGCATCACAGCAGTGAAGAAATGAAAAGGGAAAGAAATTAATAAAACTTGGAATAAAAGTTTTCTGATGCTGATATGTTAGACAGTATTCTTTTATGTACTCGCCTCATATGTGTGGAAGCAGTTGTGTATGATGGTGTTGATGTAGTCCAGGTCCAGAGTCTGCATGTCTTTGATTCGCCCGGTAGCGCCTTGGAAAGCCGTCAGACGCACGTCGAAGTAGATCTCGTCCAAATGTCGACTGTCAAATGCATTAAGCTGAAAAGGAGATGTTTCAAATCAGTATCTACAGGTACATACTAGTTGAACATTAAATCTGAGTGGAGAAAATAATCTCACCTTTGTTGCTACATCAGTGATGTATGTGAGCGAAGGATCCAGATCTGACAGAGTCTGAAAACAGCAGCAGAGACGGTCAGAAAAATCTGGACAAACCATTGTCTACAAATAGTCAGCATTTTCAAGAATTTAGGGTTTTCTTTTCATTTGTGAGCATTATTTAAGACATAATCAGTTAATCTTTGAATTATTTTAGTACATATATGTAAACATTAACTTATTTTAGGTGGAATAATACACAGAGGATACAGGCTATCTGCTGCCTGTATCTCTGATGAGCCCTCAGAATCACATGACTTGCTAGCTGGTTTAAAAGGCTTGATATTTTTGAGAGTAGTCATCTAAGTCATACTATTTATCAGAATACTGCAGATTGTTTCACCACTTTAAACCTAATTTTCTATGTTTGGAGATTTTTAAATGATTAAAAATTGATTTAATGGTTAATAACAGTTTTCTGTGGTGCAGCAAATTCAGAACTTTGTGATTGCCAAATGTCAAATGCAGAATGTAATGATTTTGATGAAACATCACAATTTTAAGCTTAGATTTGGTTGATTTTCTTGACAACAGTACCTTACAGATGAGCAGTTCAAGGATCACTGGAAAGTTCGAAATCTGATGATTCTCTTTGTTTTTACTGTTTCTGACTCCGATGAAGGGTTCAATTTTGGTGATATTTTTAAAACTAAATTATAATCTTTTGGGTTTCAGAGCCTTAAATATACAGGCGAGTTCTCTGCTGTACCTGGAAGACGGAGGTCAGGGCCTGTCTGGGCAGCTTGTTGTGGATGATGGAGAAGAGCTTGGCGAGCGGTCGCAGGAAGGCGGACGCCTGCAAACACTGTCGCAGAAGGTTCTGGACGGTGGCCAGGATGTCGATCTCCGTCTCCTGAAATATACACAGTTATTTATTGAAACGAGCCTCCTCAAACACATTCCTGATGCCTAAAAATCCAGAATTAGATGACCAAAATCTCCTTAAATTTAAAGTAAACCATTTCTAGCTAACAATTTAATAACTAGAGATAGCTGGAGAAGCTGCTCCCAAACTAAAAAGCATAAAAAGGCCTTAAATTTTCATAAAATCTTAAATTAATATGAAGTTAATCTAATTTAAATGCTCTATACGGTGACAGTTTTGTAAAATATGAGGTTGTAAGTCTTACCTGAGGGTTGTTGCCTTTCTGGAGATAAGGAAGCAGCAGACTGATGAGCACCGAACTCTGCTCCCTGTCGCTAACGAACCGACTAACCCTGAAAGCAACAAAGAGAGAGACTTAACCAAACATTAGTTTAATCATCTTGAATAGAGTGTAAGGAATTTAAATCAATATGAACTGCAATATCTAACAGCCTGTTAACTCACTTGGAGAGGATGTTGAGCTCTTTGGCCACCTGAGCTCTGAACTTCTTCTTTTTGAGTCGGTCGGTGTTTCGTACGACTCCGCTGAGGTAATGCAGCAGCGTGGAGACGTGAGGCAGCAGCAGCCTGGAGCCTTGAGTCAAAGAATCTGGAGGGGATAAAACAAAATGCACGTTTAATTTTGACGAGCTGCAGCAACAACGACCCTAAAACAGATTTAAAAAAAGGTGTGCAGGAATATAAAGTCACTCTGACCTGCAGTGACTAGAGCGCCCTCTGCAGGCTGTGGAAACACGCCGCCGTTGACGCTGAGCTCCGTCTCGGCCTCCGAGGCGACAAAGTCTTCTGCTGTTGCTAGAGACTCGGCGATGTCCATCACCATGGCGATGGTTGCTGGGGAAGCATTCTTGGCTGAGAGGAGGGCGAAGACGTTGAGAAGGACGTCACACTCTGGGTGGTCCGGCTTCTGCTTGGCTAAGAGGGGGAAGTATCTGAGACAGAGAGGGAAAATGTCCTTTAATTTAAATAATTTCCTTCGGGTTTAATAACACTTTGTCTTGTCTTAATTCACATTGAACTCTAAAACCCACTAGCAGGTTTAAAAGGCTTGCTATTATTAGAAATAATGCCAAAACTAGATGATTTATTTGAAACTGAAAATGTAAAGACAGAAAAAATTGTCAAATTTCTAACTTTCCGGCGTTTCTTGAACTAATCATATGCGACTTTGGGTTTTCTTGGGAAAATTAACCAAATCTAACCTTAAAATCATGACATTTCATCAAAATCACTTTATTCTACATGTTTCATTTAAAAATTCCCTAAAAATTAACTGCGTGCACTAACCAGAATCTGCAAAAAGCTAAAGAATGACGTGCCTCTTAATGCAACAGTGAAGCCATTAGTGACTCAGGTCTGACCAACAGTCATATGACAAAAATTCAAGGACTATTCATATGAACTTGGCAGAACAACAGGCTGTGTTCACAAGAATGGAAACCAATCAAAAATGTCACTGTAGTAGATTATCTACAGTATGTGGAGCCACTATTTATTTTGTTGAAAAGACCTGTGGACATCCTTAAATTATATTATATGCGTTGATTCCATTTTTTTTAAATTTTGTAAAATGAATAATCAAATTCAGTTTTTATTTTTACTTCTTTATGATTCATGAAAGTATAAATTTGCTATACTTTGCAACAGACATTTTTGAGTTCTTTCTACTTCTAGTCATGATTGTTCTGTTTCCATCGAGCTGCACGACTTCATTTTGCAGTGAAAATTAGCTCAGTGAGTAAAAATGTGACAGAAAAGAAAAACGAAAAAAAAAAGAAAAAAGGAAACTTCAGAGGGTTAATTACCATTCAAAAAGGTGTAAATGTCCCCAAGTAAGCCAATAAAGTTTTTATTTCATAGGCATTTCTTTTGTCTGATAGCACAGTATAGATAATATTTAAATTAACCTATATTCCAATAAAAAAATAAACAGCACAGATGCTAACCTGGCGTTTTTGCACCACACATGGATGAGTTTGAGCAGAGGGGTGGGAGAGTAGGGGCTCTCAGTGGGGAGACGACACACCTGCACATAGAAGATATTTAAACTTAGAGGTGAACAGGAACCGTCTGGACAAAGAAAACAAATACATTAGTTGTTGCAGCCTGTACCTGAGGCCAGACGACGCCCTCAAACACGCCGTCTATCTCATCTGGGCTGAAACTGTAGGAGTCGAAGCCATCGAAGAAGTCCTGGATCCTCAGGATACCAAGTCTCCTCAGGTTCTTCAGAGGACTGATGCAACCGGCTCGTAGCTGAAAACAAGAAAGTACACAAGACTATCTTTAACCCTCTGAACACCAAGCAGATTATAGGCACCTTTGCTCATTTTGACTCACTCTAGAGTGATTTTTTCACTGTAATATAAAATCCTGCACATCTATAGTAATGACACAACCACGACTATAAGTAGAGAGAACTCAAAAATATCAGTATAACAAAGGTGCAATGCCATAAATCGTAAAAAACACAAAGATAAAGTAGAATTTTATGGACTCATGATATTATAAGTAATAATAACAGTATGTATTTACCAAAAAATGTGCCCAGAAGTGCTACAAACACAAAAAAAAAGAGGGCTTAACTTGCTATAGATAATTATATTTTTAATTTGTTTCTATACGTTTCCTCTTTGGTGTATATAAGCACAGCCTGCAGTTCAGCGGAAAAATCCCAGCTTTTTTGTGATGTGACTGTTTGGCGGCAGCTTTGTAAGCTTTGTGTTAGCTTTCTAGTAGCTTCACACCTGCACCAAGAAGAACAGAATTTTGCTTTTTTTTCAGAATCTCCTTAGCATGAATGATTTATTTTCGGCAAATTTTAAAATGAGACACGCAGAATGAAGTGATTTCGATGAACAGTCACGATTTTAAGCTCAGATTTACTTAATTTTTCAGGTGAAACTGACATTTACGCATGATTAGCTGAAGAAACACAGAAAATACGAAACTCTGACGATTCATCCTGTTTTTACAGTTTGTAGCGTTGATAGACACTATTTGTTTTTTGTGATTTTTAAAAATATAGCATGCCTTTCACACATGCGAGCAGGCTTTCGGGGTTCAGAGGGTTACAAATTTCTTGTCCAGAGAGGAACAAGGAATTAGACTGTTAAAAAAAATCTCATGACAAATCAATGCTGTTGTGTTAATATAATCTAAAATGAAAGTAAAACCAATACATATCCATGCAGAAACAGTGATCCTGGTTACCTGGTCCCTGCTGTCCAGGATTTTTGATACAGAAGCGGTGACACACAGCAGGATCTGCAGCACTTTGGGCAGGTAGGTGTGGATGAGGTGGCCCAGTTTCTGGATCACCACATTGATGATGTTCAGCAGACTGTGCTGGCGGCCCAACGGCAGGACGGCACCGAGGTCTGTCTCTGATACCGACCTCTGAACTGCAGCCAGACACGAGCCTGAACACACAGAGGAGGAGAAGATGGATTAAATTTCTTTGAATAAATTCACTAGCTCAAGGCAGATTTCTTTCATTGCATCATTCCTATTATACCACCACATATATGAGAGAGGAGGAACCTTAAATTTGGATATACACTTGTTAGGAACATGTGAATCTGGATTTTTCCGCAAATTTTTCTGATACATTTTGCTGTGGACACGTTTTAGGTCCTTTAAATGTTCCCAAAATGATTTTACAGCTTGACAACAAGCGCAAACATACAGCCAGAGTCACAGAGAGCAAAAAAGCACATGAACAGTAGCTTTAGCTGAAGCTGTGTGTCTGAGATTTTATTTTTTTGTCCACAACAGATGTTTTCTACCTTGGCTGTGGTGGCAGACGGGCTCCAGCAGCAGGTCGATGAACATTCCCAGCTCCTCAGCCTGGCAACCTGCCAGGAATCGGAGGATGATGGAGGACCGGGTGGCGGCGCTTGCCTTCCCCTGGAACTTACTGCCGGCTTTAGAGCGCAGACGTCCGAACAGGATCCTGCAGCATACAAAAGCAACACAGGGCTGGTAACGTAAACTTTAAATTCTACAAAATTAATCTGAAACATTATGTGAAAAACAGGGAAAATACTGCACATTCTTGTATTTAATAATAAGCACCATATGTAAGAAAATGTTGGTATGAAGCAGCCAGCAGCAGAGGACAAGGCTGCTTCCATGTAAACTACTATATGAATAATGAATGAGGCACAGGACTATTCTTCTTAAAAACCATCCACAATTTTAGTGTGGGAGACAGATTACACATACGGTCACATTTTTTGTTTATAAACCCTGCTGCTTCTTTAAAATAGATTCCTTTAAATGTGCAATATACAAGATACTATCAGCAATCAGACGTAAAGATTTAATGGAATAATCTTCAGCAGAGTGAAGTTTAACTCCCTTTATGTGTGTTGTAATCTGAGTTTCTTTGCTCTGGTAAATGAATGTCAGTGTATATGTGTTCCTCCCATTGAAACTGTTGGCCCTCCCCATGATTATAAACACACCACAGCATAAAGAATCTTTAACATTGCAATTTAATCCTACTGATTTTACTATTTACGTTTTTCATTTGTATCAATACTTGTCTCCTATCAGCTTTGTATGAACACAGCCTGCAGTTTAGCAGAAAAGCCTGTAATGGTTTCATGGTTGACAAATGTTTTAAGATGTTTAGAATAAAGTCTTGAAATATCACGCTTAGATTTGGTTAAGTTTCCTAACAGAAAGACAAAGCTGTACTATCACTGGAAAATTCAAAATATGAAAATTTTCTTTATTTTCATGGCTACTGGCTCTGATAAGTGTTCAACTTTTGGTGATTTGTTTTTTAAAGATAACATGCCTGCCAAACCTGCTGGCCAGTTTTGAGGTTCAGAAGGTAAAAGGAAAAGCTTGCGCTTTTTTCAGAAACATATTTGTTTTATTGCTGAGATTTAGACGCAAAGGCGGACAATAAGCAAAAACTTAGTTTAGCATAAAGAAAGAAACAGAAGGACTAAAGGCTGTTTGTTTGGCTGCTTCCAGTTTTTACACTGGTTTAGCTCAACTGTTGGCTCTAGGTATATGTACATAAGAAACACAACCTATTTATTTAAAGGGAGCTGAGAAAAACCCCAAAAAAGTATTTTCAACACAAACATGTACAGTACCTCATGAGAAGTGGGATGAGTCGGCCTCTGTGGGAAGCATCAACTACTCCAGTTTCCTCAGAAATGTTGAAATGGACAATTTCCTCTTTGAAGTGTTTGTCTTCAAGGAGCCTCTCAAGATTTTCCCTGAATAAAAATACAAAGAGCAGGGTCACCGAGGATTGTAGTGGTTTAACGTCTTACTAAAAAATATATCAGCAGGATTTATTCATAATGTAGCTATAAAAGCATCAACAGAGTGTAAATGTCCATGTTAGAGGTCCTAAAATCTCATTTAAGTTTATTGATTTGCCAAGAAGAGTGACCTAATCAACAGAAAGATGACTGTAAATGAGCCACAGTTCACCCTATAAGCTAATTTTTGCCATAAAATTACCATTAAAACATGAACACACAAAAAAAGCAGAAAAACATGAGTCTGTACACTGGTTTCTGTCACCGTCCTGAAAGTAGGTCAGTGTTACAGCCTGATTCTGAACAAAGCTCCTCACATACAACCATCTGTAATAGAAAACTTCCTTCGGAACTGTACATCCGTCTGCAGGCTGGCTGAATGTGAGGTAAAAGGATAACTTGATAACAGACAGCAGAGGGCATAATGTCAGCAGTTTGCATTCCTCTATCTGTAACTGTAGAGGTTTGATGATGACTAAATGATCAAACAAGCTCACAATAAACCCTAAGAAGAAGACAGAGAAGCTGCAGACTGCTGCTGCCAAAGAAATATCATGTTTTTGTTGTTTCTGTCAGTCTCTGAAGGTGACTCAGGTCGTTTTCTTACTTGTACGGTACAACGTTGGCGTCCTTGTATGTGAGAACACAATCCAGCGACACTCGCTGAATCTGCTGATCCTGATGGCAGAGCAACTGGAAAAAAAACACAAAGAAAGAGCAAAGGAGAAATTTAGCATGTTGATTTGAAGCCAGAGAAATATTCAACATTATCCCTCTAAACCACAAAACCTTTGGGCCAGTCTGAAAAGCTGCAAATTATATCATTTATCAGAGTGAGAAACAGTAAAAATTGTCAGATTTTTGACTTTCTGAAGGTCTTTGAGCTAATCATCTGTGATATATTGTTCAGACGAGTTAAAAATCAAGGTGTTTAAATAAAATCACTTTAGTCTACATGTCTCATTTAGAAATTCGCAAAAAAACCAAAACATTTGCACTATCAAAATTCTGTAAAAAAAGAAAAATTCTGAATTTTTCAGCACAACTGTGAAGCCATAATTATTCAGCTGCAATCAACAGTTTATTTTATGTATTCAGAAATTTGCCAAAAACAAATTGTGTAAAACAGATTCTATAAAAAACAAAAAATTCTGCCCTCCTTGGTGGAACCATTAAGTCATTCATGACTCAGCTGTGACCAAGAGTCATGTAGCAAAAAAAATCAGGGACTGCAAAATTACTATGATTAGAGAGGAAAACAGACATGACATTGCAGTTTCTAGCAGCTCTTGTGTGTGTGTGTGTGTGTGTGTGTGTGTGTGTGTGTGCGTGTGTGTGTGTGTGTGTGTGTGTGCGTGTGTGTGTGTGCGTGTGTGTGCGCTTGCAGTTTGATTACCTGGTTATAGAGCTCACTGAGACTGCTCTCTAGATATAGAGCTCGAGGGTTGGTGAATTTGGCAAACACCTTCAGATGGGCAATAAGCTGTCTGGGAAGGAAAAGACAAATGCAAACAAAGCTTAAGACAAGGAGGTGGAAAGCATTCTTCTGTTTACTGTACTATCAGCAACAGGTAACAAAGAAACATGCTGGCACTTTATTCTGAATCTATTTTTTATTTATTCAGGCACATTAGTAGAAACGCCAACTAGTTTCAACCTACAAGGTCTTGATCAGCTGGGAAAACAGCAAAAACGATTATTAACACTAGTGGCTCTTTGAAGACATATTACTGATAGTAGCAAAATATAAAGAAATAACCATCATAGTTACATCAGAAATTTAGTATGCAGTAAAAACACTGCAAGTCATACAGAATCCTCTCAAACACAAGCTAATTCCTCTGTATTGAACTTGAATTCTTACTTGGCAGCAGCTCTCCTTGGAAATGTCTTCTTCTGCTGCCTTCCTCCCTCCTTGGCCTCCTGCTCCTCTTCCTCCTCTTCACCCTCCACATTCATCCCCGACTCCTCTGGAGCATCATCGTTCTTCTTCCTCAGGTCCTGAGTCGGCGCCACCAACAGGTCGGCGGGATAAAACTCATTCCTGCCAACAAGAAAACCGTCAGCAACGTCTGTGTACAGGCAATGTGATATCTCCATGTACGCTGATGACACTGTTGTTTATATTCATGGAAAAACTGCAGAGCAGGTTGCAAACAAGCTAAAGGATGTGGTTATCAATTGAGATAGCAAGTTCTTTAAGAATACAAATACATAGGAGAACATTTAGATTCAAACCTTAGTTTCAAAGTCAACATGAAAGAGGCTATAAAAAAGGTAAAATTCAGTTTGGTAAACTTTAGGTTTCTTAGAAAGTTTCAAGTTATCAAGCGAGACATCAAAGACAAAAAAATTCAGACAAGACGCCTTTCAGTTTTAATTATTGCCATATTTTAAAGACATATATTCTGCTTGTTGGGAAAATTTCATGAAGTACAAAGATATGTGTGTAGTTTAGAAGATTTTGCGTGGATTAGTTTTTTCTTCACTGCCAGACTACATTGATTTCAAATGAATTGCAAGCAGAAATACGAGAGGCAAGACTGCATGATTTTTACCAGGCAGGAAAAACACATTTAGTCGGTGAAATGTGTTAAAGAGTGCAGAATTTTATTTTTTTAAATAATCTACTTAGTGGAAATGGTTTATTTTTGGCAAGATTTAAATCAGATGTGTACAATTAAGTGAGTTTGACTAAACACTATAATTTTAAGTTTAAATTATGTAGAGTTTGCAGACCAAACAGCACATCACAGGTGGTTAGATCAAGGACCATCATAATATTGAAAATCTGACAATTCCTTATGTTTTTACAGTTTCTACGTTTTAAAAAAATATATATATAACACACATTTCAAACCTGCTTGTAGGTTTTGGAGTTCAGAGGGTTAATGTGCAATGTCCTTTTTCAAAAAAAAAATAAATAAACTTGAACTCAAGATCTGATTCTCACACATCTTCCTCTTACAAACTTTTAGAAAAATGTCAATCGAGACAATTTTTTGTCTACAATCACCACCGTAGACACCGACCTGATGAACCTGAGCAGTAGTGGACTCAGTTCGCGGCTGCGAGGTTCCACCCGGTCGGGGAACTGGGCCATGGCTCGCCACAACAGGCTGCGGAAGTTTGGGAAGTCCGTCCTCTCGCTGGGGTCGGAGGTCGACTTGAGCTGCTCTAAGAACAGAACCCCGACGTCCCCACTTTCAATGACATCACAGCCCGGCTCACTTGACTCTTCGTTGTCAGCTTCATCCTCATCATCCTCTTGCAATTCCTTTTCTATGAAACACAGAAAGAGAAATTTGCTTTCAACATTTCTTTTGCAGATTTATACTTAGCAATGTAATGCTTTCACTGCTAAATACATATACAAACATCACACTGTGCTGATGTTTTGACAGAAGCATTAAACCTGTGTAAATAACAATATTTTGCACCAGAATCCTCCAACCAAGCAGTCTTACCAGCCAGCCCCGCCACCATCTCCAGCTGTTCATGATAAACTCTCCAGAAGTCCTTGTTGTCCATCCCTCTGGCATGAGTCCTGTTAGAAAGGAAGGAAGAAACTTGTTCATGCGGACATCTTACTATGTCGAATAATTGTAGTATTTATTAATCCTCTGACAGTCCTTGAACTACTCATCTGCGACGTAAAATTTATCAAAAGACAAAATATTCTAAATCTAACCTCAAAATCATGACCTTTCATTCAACATCACTTTATTGAACCATCACATTTTTTTTTACATGCCAAAAATTGACTGTTTGCATAAATCAGATTCTGCAAAAAAAAAAAAAAAAAATTCTGTGCTCATCTGCAGAATTTTGAAGCCATTCGGGATTCAGCTCTGATCAACAGTTATGCGACAAAAATTCAGAAAGTTTTCAGTTGACCTAGGTTGAACTGCAGGCTGTGTACACAGAGCAGATATGAGACAAATACAGAAGCAAATTAAAAAGGTACGTAGTAAAGTGTCTATAATATGTGGAATCACCATTTTCATCCAAGCAAGAGTTATACCTGCGGGCACCTGAAATATTGTTGTACATATTGATTCAAGTTATTTATTTTTTGGTAACATATATTATTATTCTACAAAATCCAACTTTAGTTTTCTTTGTTTGTTGAAGGCATTATAACTATGCAATACTACACAGAAGACATTTCTGACTTCTCTCTCCTTTATAATTATTCTGTTTCCATATAGCGGCAGGACTTTGTATTGCAGTCAAAAATGAGCCCACAGTGCGTGAAAATGTGACACTTGAAAAAAACATTAATGAACATGGGAAGGCTTAAAGCAATTCAGTGTTGTATTTTGTTGCTTTCTTCACTGAAATCAATGTGTTCAGAGGTGCAACTGACAAAGTCCATAAAAACATTGCATGTGTTAAAGCTGCAGTAGGCAGAAATCTGGAAAAGACAAAAAAAGTGCCACTTGTAACTTGGAAACTTTAAGATTAACTTGTAGCTTTGAAATCCCCCATCATGGACTAAACCTGCCAAAGCAACATGCGGAAAGGTAATTATGGAATTTTTGTGATACCTAAAAGTGCTGCCTTCTCCATCTTTAATCACTCTTAAATTAATATGGAGAGATTTCTTTACACTCACACGAGAAGTTCGATGACTGCATCCCACAGCGGCCTGAAGTTGACAAACAGCATCGCTATGAGGTAACGGAGGGGCGCCTGAAGGAAAACAAGATGTGTCATCATGTTGTCTTATAACACAAAACCAACAAGACTTTAAACAGCAGCAACACAGCAAATACATCTAAAACAATCTGTGAGATTCCTCGAAAGCAGGGGTGTCAAATTCATTTTAGTTCAGGGGTCACATTCAGCCCAGTTTGATCTGAAGTTGGTTGGACCAGTAAAATCACAGCATAATAACTGATAAATAACCACAATTCCAAATTTTTCCTTTTAGTTCAAAAACGTCCATTCTGAAAATGTTCACAGTTAAGGAATTATCTTTTTACAAAACATCATGAACAACCTGAAATTTCTTTAAAAAATAAATTCAATTTCAGCAACATTATGCCTTAGTTTATCATTTACATATTAAAACTTATAGATCACAGTTTATCTACAAAGGTACAAAACATTTAGTCATCTGGAACTGAATGATATAGTATTTTACTTTATGATCAAAATGACAAAAAAGGACAAAAAACAACAAAAACAAGACAAAATATTACAAAAATGAGACACAAAATGACAAAGGCAAGAAACAAAATGACAAAAAATGAGACAACACGAAACAAAAGAGACAAAAAATGAAACAAAAAAGCTAGAAAGCAACAAAAAATGGACAAATGGCAAAAATTAGGCAAAAACTGACAAAAGCGAGAAACAGAACAACCAAAAAATGAGACAAACGACACAAGCGAAACAAAAAACACCACACAACAAAAAGCACACACAAATCAACGACTAAAGCAAAACACAGAATGACAAAAATGAGACAAAAAAACACAAACGAGACAAAAAGGAAACATAAAACGGCAAAGACGAGAAACAAAAAAAACTAATGAGACAAACGACAAAAACAAGACAAAATATTCCAAAAATGAGGCACAAAATGACAAAAGAGCAATGAGCAATCTAGTATTTTACTTTATTATCAAAACAACTTGTCAAGGTCTAAAAATTATTTAAAATTTATAGTTTTACCAATTTACAGTTAATGTCTTCTCTGTAATTTTTACACTTTACAAAATTGTCCCGTGGGCCGGATTGGACCCTCTGGTGGGCCAGTTTTGGCCCGCGGGCCGCATGTTTGACACCCTGCTCTAAAGGCAAATAGGTAGAATTGAATGCCAAGTCCTTCATCTACGGGAGCCAAGTACAGACATTTCAGCTTTTTTTGTTTGATCTTCTGAGAAAATTAGAAAACATATCAGAAATCATATCACCAGAATAAATGGTCAAGGTGATTTTCCACACGAACAGAATATAAATCCTCTCTTTACCTGCTGGAAGGCTCCCGGTGGTCCTTGTGGAAGACTTCGCGGCACCAAATCGTGTCTCAGCTTACGAAGGTGAAGCATTTTGTCTCTGTAGTCCTGAACTGAAGCTGGAACCAGCTCGGCCTGCAGGCAAACTGCAAACACCGGCTGCACCTCGATGTTCTCCTCACCCTGGAGGAAGCAGCAGACACTCACATGAATAAATACACCAGTTTGTTTCTAAAACTCTATTATTTAAATGTAGAGAATCTGCAGGTGGATTGATGGTCGTACCTCAGTCGGTGGAGGAAGGTCAGCCTCGAATTGAGAGAAGATCCTCAGAGTCAGCAGGCGGATCTGAGTGGAAAAATAATCAACAAATGAAACTGGTGATCAAAATTCAAAACATTTCTTTGTAAACATGTTTATATTGTTCTTCAGCACCACCCAAACACAAGTTTTAGGTGGTGAAATAGCGTGAAAAGTTAATCCTCTGAAATCTTAATATTTTCTGGTAGTGTTTTTGCTCCTGTCACATTTTAATTCACTGTGGGCTCATTTGTCACAGCATTATAAAGTACTCTATGGAAACAGCACAACAACTAGAAGTAGAGAGAACTCACAAATGCTTTCTGTGCAATTTGACAAAGTTATAATGCCATAAATCCTATGAAAGTAAAAGAAAAGTTGGTTTTGTTTGGTTATTTATTGTATATGAATCAAAATACCTGGATTCAATATGTAGAACATTTTCCAAGTGCCCACAGATGTTACAAATACTAGGAACAACTGGTGACTTTATACTGTAGATATTTTACTGCTTATTCTTTGTAAACACTCTCTACAGCTCATCAAAGTCTCGGAATTTTTGTCATATGACAGTTGCTCACAGTTGAGTCACTAATGGTTTCATGGTTGCACTCAGGAGTACAGAATGTTTTGTTTTTTCCAGAATCTAGTTAATGCAAATGCTTTGTTTGTGGCAATTTTTTTAATGAGTCATGTAGAATAAAGCAATGAAATATTACAACTTTAAACCTAGATTTGGTGAAATTTTCTGATGGACTGGCACGTCATAAATTAGTAGTAGTTCAAGTGGAGTTGGAAAGTTGAAAATCCTACAGTTCTTTCTTTTCACAGTTGCCTGCTGTGATAAATGGAGTGATTTCGGTCATTTCTTGGAGATATTTGCATTTCAAATTTGCCTACAGGTTTTGGGTTTCAGATGGTTAATAAAAAATGATATTTGTATGTTTGGTGACCTTTTAACATCGTCTGTTTGCATGATCGAAGACAGACCTTGGAAATGTTGGAGGAGAGGTTGCCATGCAGCATCTGGTAGCGCTCCAGCAAAGCATTGTGGGAAAGATGCTCTGAAACGCCACTGAGCGACAGCCGGGTGTAATACAAATCTCCCAGCAGCAGAGCCGACAGGTCTGTGGGAAACTTTCTGCAGCGATAATGAAGAAAACATTTAAAAGGAGGTCTAAAACTAATGCAGAAATCATTTGCACACTGAGATTGCTGCTTACTGTAGGATGGAGTTGATCTTTTCCACAGTGACCAGCGACAGCAGTTCAGCCGAGCTGTCCAGAGAAAGGAGGCAACTCAGAGCCTGTCGGGCTACGAACAGAGCAGCTGGAAGAAGAGAAACAAGCGTCAATCTCAAATACACAAAACTTCTATTAACAATTTAAAACCTTTATTCAACTCTCACACTGAAAACATGAACTGATTTAAAGGGACTGAACCGGAGGCACCGAGAGTCATTCAAATTCTCTCCTATTTACAGATCAGACACTAAAAACAGACAAGCTGAACACATACTTCAGTTTCAGCAGCTAAATTAAATCAGAGTTTTAGAAATTCTTGCATTTTTACACAAACTTTGGGACTAACTTCAGTCAAAGAGTTACAACTGGTGTAGACTGACGAGGCAAACTGTGGTTTATTCCTGCATAGAGGGATTTCTGAGGTTTTAGACAGCACCAGAATTATAACAATCAAAACAAAAAAAAAGTCCAAAAGGTTTTTAAAAATCCACTTTTAAAATCAGGCTTCCTCATTACATTTTAACAATCTTGTTTAAAAAAATATTTTTTTTTTTTAATTTTTCACTGTCTTTCCTAATGTTCTATTGTCTCATTTTACTGTTTGTTGCTTTCTAATTCTTTGTATATTTTAATGTATTAGTTTTTAAAGGTGCTATAGAATTAAAGTTCATTATTATTGAAAATAACTGAGAAATTCATGGATTTGTGTCAAAAAAAGGAACCAAGACTAAGTGCTTTTACTGTATGTGCACAGTCACCTCCCATTTTGGCCCATTTTGAGCCAAAAAAACCCACAAATTTGTGTGACTGCTTTGATAATTGATTGAATTCACATATTATTTTTTGCTATTGTCTATCCTCCAGACTGACCTTTGACAAATTAATCAATTACTTTATTGAGTCTTACTGAACGATCAATCCAACATGTTGCTACTTGTGTTTTCTAAAGATTTTCATACACGGTGGACATTAAAACATCGTAACAAGACAAGAAACATCAAACCTTTCCCCAGCTTCTCTGTCTCGATCTCACACAGGAGGTGGTTTAAGAAAGCAGTCACAGCAGGAACAATGCTGGCTGGAGGCAGAGGTCTGAAAACAGAAGGATAACAGGTCATAACTGTCACATTATTGAGAATAAATATAACTCTGTTTTTCGCAAGTGGCCTATTTGTAAACCCTTAACATTCCTTCACTACCATTTAGCATAATAAGCTTTATTCTCTTCTGTCTTCCTGACTGAAAGACATATTTTACTAGTAACTATTACTGGTAGGGCTGTAATGGTGCATATATTTTACTCGTTAATACCTGAGGTGTGGCAGCAGCACTAGAGCAGACCATGGCAGCGACAGGTCCGTGATGGACTCGTTCTGCTGCTCAGGAAGTTTGATCAGCAACAGAACCAGCTCTGGAACTGCAGGCTGTTCTGATGTGTTCGTCTCCTTACTGCTGAACACTCTGGAAAAGGGGAAAACACAATTACTTCATGGAAAAATGACAGCTTAACATGTAGCCTGCTGGACCCCCAACAGTTTCTGGGTGTTTTTTTCTTTGCTCCAGTCACATGTTGGCACATTTTTTTACTGCAATATAAAGTCTAGCACCTCTATGGAAACAGCACAACTGTGACTACAAGTAGAGAACTAAGAAATGTCCTTTGTGCAGTATCACACAATTATAATGCCAATAATCATGAAAAAACAGCAGAATTTCTCTGACAATTCTTTCATAAAAATTAAAAAAAAATTTTAAAAAATGGAATCAACATTTATGTCATGTTTCCAAAGTGCTCACAGGTGTAACCAATATTGGAAAAAACGTAGCTTTACATGCTAAATAAATAAAAATAGATATTTTACAACTTACGTTTAAACAATCACTCTAAACTAAGCGTTTTTAACAAGACTTTGCCCACCATCTCTAGAAGGATGTTTCACCATGCTGAATGTATTTTCCAATAACTTGCTGACAAATTTGCTCCTCTGTACACTGTTTTTGAGCCGTGCTGCATTTATTTTATTGCTCAAACATGTTTTATGGTACTGATATTTAGAAAAGTGGTGACTCTAAATATCATAGACGTTTTACTACTTAGATTTTAAATCATTCTTTATGCTTCTCTCCTGTCTGTTCCGTGTAAACACAGCCTGCAGTTCAATCAAAACGTTCCAAATTTTGGTTGTGTGACTGTTGGTCACAGCTGAGTCATTCAGGGATGCAGTAAAGTCCACATAATTTTTTTTCACTTTTTGTGGAATCTAGTTACTGCAAATGGTTTATTTTTAAAATTAAACATGTAGAATAAAGTCATTTTGGTGAAATATTTTAATATTAGGGGTAGATTTAGTTCAATTTGCTGACAAATGGGTTTTATTGGATGGTTTTACGAATGTATTTTTTATGAATGTTTTTATACTGATGGTCTTACATGTTATGTGTTTTTAAACTTATTTTTATTTATTTACGCCGTTGTCATTGTCTTATACAATGACAATAAAGACATTCTGATTCAGATTCTTTGTGATTTGGCAGTTTCTGGCTCTGATAAATGGTGTAATTTGGGGGATTTCTTGAAGATAACATGCTTTTCAAATTCGCCAGCAAGTTTTTGAGTTCAGAGGTTTAAACGTGTAAAAAAAAAAAAATTTTTATAGAGAATTTTACTGATTAGAGTATCCTGTAGTATCTCACCCTGTGGTGTGTCCAGTGAAGAGCAGTGGGTAGGTTTCAAAGGCCATGGAGCCGTCTGTGGGAGGCGGAGCTTTGGCAAGGATCAGACTGACCAGAACTTCCAGACTGCTGTGGCGACTCAGGGAGTCTCCACGGGAGAATAAACCGGCGGTGAAGCGCAGCAGGCTGGGCAGGAAGAGCTGGAGTAGAGTGGAGGTTAGTCAGGGAAACAAAGAACCACATGAAAACACCAGATAGATCTCTAGAGTGAACTCACCTGTTCAAACTGGTTCATGGTGAACATCTCCTTGGTGAACTCCAGTTTCAGATCTTGTTCGATTGTGCTGCTAAACACCTGGTGAAGAAGAGATAATAAATCTGTACACAAGCTTCAGGCAGCTGTTTCATTTCATTTCATCCGTTTGCTTAAACATACCTTCTGCACGATCTCCTGGATGAGAGCTCTGGGCAGGTTGATGTTCTCCCCGAGCAGCAGAGACGAGGCGATTTGAAGGAGAGGTCGGCAGCAGGGAGTCGACAAAGACGAGCTCTGAATCAACTTCAACACCGTCTGCAGGCACAAAAAACACAGTTTTAACTTCAGGCTTTCAAACGTGACAAAATCTAACAAATTAGGTGTCGATTTCTGACCTGGCAGACGGCTTCAGGTTTGGTGATCTTGGCTCCGTCTTTGTGCGACACCAGTGTGTGGAGGATGAACAGCAGCCTCTCCAGCTGCTCAGTGGCCAAATCTGCATCTTCACCTTTCGCCTCCATGACAGCTAAAACCTCCGTAACACTGACCTGTACACAGGGAAACACCGACATCAGATATTCAGTACTAACAATCTGGATATGGTTTTTGAATAAGGACTAGATAGTTAAAGCGTCTGGCCTTACTTGAAGAGACTCCCACAAAACCAGAAAGTGTTCTCGGTCAACGTGACCGGAGGCAGCCTGAGCCATGTGATCCAGAGCGTCCCGGACACTGTTCCACGGCAGGGACACTCCACGGCTGGTTGCAGGACCGAGCTTATGCAAAGCAACAGGAAAAGCCTGGAAAGATGGGTGCAGAGAAACAGGAAAGCTAAGCTCAGCTAGAACTATTAAAAACTAAATTCTTGTGCCAGATATTGCTCAAAAACAATTACAATAATAATAGCATAGCAGATTATTTAGCTAAAACAAAACTAACATACAAAAATATGAAGCAATACTTGCAATGATATTGAAGTAATAAAGTAATATTGCATGTGATTATGCAAAATTGAACAGGAAATTAAAATATTGCACGATACTGAAACTGATACTGCACATACGATTAGGAAACCAATATTGCAATGAAATCTCTATACATATTTATGTTATTTTCAGTGTTAAGAGTCTGATGTTTCCGCCAAAACTTGGAATTAAAGCTTTTATAAGACTGTGTACAAAAAGCAAAAATCAAGTTTAAATTTGGCTGCCATCTCACCCAAGTAGTTTACTTGTGCACAGGTACACAGCTCCTAGTGCTCCTGTACATTGGAAAGCGTGTCAAGGACAAACTGCAATGACTGCTGGATCTGGACCGTGACACTTGAATTTCATTTTAGGCAAAAATACACACCTCCAAGTGTTCAAAACGGGCCTTTCAAAAAGTGTTTAAATGTAGCAGGAGCACTTTGAGCAGTGTGCCGTTGAAAAGGGAAACTATGTCAAAGCCACTCTGCCGACAAGAAACTTACAGTTGCAGCACAGGAATGGAACATGTTTCGGACTCCTTTGCACATCTCGAACAGCAGCTGACCCGCTCCCTCCACCTTGTCAGGATGTTCCTCCAAGTCTGAGAAGACATGAGTCAGGAGGGCATCAAGATCTGGAACCTGTGGGACCAAACGAGACGTATCAGAATAAACAAATGAACACACCATAGAAACTAAAATAAATTTTGTACAAGAAACTACAGAGAAAATACCTACAACATAATATTCATTCAAGCAAGTTAAATTCATCACAACGCTTCCAAAACAATGAGGATATGAATTCATATCCAACCACAGGTAAGTACGCACCTTTCTCATCAAAAAAGAGAAGCTCTCTGCTGCAAACTTGCGGATGTGTTCCTTCTTGTGTGCCAACAGTGTGCTGTACAAACTGTGGAGTGGTAAAAGATACAATTTTCAACCAACATCTCACTTGCATTTTTACAGTGTGAGAAAAGAATTCTTTCTACTATGTGAACAAGAAAAGACACAGTAATAAAAACAAGCCATTTTCATACATATAGACCTCTTTGGCATTCCACACTTGCGTTTGTCACTTTACATTTGTCCATTTGTTGAACTGAATTTAAAGCTCTTATTTGAAAATATTCTTGTTTTGCTTAAACTCTGAAGCCCCAAACCCACCAGTGGTTTTAAGAATCAATTCATCATTTTAAAAATTGCCAAAAATACACTATTTATCATAGAAAGAAACCGTAAAAACAGAAAGAATCATTGGATTTTTAACTTTCTAACAGTTGCTGCACTACTCATGATTTTTTTTAATTTCTAAGCTCAAAATCATGTTATTTCATTTAACCTACATCCCATTTAAAATTTGCCAAATATATAACTGTTTTCGCTAACGAGACTTTGTAAAAAACAAAAAAAAAAAACTGTGCTCCTCAGTGCAACCAGGAAGTCATGAACAACTGAGCTGTGACCAACAGTCACATCTCTAAAATTCTGGCGATTTTTCAGCTGAACTGCAGGCTGTTTTCACACAGAACAGACAGGAGACAAGTCTGGAGACAAAATTAAGACGTGAGCAGGAAAATATCTGTAGTAAGTAATTTTTCTTCCCAATATTGCTAACATGTCTACATGTTAATTCCAGATTTTTTAATTTTATGTAAAAGACATAAATAAAGAAAATTCAACTCTGGCTGTTTCTGTTTTATGAAATATGGTATTAATACTTTGTTAAGCTAAATAAAGGGTATTTTCTGAATTCTCTCTACTTCTACTCATAGTTGCACTGTTTACAAAGAGGTGCAGGATGAGAATAAGCTTACAGTGAACTTAAAAAGCAAACAAATGTCCAGAAACTGTTTGGGATTTCGACGGTTCAATTAAAATTAAATATAAATATTTTAATTGTAACTCAAATGACATGTCTGTCGATGGAAAAAGAATGTCTCATCTGACTCCATCTTGTCTCACCTGTAGATGTTGGTCATGTCCTTCACCATGAGCCTCCACAGGTATTTGTAGAGGTAAGACAGGCAGGTAAACGACCACTCCAGCACCTCCGTGTCCTTCGTCTCCAGCAGGGATGTGATCAGAAGGAAGAAATCGGGGAAGTGAGGATAGAAGTCAGTCTGCAGGTCTCTGGCCAGCTGCACCACCAGGCTGGAGGAGGAAAGAGAAGAGTGGAAGGAAAGGAATTAAGACTAATTAAACCTGTATTGATCATTTTAAAGTAAGAAAGGTCTTCTTGTTAATATGAAAAACACTCACTCCAGCAGCGGTTGGTAGGCCAGACTCTCCTTGACTGCCAGGTGTGTTTTCAGACTTTCCACTACAGACTTCTGGTGGAACACCAGCATGTTGAAAGACTGGCTTTTGTTGGACACCTCTTTCAAAAAAGTAGCTACAAAGAAAAGACATCAGATTTAGACGAGCTACAAAGACAAACCAAGTTCAGTAGCGAACAAGTTAAAAGTTGCTCTTATAAAAATGCTTTTTGTAAGGTGAAAGGACATTACACTTTACACAAGGGCTGAATGACTTGTGAAAAATATCTACATGTGAGTTTAGAGACTGATATTTGATTTTATTTGCAATATAGCTGTTTAAAGTCCAAGTTTCAGTTCAATATTCACTGTGTAGTAGAATTAAAGGTGCCATATTGTGTTAATTTTCAGCAAATTAATGAAAGTTTTACATGTCTACAGAATGCGTCTTTCAGTTTTTCAGCTTAAAATATAACAAAGATGGTCAATTTCACCATGACTCTATGACCTTTGGTTTTTATTCCAGTTCTTAATGGGTTGTTTCACTGTCTGTAGCTTTGAATGTAGCTGAGCAGCTGCTGTTCACCCTCCCTTCAGGAAGAAAACTCCCTCTGTGTCTTTGATTGACAGCATGAAGTTAAATAGTTGAGTGAGTGTCTGAGACCAGAACTTTGTCATGCTTCTAACTTTCTCTTTGATTGCTTATTTGACATGGAAATATCTGCAAATTCACAGCACAGATGCTGTTTTTAAATAATGTGTTTGGTGAGTTTGTCAAAGTGAGCAGTTTGGCTGGTGCTCATTTGAATACAGCTAAGTATGTAATCTTATTGTGCTACGTTTCAGTCGCTATTACATACCAACATGGACTAACATGGCGGCTCAGATGTAAACTTTCTTTTTAATATGAAAACAGGTCAGTGATAAGTATTGCGAGGCATTGTTCCTCCACTCCTCCCACTGAATTTGCATAAAGCAGAAGTCAAGTCTATTTTAAGCAAATGAGCTGCAGGCAGTTCCAGGGAGACGCGTCACAGTGCAACCAGCATTCAACACGGTGCGTTTCACATAAATAATGGATGGGACGTGAAAAATTGACAGATCTTGTGGACATGTACCATGAGGACTTTGCTGTCGTTCGTGGTGACACTGCCATCAACAATGAAGGTAATCCACTCAAACTTTAGTTTCTATTAAGCTGGGAATGTGTAGTGTAATATATTTTGAGTATGATATGCTAGAAGCAAAAGATGATATAATTACGGCAAATGCTGTTTAACTGAAGAATAGAGTCAGACGTGTGTATGAACTATATAATGATGAAGGTTCTAGCAATCACTGATGTTTTGATGGTATTGTGTAATATACAGGAACACCTGTGCTTTATGGGTTAGAGATCTCCAAATCTAAATAGGACAGTGGGGTAGGACAAAAGAGGTAAGATCCTGTGGGACTTTAAGCTCCAAAATTATGTAGTGTAATATTTGTTGGGTACGATGTGCTAAAAGTAAAAGATGATATAATTCTGGCAAATGCTATTAGACTGAGGACCAGAGTTAAAACATATGTATAAAAGACATAATGATGAATATTCTAGTAATGACTGATGTTTTGATGGTATGGTGTGTGTCTGTGGAGGACACACACGCGCACAGCTGGAAGATCATAAAGTAAAACATGTATTGTTGGTGTGAAGACAAATCACATGCTTTTCTGAAAATGATGTGTGGTGTACTCAAAGCATAATAGTGTAAGCTTAAAGCAACATAACTTTTAAAAGAGGTGTATGAGAAACTTAACAGTACATAATGCTATATTATGCATGAAATCTGTCACAAAATAATGAGGGTATGATGGGAAGTAAAAGTCTGAACATATCTGGGCATATTCTCTGTGAAACATGACCTAATGATAACTTAATGCACATGTATTCTGTAGGGAGTGATCTAAGAATGAAATATGATAGCTTGACGTCATGATCTGACCAATAGATTTAGAAAAGTATAATGGTGTCAAAACTGCCGCTCCTATCGTACGCCCTGTAGGCGTGGAAAAATGACCAACTCTCAGCATAAAAGGCGATGCACAGCTCAGTATCTCTGCTTTTTCATGGGGTGTTAATCACTGCTAAGAACTACTCCTGGATTTTTGTTGACAATAAATCCTGCTGCCTCCAAATGCTGACTTCTCTTGGTGATTGGTTGAAGATCTTTAATGTTTGAACGCGATCAAGTCTAAGACTCTGACCCTTGATTTGTGACTTAGTTCACACTTCATCAAATGCACAAAGACTCTTGTGTTCACTCTGGTCGTCAACAGCAGAATATTTTGTGTTTTTTTTCTCATAGGACGATGGCATGAAATTGTTAATACACAGACAGACAAGCTGAAATAACCGCCTTTGGATAATAAACTGATGAATGTTGAGTTCTGCTCTTTACGTACTGAAATGCTCGGTCAAGTTGAGGTCCCTCCATTTTGCCAGTCCTTCAGAGAAATATGTTTCTACCTCCTGCAAAGGGAGAAAAAAACACTCATGACAAGCCAGAGGCAAACAGGGTTAAATAGACATAGCATCAATATTCTGGTTACTGACCTCAGCATAAGCTCCAGTTCTGTCAATACGATGGATGACATCGATGTTAACATTGGCAAGCCGTTCAGCAAAAGTGAGAAACTGAAAAAAAGAAGTTAAATGAATTTAAATGCTGCTACAGGCTGGACACAAACTGTAATGTGCTCATTTCAGATAATTTATTTTCTGTTTTTGTGGACTATCGGTGTAATAAAGCTGGTTAAAGCGATGCTAAACTAATAAAGTGGATTTTTATTTTCTTATTTACTACGTTAGCATCATGCTGTTGTGTTTCCTACCCTGAATGTGTTCTCCGATCTGTGATACGAAGACTTGGATTTGATCTTCATCTTGGCCTCGTTGCTCGAAGTGAACCAAATATCGATATGCGGTTTAAACAATTCATGAAAACTCCGATTTGTTTGGTTTTTCGTTTAGCTAATGCTACAACTGTTTATACACACGCCGACGCCAGGACGCCGCCATGCTTTCCAAAGCATGACGGGAAAAGTCGTCCTCGTGTTGGACGAAAAGCGGAGTTGGACGTTTCGGGCTCCGTCACTTCCGGATTCATTTCAAGCTCCGTTACTTCCGGAATCGTTTCGCCGGGGGGGGGGGGTCCTCGGCGTAGATTTTAGGATGTTTTAGTTCCATACAGTCAGTTTTCCGAATAAGTTACACCTACTTTCAGGTTAATTAAGTTTAATATAGTTTACAGAACAAATACAATTTGTTTCAGTTATTATAAACTGTAATGTACCAGTGAGGCCAAGATGAAGATCAAATAGCTATGAGATAAATAGCTATAAGACATCAATATCTCATAATTATGAGATATTGAGATATCTTGTCTCACCTGTAGATGTTGGTCATGTCCTTCACCATGAGCCTCCACAGGTATTTGTAGAGGTAAGACAGGCAGGTAAACGACCACTCCAGCACCTCCATGTCCTTCGTCTCCAGCAGGGATGTGATCAGAAGGAAGAAATCGGGGAAGTGAGGATAGAAGTCAGTCTGCAGGTCTCTGGCCAGCTGCACCACCAGGCTGGAGGAGGAAAGAGAAGAGTGGAAGGAAAGGAATTAAGACTGATTAAACCTGTATTGATCATTTTAAAGTAAGAAAGGTCTTCTTGTTCATATGAAAAAAGTGCCGGAAATGGGCTTCCATAATTTACATTTACATTTCCTTAGTAATAAAAATAATCTTGAACAGTGAAATATTGAAAATACTAATATATTTTTTAGTACTGTGAACATTTAATGTTTAAACGAACAATAAACTTTTTTTTTTCTTTACTCAACTAATCTAGGAAGGAGAGGTTACCAGCACATCACTTCCATCCGGCACATGATCCTTGCATCACTCATCTGGATCATAAAGACACCTACGCCAGAATCCTGTACATTGATTTCAGCTCAGCGTTTAATACCATCATCCTCCAGAGACTAATGGAGAAACTCCTCCTACTTGGCCGGGATACCGCCACATGTCTCTGGGTCCTGGACTTTCTGACAGAGATACCCCAGTCCAATGTTCCCTGTAATTTTTCCTGAGTCTGAGCAAACACACAAACTCCCTGAGCGTCCCTTGGACCACTGTGAGCAACATCAGACGTGTGCACTGTGGTCACACCAGCATCACATCCATTCAAGTTACATGGTTCATTAAAAGAATCAAATTACAGCATTTACATTTCTGTTAAAACACTTTGTCAACAGGAGCCAGTTGAAGGCTGCAGTGATTTTAGTGACACTACAATGTATAAGAGTGAAGTTATTGAATATTTGTCTCTCTTTACTGTTGCAGTGGTTTTGCAAATTGCAGACGGACCCTGTTCACTCCATAGACACCAATGTTATTCCTGTAGCTTGAAAGACAGCTACTTTTGATAAAACTGGGCTTGTAGCACATTGTCTGCTTTGCAACAATGGGAAAGAGGCACCGTTTATGTTTTGACAACCTATATCTAATGAGTTATTGATGCTGGAAGTCTGAATCTGTGAATATCTTTCCAACTTTACTGAACTTGGGGCCACTACCACCTAAGGAGTGATATATTTAATTTTGAAAAAAGCATTTAGCCATACTTAAAGCTTTAAGTGCTTTATTAACACGGAACTAAAAATTTTGTATTGTTTTATTATCACAGGTTCTGTCTGAAAAGAGGTGGCATCATTTTAAACAGTGAAATCAAACTAATAAAATGTAATGACCAACCAGTGAGCAATACTGGATTCTGCAAAAACATAAACAACTTTTTTAAAAATCTAAATCTTATCTTGACACAGTTAATGTATTAACTTATTTTTGTGTGTATGCATGTATTTATTGATTTATTTAGTACTGTTAACATAGAGTTCTGAGTGAAATTTTCTTCAGATAGACAAAGGCCATTTATTGATTACATATAGGCTGTTAAATGTTTATTAAAAACTAAAAAGCATTTTAAAAAAAAAAACAACTTAGGCATTTATTGAGTCACTAAAATACTGTACAGTACAGACCACATCAGCATGATTATAAGCATCCTCTGGTAAATTAACAACCAGATACTGATGTCTCTCACCATATGGACTTCAGGAGATGATTAGATGATGATAAACTGTGACCTACTGGTTGGGTTCTCTCTGTTCTCATGTTTCTTACATGTTTGTCCCCTGACAGCCGGGTCCTAATGTTTTTTGAGCAACACACCATACTATGACGTTTTTACAATGATGGTTCTACTATGAAACCAGTTTGACATGTTCAGGTGTTCTTTGTGTGAAAACTCAGAGATTTCAGGTATCAGAAGGTGGTTTTCAACTTTCTTTATTAACTTTCTGCTTCAAATTTAAATTAAATTTACTTGACTAACCCAGCCCTCTGGACTTCCAGTAAGCTGTGTTCCTATTGGCTGTCCGGGTGGCTGTGTTCCTATTGGCTGTCCAGGTGGCTGATTGGTGTTATCAGGAACACCTGAGCAGCTCAGTGTCTTCCTGCTTTATGTTGCTGCAGACAAACATTTCCTCTGCTTCTCTGCACCACAGAACCGGGTTTGGCTCCATTACTTTAGTTTGTTCTTTAGACGTTGGCTTGCAGCTTCCAGCAGTAAAGTCATCTTTAATGTGTTTCTTGGTGTGTTTTAGGGCTTTGTACTGGATAGTTGTCTTGGTAATTGTGGGTCTTTAGCCACAGTTAGCACATGGTGCTAATGTGTGCAGTGATTAGTGGATTTGGTGCAGCTGAGTTGTGTCTTTATCTTGGCTGTAGTGAGTCTTCAGAGGTTTTTGGTCAGACATATTCTGTATTCTTGTTTGTGAACCAATGTTGGTTGTCCAGAAGGTAAGAGTTCCTGTCCTGATTCTCTGTTCTCAGAGGTTCTCTGGTAGGCTGCAGGAGACTTTAGCGTTTTGGTTGTGCTAGTCTGGTTTTTGTTCGGTTTCATTTGGACGACTATCTTGAGGCCCCTCCATGTGGTTTAGTGAGGTTTTCTGCAACAGTTCTACAAAGCAACCTGCAGCAGAAGAGACTTTGAAAGTTTTTAGGAAGTTCTGGAGACCAGACTTTAGAGCAGCAGAAACATTTGTCAGTAGTTTGAGTAGGAGAAGGTGAGCTTCAGAGTAGAAATGAGATGGAAACCTTCTTGACCCGTGTGGTGAGGTCCTGTACCAAGAGTTTGAGCAGGTTGTGAAGAGTCTGTAGTTCTTTGGTCTAAAAGCACAAGAATTGACTCATTAAAGGAGAAAACAGGAGATATTGTTGGTTCTTCTGTCGCTCTGCAGTTTCCTTAGACTGAATATCAAGTTTATATTTTAAATGATTTACCATATGAGCCCAAAAAGACTTCAATAAACTCCCTCCATCCCCTGGACACAACATATTTTATTACCATGTTAAATGTTGTTGTTTTTTTTTAATGTTTTTGAGTTTTAATCATAGTTTTAGCATAGTTTTTTCTCTTTGCTTGTTTAGTTTTGTCATCTGTGTAAAAGGTGCTAAACAAATAAAGTTGAATTGATAAACTGAATAACTGACTAACTCATGATTGTGACAACAGAAGTATTTTCATTGTGATTTAAGGGTTTATTTCATTTTTAAGGTTGGGGTTAAAAATCTTGACAGAAAAAGAAGATTAAAGAAATAAACTACATAAAAAGCAATTAAATCAAAGGAAAAAAGTTAATATAATAAAACTTTGAAAAAGTTTTATTAATAAAAAGATTTAATAAGTTTAAGATGTCATTTTCTAATTAAACATTTAATGTTTTAATTAAATGTTTTGTCTTTTTAAAGGTTTAATAATCTAATTAAATGTTTTGCATTTTTAAATGTTTAATATTCTTCTTGTTTAATTGTATTTTTTTAAATATTTAATTATGGAAAATATTTTATCTGTAATTTCTAATGTTTGTATTTTTAAAATTTTGATAATTTCATAATGACATGTATTGTATGTTGTTGATTTATCTCATTCAATATTTTATCTGTTTAATAGAGTTAAACAATAAATACAATTAAATTATATGTACATATACCACCTTTTAATGTTTAGTTTTCTTTTTAAATGCTTCATTGTATTTTCTGTTTAATTCCTATTTGAAGTTTTATTGTCTTTAAGATGTAATTTTCTAATTAAACATTTAATTTTTTAATTAAATGTTTTGTCTTTTTAAAGGTTTAATAATCTAATTAAATGTTTTGTATTTTTAAAGGTTTAATAATCTAATTCAATGTTTTGTATTTTTAAAGGTTTAATAATCTAATTCAATGTTTTATATTTTTAAAGGTTTAATAATCTAATTAAATGTTTTGTATTTTTAAAGGTTTAATAATCTAATTCAATGTTTTGTATTTTTAAAGGTTTAATAATCTAATTCAATGTTTTGTATTTTTAAATGTTTAATAATCTAATTCAATGTTTTGTCTTTTTAAAGGTTTAATAATCTAATTAAATGTTTTGTATTTTTAAAGGTTTAATAATCTAATTCAATGTTTTGTCTTTTTAAAGGTTTAATAATCTAATTCAATGTTTTGTATTTTTAAATGTTTAATAATCTAATTCAATGTTTTATATTTTTAAAGGTTTAATAATCTAATTAAATGTTTTGTATATTTAAAGGTTTAATAATCTAATTCAATGTTTTGTCTTTTTAAAGGTTTAATAATCTAATTAAATGTTTTGTATTTTTAAAGGTTTAATAATCTAATTCAATGTTTTGTCTTTTTAAAGGTTTAATAATCTAATTAAATGTTTTGTATTTTTAAAGGTTTAATAATCTAATTCAATGTTTTGTATTTTTAAAGGTTTAATAATCTAATTAAATGTTTTGTATTTTTAAATGTTTAATAATCTAATTCAATGTTTTGTCTTTTTAAAGGTTTAATAATCTAATTAAATGTTTTGTATTTTTAAAGGTTTAATAATCTAATTCAATGTTTTGTATTTTTAAAGGTTTAATAATCTAATTAAATGTTTTGTATTTTTAAAGGTTTAATAATCTAATTCAATGTTTTATATTTTTAAAGGTTTAATAATCTAATTAAATGTTTTGTATTTTTAAAGGTTTAATAATCTAATTCAATGTTTTGTATTTTTAAAGGTTTAATAATCTAATTAAATGTTTTGTATTTTTAAAGGTTTAATAATCTAATTCAATGTTTTGTATTTTTAAAGGTTTAATAATCTAATTCAATGTTTTATCTTTTTAAAGGTTTAATAATCTAATTAAATGTTTTGTATTTTTAAAGGTTTAATAATCTAATTCAATGTTTTGTATTTTTAAAGGTTTAATAATCTAATTCAATGTTTTGTATTTTTAAAGGTTTAATAATCTAATTCAATGTTTTGTCTTTTTAAAGGTTTAATAATCTAATTCAATGTTTTGTATTTTTAAAGGTTTAATAATCTAATTCAATGTTTTGTCTTTTTAAAGGTTTAATAATCTAATTCAATGTTTTGTATTTTTAAAGGTTTAATAATCTAATTCAATGTTTTATATTTTTAAAGGTTTAATAATCTAATTAAATGTTTTGTATTTTTAAAGGTTTAATAATCTAATTCAATGTTTTATCTTTTTAAAGGTTTAATAATCTAATTCAATGTTTTGTATTTTTAAAGGTTTAATAATCTAATTCAATGTTTTATATTTTTAAAGGTTTAATAATCTAATTCAATGTTTTATCTTTTTAAAGGTTTAATAATCTAATTAAATGTTTGGTATTTTTAAAGGTTTAATAATCTAATTCAATGTTTTATATTTTTAAAGGTTTAATAATCTAATTAAATGTTTTGTATTTTTAAAGGTTTAATAATCTAATTCAATGTTTTATCTTTTTAAAGGTTTAATAATCTAATTCAATGTTTTGTATTTTTAAAGGTTTAATAATCTAATTCAATGTTTTATATTTTTAAAGGTTTAATAATCTAATTCAATGTTTTGTCTTTTTAAAGGTTTAATAATCTAATTCAATGTTTTGTATTTTTAAAGGTTTAATAATCTAATTCAATGTTTTATATTTTTAAAGGTTTAATAATCTAATTAAATGTTTTGTATTTTTAAAGGTTTAATAATCTAATTCAATGTTTTGTCTTTTTAAAGGTTTAATAATCTAATTAAATGTTTGGTATTTTTAAAGGTTTAATAATCTAATTCAATGTTTTATATTTTTAAAGGTTTAATAATCTAATTCAATGTTTTGTATTTTTAAAGGTTTAATAATCTAATTCAATGTTTTATCTTTTTAAAGGTTTAATAATCTAATTCAATGTTTTGTATTTTTAAAGGTTTAATAATCTAATTCAATGTTTTATATTTTTAAAGGTTTAATAATCTAATTCAATGTTTTATCTTTTTAAAGGTTTAATAATCTAATTAAATGTTTGGTATTTTTAAAGGTTTAATAATCTAATTCAATGTTTTATCTTTTTAAAGGTTTAATAATCTAATTAAATGTTTGGTATTTTTAAAGGTTTAATAATCTAATTCAATGTTTTATCTTTTTAAAGGTTTAATAATCTAATTCAATGTTTTGTATTTTTAAAGGTTTAATAATCTAATTCAATGTTTTATCTTTTTAAAGGTTTAATAATCTAATTCAATATTTTGTATTTTTAAAGGTTTAATAATCTAATTCAATGTTTTATATTTTTAAAGGTTTAATAATCTAATTCAATGTTTTGTATTTTTAAAGGTTTAATAATCTAATTAAATGTTTTGTATTTTTTTAAATGTTTAATATCCTTCTTGTTTAATTGTATTTTTTAAATGTTTATTTCTCGAAAATATTTTATCTGTAATTTCTAATATTTGTATTTTAAAAATTTTGTTTAATTTCATAATGACATGTATTGTATGATGTTGAATTATCTCATTCAATATTTTGTCTGTTTAATAGAAATTAATGTAATTTAATGTTTCACTCTATTAAACAGACAAAATATTGAATGAGATAATTCAACATCATACAATACATGTCATTATGAAATTAAACAAAATTTTTAAAATACAAATATTAGAAATTACAGCTAAAATATTTTCGAGAAATAAACATTTAAAAAATACAATTAAACAAGAAGGATATTAAACATTTAAAAAAATACAAAACATTTAATTAGATTATTAAACCTTTAAAAAGACAAAATGGGGGCCCCTGTATAGCTCAACGGGTTAAGTGGGTGACCCATGTACAGAAGCTGATCCCTGATGCAGCGGCTTGGGTTCGACTCCAGCTCACGGTCCTTTGCTCCTTTGCAGCCGTTTTTTTTGTTTTAGTTTTTTTTTTGTTTTTTTTTAGCAACATATAAGAATTCAAACAGTTTTAAAAGTTACTATACTTTTACTTGTGCAATGAAATTATTATTCTATGGCATTTTTTAGATGACATATACTCTGATGTTTTCTTGAATTACATACTATTTTGACAATATACTGCACTATGACATTTTTTGAACCACATATCATACATGACAGTTTTAGGCAACATCCTATCATTTTGCGCTTTTTGAACCACACAATAATCTATGTTTTGTTTTTTTTTTCTTGCCAACATGCTATACTATGAACTACAGGCCATACTATGTTATTCTTGAGTAAAGCATACTATACTTGGACGTTTTCTGAACTACATCCTATACCAGACCTGGGCATCGTACGGCCCGCGGGCCACATCCGGCCCACCGGATGACCGTGACTGGCCCATATGAGGTCATTGGGAAATATTAAAAGTCAATGCAAATATATATCATCACAATACATGCAAGCAGTACGCCTGCACTGCTTTTATTTTGAAAGATCTGCTAAATTACCGTTTTTTCGCGCGTGACCTTAGGCCGTAAGGTCACGCGCGACCCTACGTTTTTTAGCGCGTGCTTTCAGTACTTAGCATAAAGTTTATGCACTGATTGGTTTGTTGGTCAGCTTCAGCCGGGGAAGCTACCGGCAAAAAAGAAAGATTGATTCCGAATGCAGAGTTTTTAACAAGACATGGACTTCCAAGTATTTCTTCACTGAAGTCAGAGGTAAAGCTGTGGGCTAGTTTGTGGCGAACAGATGGCGGTGCTCAAGGATTATAATCTTAATCGACATTACGAGACCAAACATGGGCGGAGAAGTACAAACATTTGACTGATGCAGAGCGGGGAGGATGTCTGAAGGTTTGCTAGCTAAACTGCTAAAGCAGCAATGACTTTTTACCAAAGCTCACACATAAAGGCATGTCAGTAAGCCATTCTTTGATGGCGAGTTTGTCAAAGAAAGTCTGGTGGACTCTGCAGCGTTTATATGTCCGGAGGAAAAAAAAAAGGAGCGTTCGTTAATGTGGCCCTTTCCAGACGAACCGTAATGAGGCGGGTGGAGAGCAGCGCAGAAAATCTGGAGCTTCAGCTGCACAACAAAGTGAACGATTTTGACGTTTTCTCCTCGGCTCTGGACGAGAGCTGTGGTGTTCGTGACACAGTCCAGTTACTCATCTTTGTATGTGGACTAACAAAAACCTTTGAGATGACGGAGGAGCTGGCAGCTGTGCAGCCAATGAAGGGAACCACGACGGTGAGTGATTTGTTCACTGAGGTAAATACATGCATGAACAAGCTGGGACTAAAATGGGAGAATTTGGTTGGTGTTACAACTGATTGCTGTCCAAATTTGACAGGGAAAAATGTTGGACTTTTGAAACGGATGCAAGATAAAGTGACTGTAATAAACCCAGAACAGAAACTGATATTTTTGCATTGTATTATACATCAGGAGGTGCTGTGTAAGTCAGTGCTAAAAATCAACCACGTGACTGATGTAACTAAAGTAGTTAACTTCATCAGGGCAAGAGCATTGAATTACAGACAGTTTGTTGTCTTTTTGGAGGAGATGAGAGTGAACATGGTGACCTTGGTTACCAGACAGCTGTCAGATGGCTCAGCCTGGGCAAGGTGCTTAAACGAGTTTGGGATCTGAGAGCAGAGATTCAAGAGTTTTGTGAGAAGAAAGGCAGGGACATCGCTGAGCTCTCAGATGCAGACTGGATATCAGACCTTGCTTTTGCTGTTGATGTGACTGCATTAATGAATGAACTAAATACCAAGCTGCAAGGCAAGGGCCTCTTTGCACATGAAATGTACAGCCTGGTGACTGCTTTTATGAGAAAGCTGAAGTTTCTCTCAAGCCAGTTGGAGGGCAACATTCTCATCCACATGCCCACACTGAAGGAAGTCACACCATCAAAAATATCTACAACTCAATAGGCAGCAATCATAGTTTAAATGAAAAAACTAAATCTTTCATTAAATAGTTGTGCTCTGTGTTCCACATTTTCATTGTACCATTGTAATGTTTCATTTACTGTTTTTATTGAGGTGTATATTGAGCAGAGCTGTAAGCGTATTGGTCCGGCCCTTAACAACCGTCAAAGTTTCTCATGTGGCCCTGTGTGAAAATTAATTGCCCACCCCTGGAAAAAGGCATACATATTTCTACCATATGGGTGGACTGGATGTTGTTAGGTGGCAAAGTTGAAACTTCCCTATGAGGTTTTTGTTGTCCAGAAAGGACAGGGACCGGATGAGATCCAATCTGATGAGATTCCTGGAAGTAGGAGGAAAAGAGGATTGGCACAGTTTCATAATTAGGAGTCCTACCATTGGAGGATAAGTTTCGGAGAGAAGTGGAGTATAGAACTATTTCCGTGGTGTGGTGTAACATTCTTGGCTGATCATATTGATAGTATTACCTACACCCTACCGGGTTTTGTGAATGAGACCATAAGAGGTTTTGAATATCTTTCAAATAGATTGACATCGTTAAAATATGACATGGCTCTTGATTACATTTTGGCCAAACAAGGTGGCCTATGTGTGGCTTTGAACCTAACTGGGCATGCTTGTTATACATTGATTACTGATGCCTCTGACAATGTAACTGGTGTTATAGATGCATTGCAACTTATTAGGGATGCGTTTGGCCCATTGAAAGGAGCTGGATGGTCTGCTAATGCTTGGCCCAATTAGGACCAGTGGGAGCTATATTGGTTCAGATTCTGGTAGCTGTTCTTCTATCACTGCGAGTGATGTTTTGGTTTTGTACACTGTTGTTGACCTTTACGAAGGCTATGATACTAAGATGGGTTGGCGTTGTGATGCCCGGAGATAACGTCCACATGCCATTGCTAAGTAGGAATGACCTTAGCGAAGATGAGGAGGAAGTAGTGATGGAAAGTGAAGTAGTTGAGAAATATCCATTGTGAATGTTTGATTTCATTACATTCCTAGCATTTATTTTTGATGTTACTTAGAGCGGAGATATTTGACCTCCAAATGAGACTTAGTGTGATTAAAAGGGGGAAATTGAAATGTGTAGTGGAAATTCATATTATGGACTGTATTTTGAATTTTTCAATGTGTTACAATATACTATACTGTATTTGATGCTTGATGTATTTGATGTTTTGTCCAAGATAGTGGTGGGTGATTTTTTCTTTCCTGGACAATACTTAGGAGGCTGATTCAAAGATGGTTGTCTAATTGGACTGAAAAACTCAAACATGGTCAATGATAATGAACGATGACAAAGGACAGAGGACCCTATATAATAAAGAAACATGTTGATTGAAGACACTATCAAGAGCACACTACAACTGGAGCTGCTGCTGAGGAGCGACAGTTTGGTATATTTGTACGTTTTCTTATATGTTTTTGCAGTATTGAATTTTGTTGGATTATATTGTACTCTGTGACACTGATGAATACGCTGTACTTGGTATGATGTTCTTGCTATGAAGTAAGTACATTGGGATCTCAGGTGTGTTCTGTTTTTATCGTTGCCTAGGAAAAGTGGTGTTAGGTAGGTGAAGGTCCACTGAAAGGTGCGATGGGTCGACCAGCCTGACTTTGGACATTTTTTAATTTTATTTCTGTGATTCTGTGAGGGAGTTTTCCTGTCTGGATTGTTTGATGGATATTATGGGAAGATAGCTGCCTAACAGGTTTTTTGCTCTCATACTCCACAAATTTGCTGTATTGCTAAGGTAGACAGGAGGGCAGGTCATAATTATTCTGTGTGTGACTCTCATATGACCAATTGTAATCACGGCTGTGTATTCTTATTTTTTGAGACTGTGTTGTCTCATATATGTAGTATCTGAATTGAGACGTGTGTTAATCATAAATAGATTGGAATGTGTTTTATATGTTGTGGAATGTTTAGATACTTAAATGTTGTTGATTTAGAAGGGGATCCTATGCCTCGGCCTTGACCATTAGGTTTTTTGTTTGGTCAGTGGGGCTCTGTTACTAACAGAGATCATAGGTTGAGGTTTCACAAACAACCATAAACCTATAAAAGTGAGCTTGGAATGAAGGTTCATACTGGCTGAATCCTTCCTCTGTCTGATCGATACTGGTCTTCTTCATAATAAATTTATTATTAAGCAAGTCAGTATCAGCAGACGTTTCTTTTTCACCTGCACATCATGGATGTTTGAGAAGCTACAGACGTCATGTCCGTTTGGCCAAGTGGCCTGTATTTAGGGGGACCAGGTAACACCGAGTAACACCAACTAAACTTGAATGACACTTGACTTCACCAATGTGTTGATATGTAGATAAAAATATGTTAACACCTATTATTTTTAATAATACAAGCAAAAAAACATGTTGAATGTCTGCATATCAGACTTTGTGTTTAAAAATACAGATTGCTGCATGCACCAGTGAAAGTGGAAACCACACAGGGCACCACAGATCTTTAGAAAAATTTAATTGTATTAAAACATTTTCATGGACTGGCAGCCCTGCAACCACGTTCACCACAAAATGACTCACAAATCCAGGGGAAAAATTGTTTTTCACAACCTTTTCCCACTTAAAATCATAATTTACTCAACCACTTTCCACTTGCTTTGCTCTTCTTTAAGTTTCTTCCTTATCAGAAACTAGTTTACACATTACACCTGCAGTTAAATATTTATTCTTTAACATGATTCATACAGTTTGTAGGAATATTTGTGCGTCAGTGACCTCATTTGCTTTGAATCTATGACACAGTTTTCGCTTTGATGGATCCTTTGTTTCTGCTATTTAGTTCCATTCCATCTATTGAATGCAGGTTTTCTAAGTGCAGAAATAATCATAAAAAGCACAATTACTGCAAACATGCCCCTCTGTGCACGTGATTCTGCGGTTATAAGGTGCTGCTGTGGCAGATATTTGTCAGCTTCATTCTCTCTCTTGCAGGTATAAAAGGTTTCAGTTTGCAGCTCTGTGCTGAGTGAGGAGGTGATGTGCCAGGAAGTCCATGTAGTCACAGAGGACTGTCTGTCCCTGAGTGCAAAACACATGAGAGTTACTCCCTGAGCAGTTTCTTTTTTTTTCAGTTCGGTCCAACTGCTACTAAAATGTCAGAGGACTCTCGGGTATCTGGATCCTTCGTGGCTGCAGACTATGTGGTGTTTGCCCTCATGCTGGTGGTTTCGGCTGCTGTCGGGGTCTACTACGCCTGGACGGACAGGAAACAGAGAAGCTCCGGGGATTTCCTAATGGGGGGCCGACGACTGACTGCCTTGCCCGTCTCCTTGTCCCTGACCGCCAGCTTCATGTCAGCCATCACAGTGCTGTCCCATCCAGCCGAGGTAAGTTACAGAACACCTATAAGGCTCACTGAACACCAGAAATGAGGCCAGTTTTTCCACTTTACCTGCTTTAGAATCTTCAAAATATTTCAAAATCCTAAAAAACACGACTATATTTATTGATATTTTCCCCCTTTAGGTGTACCGCTATGGAGCCAGTGTTGCATTTTATTGTCTCTCCTATTTAGTGACGATGTTGGTCACATCTGAGGTTTTTCTGCCTGTTTTCTACAAACTGTCCATCACCAGTACATATGAGGTAACTTTGGTTTGGTTTTCAGAGGCATGAAATATGTCTAATACCTTGTGAAGTCTAAAAAAAAATGTTAAAGAAATGTAACTAAATGCATGGTTGCATTATTTAAAAAAAATCTATTTTACTGATTTAGATAAACTGTTTGAGTAGAAAATGTTATTTTGATGGGTTGGATTGACACAATATCATTGATAATTGCATCAAATTATTATTGTGTGTAATTTAAACTCAAATTTCTGTGTTAGTTCAACTTAAAATACATTTAAGTTGAGGTAACTTGATGAAACTGGCTTGAAAATCCAATTTTTCTTTACCAGGACTTAATTATTTCATGTCTCTCCCCCTACATGCTCAATACTGCAGCGACTTGACTGCTTTTGATTTGCTAACCTAAAAACTCACGATCATAATTATGGTGAACAACTTCTTAGTACTTCTTTTTTTTAAAGAATTTAATTTTTATGAGAAATCAGCTTCCAGACTTGTGTTTATGCCAACAATTATGTATGTATGTAAAACTAGCTTTTAAACCTTGGAAAACCTGGTATTTGGTACGTATAATATTGTGTGTCATTTAAACTCAATTTTCTGCGTTAGGTGATTTAAAATTAATATCAAGTTGAGGTGACAATGAAATTGGCTGGTGATATTATTACAATCATACACCGGTGATTTAGAATCATATAAAGTGTAACATGAGTTTTTACCTGTATCTTTGCGTAAAATCTTGTATATCTGAGAGATATTTACTGCTAAAAAAATATTGTCCCGCTATAAAGTGAACAGATTTACCTTTGAAAAATTTGCGTTAGTCAACACAACTACAACTGAATTTTAAATCATATCAGGTAAAATGTGACTTTTTACATATAACTATACATAAAATGTTGTTTTATAGATCTTACTTTAATGTTATATGACATTAGAGATGTAAATTTAGTTCACTTTTGCAATTTTAATGATATTTTTTGTGTACTTGTAAAATGCTTTAAAATCTCTAAAATAAAATGGAACAAATTCTGTGTTGATAGGGTGAGCAGGAGGGAATAAAGTATTTTTCCATATGGAACATGATCTAAATCAAAATGTACCAGCTTGAACTGTCAAGCCAAAAACCTTGCTTGTATCTCTGATATTTTTATGTCATCTGTCCAAGTATCTGGAGCTGCGTTTCAATAGAGCAACTCGTCTGCTGGGAACGCTGCTTTTCGTTGTTCAGACAGTGAGTAAGAAACCAGTAATTATAAATCTTTGACTTTGTAGGCAAAAACATAAATCTGTCATCTTTTTTGTCACAGATCCTCTACACTGGGATTGTTATTTACACTCCAGCTCTGGCTTTAAACCAGGGTATGTTGGTTTCAGTCCTCAGATTCTTTAAACATTCCTGCAGGAGACACTTGAAGCCACTTGGTTTCATCCAGTTCAGTGACCACCTTCCTTCTCTCTGCAGTGACGGGTTTGGATCTGTGGGGCGCCGTTGTTTCTACAGGAGTGGTCTGTACCTTCTACTGCACTGTGGTATGTAGTGAAATCTGCATGGATGAGCTGCGTTGTCTGCTTAAAAAAAAATCCTTAATTTCTATGGCAAGTTTTGACACCAGTTTGTGGGTTTTGTCTTTCAATAAACTCATGTGTGGTGATTGTTCCAGGGTGGTCTGAAGGCAGTGGTGTGGACTGATGTGTTTCAGGTAGGATTCTGACAGACAAAGCTGCATACCAAGTGGTTGGTGACTACTATGTCAGATTATAGAGGAATTTAGAGCTAAACTCACAGCATGTGTCAACCTTCAAGTGGTTGCAAGTGACCAAATGTTTTTTTTCACCTGAAAAAGAAATGAAATTACAATTTAATTAAGAATAGTGTTACAGCAGGTTCAAAAAGGCTCAGGAGCAGGAAATGAGACTGCAGTCAATAAACGTTTTAACAATGCTTTATTTACAACAAGATGATATTTCCAGGAACCGGAAATAGAACTCTAAACCCAGGAACTAAACGAAACAATAAAAACCATCTAGTGGTATAGAGGACAACTACACGAGAATGACAAACTGAGACTACGGTTAACCCACGTATGGTATAACCAAGGCAGGAGAACAACTGAAAATACAAAAACTAAACCTAGCCTAGACTCTAATCAATTCTGAAACAGAAATCACCAGACTAAGCTATTTATGCAGAGCATAAAAACAAATGATATTAAGTACGGAACGTAGGTTGTAATAATTCAATATACAAAATAATACACTAAAAGTCTGGTGATGCTAGGGCTTGGAAAATTAACTGATGGATGGGGAAACAGTTCTTGGCCTGGCTTTAGCTGGCTCTCTCCCTCTTTGGAACTCAACACATGGAAGGTAAGTTTGCGTCCATGAATTTATTGGAGGTAGGCATTTCTTCCAGGGTGTCCCATCCAAGTTGAAACCTGTGGTTCCCAGGAAGAAGCTGGCGAGAGGTGGAAATCCTCCGTTAGAAACAGAATCCAAGGCAGAGCGGAGGACCAGCAGACTTGAGGATCCCAGAACACAGCAGGCAGGAGTCAGCTTCACTAAACACAGAAAACAGGATTATTAAAGGTCCTAAAGCTGGTGGCAAAGACAGTTCTATTCCCCCTACTGACTGGAGATGAGGCAACAATCCATCATATGGTGATCATAATTTATCGGTTATTCTATGAAGTCTTTGTATGTCAAAAAATCTTTTCAAAAAATGAAATTTTATAGTTTTTAAGTTATAGATTTGTATGGTTTTTTTTTTACTTTTGTGATTGTATTGATATTTTTATCTATTTCAAAAATACGGAAAAAATTTCACAAAATTATGAATGTATTTTCACAGTACAAACAACAATTGAAATAAAGGTGACTAAATTTTTTTAAATGACTAGCTAAATGTATGGCTTGAAATTGATATTTCTAACATTTTGGATAAACAAATGAACTCAGCTATACATAACAGATAAACAACAGAAAGCTGAGAGTAGTTGATAATCGTTAAAATATTTAGCTTAAACACTAAAATATGGCAATAGTTCAACTGAATAAAAACATTTTCATAAAATTCACTCTTATAGAATTAAGTATTAAATAGTGTCCAATTTAAGATGAGTACAGAAAGGTTGATCAGCAAGAAACTGATTCCTGATTGTACAAAAACTGGAAAAGTCAGAACATGTCAGCCAAGATTTGCCCCACATGTTTTGGAATAAAGCATTATTATTCATATTAATTTGATATGACATCAATGTACAGTAGTTTAAGTGCTACAAATGGAGTGAAATTAGAACCAAAACTTGTCTTAAATCTCTCCTCCAGCTCGGTGTGATGCTCGCAGGGTTCCTGGCTGTTATCATCAGATCTGTGATGTTACAAGGAGGCGTCATAAGCATCATCTCAGACTCCCAGCGTGGAGGAAGACTCAACTTATGGGAGTGAGTATGTGTGGAAATATTAGGTTGAAGTTTAGAGAAATTAAACTGTCAGGAGCAGCAGCACAGATCGTTTTTTGAAGCTACTGGAACAGGTGTACCTTCAGCTGATAACCAATGCAATTCTGTTAGTTCAGCTCCAAGAAACAATCTGCTGTGTTCTTGTACAGAAACACTGAACATCTTGTTTCGTCTGTCTTTCTCCCTCCATGGGACAGAAAAACTTAATCACAAAGTGTTTCAATAATCAGATGCTGGGCTCTCTGAAATCTACAGTCTTATACAAAATGCAATAGCTGTCTAGAATTTTCAGCAAATTTTCATCAACTTCTTAACACTGGAAATGAAATACCTGTAAATGGTAGCTAATGGAAATTAATAGGATAAAGATAAGATAAAGATACTTTATTAATACCCAGAGGGAAAATTCAGGTGTCCACCAGCCCACAGTATGTAACATACATTCAGACACATCCAGAAACAGTCAAAAAGATAAATGACATGTTAAAAGCTACTATCAATAGCAATAAAGTGCACATTAGCAAGGTCCATTGTACAGTCCTATGTCGGTCGGTACAAATGACCTCCTGAACCTCTTAGTCCTGCAGCACATAGAAAGGAGACGCACACTTCAGCTGCTTTGCTGAGCGGCCACAGTTTCATGCAGGGGGTGCTTGCTGTTACTGAGGATGGACTTCATCATGCTCCTCATTCTGTTCTCCACCAGTTCTACAACAGAGTCCACACCCCTCACCATCACTGACACACAACTCCAGACCAGCTTGTCCAACCGATTCCCCTCTTTGACCGTCATACAGTTTCCCCAGCACACCACAGCAAAAAATACAGCACTAGCCACAACTGATTGATAAAAAAAAGGTACAGCATCTCATTCCAGACATCAAGAGATTTCAGTGTTCTGAGAAAGTAGAGCCTGCTCTGATCCTTTTTGTATGCTGCATTAGCATGCACTGACCAGTCCAGTTTGTGATCCAGGTGGACACCCAGATATTTATAGGTAGTGACCACCTCGATACACTCACCGTCAATCCAAACTGGTAGATGCTGCGATTTCCACTGCCAAAGTCCACTATCATCTCCTTCGTTTTGGACGTGTTTAGCATCAGTCCATTGCACCTGCTGCAGTGCGTGAAGTCCCAGATGACCTTCCTGTAGTCTCCCTCATCCCCTCCCGTCACACAGGCCACCACAGCCGTATCATTAGAGTATTTCTGGATGTGACATGATGACGACTGATAGGTAAAGTCTAACGTGTAAAGGGTGAAGAGAAAAGGGGATAATACAGTTCCCTGGGGACCTCCGATGCTGGTCGCCAAACTTCCAGAGACTGCATTCCTCAGTCTTACTTACTGTGGCCTCTTTGTCAAGTAGTTGATAATCCATTTTATGAAAGCAGGCTCCACACTCAGTTTCATTTCCATTCCTCAGTCCGAACTGATTTAGATAAAGTTTATCTTCCACTTTTTTTTTCTCCAGCTTTGATACAAACCCTCTGAGGAGACACACTTTTTGGACTGTAACAGTCGGAGGAACGTTTATCTGGATCAGTGTTTATGGGATCAACCAGGCTCAGGTTCAGAGATACATCTCCTGCAAGAGCATCACTCACGCCAGACTGTGAGTCCTGGTTTACTTTATGAAGAACCGCATAAACATGACAACAATTCTTTTATTTTTTGGCTCCTCAATGATAAATTTTTATTTACCAAAGATGCAATCAAACATTGTAGTAGAGACAACAACAGTGGAACATGCAAGAAACTTGTTTCTGTTTAAAATTGCAAACTTGCTGCCACCTATTGTCTATAGTAGAATACTGTGTATTTTTTAACACAGAAATCTCACACAGAATACAATATTACAGTAAATTAAACCGAAAACCTGGAACTTCTTGTCTAAATACATTTGTATGACTTTTTTTTGTGTGTGTCTTTCTTCATCCAGGTCCTTGTACATCAACCTGTTAGGCCTGTGGTCCATCCTGTTCTGCTCAGTGTTTGCTGGATTGTGTCTGTATTCAGTCTACAAACACTGTGACCCTTGGAACACCGGACTGGTCTCTGCTCCGGATCAGGTACAGCTCAGGGTTTTAAGAAACCCCTGATACATCAATCCAATGAAACTCAGAACTTGAAGCAGTTTCTGGGTGTTTTCGACTCATTTTTTACTCACTGTGTGCTGATTTTTCAAATTTTAATGCTGCAATATAAAGTAAATAGAGATTGATACTTGATTCATCTTGAATATCCCCAAGGGGATGAATAAAGTATCCATCCATCCATCCATCCATCCATCCATCCATCCATCCATCCATCCATCCATCCATCCATCCATCCATCCATCCATCCATCCACTTGGGGAAATTCAAGTTATTCAGTAGCTCACACATGTTACATTTAAGAAAAATAAAGAACTAATGTGCAAAACAACATACAATTAACATGCAAATCATGCTGATTGATGAAATAAGGTACAAAAATTACTGATATTTACAATAAAGGTTCAAATTTTTTTGGCATTTACAATAAAAAGTATTAAAAAATATATTATAAAAACAATAATACAAATATACACTGATCCTTCACCTCTGTGGAAACAGCACAACTATGGCTAGAGGTAGAGAGAACTCAAAAATGTCTCCTGTGCAGTAAAATAAATTGGCACAAGATTATTTAATTTCTTTTTGATTACTTATTCAATGAAAATTGGAAAAAAAAATCTGAATCAACATATTTAACATTTTTCCAAATTCTTAGACTGAAAATAGTGATTAGGCATACTATAGATATTTTACTACTGATATTTTTTGTCTGTTTCCATACATGTCTTCTGCCTGCTCTGTGTAAAAACAACCTGCAGTTCTACTGAAAGATCCTGGAATTTTACACATACCCATTTTCATTTATTTTTTACAGAATCCATTTCTAAAAATGTTTTCTTGGCCAATTTTTTACTTAAAAATAAAGTGATTTTGATTAAATATTTTTTGCTTAGATTTAGTTTAATTTTTCTGATGGAAGTCCACGTCACAGACAAGAAGTTCAATCTGTTGGAAAGCTGAAAATTCTGTCTGCGTTTACAGTTTCTGGCTCTAATAACCGTTGTCACTTTGACACTTTTTTAACGATAACATGTCTTTCCAAACCTGGGTTAAGACATGTAAGCATAATGCTTTTGCAGATTCATTTTGGAAATTCCACCTCAGTGTCTACTCCAGGGTTATGTAGGCATGCATAGATGGTGATCAACGTCACTGATCATTTCTATTAATCCAGTATCACTGTTCCTCTGTAGTTGATGCCATACTTGGTGATGGATATCTTGGGAGACTATCCCGGCCTTCCTGGACTGTTTGTTGCAGCAGCGTATAGTGGATCCCTGAGGTTAATATTTGTACTTGCAACAGATTATTTGCAGTTTATATTCATGCTACTAATATATGCATGATGCTTCTCTCTTTTTGACTGAATTGCTTGTGGGTTTTCCAGCACTGTGTCCTCCAGCATCAACGCTCTGGCTGCAGTGACAGTGGAGGACCTCATCAAACCGTACAGAAACATCTCAGAGAAACATCTGTCATGGATCTCGAAAGGACTGAGTACGTGGGTAGTAATCGTGGGTCATATTTTAACTGAATGAGGTGGCTGGTAAACACTGATACAACTAAGCAGCAACACACCGGTATTGACGATAACAGTGATATTTAAAAAAATTAAATATTGCCATCATGTATATACAGTATTGCATAATCTGGCACCAACAATAACATACAGTACAGTACAGTTGTGAATACAGATTCTTCAACTCCCTACACTCATAGTTTAAGGGTAATTCCTTTTGATATCACAATATCTAAACACAGTATATAGATTTAGGGAGATCAAGCCTTTGCTGTAGCTTCCATCCTCTTTTTATCAAATGATCTTTTTTCATTGACTTTTACAAGAAAACCTAAAAGACATACAAGTTTTGAAATGCTTTTTGCTGCTCTTAATGGTTTCATATTGATTTTTAGTTTAGAAACTGATCTTACAAATTGCTATCCTCTCTTTTATACTATTTTACTTTGTTTTACTGATTGATTTTACTATTTTTATATTGTCTATACATTTATATTTTTAGATCGTCTGTCTGCACATGATTATTTGATGCCCATCTGTGAACATGTACAGCACTTTGGTCAACTCATTGTTTTTTGCTATATAAATACATTTGATTCTATTTGAAAACCTGATATTGTGACGGCGCTAGTAAAGTTTCAGTGTCCAATTGTAACCTGTTGCTGTCTTCAGGTTTTCTCTATGGGGTTTTATGCATTGGGATGGCTGGACTGGCTTCACTCATGGGAGGAATCTTGCAGGTAGAGTGGGTTTGGTGATATCTTAAACTGCAAAATCTGGACAACTAAAGAGAAAATTATTAATCAACGAGTACATTTGGTGTTTATATGCTTTTATAAAAAAAACTACCTGGGATTTATTAATTTTAATAAGAATGAATGTCTCTTTCTACAGGCAACCATCAGTATATTTGGGATCATTGGAGGTCCTTTACTTGGACTGTTCACATTGGGCATCATCTGTCCATGTGCCAACTCCAAAGTAAGTCTGTCCTTATTCAGCTGTAGTTTCTTTTTTACTACATTCATATTAAGACGATCAGTTTCTGTAATCTTACAGTCTCTACATTTTTTAGAACTTGCCAGATAAGCACCTTTTTGAAGCTTGCAAAGCACATTTGAACTTTTTCGCTGATTAAAGTATCTTTTAGGGAGCGTTGTCGGGTCTACTATCAGGTCTGGTTGTGTCTCTGTGGGTGGGTATCGGTGCCCAGATTTACCCTCCTCCTCCTGACATGAGCCGACCGCTATCACTAACCACTGACGGTTGTAACTTCACCACCACGGCTGGTTTTAACTGGACCTCCACTGCTCTCCCAACACAACCAAGTTCTACAGCACCAACGCACATTGATAGCAAGTAAGTATGTATTTGCCAGATTTAACATCCTCAGTTTAAATAAAGACTGCAAATTGGTTGCAATAGTACTATGAAGTCAATGATACCCAACTCTGAATAAACCTGTCATGTTTATAATTGTTATCACCCAAATGAGGATAAAATTGCACATGGTCTACTTTGCTCACACTGATCAGCCACAACATTAAAATCACCTGTATGTCAGCTCTGACCCCCTGAGATCTCTAAAAATTATTCTCCTGCTGTTGATTGAGCTCCAAAAAACTCACCTACTGTATGTGCATCAAAGTTATACATTTCAAAAGTCAACGTGACGACTCCATTGATCTGATTTGTCTTTCCAGAACATCCCACAGGTTTTTTCTCAAACCATTCCTGAACAATGATTGCAGTGCTGAAAGAGGCCACTGCCATCAGAAAATACTGCTGCCATGAAGGGGTGTATGTGGTCTGCAATAATGTTTAGATACACGTCAAAATAACTGTGTCATGAAGAACCGAACCTGAGGTTTCCAAGCAGAACACTGTCCAGAGCATCACATTCCACATACACATTTACATTTCACTGGCTTGCATTCTTTCCATCTCCAGGTAAATGGTGCACAACCAACAGAAAACATGTTTCATCAGGTGTTTCACCTTCTTCCATTCATCCATCATCCAGTTCTTATATGGCCATTGTAGAAACTCTGAATGGTGGATAGGAGTCAACACTATTTTATATTAGCCAGCATTATGGTTTCCAGCAGTTTGTGCTGCAGTAGCTCTTCTGTGGGATTAAACCACATAGACCAGCCTTGGATGCCCATGGTGACTGGTTCAATGGTTGTCCTTCCTTGAACTGCTTTTGGGGTCCGCCATATACCAGGAAAATCCCACAAGACTTGTCATTTTACTGACGTTCTGAAAAAAAAAAGACATGTAACCATTACAGTTTGGTCTTACTCTTTTACACTGCCCATTTTTACTTCAAGACCTGCCTGTTTCTTTGCTGCCTGATGTGTCCCAGCCCTCACCAAGTGCAATAGTGACAAGATACTCAATGTTATTCACTTCCCCTGTCATCGTCATTGTTCTAATGTTGTTGTTGATTTGTGTAACTGTTGTACTATTTCCTCCAGGCCTCTGCTGGCAGACTGGTACTCTCTGTCCTACCTTTACTTCAGTCCAATTGGAACCATAGTAGTTATCAGTGTGGGACTGATAATCAGCATGTTTACAGGTAAATCACATTTTGTTCAATACGGTTTGTTGGTTGTTATCTACCGAGTTCAAAGGTTTTCAGCACTATTTGTTGTGTTTTCATATTCATTTAAGGTGGCTGTAAGATGAAAGTGGAATCAAGGCTGACATTAGCGAAGGAAGACACAACTCTTTATCACTTTTTCAAGTTTCTCAAAGGCAGGGTGAGTATAGCAGTAGTGAGCAAATGTCAAGAAGACTAATTACAGCTACTGAGTTTTTGTTCTTCCTTATTTAGATCATGAGACGGAGAGGAAAGCTTGACCTGAAAAAGGACAGAGAGAAGACATTTGGCAATACTAATCCTGGTTTCTGTGATGTTGAGCTGGACTTAACCAAAAGCAATGTTCCTTCATGAAATATAACCAATGTTTGTTATATAAGTTTGTGGTTTGAATGTCTTTTTCTCTATAAGAAACATCAATAAAAAAGTGTGACTGTTTTTTTTGTTTTGTTTAGGGGGGTTTTTTGTTAAAGAGCCCTTATCTATTTTTTTTTTCGTGTTTTATCTTTTTTCCCTTCAGTGTGCCATATAGTTGCTTTTTTTGCATGCAAAATGTCTGCAAAGTTACAAAGTCTCTCTTACCTGAAACACTGCTCCTTACCTGCCTACTAGGTCTAGGCTTTTGTTCTGCTACTTATCTACATCACCATGTAACACATTTGTGTAACACCTGGCAAATGGCTAATTTGGCACTTAAACAAAGAATGAGAAAAGCACAAATGAAATTTTTTGCTAATGGCCAAAGGGAATGAATCAGAATATTTGTGTTTTTTGAACATTAAATCATGTAAACACATTCTAAAATCATAAACCTGTTAAATGTCCATATTATGGTGTCTCTAAAATGCAAACTGTCACTGCTTTTAATTTTAGTTTAGCAATATTGATTTCTGGGCATTGTTGATTCTGCTGTGAATCAGCAGTGCCAGAGGATTCCAGATTTCAATTTACTTGCAAGTTTTTCCATGTCTATGTGAGTTTTCTTCCACCATCTAACTACGGATGGACAGACAAATGTGTTTACATTTTCCCTTTCATGACAAAATACAAATCCAGCATGCAAATGTTCTTCTTTTCTGACTTAGAGAAAAGGTTCAAAGTCTCTTTTCTGTTGTTATGGTTAGAAAAGGCTTAAACTTGAGAAGGGTGTCTGCAGAGTTGGAGGCTCCACTCTCAGGGCTGCACACTTCTTCTACAGCTGTACATTTAGAGCATTTTTTATACCGCAATAGATGACCACTAAAGTGCACAACTTATGGTTTAAATGCACAATTTATGGTTTTAAAGAATGATTTCACTCAAAATATTCTTACCCCCTCCACTTTCATTTTGGCCCCAGTAAGTTTGTCAACAGAACCGGAGGCTGCACTTTCAGCACCATGCCAAGTATTTCACACAAAGTATTACTTAATGTCCTAGCTAAGATTTTAAAGGTTGAATTCACCAAACTAGTACTTACCGCAATATCGTAAATTGTTTGCTGTTAAATTTTGTGAAATGTGCTCAGAAACATTTGGGGAAAAATTGTCAACCACAAAGTTAATCTACAGCCAGATGTGGCTGAAAGCCCAAATATCAGATAAATGTGACTAGAACATCTAGTCACATTTATTGTCATGTGCACGTGACAATAAAAGGTCACCTTCAGATATTACCTTAAAATGCAGCTTTAATCAGTTGTCGGTGAATCAAATGCAAAACGCCAATTTTGTTTTGCAGTTAATATATAAAGTGATGCTTTTTCTGTGATTTTGATATACAATATCTGCAATTTATCAAAACAGAAAATATTGTATTAATATAATAATATAATTATCAAAATCTAAAATAAAATTATTTACAAAATTATTTACCGATTTTTCTGCATAATAAACACTCAAATTATGTGTGCAACCAGTCCTGTGAAAACATATGTGAGATTACTTATTGTGTTATTGGCGTGATTCTTTCAAACATTAACCTAAACCCAATGACGTACGGACACTGATGGAAAAATACTGATTGAATCATTGGGACTTTGTCTGTTGCAATGGCTGATTAAAATTTGTCTTTGGGCAGTTCTTCAGCCAAACCAATCCAAACTGGTTTGTCTTAACAGCTATGTCCAGAGACAGGATGATCTTTACTTACTGGCATCTATAAAGGAGCAGCACTCTGAGACAAGCTGCTCTTCTCTTGTCTAGCTCTTGTAGCTGTGAGGTTTACGCTTAGAATCTGTTAAAATAAAATGTTGATCTAAATACTCTGAACTGATCTCTTAGAGAGTTTATTTTCCTGCAGTTTAGTGTGAAAAGGTTGGTGTTCCAGGATTTCCAGTGAGTCAAGGAGGACTGATTGCACATTTTTGCTGTATTAAAATGCCAGGGGAAGTTGGATCCTTCGCTGTGGCCGACTATTTGGTGTTTGGTGGGATGCTGGTTCTGTCTGCTGCCATCGGTGTTTATAAAGGATGGACCAGCAGGGACCAAAGTGGTTCCAGACATTTCCTAACTGGGAACAGGAAACTGACGGCTCTGCCTGTTTCTACATCCCTCATCACCACCTTCATGACATCCGTCACGCTGCTCACCAACCCAGTGGAGGTATGACAGCAGTAGCTGCTCCTTATAATGGAGGTTTAAGTCTTTTTTTACTGCAGATTCCCTTGTTGCTGGATTGTTTTTTGTTAATGCACATGTTAATATTCATTCAGAAATCACACCACAGGGAAACTACTTGAAGACATTTGTGTGTCTTTCAGTTTCAGAGCATTATTTCTTATATTACATGCAGATGTTTTTCAAAGGGGCTACTCCAGAGAGCAAAATCTGGATGTAAAATGAAGAAATTATGCTACCAAACTGAAAGACTATGCTTCTGAATAAAGATAGCAATGTAGATCCATAATCCACACAAAGTGGAAAACCTCTGAATTTCTTAAAGGTGATGAACTCTTTCAGTTGTACTGTAGACAAAACTCAGAAAGTTTGCTGTTTGAGAAAACTGAAGTGGAAATAAAATAACAGGTAGTTAAGTCAAGAAAAAATTTAAGAAAAAAAAATAGACATGCTCTTTCATGTAAAATAAATGTATGTGAAAATTATTCTGTTTTTTAATGAGATGGTTATTTTTCTCATATTTTCCTTTTTTGCCACTTGAGCAACCACAATATTACTGCTTTTATGTTTTTCCCCCTCATTTTTTTTGTTGTGTTCATGGTGTACAAACGTCTACCAGTGTGACTGCCGTTGTAAAGAAAGCCTTGTGTTTGTGTGTCATTGTTCATCATTACTGATTGTCTTTTTGTGTGTTTTTTTTTTTTTTTTTACTTTTTGTCTGCCAGTTTTATTAGGAAATCTAAATAAATTCTCTCGTGTAGGTGTACAATTACGGAGGCATCTTTGTACTCCTGTGTTTCTCCTACACTGTGGCCATATTTGTATCATCTGAGATCTTTATGCCATTCTTCTATAGGCTGGGCTTCACAAGCATCTATGAGGTGAGTCACACTGTATCTGATAAATGACAAATTACATAATTGTAAGAGTACATTGCGAAATTGTTTGCTTATTTAAACTGAGTTCTCACTCAACATTTTCCCTTAGAAAAAGAGAGAAGAGGAGCAGTCGCAGCTGCAGTTTCCACAGGGTCTAATTGTTGGTTCCTTTGCATTTAATAATCAGTAACTTCTCTCTGTTTTGTCTCTTGCCAAGTATCTGGAGCTGCGTTTCAACAGAACAATCCGCCTGCTGGGAATTCTGCTCTTCATGCTTCAAACAGTGAGTAAGAAACCACAAAGCTGTCACTTGAGGGTGTTTGTCTTTTATTTGTGTTAATTAAATGTATATATATGCATATGTATTTTGTCACAGATGCTCTTCAATGGATTGATCATTTATGCTCCAGCTCTTGCTTTAAACCAAGGTATGTTGTATTCCGTCGCAGCAGTGAGTGACATCCACAGTTCACATCAGTCTTCTTTTTTGCTCTCTGCTTACAGGTGCTGGTGTGGATCTGTGGGGTGGAATTATTTCTACAGCCATCATTTGTACTATTTACTGCACATTGGTTAGTAAAAGACAAACCTGTACATGTTCATTTAACATACTTTCAAAAGTATTAGAAATTGAGTTCTTTCCAGGGTTAACTGAAAGTGTTTGACTAATTTCTTATGCCATTTTAAATCATCAGGGTCTTTCAGCTAGACCAACCAATTTTTAATCATGCATTATGGACATCTAAAATAGTACTTGGGAAATCTTAGACTTTCTGAGATAAAATTTGAAGAAAATTGCCCACATTCTTGTGTTTTTCCATTATTGCAGGGTGGGATGAAGGCGGTAGTGTGGACTTGTGTGCTCCAGGTAGGAGGTCTGGATTTGCTGTTATCATACAGCAGATTCTTTAAATTGTTGTAATTTTATGTAAATCACAACCACATTTAATTAATTCAGTGGAGCAGTGCAGCATCTATGTGAAATAGCAACAAATCTGTGTAATTAATTCCAAAAGTAGGAACTAAAATAGAGCAGATCTGGCAACACAAACCAAATACAGCCTTCACTGTGTCTGCTAGATTGGAGTGATGCTTGCAGGCAACCTGTCTGTTATAATCAAGGCTGTGATGCTACAAGGAGGAGTCAGCACTGTCTTGTCAGATGCCCAGGAAGGAGGAAGAATGAACTTTTGGGAGTGAGTATGAGATGAAAAAGTCTGTGCAGTTATCCAGGTCATGGCAGCCCTGAGTGCCTCAGTCGAAGTCAACTGGACTTTTCTGCTTGGTTCTTGAAGACATTTGACATCTTGTCCACTGCAGACCAGGAACACCCCACAAGAGCTGCAGTTTTGGAGATGCTCTGACCCAGTGGTCTAGCCATGATGAAGAGAAAATCAGTGTTATTCACTTCACCTGTCAGTGGTCATAATGCTATTATGCCCGATCAGTGTTTACAGTCATGTCAAAAAGTCCAGTTGACTTCTACTGAAGCTTTTAGAAAACAGAAACAGAATATCAATTTGAAAATCATCCTGTTAATGTGGTTCTCCAGCTTTGATCCAAACCCTCTGAGGAGACACACTTTTTGGACCCTCACTATTGGAGGGGTGGCTGGCTGGAGCGGCGTCTACGGGACCAGCCAGGCTCAGGTTCAGACGTACATCTCCTGCAAGAGCGTCACTCATGCCAGAGTGTGAGTCACATTTTGACTGAGTGGGATTTAGACCAAAGCAACTCTTCACACATTTGACAGATTCATAGGAAAGGTTGTGATAAATGTTTATTCTGTTTGCTATGCTACACTTTTATATAGTTGTGTTCATGTATTCCACCTGGTTGTATTGTATTGTTGTTTTCCAGTGCCATGTACATCAACCTGTTGGGCCTGATGTGCATCATGCTATCCTCAGTGTTTGCTGGATTTTGCCTTTATTCAATCTATAAGAACTGTGATCCGCTCACCGCGGGACTGGTTTCTGCCTCTGACCAGGTAGCACACACAGAAAGTGACTGTGGATGTGCTTCTCTGATGTAAAATTAAGAGCTTACAGATTTATATGGAACTCCGTGCAACTGAGTTTCGCTTTCATTACAGAGATTCAAATGCAACATTGTTTTTCAATACTTGGAATATTAGTGTGAACGTAACATGAAAGTGCCATCCTTCCACTGGTCCCAAGCAGCTACAACACGTTTTCTCACTGAAGTTAAATATTTATTTACAATAAATGGTGGAAACAAAGGATGTGGTTTCAACAAAACAAAGGTAATGTGTAACTCTAATCCCGAGTGAGCCAAACCAAAAATAAGAAACCAAAACCCCACTAATCTGTTAACCAAGACTAACCTACCGAAACGAAAATTGGCAACTGAAAAACACAGAATTGCCTCCCTGTCCTTATGAAAACAGGAGAAAACAGTTTAACACAAAAGTGGCGGCTCACTCCTATAATACTATATTCTCCAAATCACAGACCACTAAGAAACGAAGTGTGCTGATGTGTGCCAGTTGGAAGCACAGACTGTATATACAGTCTATGGTTGGAAGCAGGGTAGGATGGATTGCCATCCCCTCTGACCCTTCGACCCAGACACGACATCATTCCCGCCTTTATATTGCGGCCTTCCTGGTAGCCCCAACCAATCCGACACTGACCCGTCCTTCCGGCGAACCAATCCTGTCGGTGGTGCGGTGCAGCCCGATTTGCATATTTGATGGAAAATATAAAAGAAACACATAGAACACAGGCAAAACACAATACACGACTGCAGTCTTAACAATTAGCTTTTATTTTTGATGACAGAATCAATCCTTCTTCATCTCCCCAACACCTTTGCACTCATACAGCCCCATATCATTACACTCCCACCTCCGTGCTTCACTATAGGGACTATGAAGTCATTATCATCTACCAGCTCTGTCTCTTTCATGCAAATGTACTCATAGCCAGGTTCAGATACCCTGGTTGACTTACTGAGTTGATAACCACCTTACATGGAACTGCTTCTGTAAAACTGTTGTTGGGTTAAAATAGCTTGGATATGTAGAACCTGCTTTGTACTACAGGCCTATGGAAAACTTCACAATGGGCCCTATCAGAGCTGAAATTGATACGTTTCATATAAGTGACCAATAAGTGTTCTCCAGACATTCCTCAGCATGTTTTTGTTTAGCAAAGTTAGTTTTTTCAATTTTGTGCTAAAGAGCAAGAGTGTTTTTCTGTCTGTTCTCCCACACATTTTTTTTTCTACTGACGCTGTGCAAAATCTGATACCAACTTGAAGATAAACAGCCTCTGGTTCCAAAATTGAGAAAGTTCTGGTGTTCACAGCTCATTTTACAACCATGTCCATGCAGTTAGACTAACTAGAAATCACAGCTACACTCAGTTTTCATTCGGTGATCACGGGTGGATTCACTTTTATTCCATTAAGGTTCTACTTTGGGGCCTGTATTTGCAATGTAGTATTTCTACTGTCTACCATAAACATTAATCTCTAATCCTTTTTTTTTTCCAATAGATGATGCCCTATTTGGTGATGGACATTATGAAAGGCTACCCAGGCCTTCCTGGACTGTATTTTGCAGGAGTGTATAGCGGCACTCTAAGGTTAATACTCACCATTTCTTACATTTTCACTCGACAGGTTCAACACATGCAATTGATATTTTAAGCTTTGCCATTTCGTGTTCATGAGTGAAATATCAGAATATCGTTTCCTGATTCCATTTACCATCTATACACCACTCAGTCCTCATTAAGGTAGCAGGGGGTGCTGGAGTCTATCCCAGCTGACTTGGGGTGAAGGTCGCCAGTCTGTCACAGGGCTACATATACAGACGAACAATTACACTCACACTACCACCTACGGGCAATTTAGAATAATCAATTAACCTCAGCATGTTTTTGGACTGTGGGAGGAAGCCGGAGTACCCAGAGAAAACCCACACATGCACAGGGAGAACATGCAAACTCCATGCAGAAAGATCCTGGGAAGGCCGGGACGTGAACCAGGGATCTTCTCGCTGCAAGGCGAAAGTGCTAACCACTACGCCTCTGTGCAGCCCCATTTATCATCTAGCACCTTAAAGTATTATATCATATATTTAACTATTTTTGCTGTTATTTCACCCCCAGCACAGTTTCATGCACCATCAATTCTCTGACTGCAGTGACTCTGGTGGATCTGATCAAACCGTACACAACTCTGTCTACGAAACATCTGTCCATCCTGTCCAAAGGGCTGAGTAAGTGGCTTATCCTTGTTTATTGTATATGCTGCATGAATAATTTTTATGTGCTGATATTTGAGAATTCTGCTAACTACATTTTCTTGGATTAAAATCTCTGCAGGTTTGTTTTATGGGCTTTTATTCATTGGCATGGCTGGACTGGCATCTCTAATGGGAGGGATGATGGAGGTAGAGTAGATCTGTTAAACAGTGAACAATTCGCTGGCCAACAAACATAGCAACAATGCATTTATTGTAACTCTGGGAAAGAAACTTTGTTCATATGGGATACAAATCTATTTCTTACATATATAGAAAAGATCATCATCTGCGTAAGATGTTTTTTTGATACTGAACTTGTGTATTCCTTTACACAGGCAGTTGTTATCGTCTCTGGGATCATTCAAGGTCCTATGTTTGGTGTGTTTACTTTGGGTGTCCTCTGCCCATTTGTCAACTCCAAAGTAAGTCCATTCTCCTAATCTTGTACTAAATATGACCTCATTCAGTTACTCAACAAAGAAATGGACCTGCTAAGTATGGCAAAGTTATTCATTCGCTCAGAAGCAAATGAATGATACTTTGCCATACTTGCTTACTTTTGGCTGTTTGCTGATCATTTAATGGCTAAAATGTCAATGTCTTCAGAATAGTCTTCACTAGGATATGGATCATTCCATCAGGTGCTTTTTGTTCACACATTTCTCATTTGCTGTTGACTTCAGTCTTGAAGGCCAAGTTGATTCCCAGTGGAGCACAAAGCAAGAAAATCAACAGTCTCTACAGTGTTCATAAGAATAAATTTACCACTAAAGTCTTGCAAACATAATCAGATTACCATCAAATATATGTCAAGCCATGATAATTTCCCACTAGAAAAGTCCTAAAATTCCAACCAAGCTATGTATTTGGCCTTTGTTGTATTATCCAAAAGACCTAACTCAGGGATAATTCCCAAAGAAATTACACAGAACTACACAATAAGTCTTCTCCAAAGCAGGGTTTATGTCTACAAAGCAGGATCCAAAAATGTACAATACATCAAAGTTTCTTTCTTTTTTGGAGAATCATTTTGAGACTAGAGAACTCTGTTCTACTTTGATCAAGCTGTCTACCAGTAGATTTGTTTTGTCGTAAAACTTCTCATAGCAGCTTAATCAGTTAGGAAAGTTTAACAAAAATATATAATTTTTTTCATTTTTGTGATCAAATAATTGATTAAAAGCATTTGACGTGTTTTCTATTATTGTGACATGCAGCTATATATGGTTCAAACATATCACTAGTTGCCTTTTGCTTTATAAATTTTTTTTGTTAATCTAAGCTCAAGTATGGGACTTTCATATTTCAACTCACACACAATCAGAGATTATTTGAGCTACTTCTCTAATATTGCAGATTCTGAATCAATGAAATGATGACAAGTAACAGCGAACATTTCAGGCTTTTATGTTTAACAGTTGCTGAGACGTTGTTTATGCATGGACTCAAATTGCCATATGCCAAAAAAAAACAAACTCTTGGAAACATTTGCTAAATCACGCCTAATTTTCACAAAAATTGTAATGACTCATAGGCAAATAAATATCTGCTTTTTTTTAATTGTAGATAGCAACAATTTTCCAATTTTCCATCCAATTCCAATCCAGCTTTATTTGTCTAGCACTTTAAAGAACCACAGATTGAACCAAAGTGCTGTACATCCAGAACAAGAAAAATAAAATCAGAAATACACAACATAATCACTAAAATCAAATAAAATACAAAAATACACAATAAAAGCACTAGAAACAAATAAAATCAGAGATACACAATAAAGGCATTCAAAAACAAAATCAATTTTGTTGTAAATATCAGTAATTTTGGCACCTTATTTCTTCAACCAGCATGATTTACACGCTCTTTTGTACATTGGTTATTCCTTATTTCTCTTGAATGTAACATGTGTGAGCCACTGGATACCTTGAATTTTCACAAGGGAATGAATAAAGCATCCGTCCGTCTGTCCGTCCATCTGAGTTTTCTGGTATTTAATGTATTTGTTGTGTGTATTTTCCCACAGGGAGTCGTGTCAGGCCTTGTTTCTGGGGTTTTGGCGTCGCTGTGTGTGTGCCTCGGGGCTCTCTTTTCCCCTCCCACCCCAGAAATGACCCGTCCTCTGCCACTGACCACCGCCGGCTGTAACTTCACCACCAGCCCCAACTGGACTTCCACTGCTCCGCCAACACAACCGACCCTATTTGCCACAACTGTGTCGCACAACAGCAGTGACATGTAAGCAAGTATCTGGCGGTGGTGTTAGAGCAAGTGTAAAACCAGATGGGACGACCAAATCTGAAGAAATAAGGGCACTGTTTACTCAAAATACTGCAAATTAAGGCCCATTCAAAACTGTTTCAGATGTGCTCAGAGTCATATTTTGCAAAATAGCTAAAGCCTATGATGTAATCACACGCACTGTTTCCTTTAACCACCAGTCATCAGCTTGCAGAAGGTTGGCAGTCTATTTCCTACCTTTACTTTGGTATTGTTGGAACTCTAGCATGTTTGATTGTGGGAGTGATAGTCAGCCTCCTGACAGGTAAATAAGCATCCCTTGCCCCAATTGTTCACCCCTACTGTGTATGCAAACTAGATCTCATTCCCTTTTTGTTGTTTTCTCTTCCACTGAATGCTACAGGAGGCTGGAATGAGACGGTGGACCCGAAGCTGACTTTCATGAAAGAAGACGCACTTACTTATCAACTGTACAAGTTTCTCAAAGACAGCGTGAGTGCAGTTGTAATGAAAAGGCATCAAAAGGCTCCTAACCACTGCTGACTTCTGCCTTTTTCTTCCCCAGATCACCAGAAAAAGAAGCAAGTGTGACCAGAAAAAGGACACAAAGACTGAGTTCTGCTTAGACAGCAAATCAGGCACATGAAATGTAGCAGTTTGTTGCAAAATGTCTGCTTTTTATGGTCCTGTTTGGCATATCTGTGGTATTTGAATGTAGCATTTTGTCTACGTCAAAGATATTTTCTCTCTCTTCTGAAATGGCTTGCATTCTGTTTAATTAGTATCTAGAGCGTGTGAGAGTGAAGTTCTGTGGCCAGGAGAACAATATGTGCGCTTTGTTCAGGTTATGTTTCAACCTGAAACTGGGAAACAGAAGCACTGAAAAACTGCAGGTGAATAGAGCCAGATCTAATCATTAAGCTCCCCTAGTTAGTTTTTTTTTTTTTACCACAAGACTGTTCTTTTGTTTGTCTTTAAAAAAAATTACAAGTTTTTAAAAAATGTTGCGCATTAATCTGCAGAGAAGGTGATATATGTCTAAATATGCCCTCATTTGTGTTCATTTCCAGCTCAGAAATCTAAACACTGGATAAAAAAAAAAAGCTTGTTTGTTTTTTTATATTAGAGAGCAATTTTTGCACAGAGGGAGTTTGGGATAGCTCTTCTCATCCGTCCAAAATTCTGAAAATACTGTCAACGGCCAGCAAATAAAAGCATTTTTCATCATGTTTTTAGAAATATGTTCTATAAATCAGATTGTGAAGGATATATGAACAGATTTCTCTGTGAAAACCTTGAAAAAGCAAAGATAAGAATAAATCTTAAAAGTCTGCTGTATGGAAATACTATGAAAGCGGCAATTTCTGGCTCATTATAAGAAAAAGCTCATTAAAAAACAACGAAATTAAAAGGTTTCATATAAATTCTACACATTTTTTAAAATTGGAAACCTCTATTTAAACTAATAGATGCCACTATGAAACTTTCCCACCTAAGCACTTAGATTAAGATAAGATAAGATAAGATAAAGTTCTTTATTTCTCCCCACTCCAGGGGAAATTTACATTGTTACAGCAGCTTTATTTACAATATATACAAGGGTGGCAAAATTTTTTAACAGAAAAAATAAAAATAAAGTTTAAAAGTGCAGAGATGTGCAGTGCAAGAATGTCAGTGCAAAATTAAGACAATTATTGGTTAAATTACATGTTTAAGTTTTATGTTTATATATAAAAATGATCTATTACATCATTAAATATGCACTGATTTGCATAAATGTGCACGAGTCAAAATCTAGTGTAACGGACAATTAAAGGTGCATTTTACACGTTTTCTTTTAATTTGTCATTGTGGAGGAAAGAGATGGAGAATATTTTTGCCTGTAGTGTCTTGCTTATTAATTATTAAGTCGTACTTTCAAAAACTGCTCTTTAGTTAAGAGTGATTGTAATGATAGCATCACTTTCACAAAAATATCTGCAATGTGCTTCTGACAGAACAAAGCTCCATCACCACATCAAGAGTACAGAAAAATAATTGCAAGTACTTGTGTATAGTTGATTGATTAAAAATGCATGGACCAGTTAAGTGTAAAATCAAAAAGTACAAAAAAATGCAGCAGGTTTGATATTGGTTATTTATTATGGCACAAGGCTTCACAGTTTTTTTTAAAAAATGTACATTTTTGTAACACTTGTTTTTTTGTGTAATAGTGCATTGAAACATAGTCGTGTACATTCACTTTTCAAGAAATTTGACCATGTATTCACAAATGTATACACTCAAATAAATTCCATAACACAAATGTTTCAGTGTACATGATTCAGGATGTTTTTTTTTACATCCCTCCAGTTTAATACAGACCATGCAGCTGTCTGTGTTCACTCTGAATCCTTATAACAATCCAACCGTCCACTGGATTAACTGAGCCGAGGGTTGAAATATGAAGCAAGTTTCACGATTATCAACTTTCTTTGTTAACTCAGGTTTTCTTTATCAGTCTCTGTTCATGGTCCCACAAAAGGGGACCTCTGATGTGTCTTTTGACTCAAAATGGACTGATGTTGTGCGCCTACCTCAGTCAAAAGCAACAGGTTGTTACAATGGAGACCTAGTACGATTATATTATCCATTCCAAGGACTGTTGCTGCAAATAAGGCAAGTATAATGCTGGTAGAAAACAGTTCATATATTTATTTTACCATTAAGTGCACTCTCAATGTAGCTGCTCATTTCTAATATGACAGGTACACATTAGAGTTCTTAAAGCTCACAAACTTCAGAATCAAGAAGCGCATTTAGTCTCATAATGAAGGATACGTGACTTATCAGTTTTCTAATCTGTGTTGTATCAGCTGCATTACCAGAAGGTTAAAACAGACTTGGCAGCAAAACATACGCAACATATTTGTGCATTTTATCCACCACCGACTGAAGGAATGTAGGTTTCCATAGCAACAGCTTGCACGGCTGCAACTGCATGGCTTTGTTCAGTGGCATCACTAACTTACAGCTCAACAGGGTTGCAGATATAATGTATTCCCTGAGCTGATAATCAATATTGCTCATTGAGAGTATGGTCAGGAAAAAGAATTGGTGAAAGGTGGTGCTGCAACACAACCTCCTTGGTGAAGTTGCCATGGTGATCTTGCCAGCTGTAAATGATAGCCACCTTTGTGACACTGACAACTCAGCATACAGACTCATCCATCTCACTTAATAGGACACCCCTCTGATGAAATGTTCACGAGTACAACACTTTAAATCTGCCAAACTAGACCATTTGTGGCAGAAAATCTAACAAACTAGCATATTACAGTATTTGGGATTTGAAATACTGGTCTTGAAGTTCATTCTTTTGGTATAAAAATACAAAGCCCTTTCTGTAATTGCTATTCCAATAACAGTCAGAGATGAGTTTTCCATCTCACCTGTGAGGCAGAAGAGCAGCTGTTGAGATTTCTGCAAGTGGTATGTAAGTGAAGGGCTGAGTAACTATACATTACTGACACACAGAGTGCACTATGGTTAACTGTTTCCTTTGTATTTCATTGAGATGATCTGAAGCTGTGTGTGGTTATTCTTCAGGCTCATAATATCTCTTCTTTATGGCCCTGTACTTCCTGAGGAAATAGAGAGCCTCCAGTTCCTTGATAACAAATTCTCCTCGGGCCACCAGCTTCTTGATCTGCTCAGGATCCGTCACGTCTTTGTTCTTCATGAAGGCTGACTTCAGACGCTCCCTGAAATAGACGGATCCCTTCGGGTACTCACGACCGAGATACAGCAGCTGGTTGGGAGACGAGAAGCACGCTAAAAACTCTGCAAAACCACCGAAACTGGTGTGTTTCTGACGAGTTAACTTACATTTTTGTACAGCCTGATAACCTCACCCTTTAAAGGGTTGGCCATGTCAGAAATAAAGGCTCGTTTTTGCACTTCTGAAACGAAAACAAAGCGTGAGAGGGGAAACAGATGCTGGTTATGACAACAGAATAAGCCAACTGCTAAATAGCAAGCATTTACTACCTCATATTTATCACAAATCTGTACTAACAGTCACACTACTTTAAATTACATTGAAATAATACTTACGCAGGTTATTTTGTTGGTGGTTTAACTTAAATAGCACGACAATAAAGAGTTATCTCCTTTCTGTTTGTCCTCTGAATAGAGGATAGATCACTTGCACATATTGCCGTAAGTCGATCCGTTATGTCGCAAACAAAACAGACAAGTACGCATGCGCAATGGTTTCTATCGTTACCCAGACGCTTGAAAGTTTGTTTTAGCGTTAACATGGTGAGTTTCTGCCATTTTCTTCCAATAAGCCACCTTTAACCGTATTATATTAATCAAAAATTTAAATGTAACTAACTATATATAGAAAATTAGTTTCTAAACTTGTGAAGTGAGGTTAAAAATTAATTTTAGGATAGAAGCAGACACCGCCCTGCAGTTAGCTACCTTGCTTTCAAGTTAGCAGTAGCAACTGTTAATTTTAGCTCTTTCTTTTTCTTTCTGAATCTGTGTTTTCAAGCATGCCACTCTGTAACTTTCTCTCTGTGTTTTCTCCTGTGAATGACAGCCACTCAAGAACAGCAAGGTATGAGCAAAAGGCAGTCAGCACATTCCCTCTCTGATACTTAGAACCATAGATAAGCTGAATATACATGCAGGATGACAAATATTTTACTATATCACCTTCCAGACGAGCCTTTATTCTAATTGTCATGATCATATGATCATATTGGAGTAAACTGTCACTGCACCTTCTCCTCAGCAGTGAACTCATTTCTAAGTACAGATTGAACAATGACTTGTCATTTTTAAATGCTCACTTGTGATGTTTCGACGGCTTGAAGTCGTCCAAAAAGGGCCGAAAGCTGACCAAGGCTCAGAAGGCAAAGCTGCAGCAAGAGGAGGAGGAGCGGAGGCTGCGAGAGGAAGGTAATCCAGATATTTGACTCTGTTGATTTCAACTTTAAGCAGCAAAATTAGGCACTGCTTATTAGTAAGCAACATCAGTTTGTTAATCACTTTTGAGCTTCGAAATTGGTGGTGCTGTCTGTATCATGCCTGCTTTTGATTTACAGAGGAGGCCCGGCTACAGGCAGAAAGAGAAGAGCAGGAGAGACTGGAAAGGGAGAGAAAGGAGAAGGAGGTAGAAAGGTTAGAGCTAAAGGTAAGATTCTAGAGGATGTAATAAAAGAGAAACCCTGAAGGCAGTGGTTGAAGAAGTATTGTGATCCTTTACTCAAGAAAAAGTACTAATACAGATGTAAATGTCTAATTTTACCTATAAAATGTACAGCGATGCATCATATTCTATTAGATCATCATATGTTTGTAACAACTCTGTCTTTCAAGAACCATACAGCTTTAAAAGAGAAAAACATCTACTTTAATGAAAAACAGCCCCCTCTCAGCCTCGTTAGGATGCATTTGGTATATCGTAAGAAGTAGAAGTATGTTCTCAACCCATAAGGAAACACGTCATCTTTTACTTCATGAGAAAATATTCAGTCACCACATGTAAAAACACTGGACAGGAAGAGTATAAAAATGATAATCTGAAAAGTAATTAAAGCTGTTAGTAAAAAGTACAATATCTGCCTTGGAGCCATAAACCCAAATAAAACAGAAACACTCCAAGTAATTGAAATTATTACTGAAGTACTGTGCATTTTCTTAAGTACAATGTGTGTGTTTCTATAAAGAGTTTTCATGTATAGATGAGGTTTTTACATGTTTTATAGACAGTCTGTGGTTCACAGATGTGTTTTGCTGGCAGGACCAACAGCGCAGAGAGGATGAGCTGAATGAACTGCGCCATCTACTGGAGCAGAATCATACTGCAGTGACCAAATGGAAAACAGATGCTATGGAGACGGCCAAGGTGTGTTTCTGAGTTGGACAGTTTTAACAGAGAGAATCTGTCAACAAAGATCTTTTTAAGACACACATATCATTAACAGTGATGAGTTCCTCTTGGGCAAACAAAACAATAATGATTATAATGCAATACTGCTTGATTTCTACTGAAGTACATGTCAGCATGGAAAAAGACAAAGTACTGTGCTTTTGTCCCTGTTCAGACAAAATAGCAAACAAATGACATACTCAGTACAGAACTGATCAAACATTCTGATAATAACCTGCAGTGTTCGCTTTGTGTCCAGTGGGAGAGATACATGCGCTGTGATGGAGCTCCAGATCCGACAGTGCAGCAGGATATTAACACATATATCAGCTTGTGGAGAGACGATCCAGAGGTGAACATCACAGCTGTGCTCAAGCAGTGTAACCTCGCTCTGCAGGTCTGTATTGCCACTAATAAGTTAACCACTGAAAATAAAATGTAGTCTAATTTGCATAAGCTGGGGATACAAATAAATAATCAACTGTTAATAAACATAATGGCTGGTTAAAAAGAGACACACACAGCAGAAAACATTTCTCTATAGCTGGTCGATGAGCTGGAAGGTCAGCTAAAAGATGTTACAGACCCACAAGAGAACCAGAAGTACCAGGAGGCTCTCATAAACCTGCAGGAGTTAATCCACTCTAAACACCGCCTCACCACTGAGGACATCCTGAAGGTACAAGAAACACACCTATACTCGTGTTGACACATTATAAATTTGCCACTATATGAAATGTGCAATACATTTTTTGTGTGTGTCTGTGGTCACAGAGAGCCAGCTCCAACATTGACACCGAGACAGGCAACATGCAGACCGTGATCAGAGATGAAAAGGTTACAGTGTGTCTCTGGGCCAACATCAAGAAGAATCCCAGGTTTGTGTGTAAAACTGTGGCATTTTAAGAAACTGAAGAAACTCAGGAGTCTGCAGCTGAGAATTATGATGGATACGAGTTAAAGACTCCATCCATCCAGACATTAGATGTGTCTAATAGAGGCTCACAGGGGGCTAGAGACTATGCTAGCTGTGTATCACAGGGCTAACACACACACACACACACACACACACACACACACCACACACACACACACCACACACACACACCACACACACATATGGTCGATTTAGAATATCACCATTTTACCCTCTGACCCCCAAAACCATCGAGTGGGTTTTAAAGTCATGTCATCTTTAACTAATACTGGCAAAATGATTTAATTTATCAGAGACAGAAGTTGTAAAAACACAAAACAGTCATAGAATTATCAACTTTCCAATGGTTCCTGAAGTACTCATATGTGCAGTGCAGTTGCATGGGAAAACTTAACAGAATCTAAGTGTAAAATTGTGGTATTTAATCCAAATCGCTTCATTCTGGATGACTCATGCAAAAATGTGCAAAAATCATATTCAGTAAAAGACAAAAAAAAAAACCCAAAAAACTGCACTCCTCAGTTAAGTGACTAAACTGCAACCAACAGTTGTAACAAAAATTCAGCCACTTCTTGGCTGAACCAGGGTTTACACAGAACCAATAGGAAAAAAGTATGGAAACAATTTAGTAGAGTTACCCCCTTTTTCCAGTGTTTGCAACAACTGTGGATGCTTGGAAGAAATGTCATACATGTTGATTCTATTTTTCTTTTGTAAAATAAATAAATTAAACTTTAATTTCTTTCTCTTTTTTTTAGCTAAGTAGAAGTAGGTTTTATGATAGATAGATAGATAGATAGATAGATAGATAGATAGATAGATAGATAGATAGATAGATAGATAGATAGATAGATAGATAGATAGATAGATAGATAGATAGATAGATAGATAGATAGATAGATAGATAGATACTTTATTAATCCCGAGGGAAATTCAAGTGTTCAGCAGCTTACATACAACAACATAAATAACAAAAAGGCAGGTTAGTAACATTAACATTAAAGGTTAGTATATACTCTGAAAGTCTTGCTGTACAATACTATGAAAAAAACGCTTCTAATTTTAAAATCTATACAATACTAAATGAAATTAAAATGCAATATATAGTATTTACACATTTCAAGGCACGGTGATTTAAAGTGAATTTGAGTGATTTAAAGTGACTAAAGTGGAACACTTGGACAAAACCCACACGCTGTTTCTAACTGCTCCACTCAGGTTTAAAGGTTTAAACTTCGAGGAGGTCGGCTTTGGATTTGAGATTCCCAAGCAGCTGGCGGTGAGCGACGTTGCTGTTCGAATCCTCCACACACACTACGACCACCTGTCCATGCTGGCCAGGATGACTCACCTGAGGATACAAACGGCCAGTCGCAGGTTTAACAGTCTTGTTTCAAACTGAAGCTACTTTTACACCATGATCTGTGTTCTAATGTTCTTGTCTTTCTTTGTCTGATCTCAGGTCTCTTGCAGGGGGAGCGGAAACTCCAGAAGACTTAGCTGAGCAGGTGGAGACTAAAGAAAACAGGGAGGTGGAGGAAGACAGCGACCCTCAGTCGCAGAGAGTGGAGGAGGAGGTTCAGTCCATCCAAGGGTTGGAAGGAAGGAAGGTAAGAATCAAAGTTCCTGGTAAGGTGTCCTATAATCTGTGTGATGTTTTCATTCTTATTGTGTATCTTACAGAGTGCAACCAGTCTGCAGTCAAGAAAAGACAGTCCACTGCCTGAAGAAGTCCAACAAAGCAACATACAAACGCAGATGGAGGCACTTGAAGGTAAGATGTCCAACTTCCAACTAAAAGCAGCTCCACAGATGAAATTTAAACAAACAGTATAACAACTAAACTGATCCTTCATATGTCTTCTCATATGAAGACTTGCTCATATCAACAATTGCTGTAAAAGTAGGGGTAAATCAGTTTTCCACAGACAATGATTCTTCTTTTATATTGCCCAAAAAAAGAGTCCTGAGTTCTCTCTATTTCTAGGAAGAATTGTACTGTTTCCATAGAAGTGCAGAACTTTATATTGTAATGAAAAAAACAGAAAATGCTCGAGGTTCAGAGGAGTTACCCTAAAGGGGATGTCTTTGGCTGCTTGGAAGAAGCTGGAACACCTGGAGAAATCCATGCAGGGACATGGAAAACATGCAAACTCCTCACAGACTTTGGTGTAAATCAGTTTCCCAAAGACAAAAATCCTTCTTATATTCTGTACTAAAGACATTTTTGAGTTCCGTCTACTTCCAAAGAGTTGCAGGAGTTTATATTGCAGTGAAAAAACCTGCAGATAAATGAAAAAAAAGCTCTTCTTCTATCTTGAACCATTGTTTTTCCTCTCTCCTCAGCTGAAGGCGACCTGATCTGTCCCTCAGTGCAGCTCCCACTGATGAACCAGGCTGTCCATGTGGTAGATCTGATGCAGTTCACTCCTCTCGGTGGCGTCTTCTACTACGACGTGTTTCACCTCCCGCCTCAGGCTCTCCACGTCAACGGCTGGGAAATCCGACAGGTCAATAGAAAACTGGATTTTCTGCTGCTAAACTTGACCTCATACACCCTCACCTTCCATGTCTGTTGTTTTTTTTAATAGTTTCTGGACACAGGGCTACAGATGTTCCATTATCCTACAGAGAAATTTGACTTAGGCAGCAGTGACGCTCTCATCTTCCCTCCTATTGGGGCATCTGTGATGCTTCCTGACTATGTTGTGTTTTTGGAGACTCCACAAGTAGCTCGCTGGGATGCTGCAGGTAGAACAAACAGCAACACACACTGTTTTTCCCATTCAATATAAGCAAGAACCTTGAGATCTTGCCAAAAGTAGTATAAATAGCTGGAGATATAGATGAAAATGAAATTGCCTTCTCATCCAGAGAAGCAGTGGCGGATGGACGGCATCACTGATGTTTCTTATGACGAAGCCCAGGCTAAAATCTCCTTCAAGATGGACTCCTTCCAAGCCTTTGTGCTGATGCAGAAAACCTACGCCAACCTTCCCTTTCGGAGCTGGGAGCTGCGACCGCTGGGCCAAGATGCCGCCATCTTCACCATCAGTGGGGCTTTGATCGACCTCAGCATCACTATTCAGGTAGGAGACTGAAAAGTAGTGCTGCTGCAATATCAGATTTTCACTGCACGGTTATCCATTGTGCAGCCCACTGGACTAATGTACGTATGTGAATAACATGTAGGTCTACGCACACACACACACACACACACCTGCTCTCTTGCACAACATACACTACGCTTTCGTTTAAGAGCTCTACCTCATTATTTATGACATTGTGACTTTTTTTCTAAGGCCCGAGCACTTACAGTGTGTAGTACCTTACCTGAATTGCATTTTGAGGGCCTTAACATGCTCAAAAACTTTGCACAAAATTTGCACACACATCAGAGCTGGCAAACATTTTATATTTTATGGGATGCACGCATGTGTGTGGCAAAATGGCCACAAATCTACAGAATTTGGTAGGCATATGTAACATGTCAGGGCGCACAAAAAAGCCAGTGGCAGCCATACCCTAAACCAAACAGGAAGTTCACTGATTTGCATTAACTTTGAGATTTTCGCTTATTTTTGATCATTTTCAAGAGCAAACTCCTCATAGGGGGTAACTCCAAGACACCTCAAATCTGGCCAGTATATAATTAAAGATGAAAAGTTATCAAAATCTTCCACAAAAGTCCAGAGGCATCCCTGAATTTTGATGCTTCACCATGAAACAGGAAGTGCTATTTAACTACCCTGTACATGCCCCAATCTACCTCAAACTTTACGTTTGATCGGAGTCTTGCCCTGATCACATCCATATGCAAATATACACAGGCATAGCGCCACCTGCTGGTAACAGGAAATTATATTTTACACTTTGCTGTACTATTGTTAGCCAGTTGACCATATTAACCCCAATGTGGTGACATAAACCTTAAGATGTTTTTTCACTGAGAAAATGGTGACTCATTTGTCAAAGGGCATGTCTGTGGCGACGCCGCAAATTTCAATGTCTCGCCATGACTACTGAAGTGTTTATATCTCTGCTGCACATGATCATATCTGGCCCAAATTTCATGTGCTGGACAAGAGTCCAGGTCTGAAGACATCCACACTCAAAAAAATGTGTCATAGCACCACCTATTGATAACAGGAAGTTACAGGAATTATATTTGCATGTACTGTTGCTAGAAACTTGTGAAATTCATCTTTGTTGTGTGTTTTGCCTGTTTTTCTGCAACTAACTAACAGTCAAAATACATATATAGGTATATAAGGTGGAGAGTCTGTCACCATGTTTGTACTGCATGTTGCTCCTGTTGTTGAATTATTCATGATATTAGTAACTTGGCTTCAATATACACACTTCCGTTCAAAAGTTTAGGCTCACCCAGACAATTTCATGTTTTCCATGAAAACTCACAATTTTATCCATGTGCTAACATAATTGCACAAGGGTTTTCTAATCATCAATTAGCCCTTAAACACCATTAGCTAACACAACGTAGAATTAGAACACAGGAGTGATGGTTGCTGGAAATGTTCCTCATTACCCCTATGTAGATATTCCATTAAATATCAGCCGTTTCCAGCTAGAATAGTCATTTACCACATTAGCAATGTCCAGACTCTTAATTTAATGTTATCTTCATTGAAAAAAAGTGTTTCTTTCAAAAATAAAGACATTTCTAAGTGACCCCAAACTTTTGAACAGTAGTATAATCTTTTAAATATTGCTCGACTGTTACAGTTTTTGTCCATTTTTTTATCAGGATAATCAGTGTTTGCTGCAGTCAGAGCGAGACCAAGGCCTCTCTCGCATCATGGGAAAGTGGATGAGCATCTCCGCTCTGCAGAAAGCCATGATCAACGCTGGGGTCAACATCTTCGTCAATGAGTACACAGACAAATATGTCAGCACCTGCGGCAAGGTCTGAACCTTATACTGCCTGAATATATGAATAGAAGAACAAGACACTGAGCTGAGCCTGTATTTATATGGCTATCTGTGCTGTTTGAGCTACTGGACATGCTAATGTTAGCATACAGTGTTAATATAGTGATGTTTAACAGGTGTTCTAGTGCAGCACCACTGAGTTTTGCAGGTATGTGAGTATAAAACAACTGCAATTTTGATCTTTATTGTTCTAAGTCTACCGAGCATTTTTCGGCAATCAGTGCACTAAAAACCAAAAATATCAGTATTATTTTTCTTTCACAGATGGGTAGCAACATGTCTGTATCATATTTATCTATACAAACTGCACAGCGGATTTAAATTGAACTCCAGCTCTATCATAAGACAGGGTAGATGCTTTGTAGCACCTAATAATGCAATAAAATTTGCCCTGAACTTGATCAAGAACACAGTAAATGTCCTGACTGATACTCTAACATCAGTTTTACCGGTAATGTAGCATAAGCGTATCACTATTATTCCAAAGCAGTTGGGCACCAAACAGGGAGCTGTCACTTTAAAAGAGATTTTACTAAACAAATGAGAGGGATAGTCTGGATAGCTATTTTCCCCTTGCCATAAAAAGAAACACACATACAAAACCACACAAGACAGAACACAAACATGGCCAACAACTCGATTCCATTGTTTAAAATACGGTTATATAGAACCAAACCCATAATCGAACTCAGCAATAGCACCAAGGCCTATTAAATCAACAGAATACAAACTCACAGGCAGAAACATGAAAAACATCTCAGAGTATCTCAGCTCAGTTCAGTTTTGAGGGCTTTGTGTGAGTTGATGTGAGGTATGGGAGTGTTGGTGAGGGGATGAGATGGGTAGGAGATGCTGCAGACTTGCCTCAACCAGGTTCCAACAAATGCATCCCAGCAGCTGTCAGAGCAGCCAGACATGTGGATCCAGTCCTGCTCCTGTTTCTCATAGACCAGGAATCTTTCACACATCACAATTTGAAGCAAAGATGACCTGAAGCTGCTTTTATCTTCCTGAAATCTCCTTTTCCCAGTGCTCATTTCACTTTCTGTTGTGTCTGCTATATTGTCTTTGTGAGAAGACAGGTACATCTGCTTTATCACTCACTTCCTGCCTACTGTTTGTTCCCAGGTAGAAAGAGGGCTGTTCTGTTTCTTTCTTCTTACCACTACAATGAATTACCATTAAAGTCAGTTATTATATTTTTTTCAAACTGATCATGCAACAGCATCTTCTGGTGGTAAATCACTATGTAGGAATTCTGATTTCCAGGTCAGGCAAGCATCTGAATAGCACTAGAGACCAACTGATTGACTTTCCCCCAGTGATTCCTTTTAATTCTATGTACCAGAGACTACCAACAAAATACTGCCTCGTGGAAAGAGCCAAAATTCAGCTAAACAATGTTCAGCAACACATCATTTAAAGGGAGAAGACATAAGAATTTATAACACCTACACGACATAAATATACATAACCAGTCATAAACACTTATTACACCTGGTTGAAGTTGCATTATTCGGTTTTACTACATTTTCTTTCAGGATAAGTCCAATTTTTATTTCATTTTCAGTAAATTATTACATCATATGGTGCTACATGCTTTCCTGTATTTACCCAACACAACTTGGAGAAGCCACAAGATGAAAATGTATTCGTAAACGGATCATAAATTATTGTAAACTGAAACTATTTTTGACTCACATTTACAGCTAATACGTGTTTGCATATCACTATTTTTCAGTGCATTTTAAAGTGTTCTGTGCGGTTTCTGTCCTCTTCAGGATCCTCTAACAGAACATGCTGCCTACGAACAGATGGCCCTCTTTGCTTCTGCCTGCGCTTTCTCATGGAGCAAGTGGAATTCTAAATGTGGAGCCGAACATCTGGTCATGCAGGTAATATTACCCATACGAACACACACAGCCTATTCCCTGTTAGTAGCATTATATTAGAAAAAGTCTATTATGTACAGAAAAACGGCAAATCATCATTTAACTACTACTTTTTTTAATGGCCCAAATTGTTCAAGGCCCACATCAAATATGTGTTTTTACAAATCGTATTTTTTTCTTTTACAGTGTGTGATTGTAAAATCAAACTGTTTAACTATATTTAAATCAGCAAAAAAATATTTATATTTGAAAAAATATTTATGTATATTCAGGACTGACAAATGGCCAATGATTTTTCAACTCTAATTTTCCAGATTTGCCATTTTCTTCAGTTGCAAATAGTATCTATAATATACATGTTTACTGCAAAAAAAAGGACAAATTTGTACGTTGCGTTCACATAAAAAAAAATAGTAATTTGTTGCTTTACATCATCATTTAAACTGTTTTTTGAACATTATTGCTCCATTTTTCTGACACCATTGCTGCCAGATTTTTTTTTCAAGTGACTAGTGATAGATCTGCTGCGATCTGTTGGTCAGAGGACGGTATAAACAGCTATAAATATAAATAATGTGTGTCCTCCTGTAAAAAAAAATGAGTCACCAGCTGCATGTGGAGGCTCATTCCAACCACCTCTGCACTGGCACCAAGTCAAACAATTCAATGTTTTCAGTTTAGTGGCAGCAGGTTATACAACCACAGATATGATCATTACAGACTGAGGAGAATAAAAGGATGAGGTCACGCAACAAAAATGGTGAGATTACAGGACAGAGCTGAGATAAAACGGCAAACAGCCACTTTTAATTTCTCTTTTGGACCTTTTAAAAGTGCTCTTTCCTCTGCCAGGTGTGCGAGCACCTCGACTCCGCCCCTGTACCTGAGGACTCCTGGAGTCTTTACCTGCTGGGTGCTCAGAGAAGTCAAAAGCTGGAGATCACAGAGGAGAGTGAAGATTTTTCTCCAGACCATCATCCAAGCAGCGAGTTCCACTCCACCTTCATCCACATGTTACAGGACAGCATGAGCCCTGGTGGTGTAGCTAGAACTAGAGAATCACACCATCTGTTTGTGGACACAGTGCAGAGCCTGCTGTGTGCCACCAGACCCCTCATGTATTCCTAAATTACAAAATAAAGACATTTGAATCTAAATACACGTCAGAACACACATCTGCTATTGTAGAATTGGCTACTTTATTTGTGCAAAGATCCACGCATCGTCTTTGGGACATACAAAAGTGTATGAAGTTGAACGGTGACAACCACAGCAAGAACTTGTAGAGGAAAAACATAATTTAAAAAAACAAAAACAACCCTTTGGTGTTGAGACTGAAACGATGCAGATTTATAACTTAACAAAAATAAACATTCACATCTTCTCACTCAAAACTAGCAAACTCATAAATATAGATTTCATAAACACTTAAAAACACTTACAATGAAAGTTTTATTACCAGTGTTTATAGACTTAAAAGTTATAAAATGTCCTCTGCAACCGATGAGGAAATGAATGTAAAATCCCATTAAAAAGGCTGGCAGTCTCCAGGATCCATGAAATGTATTTAAAAAGCTGAGTGGCACAGTTGGAGCAGCTCATTAAAACAACGCATCAGTGCTATCATTCTTATATTAAGTGACATGATTAGTGCCAGCTCTGATGTCTGATCCACCCTGATTTGAACGATGATCCTGGTAGATGGTTGCCAGCCACACTTGATCTGTTAACATGATTTTAAAAAGAAAGTAGTGATGGCGAGATGAAGCTTCATGAAGCATTGAGGCTTTCCATCCAATTGTTTCACTCATGGTTCGAAGCTCCATGGTGCTTCATTTGCTCTACTGCGCCATCAACTGGACAAATAAAAGTAAAACAGGCAGAGTGCTTATAGTGACACACTGGCTTTGCTATGTGAAGCTTTGAATTGTGCTTAAATGATAATGCCAATAAACAAGTAATATACTTAACATAGTGTCTGCTTTTCCTGATAGCAGGAACAGAGGGGGAAATGGAAACAAATTGGGGAGAGATTTGAGATTTGTAGCTTGACTGCTTGATGGCTTTCTGTAAAGTGCTTAGATATTTTTAATTGTAGTAAGGGCTATATAAATAACATTTATTGTGCTTTTGCTACTTGTTGTTTTGTGATTGTGCGTGTGGTACCAGTGACAACCTGTAAAACAAAAGTAGGGACAACATTTTATTTGTTTTTATTCAAAAATATCAATTTTCCACAGTGCTGGGATTCGGGTGGCTTCTTTTTTTGGACAATATTTCTCTAGCTCCTTGGAACACAACAGACACTTCACCTTTTAAAATACCAGAAAAAGAAAAAATTAGAACAAGCGGTGTGTGGTGTTGTCACAGTAATTCATATTACACTTCACTTGTTATGTGCCTACTTTATTAGGAGAAGTCAGGTCAAAGTGTTCCCAGACAGAGGAGAATCTTCTCTTTCTGGCTGGTTCTATAAAAAAGAGTCTCAAACCGATTGAATGCAAAGATACAGCAGGTAAAAATCCAACAAATGTGAACGGGGAATCCATTGCGTTTCACTGCCCTTTATATTTTGAATTACACGTCAAACCTGCGAACCACTTCCTGAACCAGTCACGCGGTAAGACCGGCTTGCGAAGTTCAAACGTCATCATTTTGGCTCCTCCCCTAAATGAAGCAAGCCTCGATACGCGCTTCGTGGACACACCCCCTCCATTACTCGGCACACGCTTCGATTCCTCGGCACATCTCGTAACGTCACTAGTTTTTGGAGTAAAACACGGTAAGAAGATAAATACTTCTAACCAGTAGCGTTATTTTGTTGTACGTTAAGTCAGCGACTTGTGGAGAGTTGTGTTTTGTCGTATTTGAGCAGTTGGTCCGGACGCGTTAGCTAGCTAAGCGGCTAAGTTAGCTAGCGGGCTAATTAACACAGGTGGCTAACTTACCGCTGAATACCTGTGTTAGTTGCTGCAGCAGCTGTCCTCATTATTAGAATGAACTTCTCAACCTGTATTTCTCTGCTGTGTATTTTAGCTTTTAAAAAAGTTATTTTACTTTAAGGTTAACTGAAACCCGTTCAGCTGCACTGAAGTTTAACATTGAGCTGGTTTGAATTAAACTGCGCTTAAATTAACATTGCGCAACATTACCTCTCTTAATCTCCATAATTTCATTAAATTCCTTCTCTCTTCAATTGCTCAAGTTCAATCCAGTATATAAAATGACATTAATAGTGAATAAACTAACAACCAGCCATTGTATTTATTTATTACTGCATGTATTTGTAGTAAAACATGAGTTGAAACATCCTACTTTTGGATCTAGAACAGCACAAGCCGTTCATTTTCAGTCACCTGACGAGTTAAACTCCCCTTTTTATGTGAGGTTGAAGCAGAAAGTCTGAGTTAACAAAGAAAGTTCTTTATAATTTGCGATACCTGTTATCTCTGACTGAGGCTTTAGTTTTTGTTGAGCTGATTTACACGTAGAAACTTTGTTCAGGAAAATTTCTCAGTAGCTCAGAGGACAGGCTGCTTTTTACACAACCTTGTAAGAGAATGTTTGTCAATGCTTTCAGCAGAATTTAGAAACACAACACTTCCTAAACAGATATTTTGAGGCTGTGAGGTTGAACGTTTGAGAGTATATCAGTGTGTTTGTTTGTGGTCTTTCTGTTTCTAGGTGGAAGCTGAATTAGTGAGGATGACTCCTGCTCCTGTCATCTCTAAGCTCCTCACACATCTTTACCTGCACATGAGGAAAATCACTCCTGTAGAATGCAGGTATGTTTGTCATTATTATAAAAAGATGTTGCCTGGTGACCTGTAAGAAACCCATTATACAGAGTAAGCCAAAATAATGTTTACACACATCAGGAAAAGAAAAACTTGCATAAATATTTCAATACCAAATTTATTCAGACATCACGAGAATAATAAAAGTTATCTTTGGCCTCTACAATTACAAGAGGTGCTCAAAGTGGTGGCTACTGGCTTCCAGACATTTCTGTTGTGTTGTAGACGTCACTTGTTGATGCTCCATTCATGAGGGTAGCGCCATCTGTTGGGAAAACATCGTACAACAGGACACAGAGTTGTCGTGATTTGATCAAACTTTGAAAGAGGTATCTATATGTGTAGAAGTACTTATCCATATGAAATATTTATAAAAATTTTTCTTTTCCTGACGTGTATACATTATTTTGGCTGACTCTGAACTTAATGAGAACAAAACTGTCATTTAACTGTTGCTCTTAAAGCTTCTTTAGTGAAAACCGGCTGGTGTTGTGCTTTGACACAAACTGCTGTTGAGGTCTGTGTTTTTAGGTTTAACCCCACAGTTTCTGAATGAACTGATAGTTTTTTTTCCTGATCAATGTGGATGTTATAATTGATGGTAACATTTACTGATCATATAATCAGCATGACAGTATAACATTCTGACCACCTGACTAATACTGTGTTGGTCCCTTTATGCTACTAAAACTCCTCTGACCCAGTGGTTCATCAGAACCTCTGGGGATGTCCTGTGGATTCTGTGGATCCTGTGGGTTGCAGGGTGGGTCCTACCTAGACCAGGCTGATCCTGGACCATCCCACAGATGCTCAATCAGATCTGGATGTGGGGAGTGTGGAACCCAGGTGAACAGCTTAGCTCTGTCGTGTTCCTCGGACCACTCCTGTAGTAGCAGTTTTAGTTTGTCCTGCTGAGGGTGGCAGCTGGCATCAAGGACTGCTGTTGCCATGGAGACTAGGGGGTTGTTTGTCCTGCAGTGTTTAGGTGGTGGTACATGTCAAACATCCACATGAATGTCAAGGTTTCCCAGCAGAACGTTACATTAGAACAAGATGATGGATGTTGTTCTCTTCAGCTGTCAGTGGTCAGAATGTTGTGGCTGATCTGTGGATCTGTCTGCCTTTACTCTGACATCCAGAGTTATACAAAAGTGTAGTATGTGTGCAGTGCAGAAGAGATTTACTTTATTGTACGCATTTTTTTTTGTTTTTTAAGGGAGAGCATTTTTTTTATCCACCTGAAGAAGACCTAATCTTTCCCTTCAAAGGATAGTTAATTGTTACTACAGCTTCCATAGTGGTTCCATCAGAGAAAATCATATCCATATACAGATTTTTATTAATTCCAGGGCTGGTTCAGGAAAGATTATAATAATAACTACATCATATAGTTCTTGGTTGCAGTTGGAATTTTGCAGCCTGAGAGATGGTTGAGAAGGTTTGCAGTTCTTGTTTTAGCAAAATATGTTATAATAAGATAAGATAAGATAAAGTTCTTTATTTCTCCCCACTCCAGGGGAAATTTACATTGTTACAGCAGCTTTATTTACAATATATACAAGGGTGGCAAAATTTTTTAACAGAAAAAATAAAAATAAAAATAAAGTTAGAAGATCTTTATTGTCATTGTACATGAAATTATCTGCAAACCAGCAAAGTGTATCAGTCTGAGGTATCTAAAAATAAATAAATAAGGAAAAATGCTTCTAAAGCCAATAATAAACAGAATATTTTGAGGGAATATTCTAAAAAGGAAAGAAAAGCTCCATTCTCACTCCTCTCAGGATAAACTGTCATTAAAATTGACTTTAAATTTAGCTTCAACATGAGATAAAAACATTTACTTTCATTACTGATGTCAAGTTTTAATAAAGTTCATGCTACTTTTATAAAATGATAAAAGTGAATAAATTGTATTTCTGTGATCTGTGTTTGATTTCTGTCTTTTCTTCTGTCATCCAGATGTTCAGAGGGAGCTGATGCCACATCTGGTCCAGCTGATGGAAGGTCTTGAAGTTCTCTGACTGGCCTCGACTGAAGATGGTCGTCTCACTGGATTTAAGGTTCAGATGCTCAGTAACAAACTCCACCAATGTGCCAACAGGGAAGCTTTAGGTTTATTAAATGTTGCTATGAAGGTTTCGCTGTTTTTCTTTGTGAATGCAATGTGCTCCAACTGAAACTTGAATTAGAACTTAGAAGTAAATCTTTCCATCTGAAAGGATTTAGTTGCATTAATAACCTCATAACATTCTAATTTTTATTCCAGTCTTGGTTGAAAATAGAATCTCTGTATTGATTCAGGTAAAAACTGAACTTCACAGCATGTTGGAGCAAAACAACCAGATGAAAACTGTGATGGTGTTGGATTGTCAGACCGTAATGTTGCAGCTCAAAGCAGCTTTTCTAGCTCAGTTCATTCTGACATTCAGCTATGAATCAACACAGCAGATGGTGATCCATGCTGTGGAAGTCTCACATCTCCTGATTTAATGGAGCTGCTTTGCACTTTTTACACTGTTTATTCACCAACACTTTATTTAATAAAAGTCCCATCTAGTGTTTATGAGGAATGTGATGTTTTAATTTCTCTGTGAATAACTGCAGTCTAATGCAACAGCTGGAGTTGTAACATCTGTCCTGATATTGATCATGAAGTATTGATCAGAATACTTATGGTTAGCAGTCATCCCTGAAGATTTACATTAAAATCTTTACTTGTGTTGTGAACTTTGGTAAGAAGCAGAAACGTTAGCGTTGCCATGGATATACGAGTGTTAAATTCTGTCCATGTTTCCATTTTGGGAAACTCAGTCCAGCAGATGAGTTTGTTTTTACTGCCAGCTACCATTCAGTCTGAGATATTAAGAATAAATAAATGTGCATAATGTGGAAATGAACAGATTTTATTTTTATTTATTCCTAAAGCTGGTAAGGTTCCAGAATGTGGAGGAATTTAGTCTCACAGTCACAGAAAACAAATATTATCTGAAAGTCGGGTTATTGTTGTTTATCAGCACAATACAAAAAGATTAAATTTAGAAATATTCCAGTTAAGACTCTAGAATATCACGATTTATATAAATTTACTTCAATAATATGAATGTTCAGGTTAAGATTGTACAGTGATATTTATTATGTAAGTTTAGCTGATTAAAGTTTATGACTCTGCACTAAAATATTATTTAAATTGACATCATTATTATAATATTTAGGGTCAGACCCTACAGTATTGAGATTAAGAAATCAAATATTCTATAAAATGTAAATACACTGAACTCATTTGGATACATTTAAGTGAGACTCTACAATATTATTTGACACAAATGTATCTAAATCAAAATTTTAATAATTTTCACGCCAAACATTTACTGGACTGATTTAAATATTAAAATCACTCCTTTCTAATCCTCTGCTGTACGTTCAAACCTGAGGCCTGAAATAGAAACACACAAGTATCTGTTTGAAGAAACTTCTGCAGAGTCCTGGTTCCAGAACATGATGATAAAATTATAGACAAACTTTAACAAAAGCTGCCTGAGAGTTTACAGGTTTTTATGTCAGATTTCTTCAGTAATTTAATGATAGTTATCAGCAATAATCAAGTGTTCATTTGATGAACTTCATTTCCTAAAACATCCAGAATTGAAGCTCATATCTTTGGCAGCTGTAAAGTTTCTGCTCCTTCAAAGTTCACAACACAATGAATGAATTCCTAAAACACTCTAAATGCTGGAGAGCGTTTGTGATGCTGAAGCAGTGACCAGTTTTTCTGTTTCTTCTCTGGAGATGCACAATGAGGGACGTCTGCAGAGACTGAGAAAGAGTCTCACCACATCCTGACATGAGGAAAAAGACTTTATTGAAGACTACAATGAGAAAAACTATCAGACAGCAGACGGCTGCATTCAAGGTGAGCTCAGAACATTTGATCTGGAACAGGAATTCAATAATAGCAGCATGAGCTTCATTTCAGTCTGTAGCTGCTGAATTCATGGATGAATCATCTGGCACTAGAGAGGAAGACCATCAAACATCCACGTCAGCTGATGGAGGTCCAAGAGTCTCACCGAACAAACAACCTACAGAGTGAAGACCTCAAATCTGATTGGACGGCCTCCTATTCAGCCACATGTGTGAACAAATGCCTCTAAGTTGATTTGTTTTCTAAAATAAATCTAGTTTGAGTCCTAATCTATGCCTGTGTGTTTGCTTCTTTACATCGCTGTTAACAGTTTAGGCTGTTAGATTGTTCCAGATAAGACAAGTAAAAGATTCTTCAGAGCCGTTCTACCACGAGCCTGACAGGAAGAACTCCAACAGCTACTGAATGTTCCTGTGGTTCCCTCAAGGCTACAGGAGGAGTCCTACGAGGACGAGCCGGTCCACCTGATGGTGGCCAGTCACTGTGGTTCAAAGCCAACACCGACTACGTGGACTTCTACTGGACCACACGGAGGCCTTCAAACCGGACCAACAAGTTCAGCGACTCCCCGACTCGTGGGTCTGAGGACGCCGCCGAGCCTCGGTCCAGCCGGCCTCCTGTCTGTGGGTGTTTGAGTGCTGAGAGGTTTGTGGATGCATGTGAACGTATCTGTGTTGAAACAGCAGCTTTTTTTTTTAATATATATTTTTATTGAACATTTTGTGCAAAGCAGAGCGTTACAAAAACATAGAAATTAAATAAATAAAATGAAAATTGGTGAATCCGCAGCGACTTTAACATTCTTTTGGCCAAGCCATTGACAGTAAGCCGGATCGCAGTCTTCGTGCAGAGGAGAAGTCCAAGTAGTCTAAGAAAGGGTCCCAGGTCTTGTAAAATGCATATGGCTTATTCATCAACAGAGTGGAGAAAGCCTCCATTGGTATTATGGCAATAACCGTTTGGAGCCACTGATGATGGGAGGGGGCTTCATCCAAAATCCAATGCATCATTATGCGCTTTCGAGCGCAATGTAGCAGTATATGCAACAGCTTTCGCTTACCAAATCGCATAGGCAGTTCGTCCTCCAGACCAAGGAGACAAGTTCGAGCACTCAAGTTCAAATGACACTTAAAAATTGTACAGAGCTTATCAATAATTGAATCCCAGAACTGCAAAATAGGTGGGCAATCCCACAAACAGTGGAAAAGGGTACCAACAGCGGAATGACATGAAACAGCAGCTTTGGACTCAGTAACGCCAGGAAAAACCAAGAGCTCCTTTATTTGTGACTTCCACTAAAAAAAATGATGAAAATAAGTTTGCCAGGGTGCTGACTGATAACAGATTATTAAATAATGAAAATAATCGTTTAAATATTCCTTTAAACAATCCTTTTAGGTCTACATTTCCTTTACACTGACTTCTTGGTATATTTACAAGTATTTTGGGGGGAATATACCATTAAGCCTGATGTTCAAGGGTTCTTCTGGGAATATACCATTAAACCAACCTTTTAGGTAAATGTTCCAGGATGTTGAGTAGAATATACCATCAGATCAACCTTTTAGGTCTACATTGGAAGATTTTAGAGTAGAATATTACTCCAAACCATCCTTTAGGTCTACATTTAAGGTGGAATACTCCTTTACACCAAGATTTTTTGGTCTACATTGAAGGATTTTAGGTGGAATATTTCTTTGAATGAACTTTTTAAGTTTATGTTAAAGGATGTTGGGTAAAATATACCATCAGACCAACCTCCAAGGTCTACAGTAGTGAATTTTAGGTGGAATATACCATTAAACTCACCTTTCAGGTCTACATTGGAGGATTTTAGGTGGAATTTTCTTCCAAACCGTCTTTTAGTCTACATTTAAGGATGTTTAGGATGGTATATTCTTCCAAACCACTTCTCAGGTCTACATTTCAGGTGGAATATTCCTCCATACTAACTTTTTTTGGTCTACATTGAAGGATTTTTTCTAAACCACCCTTTCGGGTCTATATTTGACGTTTTAGGTGGAATATTCCTTTTAACCAGCCCCTCAGGTCTCTGAGGATTTTGGATGGAATACTCGGTTAAACCAACATTTTATGTGCATGTCCAAGGATTTTTGGTGGAATGTTCCTTTAAGGTGGATGTTTGAGGACCTTGTAGGTGGAATACTTCCTGAAACCAACCTTTTAGGTCAACACTCAAAGATTTAAGGTGAAATATTCCTTTAAACCAACCTAAATTTCATATTTTGATCATTATCAAGTGAGAAACCTCAATCCAGACTCCTCATAATGACATTTGAGATTTATGCTGCTGTTATTTGTTTAGTCCAGACTAAATGACAGAAATCCACAACTGTAATTTTATTTCAGGACTCGGTTATTAAATGTCAAAACAATCCATGTGACTCTAAAAACTCAACAGCTGTACAAACTCTAAGATTAAACTCTCCACAAGGATCCAAAATAAGTTGGACTTCTACATGAGAGCTTCAATTATTCTTCATCTACTTCCTGAAAAGTTTGGTCAATAAAAAAGACAAAAACTAATACTTTCAGCTGAACTAAAGACAGACTTTGTGATTTTTCTGCTCACATGTTGTGTTGTTGTAAACTTCCTCTTTCAAATAAATATCCTCCTAACCCCCTGGAAACCAGCGTTTGTCCTGTTTTTGTGTTGCTCCTCGGCGACCCTAGACAGCCGGGTCCTAATGTTTTTTGAGCAACACACCATACTATGACGTTTTTACAATGATGGTTCTACTATGGAACCAGTTTGACATGTTCAGGTGTTCTTTGTGTGAAAACTCAGAGATTTCAGGTATCAGAAGGTGGTTTTCAACTTTCTTTGTTAACTTTCTGCTTCAACTTTAAACTAAATTTCCTTCACTAACCCAGCCCTCTGGACTTCCAGTAAGCTGTGTTCCTATTGGCTGTCCAGGTGGCTGCTTGGTGTTATCAGAAACACCTGAGCAGCTCAGTGTCTTCCTGCTTTATTTAGCTGTAGACAAACATTTCCTCTGCTTCTCTGCACCACTGAACCGGGTTTGGCTCCGTTGCGTTAGTTTGTTCTTTAGGCGTTGGCCCACAGCTTCCAGCAGTAAAATCGTCTTTAATGTGTTTCTTGGTGTGTTTTAGGGCTTTGTACTGGATAGTTGTCTTGGTAAATGTGGTTCTTTAGCCACAGTTAGCACATGGTGCTAATGTGTGCAGTGATTAGTGGATTTGGTGCAGCTGAGTTGTGTCTTTATCTTGGCTGTAGTGAGTCTTTAGAGGTTTTTGGTCAGACACATTCTGAATTCTTGTTTGTGAACCAGCGTTGGTTGTCCAGAAGGTAAGAGTTCCTGTCCTGATTCTCTGTTCTCAGAGCTTCTCTGGTAGGCTGCAGGAGACTTTAGCGTTTGGGTTGTGCTAGTTTGGTTTTTGTATGGTTTCATTTGGACGACTATCTTGAGGCCCCTCCATGTGGTTTAGTGAGGTTTTCTGCAACAGTTCTACAAAGCAACCTGCAGCAGAAGAGACTTTGAGAGTTTTTAGGAAGTTCTGGAGACCAGACTTTAGAGCAGCAGAAACATTTGTCAGCAGTTTGAGCAGGAGAAGGTGAGCTTCAGAGTAGAAATGAGATGGAAACCTTCTTGACCCGTGTGGTCAGGTCCTGTACCAAGAGTTTGAGCAGGTTGTGAAGAGTCTGTAGTTCTTTGGTCTGAAAGCACAAGAAGAGTCGACTCATTAAAGGAGAAAAACAGGAGATATTGTTGGTTCTTCTGTTATTCTACAGTTTCCAGTTTCCTTAGACTGAATATCAAGTTTATATTTTAAATAATTTCCCATGTGAGCCCAAGAAGACTTCAATAAACTCCCTCCATCCCCTGGACACAACATATTTTATTACCATGTTAAATCTTTTTTTAAAAATGTTTTTGAGTTTTAATCATAGTTTTAGCATAGGTTTTTTTCTCTTTGCTTGTTTAGTTTTGTCATCTGTGTAAAAAGTGCTAAACAAATAAAGTTGAATTGAGAAACTGAATAATTGACTAACTCATGATTGTGACAGAAATATTTTCACTGTGATTTAAGGGTTTATTTCATTTTTAAGGTTGGGGTTAAAATCATGACAGAAAAAGAAGATTAAAGAAATAAACTACATAACAAAAAGCAATTAAATCAAAGGAAAAAAATTTGTCTGTTTAATATAAACATTAAAGACAATTAAATTATATTAAACAGACAAAATATTGAATTACATAATTAAACAAGATACAACTCATGTAATTATGAAATTAAACAAAATTTTTAAAATACAAATATTAAAAATTACAGATAAAATATTTTCAATAATTAAACATTTAAAAAATACAATTAAACAAGAAGAATATTAAACATTTTTAAAAATACAAAACATTTAATTAGATTAAACCTTTAAAAAGACAAAACATTTAATTAAAAAATTAAATGTTTAATTAGAAAATTACATCTTAAAGACAATAAAACTTCAAATAGGAATTAAACAGAAAATACAATGAAGCATTTAAAACAAAAATTAAGCATTAAAAGGTGGTAAAACATTTAAAAAGAAAAACAAAGATTTAATCGAAAAATTAAATATTGGGAAAGAAAAAAAATTCAAACAAGCCGATAAAACATTTGAAAAAAAAAATTAAACATTAAAAAGAGAAAACATTTCAAAATCAAATCAGACGTTAGAAAAGAATAAAAGGTGAGAAAAGAGCAAAACTAAACATTTAAGAAGAATCAAACTAAAGACAAAACATTTGAAAAGACACCAGTTAGACTTTAGAAGATCAAATTAAACAGAAGAGACAAAACGATCAAAAAGAGCAAAAACAGATCAAGGTCTTCAAGCGTTTTCTAGTCTGAAATGAAAACATCAAGTTGTTTCTTCAAACATTTCCTCTTTCTATGTTCTTGGTTTGATTGTGGACAGATTTACTAAGAACTCATTTCAGAAAACTGCTTTCCAGATAAAGTCTACTAGTAGTTGAAGGCATTGATCAAACTAATGTTACCTTCTGATCTCCACAAACTTTACTGTTCAGTGAAGAGAATCAAAGTTTGTTGAGGATTTCTAAAAAACCCACAGGTGAAGGTCTGAGAAGAACTCAGATGGATGGTCTAAATGTGAAATCAAGACTCATGGTCACAAGTTTTAAGGCTTCTGTTAACCAGAAAGTTCAAACTGACAGAGAAGTACTGAGAAACTTTTAAAACTTCAGTCATCAGACTGTCTGAAGGTTCAAACTAACAGAGAACTACTCAAGAACTTTTAAGATTTCCGTCCTCAGACTGTGGAAAGGTTCAAACTAACAGAGAACTACTGTGGGACTTAGAAAATTTCAGCCCTCAGACTGTGTGAAAGCTCAGGTCCTGAGGACTCGGGAGGTGTGGAGGCTTTGGAAAGTCTTGGAACTGAGGGTTCCACCCTCCAGCCAAAGGCTGAAGTCCAACCTCCTGAGAAAAACGGTCGAGTCGAGACTCGACTTAAAAAAAAAACTCGAAAACGACAAAAAATAGATGATAAATGCGCAAAAAAAAGAAGAATTAGTATCTGAGCGAGTAGCTCAGGGAGTAAGAAGATGGACTCCCAAGTGGAGGGTCGCAGGTTCAAGACCCACCACCGGCAATTTTCTTTCTTTGTCTTTGTCAGGATTTTCAAAAAACTTAAGACTGGTCTGGTCTTGAACCAGCGACCTGCAGCTCCACAGGCAAATCCTTAACTCACTGAGCTACAGATCAGATGAAAAGAAATAAATTCGTCGTCCCTTTGGCATCGTAGTTCCTCAAGTGACCACATGGGCGGAGCCAAGGCGGAGTCTGGGTGGAGTCAGGGCGGAGAGTAGGGGGGGGGGGGGGGGGGGGGTGGGGGGGGGGGGCCCCCCCCCCCCCCCCCCCCTACTCTCCGCCCTGACTCCCCCCACCGCCCACCACACCTTCCCCCGCCCGACGAGTTTTTCGAGTCTCCACGAGTTCTTCGAGTCTCCACGGGTTTTCCTGAGTTTCTGGAGTTTCCACCAGGTCGAAGGCAGAACAAGTTGTCATGAAGAGGTGTTGAAGTCGGCCAGGATGGACTGACTTTTTATAGCGACTAGAAGGAAGACCACTAGAAGAGCAGGTCTTTAACCATCCATAAAATCCATGGAGTCGCTCCAGAGAAATGAAAGAAAGTCAACTTTTATCAACCTCCATCCAGATGTTCAACTTGATATCTTTACTTGGACATTTTTAGCACCACAAACCTTTAGTATCACACTTTAGTTTCATTTATTAGGACTTTAATGGAATCCACCAACAGATTTAGTTTTTGTTGACAAACTTTATTCTTGTCATCGTGGGACTGCAGTATTTAAAACTGTTCCTTCTATTTGACCTCATGTTTATTAGTTTTAGTGGAGAAAGTTATTTTAGTTGTCGATTAGTCTCTTAAAAACCAAATAATGAATTGGATTAGTCAAGAGGTTTACATTTCTTAATTTGTCATATTTTAAATATGACAAAAAATATAAAAATAAAGTGTCTTGAGACAATTTGACCTGTAATTGGTGTTATATAAATAAAATTGAATTCAAATTGCATGTATCTTGTAATGTTGGAGTAATTCAGCCATATATGTTGGAAAACACATTTTCTTTGTCCATTAATCTGTTGATAGTTTTCTCCAGTAATTCATTTCTTGCTTTGGTTTATAAAATGTCAAACCCAAATATATTCAGTTTACTGTCATAAAAACCAAAAAGATTTACATTCATGATGCAGGAATCAGACAGTTTTTCACTTTTTATCTTAGTTTAGTAAGAATGATAGTTGATAATGTGTGAATTGTTGCAGCTTGTGAGCCGTAGAAGGTTTTAATCTTTGGGGACGAGTGTCAGAAAACATTTAGAAACCAACATCAACAAAGCACTCAACAAAGGGAAATCCAACTTTTGCATGACAATGTCTAATTAAAGGACATTTATTTCCAATGTAAATGTGTGATATTCATCCTCTGGAGCTTTCTCTTCACATCATCTCCCACCTGGACTGGTTTGGTCGGGAGCATGTGCAACAAACATTTGAAAAACTGCACTTTAACATCAATGAATGACACTGAAGTTTAATCTCTCCATAAATGAGACTGAGTCTGGATGTGCTGCTCTGTCATTAACTCTTAAGTTTAGGGAAAGTTCAAACAAAAGAGGACAGTTCAGATCAGACTTGAGAATGAGCTTATTTTGAACAAACATCTCAGACTTTCTGAGCTTCAGCACCTACAGCAAGATATTTTAACAAGCAACTCAAGAGATCCAGAAGTTGGAGAGTTAGCTTTAGCTGAGCCAAAGAACATGTGGGACGCTAACCTAGCAAACATTTCAGACTTTTCTCTGTGAATTCTGAGAAATAATTTCCTATTTAATGACAGAGCTACACATCTTAACTCAGTCTCATTAAAACAGACTCTAATTCAGTGTCATCCATCCATATTAAAGTGCAGTTACCCAAAATGTTTGTTGCATGAGCTCCAACAAAACCTGTCCAGGTAGAAGGCCACTTTGACAAACAGGAAGTGGAAGATTCCAAGCAGATTTATAGAAGGGGGAACCGGACTGTACTAAGTGTGGTCGAGTATAGAGGGGTGTTTTGTGGGTTTTTAAGGCTGATGATGATTAGTGAGACATTTGGAGTAGATATTCATTTGCAGTAAGTGAAAGTATTTAAAATCTTGGAGTTAAACTTAGAAGAACACAAATTCTAACAGGAAACTTTGTTGATACGTTTTTGTTTTGTTTACAGATGTTAAGTTAAAGGAGTTTTATTCGTGACGTATAACCAATCAAATCACTCCAGAAGACAGAGCGACCACAGGTAGATAAAGGTTCAGAGCCAAAGTAGCGCCATTTTTAAATTTATTTATTACCATAAATCAGTAAAAAAATAAAATACTGATAATCAGTAAATCAGTCAGCCCACCATTACTACAATTCTACAATGTATGTCTCTTTCCTTTGACTTGTTATTTGTACAATATACGATGTATATGATGGCGTTTTTTTCATACCAAAGGCTATACTATGATGTTTTCTAAGAGACATACTCTGTTTGTTCTGGCTCTGGGCCGCTGCACTCCTCCTCTGTTGTTTTCTGGATTGTACTCAGCTGCATGCCTTCGTCCACCAGGCCTCCGTTGACTCGTCCCGCCTGCCGTCTCTGGAGCTGAAGCTGGATTGGAACAGACCAAAGTACAGTCCAATCACGATGCCAGCTGCCTCTCAAAAGGCTCCTTCATCTGGCAGGTGGCGGCACTTCTTCTGAGGGGAAGCTGAGCTGGCCCAGCAGAACTTTGGAGATGTGTTCCAGTGGTTGGTGGATGTGTGGGGAGATAGAGAGGGACCTTTGAATTGTTCACAAAGGAAAACAGGAAACCCATTGGTAGTTTTAGTTTAGGGTGCTACTGCGGTGTGTTTTTGGGTTTTAAGAAGTGAACAGGAAGAGGATTTTTTTTTGTATTGATTATCTTTTACTTTGTTCCTGGTTGGGATACCCATCAATGTCAACATGAAGTTCACTTTTAGTTCTGTTTATTTATTTTTATTTTACTAACACCCATTTGCTTTTAACCCCCTCACATGTTGTGTTGTTGTAAACTTCCTCTTTCAAATAAATACTCATCTAACCCTCTGGAAACCAGCGTTTGGACTGTTTTTGTGTTGCTCCTCACCTACTTCAGACAGCCGGGACAAAACAACATTTTTTGGACCAAAGGCTATACTATGATGTTTTTAGAGTGACATGTTATACTATAACGTTTTAGAGCGACATGCTATACTATGACGTTTCAAGAGCGACATGCTATACAATGACGTTTTTTGAGCCACATGCTATACGATGATGTTTTTTGGACGACATGCTATACTATGATGTTTGTTGAACCAAAGGCTATACTATGACAATTTTAGAGTGACATGCTATACTATGTCGTTTTTAGATCGACATGCTATACTATTATGTTTTTTGGACGACATGCTATACTATGACATTTTTAGAGCGACATGCTATACTATTATGTTTGTTGGACGACATGCTATACTATGACATTTTTTGGGTGACATGCTATACTATGACATTTTTAGAGCGACATGCTATACTATGACGTTTGTTGGGTGACACTCTATACTATAGGCTTTATAAATTGACATATTACTATGACTTTTTTTTTGTTTTAGTTTTTTTTTTGTTTTTTAGCAACATATAAGAATTTGAACAATTTTAAAAATTACTATACTTTTACTTGTGCAATGAAATATTATTTTATGGCATTTTTTAGACGACATATACTCTGATGTTTTCTTGAAAAACATACTATTTTGACAATATACTGCACTATGACATTTTTTGAACCACATATCATACATGACAATTTTAGGCAACATCCTATCATTTTGCACTTTTTCAACCACATAATAATCAGTTGGTTTTTTTTGCCAACATGCTATACTATGAACTACAGGTCATACTATGTTATTCTTGAAAAGTATACTATACTTTCACATTTTCTGAACTACATCCTATACTATGGCATTATACACAGAGTGCTTTGGTTACATATTGATTTATAATCTAGATTTTTTTCTGTTTTGTTTTTTGACAGGATTACCACAAACCTGACCGTGAACACTGTTGACACCCACCTGAGGGAGACGCTGTCTAAGATCTCAAGGCTGCTTGGTCGTGGTCCTTCTGGTCCTGCTCCAGAACGCCTTCATCAACTACATCTTCTTTGGAAGAGGCCCTCAGATGCTGCAATCTCTGACCTTAAAGGAGGAACTGCTACTTTTACTCTGTAACGAGACGGCAGTTATTTTAAAGACCCAGCTCCTGGCGGCTTTGAGAAAGTTTAACATCCATCAAAATGGAACTACAGACAGTTAAATCTGAGCTGTCAGTCAGTATTTCAAACATCAAGTCCAACCTGGCTGCCCTAAAGCACGCTGTGGGTGAAATGTAAAAATAAAAATAAAAAATAAATGTGAAGAATGTGAGCAGCAGCAGACTGTGAGCAGCGGAACAGATGTGATCAGAAAGAAGTCATTTTCTTTTTTCTTTTCTTTCTGGTTGACTTGATGCTGTCAGATGCAGATGTTGGAGCTGATTCTGATCTTTCAGGATAAAAAAGCTGCTTTTCCTTCACAGACTTTTCAGGAAATTATTCTCTCAGGTTTTCTCTGCTATTTATATTTTTATTATCTGTGATTATTTCATTATTTCTTTATTGTAAAAATAAAGTTTGAGGCATAAAGACTCATTTAGTTATTTTAATCCTGAAATCTTTGACTAAACTTCCATTTTCCTTCTTGTACTTCTGATACTAGAACTAAACGTATCTTCAGCACGGGTCATCTGCTTTTAATGAATTAGCAGCAACATCACAACAACAAATGAGACAATTTTCAACAAATTAATGAAACTGATGTCATTTAAAACTATCAGAGTCTGTTTAGTGTCAAATTAAAGCTGATTACTGACAACAAGAACATTAACGTTACTGTTTTAATCACATTTAAGTTTCCTGAACATTACATTAATGTCAACCAGCCACAGTTTTATGAACTTAATGAACCACATTACAGGAACACAACACACTTCAGCTGTTTACATGCAACTCAACACATTAGCTTGATGCTACGTTAGCTTTAATCAGGCTGCGACTGAGCAGCTAGCTCGGTTAGCATCGCTAACATTAAAGCTAATATTTACTATGCTAACTTTCTTCTCTGGTCAACACACACTGAAACAAACTCCACCAACATCTGGAGTGCATGGCACACATTATATCTGACACTAAAGCTGCATATAAAGTGCATTAAAAGCGGCACCGATACGAAAATAAACATTTACTTACTGAACTATCAGAGTCCTTTCAGTGTCTGCTGGTAGAATCAGGCGAAGGTAGAAAACTGGTTAAAACAAGCCAACAGGGAGGAAAACTGTCTGTGGAAAATGTTCTGCTGCTCCACCGATAAATAAACCAACAGTTATTATATCAGAATTAATCCAAACAAGGAGAGCAGAGTCTCTGCTGCCTCCTCCATAGCACCTGTCAATCATTCCAGACCGGACTGTCAATCAAGTAGTCCCGCCCCCTGGCTTCGCAAAACTTTAACGCTCTATAAAAAAAATCAATGTTGATTTATGTCTATGTGTATTTATGTTGTGTCTGCTATATTGTCTTTGTGAGAAGACAGGTACATCTGCTTTATCACTCACTTCCTGCCTACTGTTTGTTCCCAGGTAGAAAGAGGGCTGTTCTGTTTCTTTCTTCTTACCACTACAATGAATTACCATTAAAGTCAGTTATTTTATTTTTTTCAAACTGATCATGCAACAGCATCTTCTGGTGGTAAATCACTATGTAGGAATTCTGATTTCCAGGTCAGGCAAGCATCTGAGTAGCACTAGAGACCCACCGATTGACTTTCCCCCAGTGATTCCTTTTAATTCTATGTACCAGAGACTACCAACAAAATACTGCCTCGTGGAAAGAGCCAAAATTCAGCTAAACAATGTTCAGCAACACATCATTTAAAGGGAGAAGACATAAGAATTTATAACACCTACACGACATAAATATACATAACCAGTCATAAACACTTATTACACCTGGTTGAAGTTGCATTATTCGGTTTTACTACATTTTCTTTCAGGATAAGTCCAATTTTTATTTCATTTTCAGTAAATTATTACATCATATGGTGCTACATGCTTTCCTGTATTTACCCAACACAACTTGGAGAAGCCACAAGATGAAAATGTATTCGTAAACGGATCATAAATTATTGTAAACTGAAACTATTTTTGACTCACATTTACAGCTAATACGTGTTTGCATATCACTATTTTTCAGTGCATTTTAAAGTGTTCTGTGCGGTTTCTGTCCTCTTCAGGATCCTCTAACAGAACATGCTGCCTACGAACAGATGGCCCTCTTTGCTTCTGCCTGCGCTTTCTCATGGAGCAAGTGGAATTCTAAATGTGGAGCCGAACATCTGGTCATGCAGGTAATATTACCCATACGAACACACACAGCCTATTCCCTGTTAGTAGCATTATATTAGAAAAAGTCTATTATGTACAGAAAAACGGCAAATCATCATTTAACTACTACTTTTTTTAATGGCCCAAATTGTTCAAGGCCCACATCAAATATGTGTTTTTACAAATCGTATTTTTTTCTTTTACAGTGTGTGATTGTAAAATCAAACTGTTTAACTATATTTAAATCAGCAAAAAATTATATTCAGGACTGACAAATGGCCAATGATTTTTCAACTCTAATTTTCCAGATTTGCCATTTTATTCAGTTGCAAATAGTATCTATAATATACATGTTTACTGCAAAAAAAGGACAAATTTGTACGTTGCGTTCACATAAAAAAATAGTAATTTGTTGCTTTACATCATCATTTAAACTGTTTTTTGAACATTATTGCTCCATTTTTCTGACACCATTGCTGCCAGATTTTTTTTTTCAAGTAACTAGTGATAGATCTGCTGCGATCTGTTGGTCAGAGGACGGTATAAACAGCTATAAATATAAATAATGTGTGTCCTCCTGTAAAAAAAATGAGTCACCAGCTACATGTGGAGGCTCATTCCAACCACCTCTGCACTGGCACCAAGTCAAACAATTCAATGTTTTCAGTTTAGTGGCAGCAGGTTATACAACCACAGATATGATCATTACAGACTGAGGAGAATAAAAGGATGAGGTCACGCAACAAAAATGGTGAGATTACAGGACAGAGCTGAGATAAAACGGCAAACAGCCACTTTTAATTTCTCTTTTGGACCTTTTAAAAGTGCTCTTTCCTCTGCCAGGTGTGCGAGCACCTCGACTCCGCCCCTGTACCTGAGGACTCCTGGAGTCTTTACCTGCTGGGTGCTCAGAGAAGTCAAAAGCTGGAGATCACAGAGGAGAGTGAAGATTTTTCTCCAGACCATCATCCAAGCAGCGAGTTCCACTCCACCTTCATCCACATGTTACAGGACAGCATGAGCCCTGGTGGTGTAGCTAGAACTAGAGAATCACACCATCTGTTTGTGGACACAGTGCAGAGCCTGCTGTGTGCCACCAGACCCCTCATGTATTCCTAAATTACAAAATAAAGACATTTGAATCTAAATACACGTCAGAACACACATCTGCTATTGTAGAATTGGCTACTTTATTTGTGCAAAGATCCACGCATCGTCTTTGGGACATACAAAAGTGTATGAAGTTGAACGGTGACAACCACAGCAAGAACTTGTAGAGGAAAAACATAATTTAAAAAAACAAAAACAACCCTTTGGTGTTGAGACTGAAACGATGCAGATTTATAACTTAACAAAAATAAACATTCACATCTTCTCACTCAAAACTAGCAAACTCATAAATATAGATTTCATAAACACTTAAAAACACTTACAATGAAAGTTTATTACCAGTGTTTTTAGACTTAAAAGTTATAAAATGTCCTCTGCGACCGATGAGGAAATGAATGTAAAATCCCATTAAAAAGGCTGGCAGTCTCCAGGATCCATGAAATGTATTTAAAAAGCTGAGTGGCACAGTTGGAGCAGCTCATTAAAACAACACATCAGTGCTATCATTCTTATATTAAGTGACATGATTAGTGCCAGCTCTGATGTCTGATCCACCCTGATTTGAACGATGATCCAGGTAGATGGTTGCCAGCCACACTGACAGCATCATAACATGAAGTTGAGCGGCCCGTTGTGAAGGATGCCGGCTGCTGTGATCTGTAACTGCTTCTCGTAAACACAGACACATGCATACACACAGACTAACTAGTTTAGCAAACGTGATGTGATGCATAAAATCCTCCGTGGGGTTAACACTCCCCCGAAGCCTGGCCTGTGCTGCCATTGCAAAGTCTCGTTTTAGGAATCTTCAGGCACCAGTAAACACACCAACAGCCTCTGCTCAGGAGTCACACACTTTTCTTTTTCCATCTCTAACCTCAGTGTGCAGAAAATCTCTGCAGAGGGCCGATGGGCGGGAGCAGCATCCAGCAGGACCCGGGCTAGACGGGGGGCTGTCCGTTATGACGGAGTCCCGTGTAGGGCCACAGCAGCTGCTGGATGGTCATCCAGGAGTCCCCCGTCCCCACAGGGGCCGCATCCACCGCAGGCTGCATCACCAGGCTGGCCAGCAGAGCCAGGAGAGCTGCCAAACAAATGTAGAGACAGAAATATTACTTCCAAGACTTAGAAAAACATCTATGCAAAAAATCAAACTCAACTGATTTACCCCTTAAATGCATATCTTGGCTTACTTGTGACCAATAACCAGTGAAATTCATGTTTTTTTGTCAGCTAGTAACTCATCTTCCTGGTTTTCCTCTACAGTTCTAGCTTTTAATCCTCTGAAACTCAGTCCTGATGTCTTTAACCCTTTGATGCATAACCTGGGTCAAAAGTGACCCAAATCCAATGGAAAATGGGTATCTCCTGATGTGGTCTATGCATCAAAGGGTTAAAAGAAAAATAATGCCAAAATTACACCATTTATCAGGACCAGAAATTGTAAAAACAGAAAGAATTCTGTTTGATTTTTTCTACCAGATTCTGGAAAAAAAACTAAACTAACAATTCTGTGTTCCTCTGCACAACTGTGAAATTATGTGACATACCAACAGTCACATGACAAAAATTCAGCGACTTTAGAGAGAGACTTCAGCAATTTGCAGTATGAAAAAAGACATCTTTTTTGTACATTAATGCAGATTAAACAGACACCAAAATTAAAATAATGAACCTTTAGGTTCGCATAACATGAACTCTTCAGCAATGCTTTAACAGTGTTCTGGTGACAGAATGTAAAAGTGATTTTCACCGTATATGTAATTGTGGTATACTGGATCAAAATATACAGGACAGCGTTGTAATTTCCAGCGTGACCTCATGGTGGCAGCATTGTGTCACTGTTACAAGCCTAAAGCCAGACACAATGACATAGAAGTGAGTCTATTTGGTTTATATGGTATAAATGGTGGTATATCAGAAAAAGCTCAATGTATCCAACTACACTAAAATATGAATGCAATAAAAAAGGAACAATTTGGACATTTATGAATGGCTAATATTTTCAAAAATTATATAAACCATCAAGCAATGCTATTTTAGGATGCAAATGACCCAAGATATGAAAGTGCTTAAAAACCAATTTTCCTGCTGCCAGTTTGACATTTGTCAGCAATATTTACAAAACAGAAAATAAAAATGCATCCTAACACCACCAATACCAGCAAAAGTAGCGTACCTGCTAGCACCACCACCATGGCCAACCAGAGCCACAGCCCCCTGCCTCCTCTGGCCACTGCTGCTGCCGCCGCTGCCCGAGAGCTGGTCAGACTGTGGGACAGAGACTGAGCCATTCCTGGGTCTGTGGACGTGGGGCTGGACGAAGGACTCGGGCTAAAAGAACAAAAATTAAAGTTACTGCAGGATAAACAGACAAAGGGACAGCAGAGATGGATGGACACTGAGTAAAATGAGAAATGTTACCAGAGAGCGAAGTTACCAAAAATGATCTGTGATAAAAGTCATCGGAGGGTAGTGCCACTTTTTAAAATATGTGCGTCATTTGTGGTAACTTATGCAATGGATGGCAGGCAAGAAATTAGCTGAAATTAAAAGTTGGCTTCAATTAAGTGCATTTTTTTTTACCACCCATTTCATATAAGATGCTGAACCATTCACATCATCACCGTAATGAAAAAGCTGTAAGCAGCTGTTAATAGCAGTTGGCATGGAGGTGGATTTGAGCATCCACTTATTAATCAAAGGCAGCCGACAATTTTGGCCTGAAACCTGTCAAGAGTAGGAGTGCTGCTTCAAATCACTTCACAGTCATTACGGGAGTCGGTGCAAAGTTGTGAGTGGCTTTTGATTGGCACTCTTGCTCGATAAATACAGGCCTTTTGCATGCGTTTATTGTTTGGCTGCATAGAGATAGAATCCTCCCTACACACTTACAGCATTACAAACAGCTCATCCTGACTCCTGAGTCATGTGGAGGGAGGAAAAGAGGAAGGATAGTTGAGAAAAAACGAGAAACTCAGTCAAAAATAAAGAAAACAGCCCAAGAGTCCTAAACAATTTGCACATAAAATTGTTAAAATGGTTAGTAAATGACAGAAGCCCGGTAAAGATGAAACTGATAAATGCTTTTTTTTTTTTTTTGCACAAGTAAGTCAGAACTTGAGATCCATGCATGAAACAAAAACAAAAGTTTGCAGAATCATTGGTCACATTCACACACATTGATCTCAAGCTGGTTAACAGGTGAAAGGAAACTGTTCATTTCTGGCCCTTTTGCAGTAAAAAAAAACTAAATAAACTTGATCTGTTAACATGATTAAAAAAAAGCCACTGAGCCCCTGGAGCGAAGAGGCTAGTCCAGCATAGACCCATGTAATGGAAGAGTTTCATCACTCAGGAGGTTCCATAGCTTCACTCAGTGTTATTTTTAATAAATTTTGCTGTTTGCCACCCTGATCATGACTCAAAAACAGTCATTTTGTTATAATATACACTAGGTGATTGAACAGTTGACATCAATTTCTGAAATGGCAAAAATTCTGAGTCTGACTTATCTGTCGCTGGTGTCAAAATGCCAAAGTTTTATACACATTTTCAGTGTAATCTCTAAAATAAACTACAAATGAATGACTATTTAGTGCCACAGATGACGTGAGAAAGCAGTAGAGTTACAACTACTGGAACCTGGGTGCAGCCAAGTGATCAACTCTTCAGACAGTGTCGCTACAGACGTCTAGCGGTGGGTATTTGGTTGGACTAACGTCTTAAGGGGCAGAATGAGGGAGGTGAGTTTGCTGCCCAGCTCACTGAGACTGGACCTCCTCCTCTCTGCCACTGACTCCTCCTTCTGCTCGTCCTCTGACCGGCAGTCTGTGTTGTTGCAGGCCGTCCTGTGGGCATGCATGGGTCAGGCATTCACAAACACACAGTTCACATTCACGGACAGGCATCAGCTACAGAACCACATTTTGTGCGCCCATGCACCGATGCACATACAGTATCATGCATATGCATTGAACGTAAGCAGGCAGATGCAGACACCCCTGAAGTGGTCGTTGATTTACATTTACCTGCTGAACACAGAAAAGGTTTTTTTTGATTATGTTTGAAATCCTTTTTTTTTTTTTTTTGCAATATAACAATGCACTCCCAGCAATGCAAACTACACACTCCAATATTATAGCATGAAGCCATAAAGCAACTTTCACAACCTTTCAGATATTTGAAGAGAATTAACCCTCTGAACCCCCCTTTTTTCTGGCTCCTGTCACATTTTTACTTGCTGTGGGCTCGTTTTTCACAGTAATATAGAGTCCCACACCTCGATGGAAACAGAACAACCATGACTAGAAGTAGAAAGAACTCAAAATGTCTCTTGTGCAGTATGACAGTTACAGTAAAACAAACCATAGAAAAAGAAACATTTAATTTCTTTGACTATTTAGTTTGCAGAAACATTTTTTACATGCCCACAGGTTTTACCAATACTGAAATAAAAGATGTTAGCTCTACATATTACAGATACTTTAATTAAGAATTTAATTTTTATTTATATATATATATATATATATATATATATATATATATATATATATATATATATATATACACACAATCTGGTTATTGCAAAAAGGTTTCTTTTTGGTGAAATTTTAAATGAAACATGCAGAATTAAGTGATTTTGTAAGTATCTCTATTTTAAGGTGAGCAACACAATGGCAATTCATAGATGATGTAGTTCAAGGATTACTGGAAAGTTGAACATGTGACTATTCTTTCTGTCTTCACAGATTCTAGCTCTGATAAAAAGCATTATTTTGGCAATTAAAATAAAAGTAACATGCTTTTAAAACCTGCTGGCAGGCTTTGGGGATCAGAGGGTTAAAAGTGCTTGATTTTTCATCACCTAAGCCATAATTTTGGCTCGTTAAACTTTCGTTGTCCAAACGTGAAAGCACACGGTGCCACTGAATTAAAAAAAAGTCCACAGCACTAATTACTTTACATTTTTTGCAAAGACACACAGCAAAAATGTGTTTGATTTTGAAAAAAGGAAACGTCTGACAAACACTTTTCCATGCAAAGGGAGATGGACCAGATGCATGAAAGATGGCGGCCGTGTGGTTAGGTGTCATCATCATCCTCATCGCTGATTTTCCCTCTTTTTGTATCAGCTAATGTCACCCTTTGGTTTGCATGTTTCCCCAAATATCCGCACATCCTATCAGTGCTTCTTTACACACTCTACTTACTGTTGATTATCTGACACTAATTGGAATGAAATCAGAAAATGTGACATACATTTCTTCCAAGAAGGTGCATATTTGCAGGAATCTTCTATCAACACTATAAAATACACGTTTACTGCGGTCTTAACAGATTCCTATATTCTCCAGTGAACATTAAGTGCACTGTGTGGCAGACAGTGATGATATTACACCTGAAAGCTGCCATCTTTATGCATCGGAATCCGCTGTACAGGACTCGTGTGACGCAGCCAGCATGGTTTCCGTCTCCTTGGCATGTCTTACCCCTTCATCATCAGAGAGGGCTCTTCAGTGTCAACCCATGCCGCAGAGCTAACAAAGCGTTTTAGAGGAGGACGCGCTGTGCTCTTCCCTGCCACATTCCTGCAAACCACCGTTATCACATAGGGCATAACAACAACAACAACAAGAAGAACCCTCAAGTCTTCGTACAACAAGCCTGGACAGCTTCAATAAAACAACCCACATGTTAGAAGCAATGGTGCGTTTTAAACACAGAGCCACTTAAACAGCCTTTAATTTAACTACAACACCCTTTATATGTGAAATAAATACTGTTGATATCTAATAATGCAGAAATTAGGAAATATAACACACACATACATATATATATAAAAACATAGATAAATAAAATACCTACCACGGGGATCGCCTGGTCAGCCTCTCTGTTTCAGCCTCTGAGCCGTCTTGTGTTTTAGACTGTGTTGGGAAAAAAAAACCAAATAATTCGGATCATAATGATGTAAACAAAAATGCATGTTTGTACAACTTCAAGCACAAACCACTTTTTCCACAAATTATCACTCAACTGACTAGAATCTCTATTTGTTTTGATGCATAATTCTACAACCCTTAATAGCACTTAACCTTCTGCTTATGAGCAATGTATTCACTGAAAGCTAATTTTTCACTGTAATATAAAATCCTACCCAGTACAACCATGACTGGAAGTAGAGAGAAATGTATTTTGTGCAGTATTACACACTTACAATGCCATAATTCGTAAGAAATTAATTTATTTTATTAGTTATTTTACAACAACTGAAAAAACCTTAAATCACAATGTACAACTTTTCCCAAATGCCCACAGGTTTTACCAACACTGACAAAAATGGTAGCTGAATAAACTACAAATATTTTACAACATGTGTTTTGAATCTTTTCGGTTCCATGTTTTCTGTCTGCTCTGTATGAACACTGCCTGCAGTTCAGGTGAAAAATCCCTAAATCTTTGTCAAGTGACTAGAAGCTGAGCCACTAATTTCTTCTCATTTTTTGTTTATTACATAATCTGGTTAGAGCAAATCATTTATTCTTGGCAAATTTTAACTGTGACGTATAGAATAAAGTGATTTTCATGAATTGTCAGGAGTTTGAGCTTAGATTTGGTTAAGTTTTCTCCAGTAACGGCACATCAGTGATTAGTAGTTGAAGAACTGTTAAGTTGAAAATCTAACAATTGCCTCAGTTTTTAAAGTTTCTCTTATGAATTGTGTCATTTGGGCAATATTTTAAAAAGACAACCTGCCAGCAGATTTATGGCTCAGAGGGTTGAATCTGTCCTGTTTTCTACATATTGAGGCTCACTGTGGTTTGACATTTAATGTGTAGTTTAACCACAATCTAACAGATTTCATGGTTTCACACTGCTTTGATGGTACACACAGTTTAGCAAAAAAAAAAAAAAAAAAAAAAGCAGTGAATAATAAAAGTGAACAGAAAGCGACAGGTGATGCTTTGTAATTAATCATTTATGAACTGAAAGTTTCAGACATATTTTTGAAATTTGACAAAAATCTACACTTTGGGCAAACAAAGTAACCAAGAGAAGTGTGAATTGTTTTGCAACATCATGATAACATAAAAAAAATCAAAAATCGTGTCACCTTTTAGTAATCACATTGTTCTAAGTTGCCAGATGGTGACGCTACTTCCTCTTATGAACTATTGTAAAACAAATACTATAGAAATATTATTGAAAATACCCCAAAGTACAAACTAAATACTAAAATTAATACACCTGTGATCATTGACATGCAAGTTAGATACTGAATACACCTGTGATTTCCAAGTAGTCTTAGTGCATGAACATGGCTATAAAATGACCTTAGAACATTCTCAGTTCTGGACCTATGATCCGTGTCTATCTGCATGCTTACATCATGGCTCTACATGGAAAAAAAGTGTGAGATTTCACAGAAATAGAGAAGGATATGGGAAGATGGTGGCCGATTAAAAATAGTAATCATGAGGTATAAAATGATCCACAGTACCACTAATCACAGCTGTGGTTGTTGTCCTTTAAAATGACAACATAATGCTACAATGTGACGTGACTGAAAAGTTAAAAGCTGATTCCCACCATGTCAAAGTGCATGTTGCCTCCACGAGGAATTGCTGCTATGCTGACCCGCCGGGATGTTGACTGTGAGGGCGTCCATGGAGGAAATAAACACATACATATTTACATTATTAACACATAAAGTCAATACAAATCTTGCATAATAGAGAGTGATGTAATAATAATACAACCCACCTTGTAGTACTGTGATGACGACTGTTTCTTACCACGGAAATCATCTGGAACGAGGAACGCATTAGTCATTTTGTGTTTACAATATTAATCACATTTTACTCACAGACTTTGTCTATACAGCAAACACATGCATGCAGTTCCATAACATAGGCTAATAATTAATACTGAGTCTGTATTTTATTTGTTAACAGTGTATTCTGTGATCACAGCTACAGAACATAAGCCGTTATTGACTTAACCCACTGAACTCCAAGCAATTTCTCAGCATTTCTTTGTTCCTTTTTCATCACTGTTGGCTCATGTTTCACTGCAGCATAAAGTCCTACACCTCTATGGAAACAGCACAACCATGACTAGAAGCAGAGAGAACTCAAAAATGGCTTTGTGCAGTTTAATACATTTATAAGCCATTAATCAAAAAGTAAGAAAAAAAAACAAGGTTAAACTTTTTGATTATATGTTCTACAAAAATGTTTTAAAAAATGGAATCAGTATGTGCAATAATCTTTCAAGTGCCCACAGATGTTAGCAAAAGTAGAAAAAATTATGACTGCATATTATAGATATTTACTACTTTTCTATATTCTATTATTTTCATATTTGCACCTATCTGCTCTGTATAAACACTGCAAGCAGCTGAGTAGTTCCTGAATTTTTGTCACGTTGCAGCTGAGTCACTAATAGCTTCACAGTTGCAGCAAAAAGTGCAGAATCTTTAGTTTTTTACAGAATCCAGTGGGTGCAAATTGTTTATTTTGGGTGATTTTAAAATGAAACACATGTAATAAAGCTATTTTGCTGAAATATCACGATTTTAGGCTCAGATTTGGTTGCATGATTTGTTCAAAGATGATTCTCCTTTGATAGTTTCTAGCTCTGACAAAATGGTGTAACTCTGGTGATTTTTCAAAGGACAACAACCTTTTAAACCTGTTGGTGGGCTTTGAGGTTCAGAAAGGTTAATAAATTCTGCATTTCAAGGCCCAGTGAGCATTTGGTATTCAGCATACCAGACCATCAAATGTATAATACTGAATATCAGTGCAAAATGAACAGCCTTACAACACTGTATGGTGCATCCGGACAGACGCTGAGTGTCTGTGTCTATAAAATGTCCAACCTCTTTCTGTTTGAGATCCAAATGACCTCTCGTTCTGCATCAGCGTCTCTCTTAACTCCAGAAGCTCGGCGTGTTCTTTGGTGTACATCCTCCTCAGGTTCTCCACATGTTGGATCATCACCTCCACCGCTTTACCGATACGACTCTCCTGTGATTCCCAAACACAACATTACAGTTCGCTCTATTGTCCTCACAGCTAGAGATAAAAAATTAGTTTGTCAGTCCTCAGCTGACCTGGTGAATAGCTCCAAGCATCTCAGAACGACTGGACACTCTGGTCATGGACTGGATGAGAATATCCAGATTCTTCTGGAGCCTCTGGATGATCTCCATGGACTGGTTGTCGTCCTCACACAGAGGAATCAGAGCCTGAGAGGAAAAGGGACGCAAAGAGAGATGAAGGCTCGTATTTCCACAGTTATTGTCAACATTTTCTATCTCTCTTGATAACAGGGAAGCTGCAGAAAAAATACATGGTGCAGGATTTTTCCTCTACTCATTCTATTACATTATTATGATTTTTAAAAAATGCAGCCCATTTATTGAGGTCAGCAAATAATTACACAATTTATTGCAAAACTCTTGCAATTTCAAGTAGTATGTCTGTGTTACAACATATTGTGCAACAAAAGTTTACTACATTTACTGTGGTTTCATAGCCACACATCTTTAGAACCTTTGTGTACTGTCTGTAAATGTCTTGCGTAATAGTTAGCTGAAACAGCACAAATTTGTGTAATTTACTACTTCCATGTTTAATTTGTTTGCATATTGTCTCATATGTGTTCTGTGTAAACACTGCCTGCAGTTCAGTCCAGTTTAAGGCAAAATTCCTGAATTTTTTTTCGGTCACATGGTTGTTGGTCATATGCGAGTCACTCATGGCTTTTTGGTGGCGCCAAGGAGGACAGAATTTTTAGGTTTTAACAGGATGGGGTTAAGGTAAATGGTTTATTTTGGGTGAGTTACTAATGGCTTTCCAATTTTGCAGAGGACCACAAAATGTTTTGCTTTTTTGACAGAATTGTCTTAGTATAAAGAAGATAAAATTCCAGGATTTTAAGCTTAGATTTGGTTAGTTTTCCTAAAGAAACTAGAAGTCACACATGAGTAGAGGCAAGAGGATTATTGCAAACCTGAAAATCTGATGACTCGTCCTGTTTTTACCGTTTAATAAATGGTGTATTGTTTGCAATTATAGAAAAAAACAAAACAAAGCACGCCTTTCACACCTGCTGGTGGGGTTTTGGGGCTCATAGGGTTAAGACTGAGAATAGAAATAAATTAGATTCGGAAAAAGAGTATTTTGTTCAAGCTCGGGAAGCTGAACAGACCTGCAGTAATCCCTGACAGCTGGACACTTCTCTGCGAACGTTCTCCTCAGCCAAGTCTCGTGATCTTTCCTCCAGTCGGAGCCTCTTTTCCAGAGTGAACATGTCGCACTTGAACCCCAGAGCCAGACGCTGGAACTCCGCCTGCAAAAGAGAGATGCTTTATTTTACTGTTCATGAAGTTTAGTTTTGCCAGTCATGGCTAGACATAAGCATTACTAGTAAATGGTTCCAGTTGCAGACATGATAAATATTTCCTTGTTTGATGATAAGTTGTCTCATTAAAAGAGAGCTTACTGTGCTGGTTGAAAAGGCAGTTAAATCACGAAACTTCAGTTGGGATTAACCCTCTAAACAGCATCTGGGTATTTTCTGCTTCTGTCACATTGTTACTCACTGTGGGCTCATTTTTCACAGCAATATAAAGACATGCAGTTCTATTGAAACAGCACATCTAGAGCTTGAAGTAGAGAGAACTCAGACATACCTTTGGCCAGTCTAATAAAGTTATAATGTCATAAATCAAAAAAAGAAACAAAGATGAATTTCTTGAATTATTTACTTTGCAAAAATTGGAAAAACCTATGATTGGCATGTACAAAATATTGTCAAGTGTCCACAGATGCTACTGACAGTGGAAAAAACACAAGCTGCATATATATTACTAGATACATTGTTATTAATTTGCTTCCATACTTGTCTCCTTGTAAACACAGCCTGCAGTTCAGCAAAAGTTCCTGAATATTTGATGATTGTTAGTCACAGCTGACTCACTAATGCACTGATTGGCACAGATTTTTTTTCTGTTATACAGAATCTGGCTCATGTAAATGGCTTATTTAGAGGAATTGTAGAATTATGCAATTTCGATAAAATGTCACGAAGGTATGCTTATAGTTGCATCTTTTTGCTAATGGAAGCTCACATCATGGATCAATGGTCCGTGGTTTTCTGGCTCTGATAAATGGTCTAATTTTAGTGATTTGGAAAACGTGGCTTGTTTATTAAACCCCCTGGTAGGTTTTGTGGTTCAGAGGGTTAACAGAAATCCATTAACTTTGAATGATCTTTGAAAAGCCTGACTTCGTGATTTATTATGTATCATGTGTGTCCAGTATAACTCTGATTTCAAATGCACGAAATTCTCATAATTCTGCAGTTTTTAATACAAAGCAATATAAAGACTTGGCTAAACACATCATTGGTTTACAGAACACATATCTGGTGATGTACATACCTCAATTTCCTTGTCACTGGGTGAAAGGCTGCAGACAGAGACAATAATAAGAAGTAAGTAAGCAACAATTATGAGTTTAAAGTTGTGTTACGATGATCATTTGCAGCTGTACCTGTTTCTGTCCTCCTTTAAGTTGTCGCCATTGTCAGAGATGACTGACATCTCAGCTGGAGGGAAAGCAGGTAAATCATAGAGAGAAGAAAGTTTAAGAGTAAATATACAACTATTTTATCCTGTTATATTTGCTAATATTGAGTGTACAATGAACATGTATTGCACATACATTCCTTCTCAGTGGCCTTGCTGGTTTCACTTTGGTCCTCCTGAACCTTGTGCTCCTCGATGGCCTCCATGCTGCGCGACAACTCCTGCAAAGTCCGCACAAATATTACCGTCTCCTCCTCCTCCTCCTCCTGCTGCTCTGCATTTAAATCTGATCCATCCATTCTCACATTCCCCTTAACATCTTATTATTCACTCCTTCACTGCTCTTCGCTGTCTAGTCTTTACATAATGAAGGGGAATCGAATAATGAAGATTCAAAGCAGCCGGCAGTTTAGTCTCACCTCTTGATTGCAAATGATCTGATCCTGAGTGGAGCTAAAATCAAAACTATGCACTCCCACTTCCTCCCTCGCTCTTTTCATTCGCTCACAAGGTCACGCACTCACATAGCCGGAAAGACAACATTTCTCTTCAAGTTATGAGACACCATTGGCACAGTGTCATCAGAGATAAAGAAACGTAATCTTACTGGCAGCATCTCCATTTAATCCTGCTGTTTCATCACACCTACTCAGATTCTTTATCTTATCCAGTATAAATCAAAGTGTTAAAAACAGCAAAAACATATGATAATATACTTACAATTGCACCCTGAATTAAAACAGAATTAAATTTGCAATAAATGTTGGTTTAAAAGCAGTAAAAGCAAAAATCAATGACTGACTTCAACAATACTGAGGTATATTCTTGGTGCATTAACTACAAGGAGGTAGCACTACAGATCTTACCAGTTCCCTCTTATTTTTGACACGAAGGAGGGACTCCTTTTTGGCTTCGCTAACCTCCAAATGTCTGCTGTCGGAGGTCATGCCGCTCACATTGCCTCCCGATTGGTTGGCCTGCACAAATCCTGAGCTGCTGTCGGAGAGGGTGGTCGGCCCACTGCTGGTGAGCCCTGAAATGGAGAGTTGGTGAGTGGGTGGGTAAAGTTGCACATAGATGTAAAAACGCATAAACAAATAGCTGCAGTGCACAGATTTTGAGAGCTTTTCATTGTACCGGCCATGCTGACTGCAGCTGCTGAAGCTTCGGCTGCACCGTCCTGCACGCTTTCCTCCTCTTCCACCAGCACAGGCAGCAGACTCGTGCTGGAAAATACACACTTGTTACTTTACGGAAATACGACGGCATGCAAAGAAAGCAAACCTTTAAGTCTCTACCCTTAGTAGGTTTTACGCTAGTTTTATGAGATGCTGCACACTCACCTGTCCTCAGCTGCTGATCTGTCTGCAGACTGGTCCTGGCTTAAGCTCTGAGATGGACAAAAGTAAACAGAGGGGGTTAAAGAAAAACACAGGAGGCCTTCTCCTGCATCACAAGACACCATTGAAAGAAGCATGTACGTCTGTATGCGTGTAGCGTACCTGTCCCATGGCAGTGAAATGAAATCTAAGCTCTACAGAGTGTGCAAGAGAAACATTGGGATGATTCCTTATATAATATGGAGCCACATGGAGAGCTCTGCAGCTCTACAAGTGTGTGTGTTGCTGAGAAGTGTGTGCTCAGTTAACACTGGCACAGTGCTGAGTAGTGGAGGCGGACTGCGTGCACACTCAGCGATGTGAACACACACACACACACACACACACACACACACACACACACACACACACACACACACACACACACACACACACACACACAATGGAGCAAGGTGAGAGCACAGAGCAGTGCAACGGGATATTGTGTAATGAGTGCACATAATATCCGTTTTGACACGACTCAAAATAGTCATGCTTTTTATAAAAAAAAAAAGAGAGACTTCAATGCCATTTTTTAGCCAAAGCAGAAGTGGTAGCTGCTAAGTTGATTCTATAAACCCTTAAAAGGTTTTGTTAACTGCTTTTATATTTGTATCTGACACATTGTTTATTGATTTGATTCAACAATCTGCTCAAAAATATTGCTAATTTCTACTATAGGCTCATGTTTTTGCTAAACAATAAGGCAGCAAACAACAACTTTGATTTTTATTCCTGTAGAATCACCAAAAAAAATATTACCTGAAACTGAATAATAAAAATGTAAGATATAATTAGTCATGACTAGCATTTATCATTTTGTTGTGAAAAACCCTAGCAATAAAACACATGAAAACGAAATGTGTCAGTAAGTTTTTCAAACGTGAGAGCATAAAAGTACATGAAATTACTGTTTTTTACTCCACACTAGCCTCACTGGACCGAACACGAGTTTGTATTGTCAAAAAATAAATATTGTGAAACTACAAGTAATAACAATAATTCATTATAAATATTGTACAAATATTAACAGATCGATAATGTGGGACAATATCAGCAAAATTACAAACACTGTAAAAAAAAATAAAAAATACTGTAAAAAAACGTATAGGGCAAAAATGTAAGAAAATTATTTGCAAAAATACAAATATTAACAGGGCAATATTTTGGAGAAGAGGACTGTAAAATAATAAATTGTGCAATAATTAAGGATAAATATTGGAAAAATATTAATGGTGCAACTTTCAGGAAAAATATTTTAAAATGTTAATAGATAATTTGGGATAAATACTGTAAAAATTTTAGTAGTGCAATAATTTTGGTTAAATGCAGCAAATATTAATACCACAATATTTTGGGATAAATACTGTAAAAATCTAGCATAAAAGTAAGAATAATGCACCAATGTTGGAAAAATACTGCAAAAATATTAAAGCACTTTTATGGGATAAACATAGTGAAAATATTAATGAGGTGATAATTTTGGGGGTAAATATTGAAAAAAATCTAAATATTTATAGGGCAATATTTTCGGATAAATACTGGAAAAATATAAACTGCGTACTAATTCAGGATGAATATTTTAAAAATACGAATGGTGCAACTTTGAGAAAATAAAAAAAATGTCAATACAGCGATAATATGGGACAAATATGGCAAAAATATTAGTAGTGCAACACTTTAGGGTAAGTATTACACATATACAAATATTAATAGTGCTATATTTTGGGATAAATATACCAAAAAAATATAGGAAATATATAAATATTAATTGTGCAATGATTTTCGAAGACTACAGTAAAAATATTACCAGTGCACTAATTTGGGATAAATAATGTGACCATATTGATGAGGTGAAAATTTGGGATAAATATTGCAAAAAGTACAAATATCAATAGGGCAATATTTTGGAATTTTGTAAAAAAAATATGAACAGTGCAACTTTCAGGAAATATATTAAAAAAAATAGTGACAAATATCGCAAACAACGTTAGCAGTGCAATAATTTTGGGTAAATAATGCAAAAATACAAATATTAATAGTGCAATATTTTAGAAAAATACTGTAAAAATATTAATAGTGTACTAGTTTGGGATAAATATAGTGAAAATATTAATTGGGTGATAATTTGGGATAAATATTGCAAAAAAAATTAATAGTGTGACAATTTGGGGCAAAACACAACAAAAATATTAATAATGCCCTATTTGTAAATATTGTAAAAAAAACAGTAATAATGCCATAATTTAGGCTAAATATTTTGAAAGACAAATATTAATAGTTTGATAGTTATTGACAAATATAGTAAAAGCATATATATATATTCAGTGTAATAATTTGGGATAAATAATATGGTTGATTTTGTCTATACTGCTCAATGCCAACATACGTATGGATAAAATGTAAATTACTTAATTTACAAGTGAAACTACTATTTGAATATATCCAAATAAATGGTCTCTTATGTAGCGCTCTGCTCTTTCAAATTAAAGTCAGGAGTTGCTTTCTAATCATTACCAAAACATTTGTTTAACTACTGAACTACTGTGGTAGAGACTAAATAAGACGATCGATATGGCAGCAGGATGCAAAGCTAACTGAGGTGAAACAGCATCACAACACAGCCAGAAAATAAATAAAAATTCTCTTGGTTCAAACAGACATAGTTAGCATAAGAAAACCATATTCTATAGAATAATTAGACCAGACACAGAAAAAACACTGTTAAGATTAATTAACGGACAGAAAATTGCTGACATTTGCTCACTTGTGATATTAACTTTCACTTTTACAGTAATTTTTCTTAACTTAATCAACAAAATGGCCAAATAGAGTAAATAGTACCAAAAATACTGATTAATTCTATCCCTACTCAACCTGCTGTAACATCAGTTGATATTTTCATACCATTTAATAAAGCATTGTGTCGGCTTGTTAGGAAGCCTGAAGTCAACTTACCAAATCAAGAGCACTTTAACTGTAACCTTGATGAGCAAACTGAAGTTTTTAGCAGTAGTTAGTCCTGTTACTCCTCATGTCATTGACTTGAACACTAATGTGGATTAAGGCCACATTTTTTGCATTTCTCTAAATTTTATAATCCTTCCCCAGGCCGAGGACTCCCTCCTGGCCTCTCCCACCTTCCTTCAAAACACACCTACTTCTAGTCAGCTATAATGCACAAACAGAAAGTGAGAGAGTATTGAAATGAGGAAGGAGAAGCAGACAATAGAGGAAACTGCACTCCTTTACACATTAAAAAACTTCCCCATCTGCTACTAACCTTAGAGCGACTCATATCGCCTGCACTCGAGTCCCCGTCGCCTCCTTTCTCTTCTTCTTCAACGCTCGGCTGGCTGCTGACCACAGACGAAAGGTCAAATTTCAAGCACTGTCCATTTTCAGACACTAGATTTATACACTGGATGCAGCTTTTTGCTATCTAATGAGACAACTGTTGCAGCACGAGGTGGAGAAATAGACGAGGATCAGCTTGCATCTCTCTGTAGGTGGAGTGGGTCTATGCAAAACACCAAGATACTAATTACCCTCCTCCCCCGGCCAGAAAAACGCTGATTTGACTAGCAAATGTGGCCCAAGTCATAAGGAAATGATGAAAGCAGCATGGTGACTCCAGTCGTGACAACTGCGGCTATTGATGACACTTAACAACAAATTCACTAAAATTAGCATGAGATGCTGGGTATTTTCCCTTTCCTAACTTTGGAGGCTTCTGCTTTGTGTCCTCCTGATGAGCTGATTCAGGAAGCAGCTGAACAGGTGTGTTTGTGGAAGAAATAAAGCCTAATCAAGAACAAACGTGCACCTTAATAGAAACAGCACAACCATGACCAGAAGTAGAGAGAACTTAATCATGTGCAATATAAGACAGTTATAATACCACAAATCAGTAAAAATAAAATAAAAATATAGTTGAATTTCTCTGATTATTCATATTTACAAAAATAAAACAAATGAAATCAACATGTACAACATTTTCCAAGTGTTACCAACACTGGGAAAAAAAACATAGTAGCTCCATCCACCATAGATATTTTATTATTTGTATTTGTTTTGATACTTGTCTCCTACCTGCTCTGTGTAAACACTGACTGCTGTTCAGCTGAAAAATTCCTGAAGTTTTGTCTGGTGACTGTTGGTTACAGCTGAATCATTAAATATTTTGTGCATGTGTCAACGTCTCCAAAATATTTGCCTGTAACCTGGTTACTGCAAACAGTTTATTGTTGGCAATTGAGACATGCAGAATAAAGTGAGTTTGATAAAATATCACAATTTTAAGCTTAGATTTGGTTATTTTTCTGCATGCTGCAGGTGAGTTGTTCAAAGGCTTAATTCTGGCCATGTTTTTTGAAGAAATAAAATTTTATGTCAAGCTTGAATTTGGTTGTTTTTCCCATCACAACCAAGGAACAAATGAGTACTTCAGCTATGAAAATCCAACTATTTTGGCCAATTTTTAAATGAACAATGTAAAACGAAGTGATTTTGGTGAAATATAATTTTATTTCAAGCTTGAATTTGGTTGTTTTTCCCATCACAACCAAGCCACACATGAGTACTTCAGCATTAGAAAGTTGAAAATCCAACAATTCTGTCTGTTTTTATAGTTTCTTATTATGCCAAATGGTGTAATACAGGCCATATTTTCAAAACAAGGTGCCTTTACAACATGCAGGGTGGTTTTGGTGCTGTCAGTGATGAGTAAACTCCCTGTTCCTTTCTTGCCAACCACTTACTGCATTCATTATTTTGGAAAATCCTGTTTAATCAGTCAGACATGTTACATGTGTCATGGGGAACAATAATACATCAGAGGGCATATTAGAAAGGAAATTGTATAACCTGTTGTGCCACTCATTAAATGTCACAAAGGCAAATCACTCACTGTCTCTCTCAGCAGAAACAACCAGATGACATCAAACAGCTCAATCAGTTACATTTTCGAGAACTGACTTCAACTTCATACATTGGAAATCGACTGTAAATCTTGATACGAGGTTCTACAGACGGTAGTGAACAAACAAGTTTGATTACTGTGCAAAAATTCCTTACTCTGGCGTCCCCTAGTGGTAGTACCAAAGGGGGAAAAAACAGTACAACAGGCAGAAAAGCAATGTTTTTTTCACCCACCTCTCACTCTGTGTATTGGTCTCATCCGGTCCAGGTGATGTGCTGCTGGGAGAAACCATTTCGCCTTCTGCGAGAGGGGTGTTAGCAGGTTTGATGGTTTGATCCTGGTTGGGCTCTGTGCTCAGAGTTTGGGTCGGACCACCGGACTGAGACTCTGCACCCTCACAAACCTCTGCACCTGCCAGCACAAGAAGAAAATTCTGCTGTAAATAAATGTTTAGTATGAAGCTGTATTAGTGTGTGATGGTCATTGTAGTGCAAAATTACAGATTACTGAGTTATCTGTTGTCATTTGCTCATGGCAATATCATAACATACTGGTGCAGTGTGATCTGCATGTAAATAACATGAACATTAGTTGTAATATTTAATTTTATGCCTCTGCAGAACAGCAATTATAACAGATTTTCAATATTTAAAAAAATGTTTTTCTCTGTGTAGTTCATGTATAATTCAGAAAATAAGCAGCAATCATTACACCAAATCCCAATAGTAGATTTAAAAGGCCTGTGTTCTTTGCATAAATTATCAAAATTACACTATTTACTACAGCATGAAACTGTAAAAACAGAGTGAGAGAGACATTTAGACTGCAAATTTTAGCTTAAAATCCTGATGCGAATCACTTTATTCTACTTGTCTCATTTAAAAAATTTTGCCAAAAATAAACAGTTTGCATTAACCAGATTCTGTTAAAAAAAAAAAAAAAATTCTGTGCTCCATGGTGCAACTGTGAAGTGATTAGTGACTCAGCTGTAATGAACAGTTATGCGACAAAAATTCAGGAACTTTTCAGTTGAATTGCAGAATGTGTTTGTACAGAGCAAAAAAATGTAAATAGTAAAACATCTATAGTATGTAGAATCACTTTTTTTGTTGATGACACCTGTATGCACTTGGAAAAATGTTGTACATGCTTATTCTGGATATTACATTTTTTCATAATAATCTAAAAATAATAATAAATAAAAATCTATGGCATTATACCTGTGTCATAATTAACAAAATAGGTTTTTCAGTTCTCTCCTCTCGTGGTTATGGTTGTTCCGTTTTCATAGAGGTGCAGAACTTTATATTAAAGTGAAAAATTAGCCCACAGTGAGTAAAACTGTCCCAGGAGCCAAAACGTGGGAGTCAAGGGGGTTAAATACAAAGCATATTAAAAACCAACTGATCCAGTTAATAAAAATGCTTGTTCTCGTGCCTTTTACACAAGTTTTACACAACAGTCCTGCAGTTTCAAACAACCAAAACAACAAAAGTGATGTTCCAAATGCAGCACTTAGAAGAGCTTGACCTTCATTTTTTGAAATATTTAGTAAAAATCTTTTTTCCTCTAAACAAACAACAAAACCGAGTGAGTCAGGAAGTGAGTCACTCTTTGGTTAAGTTGTAAATGCACACAGCAGAACTAACAGTCAGGGGAGGGGGAGGAAAATGAAACAGAAAGACGGTGAGCAATCAACGGAGAGTGAACTGCAGAGACACAAAGAGAGGAGGAGGTCTTACTGTTGTTCTCTGAGTGGGACAGATCAGGGAGAGCATCCGCCTCAGGCTTTTTATTGCTGACAGCTTGTGAGTGGGCGCTCAATGGCATCGCTGCCTCTTCCTGAAAACACACATACAACCCATAAATATTCAGAAAAAAGCAAAAGGGGTGAAGAGATCAAATAGGCAACACACATTAACCAAAACAGCAGGCAGCACAATCGGTCAACAGAAACAAACCTCTGTCAGAGACACTGCATAAGAAGTCAACGAAAACCTTGCAGCTGACAGACAACACAAAGAGTCAGCGATGGGTTCTGGGAAAGACCCCCAATTACTGTCATCCTCACAGGAATTCAAAAGCAAACTTCGCTTCTTTCACACAGCATTGATGGAGTGTTTAAATTAGTTTTAATAACCTCACAGGCATGAAATTAATCAAACATCGAGCGAGTGAGCAGAATGCAGATCGTGAAAGTGGAAGAAGACACTGAGATTATAGCTGCTGCTTTTTCCCTTTCAGCTCAGTGTGATCTTAAGGTTTCATCACTGCCTTTCTATATAAGGAAGCAGACAGCTCCAGTGCAAACATGCACACTGCTGCCTGTGAACTGAGGCTGTGAATAATGACACGTGAAGAAATATTTGATAGGCAAATGACCGAAGGAGAAAGAGAAGGGAAGGAGTGCAGACGCTAAGGAAAGGAAGTGTTTAAAGTTATACTGTACGGTAGCAGAAACACAGAATTCAACCTTCTTGGCAGCTACCTCAGAACAGTTAAAGAGAAATCAAGGAGCTGTTGTTGTGTTCAAGAACATTCACATAGCTGATCTCTGAAACTGAAAACTCTGAAACGTAATATGTCAAATGACACACTGCACACATTAACCCTTGGAAGCCCAAACTTGGTTTTGAAAGGCATGGTGTCTCTACAAAATGGCCAAAAATACACCATGCATTAATGCAAGAAATTTTAAAAACAGAAAGAATCATCTGATTTTCAACATTTTCTCTTTGAGTCCTTGAACTACTTATTTGCAATGTGCCACTCTGCGGCGAAACTAAACCAAATTAATCAAAAATCACTTTATTCAACATCTCTCATTTAAAAATTCGCCAAAAATTAACAGTTTGCTCGAACCAAATTCTGTGAAAAGCAAAAAATTTTGTACTCTTCACCATAATCATACAGCTATTAATAACTTAGCTGAGACCATTAGTCACATGACAAAAATTCAGGAAATTTCTGACCAGACTAGGCTGTAGTGGAGGTTGTGTTTACACAGAGCAAAAAGGAGACAAGTATAGAAACAAATTAAAATGTAAGTAGAAAAATATCTATAGTAAGTAGACTCACCATTTTTGGTTCAAATATTGGTAACATCTGTTGGCACATGAAAAGACGTTGCACATGCTGATTCCAGGTTTGTTCAGTTTTTGTAAAATGAATCAAATAAATTCAACTTTTTAAAAACTCTTTTCTTTTGATTTTAACTTTTTAACCTGTATTGACAAGAAGACACTGAAGTTCTCTCTACTTCTAAACAAAATGCTTGAGGTTCAGAGGAACAGTTTGCACACGAGCTGCTGCTTGTAACTGCATTACAGGTGTGACAAAAACGTGTGAGAAGTGTGAAAAATGTGACAGATTAAATGTGCACTAGCATGAATAACCCTGCAACTCCCATCTCCTGCAAGTTTCAAACTAATTATCATGCAAGAGTGAATTTAATGACATTCATCAGCAACCTAAAATGTTGATCTGTAAGGCTAAGGTCAAATTTATTGGTGAAAATATGCCACACAAGAATTTTGAATAACCACATGATGTATTTATTGCTGAAGTTTTTAATCAGAACTTTAAAAACTTCCTACTTCCTTACGGTAACTGCACAGAAAATGTATGATTAAATTCCCAGCAACAATAGCCAAATAAGAAATTTGAAACTTCAATAAGCCAAGGAAGTTAAAACGAGCTTCAAATCTGTTCCTGCTAACATACAGTTACATCATACATCATTTGCTGTCTGGTTCATGAGAACATCAGCAACAGTTGTGAAAGGTGGAAGATGGCCAGCAGAGTAATTCTCTTTCACAATCTGCATTTTTTCATATTTGGTGGTTCAGTGAAAGTCATCTTTTACTATAAAGATGAGACAGTCTCTTTATAATGAAATAGATCTATGGAGCAGGTGAAATGTACCTTTAGCTGCAATATTTCAATTTGTATTCATACATGTAGCACTGACATTTTTGGTTCTTCATATGTCAATTTAATCTTAATAATTTTTCACCAGCCAGTTTAGCTTCATCCCAAATGCAATGGCAAAGTTTATTCATCTTCTTTAATGAATCTAGTCTGTTTTCAACCATCTATCACTGGAGCCACAACAGAATGAAAACCTAATACGCACTCATATTCCTGAAGTCACAGTACTAACTAACAAGTATATGGGTTCCCATAAAATGGTCTAATCCTCTGATAATCATGTGTGCACCATCACAAATTAATTCAATCAAATGGTGTCCAAAGACTGAAGGATGTGGTTTGGCAGATACAAAGAATTTCTTTGTATCAAGAAAAGAGCAACTTAAGCCTGGTGTCATGTTACACAGTTACAGAACTGCAGTCAACAGCCCCCCATAAGTAAAAAATACTTATTTGATTGGAGATTAACTTCATATAAATGCACCATCCAGTAAATGAAGGGAAAAACATTTTCTGAACTTAACTGTTTCATGATTGAGTACTCTATTTATTAAATTAAACGGTAAGAGCCTTAAAGCTCGTAAAAGTACAATAATAAGAATAATAGTCTTCATTTATAACGCACTTTTCAAAATAAAATCAGCTAAATAAAACAGATAAACACACGGCTTGGTGTATAAAAGCCAACATGTCATGTGACATTTGATATCAATCACATGTCAGAGAAGGTAAAAAAATATTATTGAAATAAAGAAAAAGCAGCTCAAAGCAAGTTCAAACTCAACGAAAATCAGTTAATTCAACTTCATACTTTTGTCAATAAGCCTTTCCTGATTTGACTTAAATTTGAGCTCTTTTTACTATTGAAAGCTCAACAGAAACTCCTGTAAAATCAAGAAAGACTTGCTAATAAAAGCTGTTAAAAAGAGAACAGATTTTTGTCTCCTTTTTCAGACGCTCTCTGGAACAGACCAACAACTTCTGCAATAAGATCTTAAAGTGTGCTCTAAAAAGTCAGAGATATAGGTGCGAGAGAGGTCATGAAGAGCCTTAAAAGTCATCAGTATAATCTTGAAATATATCCTAAAACATACTTGGAGCCAGTTTAAAGAAGCTGAAACAGTAGTGATGCGACAGTCTAAAGTTGATCAAGATTCTTAGTTCAGGAAGGAAAAAAACCTGTTGCAGTGAACCAAGTATGAAAAAACAAAAATGCATAAAATGGTCTAAATGTCTTTAAAAGTTAAGATTGATTGCATTTTTGAAATATTTCTAAAACTGCATCTACTTTGTGGTGTGCTGCGTGTAATTTGCTTTAAAACAAGCCTAGATTTACACTTTTCCTTTCTTTTTACTAGAAGGAACAGTCGGCGCAACAGCTGTTGTCTTCAAAGTGTATGACAAAAATAAAATGAAAAACAAAACAAAAACCTTGAATTAACTATTTTTTCTTGTTATTTTGCATGCGTAGGATCTTATTTGTTTGTATGCTTGATTATTTGTCTATTTTGACAGTTGACTTGTACAGTTGTAACTGTGCTTTCTAAAGGCTGCCACACAAATAATTATTTTCTAAAACAATGAATAAAATGCAGAACAAGATCAATGCATGTAAACGAATGACAGGCTTGTTTCATTTCAGTTGAATTTACCTGCAGCTGCTGACAGGTCACCTCTGGCTCTGTGCAGGCGGCAGAGTCTGTAACAGAGTGAAGCAGAAACTTAAACTGAGAGGAAATGAAAGGCTGAAAAAGGACAAAACAAAGAAGCTGATCATTAAGCCTTGTCCCATTCCTCCAGGGGGTTAATGACCATCTAGAAAAGCAACCGCACCTTTACCATAAAAGGCCAGACTGTCTATTATGCAAGGAATCGAGCCGAGGGTTAAAATACCATGCATGGCTAAGGTGGCATTAATGACCACATTTGCACTCTTGTTTTCTGTTTCTCTGCCTGCCAACCGCTCATGCAGGCAGAGGAATGGAGGATTACCGAGCTCAGTGCGTGGCCTCGGACCGGTCGTGCACCTGGCCATAGAAGGACCTTGAGGAAGAGGAGATTTCTCTCACAGTGTTGACGCACACACTCGCTCTCTCGCACAACCTTTAGAAGCTGAAGGGCCACAACAACCATAGAAGGCAGGAGTCTGCTTCCAAAGGGCCTCACAGCGAGTGTGTGTGCTGGGCTGAGTTAGTGCCCTGTGACTCCCGTGGATTACTGCTATATAATCCACTGTATAGCACACACAAATCAACATTCAGACACAATAAGATTTGGGAAAAACCTTGTGCATGTATGGAATTTATCCTATGAAGCGCGGTGCAGGATGCTGCCAAATCTATATACTAATGCTACATATGGACCTATGTGGGAATTCATAGAATCAGATCTACAGCCCAAGTACGTGAATGCATGCAAAGAATTTCACTTACATAGCAAGCAGTTACCAAAAACACACACATGCATTAAACAAGAGCTACAAGTTAGAGAAGGAAAACTACTATGTACAGCTACACATATGTGCAAAAGTGGACCACCATTTAGTGCAAGTCTTGACATAACATTTAGCTAGTTGACAGGGACTTTTGACTGTAATAAAAAATAAAATAATGCAATAAAATTAAAGGGAATTTTCTGATCTCTTCTTAACCTTCTGAACACCAAAACCCACCAGCAGGTTTGAAGGGCATATAAATTTGCAAAAATTTCCAAAATACACCATTTATCACAGCAAGAAACTATAAAAACAGTAAGAATTGTTGGATTTTCAACTTTTTGGACAGTCAGTCTATGTGACTTTTGGTTTCGTTAAGAAAAAACAACCAAATCCAAGCAGAAAATTGGGATATTTCATCAAAATCACTTTATTCAAGATGGTTTTTGATGCGGCTCAGACGTATACAAGCTGAAGCTTTACTTTTGTATCCTCTGAAAATGGCAATTGATTCTGTGGTCAAAACACACAGAAAGATTCAGGCCATCTCATGATGCATCTCTTTCAAAAATTTGTCAAAAACAAACACTTTGATCTAACCACAATCTGTAAAAAACTCAAAATTCTACACTCTTGGCAAATCCAAAAAGCCATCAATGACTCAGGTGCGACCAACAGCCACGTGACAAAAATTCAGGGACTATTAAGTTGCACTAGGACGAACTGCACGCTGTGTTTACAGAGAGCAGAGTATGTAAGTTCAAAAAGACTAAGTTTAAAACGACTATTTATGCTCCTCGGCAATATAAACAAATAAAGGTAGTTTCAGTAACAATTAAAGTAGCAAAATTTACTATTCAAACTAAATTTTTGCAAAATTCAGAGCATACTGAGTCATATTCTTGCTACATGAGGCTTTCTCTGGTCTTTCACTGCTAATCCTGCTGAGTTTCATGCAGAGCTGGCAGCAGAGTGAGCACAGGGGTCAAAAGCAGAGCCAGAAAAATATGCAACTATATTTAGCTCTATTTGACTTGGCTTGAAGACATTCAGGGCTAATTTTGCTGGATGCTGGATATTAAAGGCTCAAGGAAGATTCCTCAACGTTCTCAACTTTCTTTGAGATATGTCAGAACAATTAATCTGGACAACCTGCGCAGCTACACCAGTGTTTTACATTGAGTGACCCCACTCACCTCCAACTGTTTCCTGACCAGACTGGGCCTCCACTGAGACAGCAGCCAGAGGAGTCGACGTGTCCCTCACTTCTCCTTCACCTGCTGTATCCACCACCGTCCACCTCTCTTCCCCATCCTCCTCTTCGCCGCCTCTGTCCGTTAGCTTAACCACCGTTTCTTCAGGCCGACTGTCTCTTCGCTCGTCCCTGCAGTTTCTCTCCGCCAGCTCGTTCTTCAGGAAGTCTTGGAGGGCAAATTCCTCATCCCAGTCCAACTCATCTCCAGGCTAAACACAAAAAATACAAAATTATTGCAAAGGTGAAATGTGGTCTTTGCGGTCAAGTTTTTGTACAGCTGCTCAAAATTTACAACCAGCTTACATTATCAACAACAAAAAGCAGCTTATTAATTGCTATTATGCAAAAACATCCTCCTGGAAGAGAAGCTTTTGTGTTGTTTACAAACTCAAAATGGTTGTTTCCAAATCCAGAGCTAGAGTGAATAAATTATTCCAAATTGAGAAGTTCCTTTTTTGCATAGGAAACACAGGGTACTGTATGCAAATGTGTCCACCTCAGCACGAAGCTCATTCTTTTGTTTTGTTTTTTTTCAGTGCAGTAAGAACAATGGTGTTGTAATGGAAATATTCGAGCATGCGTCAGTGCATTTTGTGTTATCAGCGGCGCGTAGGTGTGCGGTCGCATCTGATTCTGTGGGTGCACATGTCCACTTTAGCCACCAACTCACACTCCAGCTCTCTACCAGCACAGATACTCCATCTGTCTGGATGCAGTGTGAGCTCAGTCGCTGCTCTCCAAGCAAAAACCATCTGATGTGGTCCTACTGCAGTAACAGATAATACATGGAAAAAAAAACATGCATGGAGCAGAGATTTACACAATGTAGGTGACCACTTGTTCACCGCCCCAGATGGTGCAGATTTAACTGAGTATCCTAAAAATAATGTACAGATTAAGTTTCAAATTATCTGCTGGTTTTGTTTTGTTTTTTAAGTGAATAAATATCAGCATAATCGAGGCTCTCTGACCTCGTCTTCTGGTGCAGGAGTCTGGCATGAGGCCTCTCGGCTGTCCTGAGGCGTCTTTAGCTGCTCCAGCTCCTCACACAGCTGCCGCTTCTGGTTCTCCTGCTCCTGCACCCTGCATGCAAATACACAAAAGCCTGCTCATAACGCCTCGAGGATTCATATTTTTGCTGAAAAATGTAGAAAATAAACATGCAAAGTTATGAAAGAGTTGCAGAAACTCATGCACAGACATCCTAGAAGACAGTACAGTGGACATACTGTACCCAATCCGCAGGCCCATGCAGTGTCCCATTCTGTTGCCCAGGGTGACCAGCGCCAGTTCTCCGACTGGCCCAGTAATGGTTCCTTCGTTTCACAGTGTTTTAGATCCGACCCTTAGTATTAAACTACACACAGACCCTGACATGCATCCTACAACAAAACCATGATTGGTTTTATAATCCAGTCCTGTATTATCTCAAAAACTCCAACGCAGAAGGCAGAACTGTATACCTACAATCAGCTCTCTTCAATTTTATCCTCTCACCCTGGCAACCAGTAAATCCCAGCCGGACAGCCCGACCAGTTTCTCCTTCTCTGGTCTGATGCTGCACCAGTTGAGCTCTGTTATATATCTTGAGGGGACGGCCGTCTCCATGCACACACATACAAACACACGATTAAAATCCAGGAATGGCCCAGACCCAAACCTAGCGAGGCGGGCTCTCTGAGGTCGCAGAGGTCAGGATGATTAACAGGTCATTCTCCCATTCAGTGAGCGGCCAACTGAGACAAGAGCACTGGAAAGTAGGGACACCCACCTCTGAGACATGCAGGGGTTCGACAGCGAGCAGTGTGTGGTGTTATTTATGTAGATTTACCCTATGAACATCAAGCAGTTTCTTAGTGTTTCTTTTGCTTACTGTGGGCTCATTTTTCACCGCAATATAAAGTCCTGCACCTCTATGGAAACAGCACGACCATGAATAGAAGCAGAAAGACCTCTATAATCTTTTCTGTCCAGTTCTAAGTTATAATACCACAAAATCTTGTAAATGTCTTTGTAAGTTTCCACAGGTGTTGAAAAATAAATTTGTCTTTGTTTCCTGTCTGCCCTGTGTAAACACAGCCTGCAGTTCAGCCAATAACTCCCTGAATTTTTGTCACCTCACTCTTGGTCACAGCTATCTCATTCATAGCTTCACGATTGCATCAAAGAGCACAGAATTTTTGTTTTTTTGACAACATTTGATTAGTGTAAGTATTTTATTTATGGGTATTTTTTAAATGAGAAAAGTGGACTACAGTGCTAGTCAGCTATAATGCTACAGACCAAAAAAAAGGAAAAGATGAATTTCTTTGATTATTCATTTAACAAAAACTAATAATGCCCTATATTAACATGTACAACACTTTTAAAGTGCCCACAGGTGTTAACAACACTGCAAAAAGTGCTTTTTCTACATAGTAGACCTTTTACTACTTACATTTTTAAAATGTCTCCATCATTGTCTCCTATCTGTCATGTGTAAACACTGCCTGCAGTTCAACTTTGTTTAGCCAAAAGCTCCCAGAATTTGTAACTATTAATTGCAACTGAGTTATTCATGGCTTCACGGCTACACTAAGGACCACAGGTTTGTTTCTGGCTTTTTAAATGTAACATGTAGAATAGAGTGAATTTGATGAAATATCATGATTTTCAGCTTACATTTGGTCAAGTTTTCCGACAGAATGGAACAGCATGGCACACATAATTAATTTAGAACCATCTGAGACTTGAAAATACAACAATTCTATTTTTACAGTTTCTACCTCTGATAAATGGTGTATCTTTTGTCATTTTTTACCCTTTCAAACTTGACAGTGGGTTTGGATGTCAGGACAGAAAAAATTGTCCTGTGCAGAGCTCTAATGCTTATGAAGATCAATGGTTACACTGTATATGCAATATGTAATTTTTTCATGTAATTTTCAAGAAAATGGTGCAAGTTATGAGCAAGTCTATTTTCCAAATAGCATTTAAGCTATATTAGTAAATAAAATGGCAACATTTTCAAACTATTCCTATAAAATATTCCCTTACAAAGATAATAACAACTTTAGGACTTTTTAAAGTCTGAGCACTCAGAATGTAAATGAGAAGAAAATAAGATGGACTACGTGTATTATATTGATTGACTGTCTTCTTCTCAGGAGAGAGAAACCAGAATCTCATTGCCAAGATTTTTTCTCCTTTCAGTCAGAGTCAGTGACCTGACTTCACAGGCATCAATCGTATTCAACAGCAGATTCACAGATTTTCATTAACAAGACATAAACAAACACAAATAAATGTAATTTCAATGAAATGTCAAGATTTCAAGCTTAGATTTGGTTGATTTTCCTGTGAAAACCAACAAATCACACATCCAAGTGTGACTTCTTAGAGTTCAAGGACTATCAGAATATGGAAAATCTAAAAATTAAGCCTGTGTTTTGCATTTTCTTGCTGCAATAAATGATGTAATTCTGACAGTTTCTTTAAAAATAACATTCCTTTCAAACCCACAGGCATGTCTTGGGGTTCAGAGGGTTAATTAAGTTTTACAAACATCGGACTCACAATCAAAACAAACTGTAGCAGAAACAGCTTCACTTGTTGCATAAAATCCTCTTCAGCTGAGCTCAGTAAATAGTTTTTTTGTTATTTGTTTATGACCATGTAGCAATTAAAATCTCGGAAGTGCTGCAAACACTAACAAGCTTGCAGAGACTTGAAAGGTCAGCTGGGCTAACCTTGATAGCTCATTATGGCTGGGCTGTATTTTTTCAGTTAGTAATCACTTAATCAGTTTCGAGCTCTTCTCACTAATGTCTTCCTCAGTGGTGCCGGCTTTAGAACTAAATTTTTAGCTCTTCCTACCCGAGTTTCATTCACCCAATGAGATCACTCCTACTCAAGAGCAACTCCGCCTCAAATAAAAACGTTTTCCTACCTTAAAAATCGAGCCGTCTTTGATGATCCACCACAAGACTTGCTGCGATTCTACTCTCCTGCATCCTCCTCTGGTATTTATCTTTCATCCACCTCTGCTCTCGCACCAGAATTTCAAGCAACACACAACTCAGCTGCTCACACAAAATCCGACTCCCCACTTATTTTCACACTCGCAGAACAAGCAGCGACAGACGGCCAACTCACCTGACTGAAAGGTGGAGGATCTCCGTGCGTGACCTCCTCATGTTACTGGCCATTTTGATCAGCTCCTTCTCCAGCGAGTCCGTGTACTGGGCCAGCTGGTCCAGGCTGAGGACCCAGTCCGCCCTCCTCGTGTCCAGCTCGGCCTGCACCGTCTGTGGGAAGACGAGGGGCCGAGGGGTCAGTCTATCGCCTGGATGAGAGGCCACTGCACAGCCTGAATAGATGTTTTTTTTAACGCCTCAGGGAAAGAAAAAAAAAGTTGTGACACCTAACTGGCACAAAAAAAAAAAAATTAAAAATCGAACAGAAGGCAGAGACTCGCAACAAGCTCAGGTCCGCTAATGATTTCTGTCTCATTTGGTATGTTTAGTGCTGTATGGCAGTACGTGGCTAATGAATGCAGAGTGGTAACAATGCAGGAGGAGGGGGAACTAGGAAAAAACTGAGAGAGAGAGAGAGATACAGAATGAGTGAGGGAGGGAGGGAGGAGGGGAGTGGGTTGTGCTCACGGTACAACACACTGACTAAACAGCAACGCTTGGATGGGGCCTGTTGGAGAGTTATATAAGTGAGAGATCTCTGGAGAGGAGGCATTAGTGGGTGGGAAGGACAGAAAGAACAGATAGGCAGTGATAGATGGAGAAAGAGAGTGTAACAGGTGGAAGATAGAGACCATGTTATATAATTTTATGATTCATATGTTAAAAAAAAATCTACAAAAAAGGCCCTCTGCAGACTTCAATCAACTCATATGCAAACACACAGGAACTCAGCACACTGGTAATCTGCAACTTTTCTTCAAATCTGAGTGTGAAAGTGAATCCGACCTGAAGACTCGAGTCCGTGTTGCCTCCCGGCTCCCTGTGGTCTTCAAACAAGCCTCTAACTGTAGATAAGACAGAGTCGGTTTCTTCTCTGAAATCCTTTTTCTGAGACACATAAAGAGAGAACATATTACAAAACAGACATGGTTGTAGACAGAACTAAAAAAAACCCTGCAAACGTACGGCATAAATTCCTGAGGCAAGAACAAAGGTCGCATGAAGTGCTTTTAGAGAGCGAGTAAGAAACCACTTTATATGTTCTGACTTCAAAAGAGATCCTCAACAATCTAAATTTAGATGTTTAAGATGATCATCACTCCTTTGTGCACCTCAACAATTACCCTACAGTTTTACAATGTTTCATCTCAATGGAAAGACCATCAGATGGAGCAAAAATGAGTTCCTTAAATGGACCCCACAATGTGTCCAAATTGTGCGATGGTTCATTTCACCATGACTGTGTACCTCCTGGTTTTAGTTCTGTTCTAAATGAGTTCTTTCAGTGTCTGTAGCTTTAAAGGCAGCTCAGTTAATCCTGTTCACACCCTCTTCAGGAAGAAGACTCAGTGATCGACAGTGTAGAGAAAAATACATGGTTGACTACATGGCAGCTTACACAGATGTGAATGAGTGTGTGAGACCAGGAACTTTGTATTGCTCCTAGCTTTCTCTGAGTGATCATTCTACATGGAAATTTCACAGAATTCACAGTGCAGCCGTTGCTTTTAACTCATATATTTGGTGAGTTTGTCAGACGATGTTGGGGAGAGAACATCGCAGCTTGGAAATGTCTCTGAAGTGGTTGACATTTAGCCTCAACCGGCTGCGTTTCAGCCACTATTTCATGCTTGTTCTGTTGTCTGATAACAGAAACAGAAAAATATGTAGGAGAGAAGAGAACTTGGCTGTATTAAAATGCAGTATGTGAGCACAGAAGACAGGAGAGAAGCTGCTAGATGTAAACAGCAGCTGAGTTTAAGTTGAACTGAGGCACAACAGGAGAGAAGGAAGCTCAGTCGTTGGTTTAAAGTCATCTTAAAGTTTCCACCATCTTTGAACATCTCGTAGCTTTACAAAGCCAACAGCAACATGTGCTAACACTATGGGTTTTCATATTGTTGTGAAGATATTGCTTTTAACAGTGAAAGTAATCCTTCATTAGTAATCCTAATGTAAGTAACCCTTCAGTTCCTCAGATGCTGGCAGTGCATGAAGACTTTTGTTCTCACCTTCACAACCAACAGAAGAACATTTGGTGTGCTTTGCTGGTGGCTGAGACATTTTTGTGTTAGTAGAGGCAGCTCTAGAAAGCAAATAACATGTGGACTGTAAAATTTTAACTCCAAGCCTATTGGTTCCTCAGTTTTTATGTAGAAAATGAACATAATTCTGACTAGCTTGTAAATTTTGAGGGCCTTCTCACAGCTTTTATTTTACACCTTCACATTTTAAAGACTTACAAAATACAATTCAAATGGATTTTTACCATATTGGACCTCTAATGTGAGCCTAAGTGGAGATTCAAGTGTAAATACTAACCACCTTACAGTGAAGACAAACTGCTATATTCTTATTTATCCTTTAGTACGCTCCATCTGTAGTGGGTGAAACAATAAAATGCACTGCAAAACAACGCAATTCAAGTTAAACATTTGGTTTTTAACATAACCTACAGCTAATGTCATGCTGGTTTGTATTGACTGGAACAAAGTGACATTTAGCGTCAGTCAACATTACAATTAAACACAATATATATAATTGATTACCAGTTTATTTAAGAGGTTTTTGAACTCCAAAGCCATGTGTTCAGGACTCGGTCCCTGTAGCATCAGCAGAACTTCTCTGTCCAGAGTCTCGTCCAGTGGGGAGGCGAAGCTCATCGTAGTGCACAAATGCTCGACTCCATGGGGAGTCTGTAGAGGAGGGCAATCCATTTCAATACAGATGAGAAAAAGACTGTCAAAAATATTCCTGTATATTGCTCTAATACTCTATTAATTTTCTATTTATTTACTTACTTTTGTCATGTTAATTTGCATGTATTTACGTGTATGTGCATCTACATTTATTCTTAAAAAGAAAACCTTTCTTTTTTTTACTGTTTTTTAAAAATGTATTCATGTATTGCATTTTTTTTCATTCTTTGTTTCTCTTCTCCTTAATTTTCTATCTTGCTTGCTTTTTCCCCTGCTCCTATTTTCCTTTTGTCATTATTGCCATTATTTTCTTAGTATCTCCCATTTCTTTCAATTACTATTCTTTATTTAGAATAAAATAATAATTTATTAATCTCTCACAGGAAATTACTTATAACAGCAGCATGTAAACATGCAGACATTGAACAAACCCAATTTCTATTTATATACTTTTGCCTGTATGTGTGTGTATGCATATATATTTTAAACAAACCCGTATCAGCTTCTTAAACAATTGGCTGTAAATGTTGATGTGAACCCAAACGATATGTTCTCCATAAAAAGACTTAAGAAAAAAAATATTGCTGCATCAAATGTTCAGACAGGATTTCATATTGTGTGAGGAATATGTGTGAAACACCACATATCTTGTGCGTTAAATCACCTCCAGGTGTGAAACTTCTCAGAACTGCATTGAGGATCACGGAGACTATAAACTAATATTACATGACACAACTAATGCTAGCTGTGCTTTTCAACTGGCTGCTTGGTGTGACTAAGTTTTTATGTGTAAGGATGCATTCGAGCCTGTGTGTTCAGTCTATATGTTCTGCAGCAGCCATGAATTCTCTGACAGGAATCAAAAAGTGGAAACATTGCACCGAGAAATGAGAATACATGTGGGAAAAAGAAGGATCAGGTGAAACAGAAGCATGACAATATGAGCAAGAACGAGTGAGGAAAAAATAGAAGAACATAAAAGAAAAGGTGAGTAGACAGAGTAGGGGAGTGCTGACCTCCAGTGGTGACTGTGCCAGAGCCAGTTCTGTTTGTAGGGATCCTAAACTGCTCTGGTTCATCCTGTAAGCCACCGACAAAGACAGACTCGCCCTGAGAGAGATAATGACAATATGAATGGAGGCGGAGTGCAAACATGTTCTAAAAATAAAGCTATTAAACAGTCATTAACAAAGCAAAGTGTTTATCAGACGCCTACATTTTTCAAATCTAACACATTTTTGCTGGGTGCTTTCGCAAGACTGTAAATGAAGGGGTGTTGTGGGCATTTATTATGTAACAGCACCATATGCTTTCACATTTTTTGGACAAGAAAAGTAGGAATTTTCCTGTTTAATGAGCCAGAATTCTAGCTTATATTATACAAATCAATCCCGTTTAACCCTGAATCCTTCAAGCTGCCAGCAAGTTTGAGAACCATGTTAACTTCAAGAAATAAAACAAACAAAAACACCAAAACTGCACTATTTACCATAACCAAAGAGAGGATTTTCAACTTTCCAACAATCTTTGAATTCATTATCTGCTACGTTTCATTTTGTTTTGAAAATTAACCAGATCTAAGCTTAGAATAATGAAATTTCATCAAAATCATTTTATGCTACAAAAAATATATAAATAATTTTCAAAAAAAATAACTGTGCACTAACCAGCTTATTTTAAATCTAAAAAAATTTGGGCCTTACAGCACAGTCGTAAAGCTATTAGTGACTCAGCTGCTCTGAGAGTTTTTGGCTGAACTGCAGTCGTGCGTGATGCGCTGTTCCGCCAAAAACTGGAGCAACTCCAAGCTTAAAATCATGATGTTTCATTAAACTCACCTTATTCTACAATGTGGCCACAAATAAACTACATACACGAATGAGATGCGGTTTAAAAACAAAAAATCTGTACTCTTTGATGCAACTGTGAAGCCATGACTGACTTATCTGCCACCAACAATTACATGACTGTAGGCTGTGTTTACACAAGTATGTGGGAGACAAGTATGGACACAATCTGAAATGGAAGCAGTAAAACATCTATAATATGAAGGGTCACATTTTATTTTACAGTATTGGTAACACCTTTGGGAACTAGAAAAAATGTTGCATATGTTGATTCCAGACTTTTTTCCATTTTTGTAAAATGATTAATCAAAGAAATTCTACTTTCCTTTTTCTTTTTTGTGATTATGAGACTATAAATTTGCTATTCACAAAAAAAAAGTTTTCTCTACTTCTAGCCTATGGTTGTTCAGTTTCCATAGAGGTGCAGGACTTCATGTTGCAGTGAAAACTGACCGCACAGTCACTAAAAACACCCAGAAATTGCTTAGAGTTCAGAAAGTTTTGTTTTTTAGGATGAAGTTTTGGCTTAGAGTGGCTTCTCTTCAAGAAACCTGATAGCTTTGGTTAAAAAAAAAAAAAAACAAAAGAAAAAAAGAAATTTGACTTCACTTACCCAGCCAGGTCTGGGAGAATCATCTGCATCTGGTTCTCCAGTTTGCTCTTGTCCACCCTCAGCAGCTGGAGTCAACAACAGATAACAACCATGACTCATTCCACCCCATCAGATATTTATAGGTCAGCTACACTTTCTCCACAACAGCAAACTTTAAGAACGGTGTGTGGAAAGACAGCAGGTGAGTTTATTCCCACAGCAGAACAACCAAACTGCTTCTCACAAGCTTGTTGATGAGTCACACGCTGGACATTCAGAGTTGTTTGTTCAGTAAAAATACTGATATTTTACCTTTGTTAAATTAGAATGTCATGCATCACATTTAAGATCCACTAAAGTTCATGGTCAGTGTTTTAAATTCAATGTAAGCCTTAATATTTTGCAATCAAAATACATATTTCTTTGGTATTTTCCTCCACGAGTTGCATAAAATATACATTTTTTTGCTATTTTCCAACACAATCTCATTTAACAAAAGGATCAAACATGACAAATACTACCTACTCATGAACATAACCCAAAACGCCACAAGCAGCATAAAAAATGGCCTCACTAGCATGAAGCAAAGCGATCAGGAAACTGAAAGCAGCAAAAGAGCATCTGTGAGAAACTAGTGGGAGGTGTTGATGCATAGAAACAGAAATAATGACGGTGTGAAGTTCAGCGTACTGACCTCTATGATGGAGGCGTATTCCTCGACTGCTGCCTTCAGCTCATCTATATGTCGGCTCTTCTACAGAAGGAAGTAAGCAACACAAGATCGGTTTCAGTTTTGAAGAAAAGTGTAACAGAGAACAAGAGCAAGTTGCTTTGATCCAGATATTAAACTCAAATAAACGCTAAGAAAGTCATCAATGCAATTCTTCTCACACTCGTCATGCTGCTATTCATCACGCAACATATTCATACATGTACATTATCTGTTAGATATTATGTTATTTACTAATGTGCAATACTATAATTAAGGTTACTACTTATTACAGATGACACTGGTGCGACATTAATTAAATCGGTGCAATTCATTCAAATTACTACAGTGAACCATCTCTGTAGTCTGCTTTATATTACATTTTTTAAAAACATTTTTCTACATTTATCTAATTGTTTGACTACCAAATGTCCCTTCAATATTTGCAATTTCTCTACAAGAAGTGAAGCAGCACCTCCATTTTCATGATATGCAGAGCATAAAATGACAAAAAAGGCTTTCTGATTCAGATTTTTATCCATACGTGAGGATGAAAACTATTGTCAGAGACATTTTCAAGTCGCATAGTTGTTTGTACAACATTCTCATAAATGCTTCAAAGGAATTTTGTCAAGTATGGCACAAATTTTCTCCTTGGACTCAAGGATTTCCTGATGCAATTTTGGTGCCTGGGAATTCAGAAACTAAATTTTTGGCCATTATACATCTCATGACACGATATTTTAGAGACTGTTTCTTGGCATTTACTCAAATCCGGCACAAATTCTCAAGTGAACTCAAGGATGAACTGATGCATTTTGGTGACTTAGAAAACACATCTTTGGTCATAATGCCACTCATTACTTAATATCTTTGGAGTCTTTCAGGAAATTTAGTGAAATCTAGCACAATTTTTTACTGAACTCAAAGAAAAATTGGTTAAATTTGTGTAGTAAACAATCATTGTGACCTTACAAAATGCAAAACAGAATCAAGACACCAGTTAAGACAGATAATTCACACAACTGTCTCACAGGATAATTTTAATATCCAAAAGGCCAAAGGTAAACTTCACTGTGATTTCATAATGTTTTGCAAAAACCCTTTTCTAATCATTATTCAATATCGTAACTTAGAAAGGATATACTGGAACTTGACTGCGAGGTAGTAATACTGGTTTTTAATCTATCAGAGTGAAAATTAGCAGCTGAAGCAATCACAAATTCTGAATGCGTTCAAGTAAATTCAGGTACAGACTGATCAGAGCTGCAACAAACAGCTTCAATGCAGCAGTAAAATGGATAATTAAATGAGTTACAGCACTGACCTCTAGTATCGCAGCTTCCTTTTCACTAATGACAGCATCAAAAGAGTGAATTTGCACCTGAGGACAAGGAAAGAGCAGTTACATAATGACAAAAAGAAAGTACAGCAAGGCTAACACAGTATTTTTAACACGGCTGAGGCAGATTTTCAATTGGAAGGTCATCGTTTGAGAAAGAAAAAAGGGCCTGAGGCGATGGGAAGCAGACACTGTGTGTGAGAGGGCAGCGATGTAATAACCAAGCAAAATCTAAAAATGACCGGACACTAAAAGTACCTGAAGGTCAGCGTTAATGTCACACAGCTCCGTTATTCTCTTCTGAAGCTCGTCCGTCTCCATGGTGACCTTGAAGTTCTGGGAAGCCGTCAGATGGGAGTTAGGAGAGCCGGTCACATTCTCTCATGAACAAACGTGCAAAAATATACTCTCTAACAAATCTGTGAATCTATTGGTGAGTTGGACTGATGCCTGTGAAGTCGGGTCACTGATTTCTACTGTTCTGCCAAATGTCAGTTCAGTACCTCTTCCTGAAGAGAAGCAATCTTGGCAATGAGACTCTGGTTTTCCCTCTCCTGAAAAGTAGAAAATCAATCAATATAATGCACATAGTCCCATCCTTTTTTTCTGCTTTGTTACATTCTGAGTGCTTGGACATAAAAAAATATGGTAAATTAAAATTTATAAGGAAAGATTTCATGGAACAGCGTGAAGAAATGTTGACATTTTGTTTAAACTTAAATGTTACTTGGCGTCTGGACTCGTTCAAAGCTTGCAACATTTCACTAAAGGTACCCAACAATTTCAGTTTGAGTTTCAAATGAAAGGAAAAAAATCCACAATTACACCATTTTTTTATAGCCAGAAACTGCAAAAACAGAAAGAAATGCAGGATTTTCAACTCAGTGTCTCTAGACCTACTCCCATAGTTTGACCCATATTAGTATTCATTCAAAAGAGTGTTTTGTCTCTCTTAGATATATTTTTACTCCAAGAACGACTTTTAAAAAACTACACAGATCCTGGAATTTTGGTTAACCATCTGAACCCCAAAGCCTTGGCATGTTTGACATATCTTTAAGAAATTGCCCAAATGACACCGTTTATAAAGTTAAAAACTGTAGAAAATGGGGAAAAAAAATCATTGGCTTTTCAAGTATCTGACAATTCTTGAACGAATCATGTGATGTGCCATACCATTGAACTTGACCAAATCTTAAGCTCAAAATCTTGATAAGCCATCAAAATCACTTTATTCTACATGTTCCATTTAAAAAAAACTATCTACTGTGTAGTATTACAAAAGTCATGCATACCTGCTGGTAAACATATGACGAATTTAAAATTACATTAACCAGAATTACAGTTGTTGTTGTCCAGTTCATAGGCTACACAGTTCATCCATTATTTGATAGTATTTGCACAGGAAGAAGTCCTTTATCATTTAAGGAGAGCTAACTCTGACCGGCGAGAACAAAGCAGGTGTTGCCACAACCCAAAGGTGGCAGATTTTGCCTGCGGTACATCAACACTGCACAAAATCCTTTTTTTTTTCTATCAGTAATAACTGATCAGTTAGATTTGCATTGCTGTAGTATTGCAAACCCCTGTTTTAATTGTCTTTTCAGTCTCATTTGTTGACTCTTCTGGTGGTTGAACTTCAGATTTGTGCTAAATTCACACACCTTTTTAAAAGTTTAAAAGTTAAAACCCCCAACTCCGGTGACATTTGTACTCAGTCTTGGGAATCTGAAATCCAGGCTTGTACTCAGTTGGAAAACATCCAGTTGTGAACTAAAGTAGACATACATTTGTAAAGACCATGTATATCATGACAGTGTGGAGTTTCCAAAGACACCTATAACTTTTAAATTTCTAGTATGTGATCACTGAAAAACATGCATCTTTGTCACAAAGAACAATCAGGCATTTTGGTTCCTTTAAAAATGTACTATAGATCTTCTGGAAATGGAAATAAATGGTCAGGCTAGAATAAAGATTTTAGACATGCCTTTCCAAATCTCTGACTTTAACCCCAACTGAGAATCTGACGACTGTGATGAAGAAAGCAAACACATTTTGTTGAACTGAACCAATTCTGTCAAGAGGATTGTCAAAGATTCAACCAGAAGCTTCTGGACAGATTCCAAAGGCACCCAACTGAGCTGAAAATAGCCAAGGGATATTTAACCAAATATTAGCATTACTCTACATATATTTTTGAACTAGCAGACTTTGTCACATTTCCAGAAGACTGCTAATAAAGATCCTAGATTCCATCACAGAAGATAAAGAGTTATAGGAGTCATTGGGAGTGCAAGATTGCTATTATATGCATGAACGTAAAGCCTTTTTGGCTCATAAATTATTCACAGAAGTACTAAAACCTACTAAAGATTTGCAGCAACTGATAAGAGTTATAGTGATATGTAATCTGCAAAATTTACAGTACAGAAAATGTGCAGCGTGCAAAACATGCCTTGCATATATAAAATCTCAGGTAACATGTTACGTAACATAAATAAACATACAGGCATAACACAGCTGGCACATATGGTCTTTCCAAGTGTATGTAAACTTTTGTTCACAACTGAAACTTATCCAAACTACAAGTCAAAGCAGTCAGCTGAGTATAAGATTCACATAAACTCTTTTAGAAAGGAGAAAAATCTTCTCTAAAAACTCTGGCAATGCAACACAATAGAAAAGAAAAGCAGGACATGGTTAAATTTTTCAGTTACTGGACTGTACCACATGTTTGCTGTGTGCAGAGGCTCGAGCTCTGCCTTCCTCTGTGCAGCTCAGAGTCGCTTTCATCTCCTCCACCTCCTCCTTCAGCATCTTTTCCTTCTGTGCAAGCTGCTGGTTACTGTTAGAGGAAAAACAGGCATGAACACATGTACATAAAATACAATTTCCAGTGCATTTGCTTGCATCGTATTTGCAAGAGCATCTTACACTCTGGCCTGAACACGTAGCTCCTCGTTTTCCTCCGCTAGCTTCTGGTTGCTCTCCTCCATCCCCTCCACTACCTGCTTCAGCTTCCTCACCTCCTCCTGGAGCTTCTGGTTGCTCATCTGGAGGTCGGTGACACAGTACACCAGCTCTGATGTTTCACTAAAGGAAAACAAACAGAAATTGATATCTTATTGACGCATTTGCAGGAAATTACCTCGTGACATCAGCAACAACCACAGTCAAAACCATCTGACAATGAATATAAAACATTTCTAGTACTAGAAGAGATAATAAAGATAGCTGTAATATGTAAAATAAACAGTGTACAAAATTTCCAGTGTGCAAAAACGTAAAGGATCTTTAATGGAAGTGTGCAAAAACATCAGTTGCATGTCTAAAATCTCATAAAAAATAAAGTAGAAAGAGTACATGTATAGCATAAATAAACATACAAGTGTAATGCAACTTAGCTTTATCGATCAAAGGCATGTGTGGGTGCTCACAAATACAGTCAACAGCACAGCCGATTTATTCAAATGCGAACAAAACTCAATATTTCATGCATCACTTACAATTCTGCTCTGGACGCCTCCCCTCCAAAGGCCTCCAAGCTTCCAGACGTCATATTAAACAGCATCGACCTCTTGGCTTAAATAAACAAAATGCATGATTAAAGTTCAGACTGGATGCATTTATGACACAAGAAGAAATGAAAAGCAAACATCTGAGTGATAATATGAACATTTACCAGACAGGCTGTCTCTGAGCTTCACTGAGTCCTGAGTGACGTCGTCTGCCAGCTCTTCCCTGAGGTAAGAGAGAGAAATCAAAGCCTTAAAATGCTGAAAAATATGTTATTTTCGAGATTTTTTTCATGGAATGATTCCACGATACTTCTGGACTCTTGAAAATATGTTGGAACGGTTTAATTTGTGAGAACTGGCAGCTCTCAGCTCAATCTGAATCTCACCCTCAAACAGACACTGGCAGCAAAGAAAAGCGAGCTTTCTTTCTCATTTGAAAGTTGTAGTAGTGTGTGTGCATGAAATACATATATGTTCGTAACAAGCTGCATCATGACAGAAATACAGCCATTCCTTGCTAACTTATGAACTCAGATTCAGATGCAATGTCTCTCTCAGGTTTGTCAAAATTCAATAAACCACAGAAGACATAAATGAATGAATTATTAACTCTGAAATCCAAGCAGTTTTTGGTTTTTTTTTTAAGTTTGTTTCTGTTACATTTTTACTCACTCTGTGCTCATTTTTCATTGCAATCCTAGAAGTTCCACCCCTCTATGGAAACAGCGCAACTATGGTTAGAAGTAGAGAGAACTCAGAAAATTGTATTATTTTTGCAGCATGAATCATAAAACAGAAAAAAAATAAAGGTAAGGTTTTTAAATTATTTTCCTGAAATTGAAAAAATACCCAGATTCAACACGTACAACATTTTCCCAAAAATTACCAATAATGGGGAAAAATACATTATTATATAAAATATATTGTACTACTTACATCTTAATTGGTTTCCATGCTTGTCTGTTATCTGCTCTGTGTAAACACTGCCTGCAGCTCAGCAAAAAAATCCCAGAATTTTTGTCATGTGACTGTTACTCATAGCCAAGGCAGATGTGCAGAAGAGTGCAGAGTTTTATACTTTCTATTGAATCTTGTGAATACAAATGACTTATTTTTTTAGCAAATTTTTAATTGAGAAATGTAAATTCAGTTTTCTAAATGAAATTTTAAAAATGTTAAGCTTAGATTTTGGATCATCTGAAATGTGAAAATATCACATTTTTTCCAGTTTTTACAGTTTCTGGCTCTGACAAATTGTGTAATTTTGGCAATTTCTTAAAGATCAGATGTCTTCCAAACCTACCATGGTTTGATGTTCAGTGGGTTAACTAAAATTTCTGAATTAGAGTCATTTTGAAATGGTTGCACTGGGAGTAAAAGCAGAAATATCCGTCTAAACAAAGCAGAGGTGAGGGAGACAAAATGACATTCTGCTAAACTCTGCTAAAATTTAGGGTAAATAAAATCTCACCAGTAACGTCTCATCTTATTCACAACCCACCTACACAACAGCTACTTGCATAACTCAAACAGAAAATGTGACTGGCTCCTCTCTGACAGGCTACAAAGAAAAACACAATGTCCTTAACTTCTTGGGCCATGTTAATGAGACTGGAAACGGTGCAACGGAAAAATAAACTGAGCCAATTTAGCAACATTTACTCACAATGCAGATCAGAAAGTTAGCCCACGTAGAAAAGGAAGAAAGGTTCTCAAAAACATGAAAAATCAAAGTGAAATCCGGTCATGAGTCACTTTGGCAAAAATGAAACCCACTGCAGGAAACAGTGTAGTTTCCACGACTCTGCTTAAAAAATATTCCACCTCTAAAACCACACCAGTTTCTAAAGTACAACGAGGTTTTAAAAAGACAGAATAAAGCTTGTGTCCTTTCCAGCAACCAATTAATCTAAGACTTTGTGTAATATTTTACACCATGTGCATAAAATATTAGTTTTTTTGCCCAAAACTGACACTGCAGCTAACCTTCCAAACCCTGGTATTCTTGTTTCTAAATATGGAGTACCCGTTGTTGCGGCAGTCGTCGATCCACTCCTTCATGACAGCGTGGTACGTGTCCAGATCAATGGAAACGTCTTTATGTTCTGGGTCCAGCATGTTGCAGAGTTCCTCCAATCCGCTGTCTTCTGAGCTGCGACTTGTTGTGTGTCGTAGATAATCCACGATATGAGACACGTACACTTTACCTGGAAAGATTAGAGCATAACAGCTTTAAAGACTGGACCCCGTAAAACACATACTGTGGTGTGGGGATATGTATTTTTTTTGTGATCATGACTTCGCAGACACTGCTCACTTCCTCACAACATTCTTATCCATTTTCAACAACAGAATTTTCTTCATCAAAACACCCCCAGACAGGCAGTGACAAATAGTGGTTATAGGTGTAGGCAGCAGAAGCAGTAACCATGGCGACAGTTAACTTTTTTTTTTGGTAGAGTTTGTTTCACACATTTCGGTGCAGTGCTTCTGAACAGCAGCTGAAAAAGTGAAACATTTTTCTGCTTTGACACAAAATGCATTCAATCTGAAGGATACAGTGTCCACTACTTGCTACTGGTTCAATTTTTCTGTACGTTCTGCTGTATTTTAGTTGTTTGTTTGCATATTCTTGTTACTTTTACTGGAAGAATCACTGCCTATGTATGTTTTTTTGTTTATTTTTAGTTTTCTACTGATGTTCCGTACATGTTTACACTATCCTCTTTACCGCTGTAACACTGCAAATTTCCTCACAGTGGGATTAATAATGCTTGTCTTATCTTATTTGCACATATATGTTTCTAAATTTCCTTTAGCTTTTTTAAGCGCACTGGTAAGAGAAAGCATTTTACTGCACCTGAGAGGTGTATTACAAAACAAGATTAATGGCTTAGCGAGGTATGTTGAGCCTAAAGTCCGTGTTTTCTGTCCAGAGTTTTGCACTAAAATCAGGTGTATAAAGCACCACCCTTTCACCAGTTCTTTATCTGATCACATTTTTAACGACGCAGATTTTTAGTTGAAGAAATACATTATATCTGCTAACCTGTTGAGCTGTATGTTAGTTATGTTGTTCAACAAAGCTGTCAATTTACAGTAGCACAAACTGTTTGTGGTGCATTGCCACAGAAATCTACATGCATTCAGTTGACGATGCAGAAAATACATAAGCATATCTTTATACTTAGTCCTGATTTGATGCAAAATCAGTTTTACACAGCTAGCAATGCAGCTAATTACCCACAGGTTAAAAAATGTATTAGTCTACTATCATTTAGCCATCAACAACATTAATTTCCCTTTGATTTGGGTAAAAACTAGGTGATTTCCATGTCCTTCATTATGGGACAATGTCAAACCTAAATGGACTTGCTGAGAATCATGTTTAAATGTATGAAGTTTAAAATTTAAGAGCGCTAGCGTGCATCTGTCATGTCAGAAATAAGAGGCAGTATTAGAGTGCACCAAGGCACAAAACAAATATATCAACTCACACAGTTAACAGTTTTCTACCAGCATTTTGTCTTTTATCAGTTGCAATACATATATCCATTAGAAGAACCTTGTGACTAAAGTAAGAGGCAAGCGATCGGTTCATTTTGTGCAGGATATGAGTCAAATTATGCGTAATATGGCCCCTTTTTATGAGAATGTGCACAGCAACTGATAAAGAAAATGCGGTTAACAATGACAACTGATAACCACCATCATGACAAACATTTTTTCTGATAGAGGTTTTAGGTTTTGTTAATCTATCTGATGGAAAGAAAGCTTGTTATGTCAAGCTGTGTGTGTTAAAGAGGCCTTGGGCACATTTTTCACAACCAATGAGCACATTTTTCACTCAAAGTCAACAACCTGCAAGGCTCCAAGCAGTGTGTTGACTATTTTCATATGTCTACATACTCTGTTCATACACAATAAAACAGTTAAGTTGGATATCTTCAACATTTTAAAAGCAATACTTTAGTTTTAAAAGAAAATATTTCAAAAAAGTTAAATCAGAGGCCAAAAGCTGAATCCTATTTTAGGATTTTTTAAAGACCAGTGCAGTTTTTTGTATTTTATCTTTCAATTCAAATGCCACAGTGTGAATTAGTTTCACGTCAACATAGACGAAGGTGGACAACCACTTGAATAGCACAAACAGAAGAATAGACTGCAACCTTGGTTATCATGAGATCCAGAGCTAAAAGGAAAAAATAACAATTCAAAAATGGTTAAATTGTGGCAGGAATAAGGGAGAAAAAGTAACTGAAAAAAATCCAAAAATAAAAAATTACCACCTGTTTTCTACGGCTTTATATATCCAATAGCCTATATTTGTGCTGCGCAATATGATTCCCCCAAGAAAAACATTTACCATGCTTAGAAAACACAGAATATCCCTGGAAAAGCATTAAAAATGTGAAACAAATCAATTCACGGATTAGACAGAACTGGAGATAAATTAAAGAGAATTAAATTAGGAAGATCAGTGTTGCCAATGATAGGAGGCATATGAGGAAGATAGAAAAGAAACTGTACGAATCTGAGGGGAATCACTTCAGCCTTCAACATAAAAACAATCAAGGACGAGCTACAATTCATCACTATTTCCATATTCAGCCAGCTGGATGTCAAATGCGTGACCTCGTCATTAACTGCTGCGTTTAAATGTGTGGGCGTACCTCTGCGCTGGGTGTCACATGCATGAAAGATGGTATCGAGCAGATTCTCCTCACAGATCAGGCTGATTTCTGCCATCGTCTCCTTCCTGGTTTCAGAAGCAGCTGAAGGTCCTGAATTAGCATGAATATGCAACAGACGCAAAGCAAACACAAAGTGTACTGAGTTGTCTAGCAAATAAAGCACATGATGCATTTCCCTTCAGGCACAGCCACTGTAACAGCATGAAGGCCAAATGAAACAACCACAAAGTCAGTTGGAGGCTTCAACTGGTAACTTTTCCCTTCAAAGTTATTACTCTATTTGTTATGTTTTACTATAATCGCATGAAATACAAAAAAGAAATGTTGGAAGGCGAAAAAAAAATTGGAAACATCTTGATTAGTTTCAGCTGATAAATAACAAAACACACTTAGTTTAATGTTGGACTCACCTGCTTAAGGAGAATTTGTTAAAAATGAGCTGTTGAGTCTCAGTTTTCACTCATTTCTCACTGTTTTTTCCTATCTTGCAACACTGCTTGGCTGCATGCTTGCTTTGTTGCTCAATCTACTGATAACTGACCAACTACCAGAGATTCAGAGTATGAAACATGAGAGTCAAAACCTGACACGGCTCTTTAAGACATAAAGAAATGGTTCATGTGTACATTGAAAGAGCTCCCTATAATCGCTCCTTCTGTCCCTTCTGACTGTAAAGGAATTTCAATTAGGTGGTTTGCAAAGATGCATTGAAACAGTCTGCAAAGGAAAATGTGAGGAGTCTGTAGCAACATCATTTCATGAAGTATAAATCATGCAAAGTGGTTCTCAAAATTTGATTAACTTGTTGTCTTCTGTGGCTCCATGGAGATGCAGAAGGAATTTTGAACCAAAAACACTGTAACTCAGGGAAACACCACAGTGATTGGAGTAACACAGACCCGTACAGTCTTAAATGAGATATTTGCACTGAAAAAATCTCTGTAGAAATGGATGTCTTTGTGGTTACTACATAGTGTCTTCGAGTCAGATCCACCTTGTTCTTGTCACGTAGTTAATTGTTGTGCGTTAAAGATGGAAAAAAACAAGATGGAGATGACCAAAGTGCCACAGTCAAGGGTTCAAAACAGTCCACAAACCAACAGAACTGGTCGCAGACACTAAAGTCAAACCAGTGCAAAGTTGGCTTAAACCTGCATCTTCTCTTATTGTTCCAGAAGTCAGATTGTATAGAAGTCTATGAGAAAATGACCTTACTTCTCACTATAGCTTTTACCTCATTAAGCATTTTCCTAACAAGTTTGTGGTCTCAAAGTCTAGTTTCAAGTATAGTTCAACACAGCATGGTGTTTATTTTCTAAATTATGGTCCCATTTAGAGCAAATTAAACAACAATGCAGGTTTGTTTCAGGTCATGGCTAGCTTGTGATCCACAATTTGCCATCACATGGTCGTTGATCATGTCCCCAAGTCAGATCCTTTTTTTTTTAACTCTTGTTCCAAAAAAAAGATGGTAATGGCCAAAGTGCCAAACTGAGGGCTTCAAAACAGTAGTGCACAAATTAATGGAATGCCTCCAAGAGGTTCTGGACACAGTGGTTTTGCCATCATGGGAAAAAATCTACACAATATTATGTGGATGGTCTGAATGTCGCTTTAGGTCCGCAAAGTGAAGCCAATGTGTGAGTGTCTTAAACCTGCAAAAAGAAGTCAGATTGTATAGAAGTCTACAAGAAAATGATGCTAATTCTCAGTAGATGTATTACCTCGATAAGCATTTTCCTAATAGGTTTGTGGTCTCAATTGCTAGTTTCAAGTCTAGTTCAATACAGCATGGTGTTATTCTTATAAATTATGGTCCAATTTAGAGTAAAACTGACAAAAATCCAGGCTGCTTTTGTGATACCGCTAGCGAAGGGGCGTGTATAGCATCCTTGACTCAGATCCACCCAATACTAATAAAAAACAAAATCACAATGGACAAAGCGTCCAACTCGAGCCTTCAAAGCAGTAGTCGACAAATTAACAGATATTTTCAAGAGGTTCTGGATGCAGAGTGGTTTTGGCTGCATGAGAGAGACCTACACAATATTATGTAGTTGGTTTTAATGTTGTAGTTGATCAGTGTATATAAAAGGTTGATGTAGACACTGAAACCAATGTATGAGCTTCTTTAACCTGGAAAATGTAGTCAGAGTGTACAGAAATCTAGAAGAAAATGATGCTACTTCTCACTAGACTACTTACTTAATTATTGTCTCATTAAGCATTTTAATAGGTTTATGGTCTCAATTGCTAGTTTCAAGTCTAGTTCAATACAGCGTGGTGTTATTTTTGTAAATTATGGTCCAATTTAGAGTAAAACTGACAAATTGCAGGCTGTTCTTGTGATACCACTACCGAATGGGCGTGTATAGCATCCTTGACTACTGGAACCACCTGTCACTCACCGGATATGATGAGTTTAAAGAAATGGCAATGGACGCAGCGGCAAATTTGAGGCGCTACTCAAACTTGAGTAGTCCAGAAGCAAAGATTTACAGAAGCTATGTCTGTTTTTATACACAGTCTATTCTAAAAACTAGACTTTATCAAAATCAAATTCAGTGACTTCTTTTTGATGTAACACACCATATTTTTCAAGCTATTCCCCATTACTCATAGACTTCCTTAAGTGGAAATTGGTTAAGGAGGATCAGCACAATAAGAATTTGATTGTACAGTGTAACAGCCTAGTTTCTGTGCACATGACAATAAACCTCTGGAATCTTGGAAAGAGTGGCAAAACCTGCACCTGCTGACGAGGTCCTTAGTTCAAAGATGATTGAAAAAGCTGCTCTTTAACATTGGTTTAACTGTTTTTTTGTTTGATTTTTTAAAATCAGCCTGCAGTTTTAAAATCATTTTGTGTTCCTCGCTCCTTACCTCCATCTCCCATGGACAGTCTTTTCACAACCAGAGCCGGGTAGGGCAGCTCGCAATCGGTCGAGTTCATCGTGTCCGCAGAGCAGAAGTTGAGGTTGTAGGAGAGGGTGCTGTTACTTGGGGTGAAGGTTCGAGACAAAGGTGGGCTCTCGCTCTGCCTTTCAGACTGCACCGAGTTAGGTCCTTGTGTGAACGTAAAGTAAGGGGAGTCCTTGGGTTGGCCTGTGGGTGTCGAACTATACCTCTGCCATGTCTTAACTTGTCTTAAATCACTCCCATCAGCACCTCTCCTCTCTCCCAGCGTGCTAGTGATAGTGTAGGTGATGTTAGCTGGCGTAGGGGGGTTGTATGAAGGGGTGGAAGGGCTGGACAGAGGAACACAGGGGCCCAGGTTGCTTTTCTGGGAAGCTGCAGAGCTCGGCATCCCCATTCCTCTCCCTTTTCCCTTCTCCCTCACCCTGTCCTTCCCCCTCTCCCCCTCGTCCCTGTGGAGAGCCCCTTTCTTCAGGATGGCCTCCAGGTTGTGCCTGAGGCCACACTGTGGGCTGTCGTAGCTGCTTGAGGAGAGTTTTGGGATCTGGAACGGCGAGTTGGGTTCTCGATCACCGCGCCACTGGATGGTCTGCAGCTTGCGGCAGATGCTGTCCACGGGGTTGTGACGACGCGAAGGCTGAGGCGTGCAATAGTCCATGCTGCTGAGGGCAAGGCTGCAGAGATGGATTCCTGGCTAGCGGAGAGGCTGCAGTCTGAGGCGAGACAAGCAGAAAAGATCTATTTGCAAGTGAAGTTTGGTAAAATGAAGTCAAAAGGAGGTAGCAATATGAAAACACTTAGAAACTACTGCTAAGAGATGACCAACACCACAGTGTACTGGATAACAAACACATTTATTTTGTTTTGCTTGGCTGGACTAACGCTGAAGGCAACAGAATGTAGTGTGGAAATATAACAGGGTTAATCACTCTGTAATCATTAAATTTTGTGCTATGTTTGCTGGAAAATTTTTTTAATCATAAACTTAGACATTTAAAATACTGCGTGTGGAATTTTATATTAATATATCAAGTGTTTCCTGAGACCCAATTTCAGCGCATTGAAGTTTGAGATGTTTCAATAACAATACCGTGGGAACTATTTAAGATAAAAACATGAACTTTTCATCATGTCATTGATTCAGAAGCTGCAACATTGGACAAGTCGATCAAATAATCCCTGATTATGGGCAAGCTGAAATATTTTTTAAAAAGTCTCACACTAAAGCACACACTGATGAAGAAATTGATAATGCAGAAGGCAACTAGTGACATTTTTTAACCACATAACTGCGTGTCACAAGAATACAAAACAAAACATACAGAACGTTTGTTTATATGAAATACTTGGTCACAAAAATGTATGTGTGGTGGGGGAGTTTAACTTTGAATATCATTCGACACCTAATTTACAGAGAATAACTGTACATTTTTTGATTTCAGTGTGGAGCAACCAAGTATAAAAATAACACGTGAGAATTTAAGCCAGCTAAATCCAGGAAAATATTAAGTGCCAAGATTTAGTGGCTGTCAGTGACAGGAGAGTTAAGAACTGTAATACAAGAATAAAACTGGGCTGAGAGGAAAAATAAAAGCAAATAGATGGAATATGAAATTATAATCTCACTAAGAGCTTAATTGGTGACCATAATTAGCACAGAAGACACAATAGAAGCTGCTGTATTCAACAATTTTTAAATTCAATGCATCACCTGCTTAGGCTACAGGTGTGCAAATGACCTAATCAAACTACAGGTTTGCTTAACACAATAGATTTTATTGCACAAAATATCTCGCTTTTCCCTAAAACAACCCCGTGCAACTACAACGAATGTCGCAATTCAATTTATTACAGTAATTTTGTAGAATGAGATAGTCGTTATTCACAAAAACATTCCTAAAATATTTTGAAGATAAAATCAGCTGCAGCTACAAACTCCTGGACCAGTTACATGTTTCTCGACACCGACTCGAGTACGAATTTATGAAAATACAAACATGCACCTGAACACCAACTTTTACAAAAATGCAGAAGCACATCTATAGTGTGTTTCTCTCTCAATCTCTCCTTTCTTTCTAGAGCAATATGTCTATTTTCTGTTACCTTTTTGGTCCTCTGTGAACAAATGTCTTCGACGAAATGTTTGTCCAAGTGTCCACACATACAGAGCACGCGCACAGGTAGCTCCGGCTGGGCGCGCGAAACACTCAGTGGGTGTCGGTGGTTCCGACAAATGAGTCTGTACCCCCTCCGTGCGGCCGGAGGGGGGCACGGCACCCATTGGAACAGCCTAAACCTGACGTAGAGCATCCAACAGTTCGTTTTCTAATTTTACTCACCAATTCGCAGCATTTTTGCATCAATTTGTAGTGGGAATCTCTTAAGAAAAGCACAAAATTCATGCATCACAGATCTTAAACTCAAAATGTAACAATAATAATAATAATAATAATAATAATAATAATAATAATAATAATAATAATAATAATAAGAAGAAGAAGAAGAAGAAGAAGAAGAATAAAGGCAATTGCCAGTTGCATTCAGTGTGCATAAACTGCTTCTTAATGCAGAAAAGAACTAAATTTATGATATTCGTTAAGAGAAGTTAAATAATATATGTCCAAACTGATGGCTAAATTATGACAACAAAAGGTCTGTTTTGGTATGACGGATCTACATATGGATATGTATATATATATATATATATATATATATATATATATATATATATATATATATATATATATATATATATATATATATATATATATATATATATATATATATATATATGACATGGCATCCTTACTTGTTTTTGTATTTTTTTAGTCCCTTACATTACGTCACTACTGGCCTAAAATGTGTGTTGTTTTTTTTGTTTGTTTGTTTGTTTTTTTGTTTGTTTGTTTGTTTTTAACATACATGCCAAATCATTGAATTGTATTGCAGGTCCTTGTTTTTACTGAGCTTTAAAAATCCAGTTATACTCACTGTGACAATCCTGTAACCTTGAATAACCTGCAGAATGCTTTAAAATTGGACTCATTTTTATTTCTAGGCTTTTAATTTCATTTTATTTTACTTCCAGCTGCTCTTGTTTTTGTTTATTTACTTGTTTTTAAGTTCTAAAAGGTCTAATTGATGTTTTATTTTATTTTTTGCAAACATTGCTTTTAAGATTTTGTGTGTTATATGTTTGCCTGCATGTTTTATTTTCTTACTTGCCTTACTTCCATATTCAACTATACTCCAACTTAAAATAAGGTTGAATAAGTTCCCTTGTGAATCAACTTTTCTCATTTATTATACTTATTATTTATTATTGTCCCTGCTCAGTCGACACACACACTTACTGGCTGGATTTACTCTTTTGTCCTCTTAGCGTCTTTTTTTTTTCAAGTAACTTCTTTCACTGTACATCTACTCCTGTCAATGATAAATCAAGTCATTTTAATTAATTTAGAAACCTCTGGACTCTGACAGTGCATGTTCAAAACTTTCTGCACAGTCATAACATACCACATATACAAGCTATGTAAGTTATGTGTGTTTTGGGATGATTTTGTAGGAATCAGGAAATAAAATAACATAAAACTAAACAGAAAATAAGACAGTTTCCTTCAGTTTAAAAAGCTGTTAAAAACTCATCTGCACAGACCAGGTTTTATATAATATTTTATGTTTTATAATCTTTGTTGATTTTTTTTGCCTTTTGTAATGTTTTTAATGTTTCTTTTTAATGTTTTATTGTTGCCGTTCTGTGTAAAATATTTTGTGAATGTGGTTCAGCAAAGTTCCACAGAAACATAATTTGTTATTGTGATTGTTTTTATGATATTGTGCCAAATATATGGGCTGCGCATAACCTCTATAATGTGAGCATAGCCTCCATAACATCACTAATAGATGCAACAATGCCTCTTACATGGGGCTTTGTTTTCTTCTTTGCCTTCAGCACTGAGTTTATTCTTTAACTGCAAAAAAATATTAATGTAACCACTAAAACTATTGTGGAAAATGGAGAAGATCCAAACATATTCCATTGTATTTTGGATTTTCACCTGGTGCATGAATTTTGTGTTTCTACTCACATAAATAAAGACACTTACACCATAAATTCATGCAAAAAAAGGCCCAAACTGGTGCATAAAAACTCACTAGAATGTAAGAAATGATTACCCTCCTGCTCAATATTCAACTGAAGCCTCAATCCACGTTAGCAGCTCGTGTTGAGTTCGCTGAACATTAACTGGACTCATTTGATTTCTGGTGTTGGTACAGTAGGACTGGTTTCAGCCTGAGCGATCAGTAAGCGGTTTAGCAGGTACGATTCGAATCCCAGTGATCAGACGCCTCTCCTGCTCTGAAGGTAACGTATGCTAAAGGTGACTAATGATGCATGTTGGGGTTTATATTAGTGAATCTAATAGTAGTAGCGTACAATTAAAATAGGCAGTTTCGTGAAACTTCTTTGCAGAAGATTACTGTAGCACCTCTTAACCTTTGCTAAATCCATGTGCATTGATGTAGTTTCTGTTTACACCTGCATTTTTTAGATTTAAAGTAATATTTCATAATAAACTGGGATATCAAACGCACTATTGTGATGAGCTGTAATGAGACTATCAAAATCTATCATGGATCAATTATTTTCACACAAGAAAAACAATTAAAGGAAAAAAATTGACAGTGTAATGCAAAGTCATAGAGATTTGCAGTAAACACTTCATGAATATTATGAAGTGAGAAAAAGGAAGTTTATTGGGCTCAGATATTTAACACTATTCAGTATATTTCCACTTCCTCATGCATTGCTGACACGTTCTTTCATGCAGGTGCTTTTATTTTTAATGCATTCACTGTATCGTTTACATTACAGACATTGTTTTCAAAGAAGGAGCTGCTTTTCACTCGTCCTGATGGCTGACACCAGTATTCCAAGCTTCAAGGTAACCAAACCAGTTATTTTACTGCGTTGTGGTTGCGGATATATAATAGACCTGAGCACCTACCCTCAGTAGCTGCTCCAAGTGCAGCATCTTGATGTTTCCTTGGCTTCTTGATGCTCAAAAATCCCCCCTGTTGGTCCACACAGAAGATATCCCAGGACTGCTGCTCATCCTCGTGTTAAAGAGCAGAGCTCACAGGCTTTGAGAGCCACAATCATGCAATGGTGTTCTTATTGTGACTTAAAAAACACGTGAAAAACTCATCCCAGTCCACTTGTTGTCAACCTCAGTGGGTCTTCTCAGGTTTTTCATTTTACTCTCACTTCCAAACAGATCAGTCTGCCAGTTGTTGCCATTTTTTTTCCTGGAGGAGGTGGGTGGAGGGGATACAGCGTCCACCCGTCCTCTTCTTCTTCTTCCTCCTGTGCAGCCCGCTCAGCAGAATCCACTTTCACAGCTCACACTAAGTCGCTGCAGCTTTGCTTGTTTTCTGACCCTGAACACTTGAGCAGTAGGTAGCAGGTGGAGATTAGCGTGGACATGTGCAGACATACACATAAACACACAGGACAAGTGCTGGCTGTAGCTTTGGGGATGTTTTGCCAACTTTTGGATCCACTGAAAGAACTGAAACGAGTGCTGAATGTTCGGTTTATGGGGAAAAGTGTCTCAATTAACCATCCAAACATTATCATCAAACCTCCCTCATGACAGTTTGATGGATTTGTAGTTCAAAAGCATTTGAGTGCAGCGCCTTGCAGCATTTTAGTTGCATCTTTCCTTCCTTCTTTCACTTCTTTCTTACACACTGAAGAGCCATGTTCATATTTATAGCCAGGTAATCCCAGCCAAACACTGACTGGACTGTGTGTGTGTGTGTGTGTGTGTGTGTGTGTGAACAAAGGTACCAGCGAAGAAGGATTATGGGTCATTCTGAGGACGGTGAGCTCTGTCACAGTTTCAGTTGTGCCGTTATTGTATGAAAGGTCAAAATAGTTGTCCAGATATGTTCATTTCAAGGTTGATATTTGTGTTTTTCTGCAGAGAAGGTGTAGATGAAGAGCAGAAAAGAAGACTTGTGTATTTTAGGTATCAGATGGAACATTGAAAATAATGATAAAAGGTAAATTAACTGAGAGAAAAACTGGAGTAGACTATATGTTTTCCACATTGCTGTACTGTTGTGGCTCACAGCTTCCCAGTACTGTAATCTGGGATTATGGTTCTGCTGGAGGAGGGAGGAGATAAAGCGACAGTCTAATCCCTCTAACAGATAACTAATTGTTGGCCAGCAAGAGGTGTCTTGTTAAGGGAAGGATCATGGAAATCAGTGTGCAGTCTTGAAATCACTTTCTTTTCTAAAAGTTCTTCATAAATATCACTCTACCTGCTGTTACTGTTGTACCACATCAGTATCTTGGAGCACAATGGACTCAGACACTCAGATTTAACTTGATTATACTGTTTACTGACCTTTGACCTCTAAACTAGTCAGTAGAGAATGACAAAAAACATCACTTTGTTTTTGATTGCAGTGTTTTTTCCTCTATGTCCTGGTCTCACTGATTCAGTTTTGCAGCCTTTTTACAAGAAATTAACTGTGGCTGAGGTCCAATCTTTGAGTTACCTTGTCGCACTGTTGATGTTACAGCAACCCCTGCTGGCCAAACACAGTATAATCTAACATAACATCAACTCTTGCATGACCTCATAGACTTGCAAACAATCACTGGTTTCTGTCACGTCTTCGACAAAGACTTAACAGCCAAGAGAATTATTAACAAATACCTAAACAGGCTCAAGACATCATAAAGAAGGGTAGTACAGAATGTCTGTCCTGTTTATGGTGATAATGGATCTTTAAAAAGCTCAGGGCCTCTTGGCAGAGACAGCCTTAAAGGTCCCCTGAAGCAAATTCATTTTCAAAGTTCTGTTTTTCAGCTCAAAATATCACAAAGATGGTTCATTTCACCATGACTGTGTAACTCCTTGTTTAAATTCTGTTCTAAATGGTCTTTTTTAGTGTCTCTGACTTTAAATGCAGCTGAACTGCTTCTGTCCACATCGACTTCAGGAAGAAGACCCTCTCTGCATATGTTGAACGTACTTTAGCAGAACTTTCTATCTCTTTCAACTTTGTGATTTTTTTCTAAAGATTTTATATATTAACATAGATACATTGCCAAATTCACAGCATTTCAGTTGTTTTTAACTTTGGCGAGTTTGTCAGACAACGTAAACAAATAGATGTAAACACTGGATGACATATTCAGTTCCTCAGACGCTGGGCGTGCAGGAGGATTTTTATTTTGTTCACTATTGCAGCCAACAGAAAAATATTTGGTGATGCTCATGGCTGAGACATTTTAGCGTAAGCTGAAGTAGCTCTAGCAGCCCTTTGTTCAGTGAAAAACGATCCCACAGTGAGTAAAAATGTGACAGGAGCAAAGCGAAAATGATCAGAACCTGTTTGGGATTCTAAGGGTCTGATACAACGTTTAGATTCTTTACCCTTCTGTTATGTTTGTTAACCAGGCAGCTGACCTGGTCATCCAGCTGTCCTCCTCTCTGAAAACTAAACCAGATGTTGGTGAGTTTGGATCCGTCTTCACCGACCACATGTTGACCATAGAGTGGACAGCGACTGAGGGCTGGAAGGCTCCGTTTATCAGGCCCTTTGGGAACCTGACGCTCCATCCAGCCAGTACATCACTACAGAATGCCATTCAGGTAGCACTGAACAGCCTCAGACTACCTGTAGTTCACATTTTTATTCATTTCTGTCATCCAGTTTAACAAATAAACTAAAGATTTTGTGTGACTTGAGAATTAGTTTGCCTAAGCATTTAGATGTTTATACTGCAAAATAAACCTGCAACAGTTTGCTTTATGGTTTTGTAATTTTGCTAATCATCTCCTGAAAAGTGTAGTGGAACAAAATATGTAATTTTATGCCATCTTTTCTTAAAAATATGGTCCATTTATATAAAATTTGAAGTGTTTTCAATTGAAAATCTGACTCAAAAACAAAATATTGGAGGTGTTAATGGGAGATTTTAGCTAGAATTGTGGACTCACTATTACTAAAGTAATTTAAAAGTCTCAAATCTCATCCTAATGGTGAGATAAGTAGAAAAGATATTAGCTCTTGGAGTTTAATATTTAGTTTGGTGATGTTTTTTTGCATTTTCTCTCTTCTCACCAGCTTTTCGAAGGCTTGAAGGCTTACCGTGGGGACGACAACCAACTGCGTCTCTTCAGACCGATGCTCAACATGAACCGCATGGCAAACTCTGCCAGGAGAACCTGTCTACCTGTACGAAACAGAAAATGGCTTAATGAAGTAGTGAATGAATGAACAGATGGATGAGTTGATGAAAGTATAAGGATCTTTCTGTCTCCATCTTCCAGACGTTTGACCAGTCAGAGCTTCTCGAGTGCATCAGGAAACTGGTGGAGATCGAACAGGACTGGGTTCCTCACTCAGATGTTGCCAGCTTGTACATCAGACCAACATTTGTTAGTACTGAGGTGAGGAGGACGGAGACAGTTGAAGGTTTTGAAAGTTTAAAGTACTCTTTCAGTCATTGATTAAACCATATAAACTCATCTGTGTTGAACAGTTACATATTTATTTGCTTTTTCCCCATGGAAATAATCCCTTTTTCTGCCTTAAAATGGCTTAAATGTAACTCTATACCGATGCTTCCTTTAAAATTCATGGATCTATGACGTTCACACCTCCTTCACCATCAACCCCTTTGCAGCTCAAGCACACCAGCTCACCTGTGACTTTCCATATTGCAGTATTAGACTAATTCCGCCATATATATTTGAACCAGAAACTGATTTTGAATAGTGATACGGACAATGTACCAACAAGTGGACTGCATGGGTTTCTGAGGTTTTCTGAAACCCTGTCTGTCTGAATCCATGTTTTTCAAGGGTGAAAAGCTCATCAATGGTGTTGACTGCTTATTTTATATCATAATATGTCTTCTAGTGTATTAAAAACAACATGTTTTAATCATGGTAAAAACACTGTTTTTCATTTGTGTTTATGTGTCCCTTGCAGCAGTCTCTGGGTATAAAGAAGCCTACTCGTGCCTTGCTCTATGTGATTTTGTCTCCAGCTGGGTTTTACTTCAAGACCACAGACGCTGTCTCTCTGTGGGCCGATCCCAAATATACAAGGGCCTGGAAAGGAGGAACTGGAGACTGCAAGATGGGAGGGTGAGTAGGAATAAATGTATACATGTTCATCAGTCATTGCTATCTTCAACGCCTTGAGGGATTTTTTTTTCAAACTTGACTTAAGTGTTTTAAAGTTTTAAAGATGAAATGATTAGAATTTGGTGGTCAACAGTCACAGTGACCTTCCAAAATGCATTTATTGGACAAAAATAAAAAACTGACACCCTAGTTATGACAAAATTTCACACAAATATCTCACTTCAACTTTACGGGTTGGAGGAGGTATGCAGCCACCAGGCAGTAATTCTAGTTCTGATACGAAATGAATCATATTGTTTCATTTTATACCCTTATCTTAATCATTTAAACACAGGCACCTTCTAAAAATAGCGTTTGGATTCAGTTTCAAAGTAATAAGATTCTATTCAGCAAACGCCAATGAGTTAGTGGATTTAGCTTTTCCTCTACAATCAAATTTTGTTTTATTTTTTTAATTATTCAGTGATTGGTAGCAGTCAATTCAAATTTCAGTTCAATTTTATTTATGTAGCGCAAATTCACAGCATATCTCATATCATCTCACAGCACTTAAAGAACTTATATATTATAGACAGAGAACAGAAAACCCAACAATCCAAAGTTGCTTTTGGGTTCCCTATGAGCAACAGTGGAAAGGAACAAAAAAGACCAAGAATAGCAAGGAGGTAAAAAAAAAAAAAAAAAAAAACTCCAGCAAAACCAGGCTCGACCGGTTAGGGTGAGAATGGGGATGTTTAAAAGTTGGTTACTCATAAAATGAAGTGAACTACTTTTTCCACAATATTTAACAATATTGTTCAAGAACATTTTAAGTGTTAAGTACTTATTTACAATTATTAGTGACACAAATTTTTAAATCGACAGATTAAAAAAACAAAATTCAAGTTGCTTCAGTGTTAACTAGTGTTAGAGGTGACCTGAAATCTTGATCTCAAGGTAAAGAAAAATGTAGTTATGAAGCCAGTTTCATTAAGTTGACCCAACAAGACTTTCGCTTTAAATGAAATAATACAAAAAATTCTGTTTAAATTACACATAATATTAAGTTGATGTAATTATCAGCATTATTATGTCAATCCAACTCATTAAAATCATGTTTGCAACTTAAAAAGTTGATCTAAATCATTCAGTTAGATGCTTTAACTTGCATCCAAGAATTCAATTAAATTAAGTGGTCTCTGAATTTAATCTTACACATTCTGCTTAAAGAAAAGTTTTTGTATCTTTTACAGGCGATGTTTTTGAAGATGAGATCAATTATTTTTCTCACTTTTAATACACAGTATTACAGTAGAGGAATACTAATACCTCGTCACTACATTCACGGCAGGTGTTATTTTGGATTTCTACAGAAATTACGGATGTTCTCTGTATGCCCAGTATGAAGCAGTGGATTATGGGTGTCAGCAGGTTCTGTGGTTGTACGGAGACGATCACCAGGTCACTGAGGCAGGAACCATGAACGTCTTCCTGCACTGGATCAATGAAAATGGAGGTTAATCAATTAGAATCCCAACAAAAACCTTCTAATATTAGAGAGTAGCTCTGGATTGCAGTGTTTTGACATGAAACGTTTTAAAAATGTGACCTCTAGTGGCAGAACAGCTTCATTACAGCTTTAGGACAAACTTTTTTTTTTTTTTTTAGTTTGACTCAGATGCTTTTGTCTTATTGTATTAAATAATGTATTATTATTATCAGATGAGGAGCTTGCAACTCCACCTCTGGATGGTATAATTCTCCCCGGAGTTACCCGACGGAGCATCTTGGAACTGAGCAGGAAATGGGTAAAAAAAAGACGCACACATGTATACAGTCTAAGTGCATACTTGATGCATTAAAGAGCATTTTAAATTGAATAGTTCAGAAAATGACCAAACAAATTAATCTTGATAATATTTCCTTCACTCAGATGTCATCATGAGCTTTTCTTACACCCAAATGGACAAACAAATGTACTTTTGATGACAATATCTCAAAGGTCAACATGCATTTTCAAACTTCCTCCTGGTATATTTTTCAGGGTGAGTTTGCAGTGACAGAGCGCTACATCACCATGGACCAGCTTTGTTGTGCTGTGAAACAGCAGCGAGTCAAAGAGATGTTCGGTTGTGGTACTGCCTGCATGGTCTGCCCCATAGGACGCGTTGTCTACCAGGGACAGGTATTCTCTACGTGTCTGTCTGTGCACTAATATCAAGCAAATTCAGTCACATAAGATTACATATAAATTAATGTGAGAATCTGTATTTAAATGAAAGTATTTGCGGTGCATCACTCGCTTCTCAAGGTTTCAACAAACAAAGGATGTCATTTGGACATTTATGATGACATACATTGACAATTTACAGTAAATTAAGTAAATAAATTTAATCCTATGTGTTATTTTGGGGCAAAAAAGACAACTGCAGGTCTGTGTTTGACTTTATTTTATGATCCGCCAACATTAACACTGTAAACAAAGAAAAACAGTAAGCTTTAGTGTTTTGTAATAAGTCACCCAGGTTGGCTGTGTTATCCTCTGCATCATAACTTAAAGACAGCTGGACTTTGTGACTACAGCCCCATTTTATTTCTAAAGAGTCCAACTACAGCACCTTGGGTATCATCACTGCACGATGGTTGGAGCCTGTATTGAGGAGAAATGACAGTAATTGTGATAGAAATCTAATGATAAATATGTAAAAAATTGATATAGTCCATACTGTATATAACAAATATTAAAATGCATCAATATTAGTTTTTAAAATAATCACTGATGTATCAAGGCAAATTTCCATGTATTATATCATTAATAGATTAAAGGTCTCATTTTTTGTGTGTTTTGTATGTCTTAAAAATATGGAGATTTAGAAACTGAGAAGTAAAAAGTCATCGAGTTCAAACGTCAAATCCTGTCCCCTCACTGCCTGCTGTCTTGCTTCAGTTCATCCCAAACTCAGCCAGTGTTTAAAATCTTTAACTTCTCTCCTGCTCCCTGTGCTCACATAAACTGAATTTTAATACAGCTGAATTGGTCTTTTTTTTTTTTTTTTTTTTTAAACATTTTTTTTGATGTTTTTTTTTTGTCAGACAGCAGAACAAGTGTGAACTAGTGACTAAAACAAGCACATTGAGAATACATGTTAACTGGCAATCATTTCAGAGCCATTCCCATCCTGGACCTCACAAACTCACTATATACATGAGATATAAACAGCGGGAGCAATGAATTCAACAATGCTTTCATGTCAAATGATCCTTCAAAGAGAAAGTTAGAAGCAATAGAAAGTCCTGGTCTCTCACTGATTCACATCTGTGCTTGCTGCCGTGTTGGTCAACGGTTCTCCACGTTGTCAACCACAGAAACAGAGAGAGTCTTCTTCCTGAAGGGAGCGTGGACATAAGCAATTCGGCTGCATTTAAACCTACAGACACTGAAACAGCCTGTTTAGAACATGACTAAAACCAGGAGTTACACAGTCATGGTCAAATGAACCATCCTTGCAGGATTTTGAGCAACAAAAAATCAGAAAACACATTCTGGGGACACGCAGTTCACATGAGATAAGTTAACATTAGTCTAATACTGAAAGTCGTGTTGTCTTAATGTTACTTACATGTGTACTCGTTTTGCATCACTTTGCTTCAAGCATAGCAATAAAAGCAGCGGTAACCAGACAGCCAGCAGAGTCCTTCCCTTATACAAGTCAGAACAAACTTTTAAATTAGGCCTTGTAGATGTAATAACAGTAAAAATTTAGCTAGTCTTTTTAAATTTGTTCGGTAACAAATGTTGGTGGACTTAAATAAGTTAAAGGTCACATACATCATACAACAGAACAGAGAGGAGTGCAGTTGGACCCTTCTCTTTATTATTAAAAAAGTTATACGGTCTTTATTGGATTATTTTCCACATTAAAATAGTTTATTTTAATGCAAAGCAGCTAAATGTGAATAGTTTCTAACTTCTAGAGGGTTGTTGTATTGAATAATGAACCTTACAGTCTCTTGTGACCACATGGACACTTTATATCTTTAGCAGACTGTCATAATCTTGTGGTTTCTTGTTTGAAATAAATTATATGTTAACTTAATATTCACTATGTTCTTATTTTTATGACAAACAGATTCACAGAGCTAAAGAAATTATTGAAATTGTATGTTTTAGGACTTGCATATCCCCCATCAGGATGCAAAGGTGACTACACGGATCGCAAAGGAACTCACAGATATACAGGTTGGTGGGCACACAAACACTTGCATGAATATATACAGACACACACACACACACACACACACACACACGCCAGATGTTTCCCCTATAGCTCAGTAACGGCTGGTTAAGCATCTGTGTGCTTTACACTGCCGTCACCCTCGGGATTCTGCTTTCATGTGTTAATAGCTTACTTTGAATAAAGCCTTCAGCGACGTGAAAAATGTGGATGAACTGCATCCTATGAAATGCAATGTAAATAGCATTTATTGGGCTAAATTACAAATAAATGGAAATGTCAGCAAACTGAACACTAAATACAGCAGATGCAAGGCAAAACCTAACAAATCTCCCATCATTTGGTGCCTATAATTGCATTATGGAGCTGAATCATTATTACGTAATTCAATGAGATAAAGTTACTCAGTTGTTACATTTTGAACAAACCCCCCCATTGGTTCTTATTTATCTTACACCCTCCATGTGCGTTATGTCTCTGTAAGCACATAATAAGTGAAATATCTTATTAGGGAATGAGTAATGCCGTGGCAATATTGCACAAGGTCCACAAACATGTCACATTTACAGCCTACTCAGCACTGCAGGTTTAAACAGATTCATAATGCTCTTTGCTGAAGGCTTGATTTGTGTTAATGAGTGTATTGCTGACTTGCCGTTATTGTGCTGTGCAATTAGCCTATTAGTTGGGGTGTGAGTCTGAATGTGAGCCGTTCTCTCTCACTTATACTAGCAAATGCAAGGGAGTTCTTGGCTCAGCGCAGGCTTCTCACGTCTCCATCTCACAAAATTACAGCTTCTGAATAGATTTATGTATGTCCCTTCAGCTCAGTTTGCAAGTCCTTTATTCCACAGTGTTAGACCTGATTTCAACATTGCAGCTACGTTTTAGCTGTCAAACACCCCTGAATGTATCAGGCCAAATATAAGCCAAAGTAATCCTGACTAGTTGACTTCTTTATTATGTCATTTCCAGTCTCTCAGAGGTGAGACATAACATAACATAAACCCTCCAGTGAAGCCAAAACAGCTGAAATATGTCATGATGAGAAAGATTGAGACTGTTATAAAAAATCAAATAACGACTCTAAACAGTTTTTATTGACATAAAAAGAATGTTAAAGTGCATTCTTAAATTTCACAAACATTTCCTTTTGATTTAATAGATGAAACCGTGAAATTCATTATTGTTTTCTATCTATCCATCTATTCATCGACAAACATTAAGAAGCTAAATACTCAAAATTTCATGTACTATTTCACTTAGAAAGGGTATTTTATTTATAGAAAGTTAAGATATTTTTATTAAATGGTGCCAGAGTAATTGTACACTATTGAATATATTCTTAACTCTGGAAAATCTGCAGGATTTTCAGTTTCTTCCAAAGGAGAATCATTGATTTTCACTGGGTTTAAATTGGATGCCACAAGAGCCTCCTTGCTGCTCTATATGAGCAGATAGCGTCTGTATTGTGTTTAATTTTCAGATTTCTTGATCTCCTAAGTGTCCTCTAAACACTTTGATTAGTTTGTGTGGCTTATCTCTCCAACTAGTCTTATTCTTTTGCTTTGTCTCCCTCTTTTGTGCTCTCCGTGGTTTCTTTTCTGTCAGTGTGGGGTAACACCGATTAGCATATCTACTTCCTCCATCACCCGGGCCTCGTATGCTATGAACGTGTTGCATCTTTATACCTGATAACAGAGAGTAAAGTGGCAGAGAGCGGCCTAATGGCGGAGCGTGGAGAGCTGCAGATAGGGCCGAGACAAACTCCTGGATTTCTCTCATTAAGGCTTGTTGTAATTGCACAAACCCAATTACTGCCTCAGCCTTTTGTGATCTTCAAAGTCAAGATGCAGCAAATGAAGCCTTGAACAAGTGGGAAGAAGAGGAGGAGGAAGATTTGAGGAGGGGAGGGGGGCCAGCGAAGCTTAATGAACAATAAAATCGACAAAATGCTGGAAAACGCTGCGCTCCTTCCGCGACGCTGTTAAATCTGTTGACATTTCATTTGGAGGGAAGCAGTACAGCGTTACCCCACCACCACCACATGTACACACACGCATAGACACAAACACATAAATACACACTCCTCCCCTCTCGAAGACAACATTGTGCAACAAACAAACGATGGTCTGAGGCAGCAGATGAAAGATGGGTTTACTAAGTCGCCCTGCTGTTCCTCTTTCAAGTTAATTAGAAATCACATTCTTTTGTTTCCCCTTCGCAGGCGTTTATTTACTTTCTCACTTCGACCATTAGAACAAATTTGCAACATGAGACACAAATAATTGGATTTGTCTCCGTGGCTGTCACGGATTGGGGGAACATTTTGTTTTGATTTTTTATTATACTTCCCCTTTTTCTTTTTTTTTCTTCTTCTCTTCCTCTGTTGTGCTGTGTTCGCAGATTTGCTCACGGATATTTGAGTTCATTTGTGTTTCTCGCTCGCAATTAAGCAGAGAAGTTTTAGTGGCGTGAGGTTTTTATTTTTTTTATTTCACCTTTTCCTGAACTTTTCTTCTCTTTCAGTATGGACGCACACCTTCTGACTGGGCTTTCCTGGTGTAGCAGCGAAGAAGAAGCCTGGAAAGACGTGATTCAACAACCAAAGACACGCTGTAAATGTACGACAGGGTGACATATATGCAATATTTTAAATCTAACTGCAATATTCTGCAGAGCTGAGGCCAAAATGAGTCTGTACCTCCTTCTAAATTAATGGCAAACACACAACTGTCCAAAGTAATTAACAAAAGTAGGCTAATGTCTCATGCAATACTGCACAATAACTTACAGGAACTCCGCCAACATGGTTTGTTCTATAGCTTCACGCCTCCTTTTGCAAGCAACATCCAGGATAAAGCTTTGTTTTAACATTTAAAGAAAAGTGATAAGGGCACCTGAACCTGTGGGTTTTGGTGTGGGAAGGTGAATTTATAGACGATGGTCTCTAAAAGTTTCTCACATTCTAAAAAGGCTGTTTTTAAAATGGATTTTAAAGCAGCTACATGTTGTTACTTATATCACCAGCTAGCTCAAATGTAAGGAAAAGGTTATATACCTTTCTGTGCATATTGGAGGAGAATTCTGGTTTATTTCAACCTGGCATTTTTCCCATTACAGTGGTTTGCTAATGTTGCCCTCTTCAGCTTTTCTGTAGAGATTCGGGGAATCGAAATATGTCAGGGTGCAGCTTCCTGCGGTTTTCCAGAGAAAGCTACTCTTTAAGTGAATCATAAATGCTTGTCTTCAGTGTAACATAAATACAGAAATTGATCACCGGTAGTGGACACATTAGCTACATTAGCTTTACCGATCGTATGGTGATTTGAACGTTCAGTCCAGCCTGTCCTGGTCTTTTCTTTCGATTGATTTTGTTGTGGTGAAATACCATCACCATGACACCAAAAACTGCAGATTTATTGGTTTCCAAGCCTGGCCTGAACAGGTCCAGTTCTATGCACAAAATGTTCCCTTCTCCTTCAGTAGCAGAGCAGTGAGTACAGAAACACCATCAGTCCTTCAAAGTACATTGTCTTGCAGGACCTCTAGCTGCTAAACACCACCACTGTGGTCTAAAACCCTTTATATCCAACCAGATGTTCTGTGCAATTAAGGAAAGCACAGTGGCCACAGTTAAAATTAGGTGAATTTGGAACGCCAAATGTCAATGATCAACATCAGCACGGTCAATAATAAAGACCAGCAACCAGCCAGGTTTGAAGATAAAACTAGGAAAAGCTCATGTATGTGTCAGAATTCCCTAAATTATGTCACATGTTTGCATTTGTATTGAGATTTCAGGAGGAAAAGTTAATCTTGGAAGCAGGTTTCCATCCAAGTAGACATGCTAGGTGTGTTTTAGTCCCTTTACAGGAGCTATTTTCAACAATGAGGTAGTTTGTCGTAGGTTGGCAACATTTATGCACAGAGCTTAGGTTTATGTGTTTTCCTCAGAAGCTGTACAGACCTATTAAAGTTTATTAATTGAGGCAAAGAGGGGAAGAGTTCAATGATAATGATCAATGATAAAATCTTAAAATGAACTCAAAAAATGAACAGTGAAGGAAAGCAGGCATCAGGTGCTCATGTCTGCTAGAACCAGTAAAAAGCCAAGCGGCTGTATTCTGAATGAGTTAGAGACAAGAAAGTGACAAAAAAGTCGATATTCTGGGGTAATAAAATGATTCAACACATATTACATAAGGAGGAATGGAAGACAGTGAAATGAAACAAATGAATTTTTGATTTTTAGATGTGCAATTTGGCAGATTTTGTACCTTTGAATAAATTCAGGTTAGGTGCTCCTGTTTCCAGTCTATGTATTAAGAAATCTGTTGCCTTACATTCAACATTTAGACACCAGAGTATTGTCAGTCTCTTCTAACCGTCACTATAATATGAAAGCAAAGTATAAAACCGTACCATGTATTACAGCTATTCCTATTTATAGATCCTGTATGAGGTCTTACCATGTATCAAGAAATGTTACTTTTGCACAACTTGAAAAAAATGCAGTTTTTCTTGTTCTGTTGCTTCAGTAGAGGTGCAGAAAGCATACAAATATATGAAGACGTGTTCCAACATGCATCTGACCTTTGTGTTTTTATGATGTGGAGGATGTTCGGTTCAAAAGGCCTTGTCTTCACAGAGAAAGAGCTTTTAAATGAAACACACTGTACTGTGCATGTACTGTGGCTTATTTCTGTACTGTGAACTTTAGAGGAACAAAGTGTCAGTAAAGGACAAGAACAGTCTGCATCTCAAACATTGACGAGGCTGTGCACGTTTTAAGCGCTGAAAGTACAGTGAGCAAGCTTTCAGAAATAGAGACATGAATAGTTTCACTTACCATTTGCTGTCATTGAAATGGTTCTTTATGACCCTGGGTGTATGTTTGCAACTGGTTTCCTGCTGCACAATGAAACTGCTACGACATCGCATGTTTCCCTGATAATATTTTATTACAAATCTGAACATATAAAGTACCTAAAGCTTTTGCACAGTAGTGTAGATGATGTCATATTGAATTAAATATTAAAGGTCCCTGATTGTTCTACTTCTCAGCAAATTAATAAAAGTCTCCCAGAATATGTGTTTTAGTTTTTTTGCTCAAAATACTTAAAATTTTTATATTTCACTATGACTGTATATCGTTTTAGTGTCTATAGCTGTCCATGCTTCCTTCAGGAAGAAGACGCTCTCTGCTGCTGTGATTAACATTGCAGACTAAAACAGCAGCTTGAGTGTATAAAAACAAGACTTTCTATTGCTAATCACTTTCTCTTTTTTTTTTTTTAACATAAAAATATCACCAGAACCACAGTATGTTTGTAACTCGTGTTTGATGACTTTGTCAAACGATGTTGTAATTATAAAATCAGTAATTTCCCTGCAGAGCCTGCTGGTTAACTTGTAGTCCTAATAGGCTGTGTTTCGATCACTATTTCATACTTATTTCTTGGTCCAACAACAGAAACAAACATGTGAATGAGTATAGCTTTATTGGAAATTTAGCTGTATTTTAATAGAGCTAAATTTCCATAGTATACTATAGTAGATAGTGCAGTATAACTGAATAGACCTGGTTGATGTGTGATGCAGCTGCTCAATCTGAATGACTCACTTGGAGGCAGTGAGGGGACTGAACTGTCTAAATTTTAACTCGACGACGTTTGTTTGCTGGACCAAACAGTAAAATTCTTACTGGCTTGCAAAACTGGGAGGGGTTTAATGATTGGCAGAAGTTTTTTCTTTCTAACATCTACAACTTTATATCAGCCACCAATCACAAATTAAAAAAAAATCAAGATTTTCACCAATCACTATCTCTCTTTTAGCAGTACATCATGCAGTTGTGGCCACTATAACATTATTCCCAACTTGACATGCAATATGTTTATTTTAATTTAATCATAAACCCTTTCCATATATATATATATATATATATATATATATATATATATATATATATATATATATATATATATATATATATATATATATATATGTATATATATATATATATATATATATATATATATATATATATATATATATATATATATATATATATATATATATATATATATATATATATATATATATATATATATATATATATATATTGGCATAAAAATATAATATCTGTCAATATTGTTATCGTTTTTTTTGCCGATCATGACAACTGATAAAATAATGCCTGGATTTCGCCACCATTTACCAGTGTGCAAATGATGACATCATCAACCTGTGTCGTGAAACATGTAAACAAGTTGTGTGGCTGCAGTAACAAACTTGTTGTGCCTGTAGTTTGGAATTATTTCCAAGCCCACATATATCACTGTCTTTATCGGTTGATATTGGAATCGGAAATTGAAAGTTGGACAATATTCTACTAAATGCCCATTTTTATCCCAAATTGCTTGAAACAAGTAGAAAGCAATATTTTTTTTTTTTGCTAATGACAGGAACATTGTTTAACTTAGAACAAATTCTTTAAATACCAGTAAACATCTGAGCAGACTTCAAATTTCAAATTCAGCAGCATAACCTAACAACAAACCTCTCACATTGTTTGCTGTCGTACAGCTGCCTGGTTCAGTCCAGAGAGTTTAGTCGATGAGGCAACGACTCGAAATCAAGTGGACACCAAGTCCAGAATCCTCTCAGGAGTCGGAGCCAAGCTCTGCAGAGATGCTTCCACAATACTTAATGATGCTGTGGCGTGCAAGTGTGTTTCCTCCCCCCATGTCATCCTACGCACACACACACACACACACACACACACACACACACACACACACACACACACACACACACACACACACACACACACACACACACACACACACACACACACACACATACACACACACACAGAAAACCTGGAAACGAACCAAAGCCATCAGCATAATGGAGTCATAACAGAAAGCCATCAAACTGGAGAGCCCTTGGCTGTTTGTGCACACACACACACACACACACACACACACACACACACACACACACACACACACACACACACACACACACACACACACACACACACACAAGCATCACTCTGGATACACAGCTGTACTTTAAAAACAAAATTCAAGAGGTAACTTGTGTCCACCGCTAAATTCACGCCTCATTAATCTCACCTATACTTCTTTTTGTGCATATTGTGTGTGCGTGTGTGTGTGGTTCCATGTGTGCACATGCATATATGTTTATGTGCACGTGTGAGGGGATGCCCAGTGGTGTGCTGGATGATTTTTGGCTCTTTATGCAGACAGCTCATTTTGGCGGCAGCTTCTTCCTTGTGTGCAGTGGCACAGCTGGTGTAGAGCCTGACATGTACACACACACACATGCACACACGCACACGCGTGCGCGCGCACACACACACACACACACACACACACACACACACACAAAAACACTGATTTTCAAAATGCCAAACACCATCTCGCCTGCTTAATCTAGGCCACCGGTTGAATCGCCTTCTCTCCAGCTTTCTTAATGCTTCCTCTGCAATTAAATGCAGTTCGTTCAGTAATCATTTGTTATAAATTAGTCCCTCACTCAATTGCTTGCCCACAGGGATCATTAAAATGACATCTAATCTGATCTGAATATCATCTCGACAGGTGAGATCGTTTGAGGGGCACGTTGGCTTTCATCAGGACTCATATTCAGAGCAGCAAATCTGTGTTGTTATTTCATCGATATTTAAGTTTTGATTGCTTGTCAGATGATCCTCTGAGGCAGTAATTGCAAGCATATAAACATATGCTGATTGTGTAAAATGACAGAAAAGTTATGGCTCATATTAATAAATTTTCATTAAAATTTCCTGGCAGCATCACAAGCTTTCTCATTGTCATTTAAAGTGGGTATAATGTGTGCCGTATCTGTTACACACAAGCATCCAAACGTATATATATCAATCTTCTCGGCTCAATTCATCGAGCTTTATTGGCATTAAGAGTTCAGATATGTTGCCAAACTATCTCTCAGCTGCTTCCCCTACAGCTCCTCCTTTCACTTCATCCTTCCCTCCTTTGCAGAGAGCAGAGACCCGGCAGGCCTCAGTCCCATTCAGCCTGGAGACGGCGATGATGTTTTAATTGTCACTTCTTGTTAAGGCAGCCGTGACATTCACGCGGGGACGGAGGGGAGGCGGTCGGCATAATCAGAGGAAATGGAGAGAAAGAGTAAGAGAAGGGACAGAGAGAGAGAGAGAGAGAGAGAGAGAGAGAGGGAGGGAGATGGCATCCATTCAGATCCTAAGAGTGGTGTTTGGCTCTGAGCACTGTGCCTCCTTCCCTCTCTCCCCTCTCTCACCCTGCCGGGGCATGATCTGATTTGACAAGCGCAACGCTGTCATCTTGAGTTTGTCCAATTTGAAATTCTAATTAATGAACTCGGCGCCACTTTGTGTTTTTGTTGTTGTTGCATTTCTTTCCTCTCCTCCTTCTCCTCCTCGCCTCGTTCTCGGGCCAGTTTGTCTTCTATTTGTCTTTCCCTTAACCTTCCTCCTCCGGTCTCCTCGTGGCTCAGGGAGGATCCGAGGCCTCACACCACAGCAGATGATATCAGTGGCTTTGGGTCACCCAATTAGAATCAAACTGTGTGTGTCTCTTTGTCTCTGCTCCGTGTTTCCCTCAGAATCCTAATGAGGAAGCAGAGAGAGGAGCTGGTCGCCGATGCTGAAGGGCAGAGGAGTGGTCAGTGTCTGTTTTTTTTTCCAGACCCTCACACAGTTACTGTATATGGAAACGAAGGAAAAAACATCCTAATGTTGTTGCATTTTGTTTTTCTGCGGCCAAATGTGCAGAAAGTGAAGTTACAGCAACATTTTTCCAGCAAAATCTTCACCTTTTGATGGAAAACTTTAGTTTTGATGGTGGTAAGATCAAAATGCAGACTTTTTTCTGGAGGTGCAAACTGATATTCAGCTATTATGCAAGAAGAAATGCATCACTGAAAAGAAAACTTGGTCCATCTATAGCCTGAATCCTTGCAGAAATATTGTTAATAGTGTTTGAAATACAGCCTACTTTAAAAGGTCATTTAGAGTTTCAAATCTGCCTGTTTTAAAGTAAAATAAATCCGGAAAAAACTGCAGACACAGGAAATTCTCCTCGCTGATAGATAAAATGAATTAATACCACACTTTATGTAAATCACAAGAAAAGTAAAGGATCTTAAAACTATTATCAGAATCAGTTTTATTGCCAAGTAGGTTTGCACATACGGGGAATTTAATGTGGTGCTTTGGTGCACTCATTTCTGACAAGGAGAACATTTTTAAAGAAGGATCAGCAGATTTTTTTAAACAAAAGAAAGCATTTCAAGAGCAAATGCAGCAAAGCAATAAAAAGTCATAGAAAGACTTGCAGTGTGCAGGAATGTGCACATAATTTGCCCTAGAATGTGCAAAATTACATAGTATGTGGTGTAAACAACTTGATGTGTGCAAATATTGCAAAAGAGAATGTGTTTTCAAATAGAAAAATGCATCTGAAAGTCTGTTTTTGATCCACGTAAATGTTTTATTGTAGAAATGTTCAACAGTGACTGGAATCAGCAGACAGGTTTTCCATTTGGGACACATCAGAATTTTACATTTTTATACCAACAATGACGACAGTCCAGAAATATCTTGTATTTATTTAAGATCTAAAAGAAGCTTGTGGTTTCTAATATTTTTTAAGTGCCACATGGGAAACGTCGGAAACCATCAGTAGCCGGAGTAGAGCTTTAACAAAGTCTGTAATCAAACTGCATCATGTTGCTGCTGGAATATTCTGAGTTTCTCTGCAGTGGAGTTGAAAGTTTGTGTTGAATTCTTCTGTGAATTTAAGGGAGGGTGATGGAGCTGCTGTGTTTTGCCAGTTCTCTCCCTCAGACCTAAAATTTCTCCAATATTTCTGTCTTATAGAAGAGTAAAGCATGTCCTGGATGCAAAAATGATTACAAATGACATGAATTTCTTCTATCTAGGAGATTTCTGGATCAGATTCTGCTCTTTTGCATACTTTTTTGCAAATCTGCAGTATCATTGTTGGAAAATCTATTCTCCTGTTTGTTGTTTTGCTGATAATAATAGAAACGCATCACTTTTATACTCTCAGTGCATCTGCATTGTGCATGTTTTCGTGTTCATTTGCGCAGAATTTCCTTTAATTTATCACTAATTTGTGCACATCATATTGCAGAGTTCTCCCCTCTCTGCTGCACAATTCTGCTCTCAGATGCTCTAAAAGTGAAGTGATGTGGACCAGGAAGAAGAAAGAACGATGCCAGGTCTTTGTTCTCCAGCTGGTGGTGCTGTCTGCCCACAAAACCTCACCACCAAGCCCCTTCACAGAGCAGAAACTGGGAAAATAAAAGGGGAGAAGGAGTGAGTTTTTGGAGGGCTGCCAATCATGATGAAAAACCACTGCAGAACTAATCTATTTCCATGCCCATCTTAATCCACGAACACAACGATGGCATCATTTAATCACAAAATCATCATCACCACTATCACCATCCTCCTCCTCCTCTGCCTCACTCACCTCCCCCCCTCTGCTGCATTAATAATAATAAAAAAAAATACTTTTTTTTGTAAATAAGAGCTGGTGATTAAGAGCAGATTAGCGCGCCTTCAGACGGACAGACAGACCGTGATGGGTTTTGTTAACACGAGAGTAACACTGGGTGTCAGTTGTGTGCGTCTGACATTACATCAGCGTTATCCTCCTGCCGCTCATGTTATCGCTCTTGGCTTAGAGTTTTAGGGGACTTTTTAAACAGCAGCACTGCTTAAGAGCTTAGAGTAAATGGATGGATGGCTAGATGGATGGATGAAGATCAGGCTCACACATGCACACGGAGATCAGTGTCACTCACACAGCTTCAGCGCCAAAGCCTGATTTGCTTTGTGGTGAAAAAGCTGTTTTCTTTCTCACCAGCGTTGTAATGGAGATCCTCTGCTGTCAAGGCACACTTGAAGTCTCATTTTTGCACCGAACAAGAGAAAAATCTGCCATTTTGTCGGTCGGGTTTCCACATCGCTGAGTGCTAACTGAATCTGCTGCTTTTAGGGCCTGCGTCATTTGTAGTGGTCAGATAAGTGGACTTTGAATGCAGCAAATGCAAGTTTAAGGGACTTCAGGTGTCTACATTGTCAGCCATCATGAAATCACGGCCTAAATTGCAGCCTTAAGACATAAAAGCTCTGTTAGAACACTGAATCTGATGTGCAAGCAGTACTTAGATCTTGTGTTTATATTAAAATACCAATACTACAATACTGAAACAGGAAAATCAATGCACTTATCAATTAGCAATCAAGCTATAACATCAAAATATACCAAAAGCGCCAAAAGTAACAATCCTCACGACACAGAATGCCATATGTCAGAGTAATATATGTTATTGGATTATGATTTTTGATACATTCATGGGTTTAGCACTTTAAGGATGCAGCTGGTAAAGGCAAATGAATTGCTTTATGTAGTTTTTCTGCTGGGTAGCTCATAAATATGACTTTTATGTCAGTCTAAACTGAACAAAAATAGACAGAACTTAGCAAAATATCAATACAGAATATCGCATCAGAATGTATGTGTTAAATTTATATGTGGTACTGTTAAATTTCTTCTACAAAGTGACAAAAGTCAAATCAAATAAGTGCCATGAAGTTAAAAGTACAATTTTGTTTTGCTAAAAATGCAACTAGAACCAACACTTCATTATACTTTGGTGCAATACTTGAGTACTTGTACTTGTCACAATTGTACAACATATTGATCCTTTTTTTTTTTTGCTTTAAATACATTTTTAAATAATCCTCGCTTAAATTTAAGTGCATGAAACATTTGCACTGTGCATTGTTGTGGGATTCTGTTACTTTTACCTGCCAACTCATCTTTAGGTTGATGGTTTTGTCCTTGTAATTAAAAGAAAGCACTCATAAAAGGTATGTTTTTGCTTTGCCTTTTAGTTCTTCTGAGATCTGGAGGTTTAGCATGCTCACCTTATTGACAAGACGAAAAATTTTAATGGAGAGGAAGTTTAAAAAGGGAGGAAAGTCATACATGCTGAAGGGAGTGGTGTCTGCATTTTTAGCAGGGAACAGCTTCTGTCAGTATTTCGACTCACAATATTGCAGATATAAGTGGTATCTGTGCAATACCACTTATATCAGCTACTTGTGTCTATGTTTGGTTTATTTTACTAACAATATTATTTAGATGTTTGCAGTATCCCCTTTGCTGCTGTAACAGTGCAAATTTCCCCACTGTAGGATGAATAAAGACTGAATGGAACACTGGTAAAAAAAAAAAAAAAAGCAGGGATTTGTACTTCAAAATCTAAAAAATGTACCTTTATTGTGTGATTTGGTGTTTTATTTTATTTACCCTTTGTCCAGCCTCCTTTATGCATCACTTAGATACCTCCAAGTGATAGAAGAAGGTTTCCAGACCAAACATGTGGTGCACTACATCAGTATGCTGCACAAACCGGGGCAAGTTTTGCACAAAAACAGGCAATGTTTTCACAGAAAAGGACAACTTCTGCACAAAAAGAGCAACTTTTGCACAAACGGGGCAACCTTTGCACAAAAGCGGGTAACATTTGCACAAAAATGGGCTACATTTGCATAAAAAGGGCAACTTTTTCCCAACAATGGCAACTTTTGCATAAGAAGGAACAACTTTTACACAAAATAGGACAAACATTGCACATAAAAGGGCAACATTTGCACAAAATGAGGAAACTTTTGCACAAAATGGGGCAACTTTTGCACAGAAAAGGCCAGTTATTGCACAAAAGGGATAACTTCTGCACAAAATGAGTCAACTTACACAAATTAGAAAAATTTTTTCACAAAATGTTGCATCTTTTGCACAAAAAAGGCAACTATTGTACAAAAAGGACGACTCTTGCATAAAAAAGAGAAACTTTTGCACAAAAGGGACATCTTTTGCAGAAAATGGAAAAAAAATGGGCACATAAAAATTGCATAAAAAGGGCAACTTATACACAAAAAGTGGCAACTCTTGAACAAAAAATGGCAACTTTTGTAAGAAATGGGCAACTTTTGCACAAAAGGTTCAACGTTTGCACAGAAATTTTCTAATTTTGTCCAATAAGTAGCTTTTCTGTGCAGTCAGACATATTTGCGATAACTGAAGCTACAAAATGTGTAAATTCCGACACAAAGCACACTTAAAATAAAAGTCACTATATGCGTTTGCCTTCCTACGGCTTGTCCCTGTGGGTGAATTGCGCTGCTTTATTCGCAGGTGGGCACATTTTGCCTTGGAATGCAGGACACCTACTTATTATTCAGCTGAGTATTTGTGTATGTGTGCATCAAACGGAGACGTCGGTGCTGTTGGTGAGTAATGTTCTCCGGGCCTGGCGGCTGGCACTGCTCTGTCTGCCTGCAGGTGGGAGTGAGTCACGTGCACGCACAACGCTCCCACATGCACGGACGCACATATGCAGCGACACCCATTTTCATGCTGACCGCCTCGGTGCTGCCAAACCCAGCAACCACGGCACCCAACTGGCCAATGAACAACTCTCTGTCTGTCTGTCGGTCTGTCTGTCTGTGTGCGGAGCAACAGCAAATACCAACACGGCAGCAGCTACACACAAACACACACTTAAAACACACACACAGTCATTCTCTCTCATTACTCACACACGTCTGACACATCCCTGTCAAATGCCAGCTCATATTAAGGTGGGGAGAAGGTACCTCTCCTCTGTTTGTTCTGCCTCCTTCAATGTCTGTTTTTTTCTCCACAAAATTCCTACTTGAGCTGCTTTACTGTAACAAGCATAAATGTAAACAGCATTAAATATTACAGTATTTCAAGCACCAAAGCGCAGACACGAATAAAATGATATATTTATACCACATCCTATTACATAACAGTGTATGTTTTACTGATTTGTTTTCTTTATTCACAATTTCTTGAAGAGGTTATTATTCTTTCTTATTTTAAATAGGGTTTGCTTTGTTTTGCACTCTACTGAATGGAAGCTAGTTATAAGAATTCTGAGACCTGGCTGCAGAATCCATAAATGCATTTTGCTGGAGGGGTTGACGTGCAGAAGAGGCCACTATTTTGAATTATTCCTCTGTCAGTCGCCTCTTTTTCTCCCTCTATTTCTAAATATTTTTGAGATGTTTCACTTAATATTGTTGACTGTAAATCACTGTGAGTGTAAACCAGAAATTCTTGGAGGTGAATTATGCAAGATCTGGAACATTAGTATAGTAATAATATAGGAGAAGCAACTATGCTGTAAAAATCATAAAGGAATGTAGTCAAATCAACTCATCTCTTCTGGCTTTTTCCATTAAGTTTTGCTATTTTTGTGTTAATTAAACCTAAAAAAATCTCTTTTTTATCTTCAGACCATATTAGAACTTCAAGACACAAGTTCTTACAACTTAGGGTAACCCTGAGGGTTAAAACTCCCCAGAAAAATTTGGTGTAAACTTGCAGTATGTCTTTGTTAAATAAATTACAGTTATTTGAACCCTGACAAAGGTTTGAATTGAATTCAAGTGTTAAATTAAGACAAAACTCTTCAAAGTTAGAAAATGTCAAGGGAAACTGGTGCTCTTGAGGCATTGAGTGTTCTTCAGTGTATTTTGAATGTTGCATGTGAGTTATTTCATATAAAATACAGGATTTGAATTTCAGATTATGAATATTTTCCAAATTACAGGCCTTCAAGTAGATGAGGATGGGTGAAAAGTTTGCGCTACGTTTTCTAGCATAACTTCATATATACAGGAAACAGACACATGACAATTTACAGTGTGAAAAGCCCATTTGAATTCAGTTAAAAGCTGCAACCAAATCAGTTTTACATTTGATTTGGTGGCTACGCCAAAGCTTTTATTTTGTTAAGCCCCTCTCCAGTCGCTCTAGGCATGAAAGTCGAGACGATCTCTACCGCTGATGGAAGAAGATTTCCAAAGAAAGACCAAACCTGTGGTGCACTACATGGGTATGCTGCAAAAACAGGGGCAACTTTTGCGTCAAAAAGGCAACTTTTGCATCAAAAAGGCAACTTTTGCACAAATAGGGGCAATGTTTGCACAAAAAGGGCAATTTTTGCACAAATAGGGGGCTCTTTGTGTACAAAGGGGCAACTTTGCACAAAAAGAGCAACTTTTGCACAAATAGGGGCAACCTTTGCACAAAAGAGGGCAATTTTTGCACAAAAAGGGCAACTTTTGCACAAATAGGGGACTCTTTGTGTACAAAGGGGCAACTTTTGCACAAAAAAGGACAATTGTTGCACAAAAAGGGAATCTTTTGCACAAAATGAGGCAATTTCTGCACATAATGAGGCAAATCATTTTTACATTCACTCCAGGTGCCATATTCTAATTCATGTTTCTGCTCACAGCAATTCTTTTCTATAACCAAATTTGAGCATCAATATCTTAGGATTCATCATAGTTTCACAGCAACACTGCATTCATTTTATATCTATGACATCAATTAACAGAAACAAGCATTAGTATCCTGGATGTGTTATATTTTTCCCAATAAGTCATGGCAGAAAACCTTTAAAAATGCATTTTGGGTAAAGTTTCTAGGCTTGTATCAGCATGTGTGATAGGTGGTTTGTCAAAACAGGCTATATCGGATAAAAGGTCCCATTTTTATGCACACTTTGATACCAGGTCATCTTCTAGCCATGATATAGGCATGTTATTGTCTAAAAAAGCTGGAAAAAACTATGCAAAGTAGAAAGTGCAAAATTTCATCCCACTCCAATGCACTTCAAGGGCTTGTATCTTGGAAAACCTTTTTATTCTGATGGTAAAATTTGGCATGGCTTTCCTAAATATACTAACGTTATTGTATGAAACAAAATCCACTGATACTGAGGGCGTCAGATGATTGGTTTTTGTTGCATGACCCACATAGAACCTTTAAGAATCGTTCACACAGCTGAATATGACTGAAACGTTGCATGTAACGCCGCACATTGTCCCGTGTCCCAAGCTTCCTGTCTAACTGCACAGGCGTCACAAATCATCCCGGTAATTGACCACATCACAGCACTTAACTGATGGGTCCATCCATCAGCTGTAAGTCATGGATTTACAACCAACTCCGGATGTGTGTGTGATGCAGAATTCTGTGTGTGTGTGTGTGTGTGTGTGTGTGTATGTATGTGTGTGTGACGCCCTTTTCCATCATTCGCTAATCAGATATCATAATTTGCTCCAGTGGAATATTGAAATATGTCTGCCGGTATTTGTATCACTCCATCATGGTTGAGTAAATGATGATGTGACAGGCATGAATAAGCCAGCAGACGTGACATGACAATGTGTGTGTGTGTGTGTGTGTGTGTGTGTGTGTGTGTGTGTGTGTGTGTGTGTGTGTGTGTGTGTGTGTGTGTGTGTGTGTGTGTGTGTGTGCGTGTGTGTGTGTGTGTGTTGGTATTTAAGTGTGTTTTAATGATGTTCGGTGGGATCTGCTATGTATGGCTGCCTCCGAGCGGATAAAACAGTTAAACATAGTAATTGCCATTTACTCTCAGCTGGGCTTGTGTTCCCATGGGAGACCACGGCACTCAGCGGGTACCACACACACACACCAACACACACACTTCTTACTTTAGAGGGGTCTACAGCTCCTCTTCTGGCTCTGCTTTTTGTATGACATCCCTATACATTGCTGCTGCCACACTGATATAATATCACACTGAGCATCAGGGCAGCTGAAGCTTTAGCGTAGCTTTAAATTCAGTTTTCTTAAAGCATTCGTAGAGTATTCCTGTGCAACGTTGTAGGAATGTTTTAATCAGGATGTTTGTTTGTTGCTGATCTGATCACATTCTGTAAAAACATTATGCTCTAATATTTTTACCACATTTACAACATGTTGGTTTGTTTGTTTTTAGTTCTAACAAAGTTCTTTTAATGCCTTCAGGACGAAGTTTTATTTTCGTTCCCAGTATGATCACATTTGTGAAAACATTCTTACAATGTCTGGTGAAACAAGGTGCTCTAACATTAAGGAAATGTTTTCAGTGGGAAGTGTTTTTTTTGTTTGTTTTAGTTTCAAGAATGTTATTAGGTACATATATATATTGTAGGTTAAGATAAAGAACTTAAAAAATGTAAATATCCTTCCTGGTAATATTGTTAAAATGCTCTTGAATGTTATGTTCTAAAATGTTCTAAAAAAGTTCTGAGAAAGTTCTGTAAAGTTGTAGTTATGTTTACATCTGTACGTGCTTTTTTGTTTGTTTTTTGCTTGTAGTTATGTTTTTTTTTTTGTTCCCAGAATGATGTTTTTAAAGGTGGGATCACATTCTGATGATAACATTGTTAGAACATTATGCCCTAACATTATTAAAATGTTTTCAGTGGTAAGATTTTTTCTTTTTTTTGATTCCAAGAATGTTGTTATTATAGGGTAAGGAAATGCTTTTAAAAACACTTAAAGTGCCTTCTGTTGAAACGTTGTTAAAATGTTTTTGATAACATTGTTTGAACATTATGCTGTACCCAGGTAGAATTTGTTTGGTTTAAAAAGTTCTAGGAAAGTTCCCAAGAGTTCCAGTAATGTTTTCATTACATTTTAAAAATGTTTGGTGAAAACATTGTTAAAATATGCAATATTTTCTAACATTACCAAAACTTTTTTGTTTGTTTGTTTGTTTATTTGTTTTGTTCCATGAATTTCAATATTAAAGAGTAGGATAACGGTCTTTAAAAACACTAGAAGTATCTTTTGTGGTAACATTGTTCAACAAATTCTCTCAAATTTCCTCTTAAAAAGTAGGTTAACATTCCCTTAAACCTTTAAAAAATGTTAGGTAAGAACTGCCATAAAACTTTTTGCAATAACACTGTTAGAACATTATGCCCTAATACTATTAAAACATTTTTTGAATGTTTAGTTGAGAACATTCTTTGTTTGTTCCACAATGGTAACAAATGAAGAACTTTCTCTTTGCAACACTTTGAGAACATCAGGTCATACAAATGTAATCATTTCTAGACATCTTTAGTTATTCTACCTTTAAGAATAACATTGTATCAAATAAAAAATAAAAATAAAAAACCTTCCTGCTAAAAACATTAGTTGAACCTTCTCAGAACAATTTGGACCCAAACATTCCTAGCTGGGAAGGTAGTTAGATTTCCTGGAGCCATTTTTCAAAATATTCACATTATTGGCTTTTGTTGTGTGCAAAAAGAAAAACAGCTCAAACCAGAACAATGAGTGTATATGTGTGTGTGTGTGAGAGAGAGAACGAGGTGTGTTTCCTGATGTGTAAATTAAGAGCTCATAACTTCTCCTGCAGGTCGCTGAAACAACAGAGCCGTCAGCCGCCTGCCAAGTACGAATGTGTGGAGCAGAGAGGGACATAAATGAGCCATTGTTGGTGCCGCTAAGAGTGTCTGATCATTTACATGTGTCTATGCAAACGTGTGTGAGAGTGGATGAACACATGTATTTTTGTATTTCAGCCTCTATGTGTGTATGTGTGTGTGTGTGTGTGTGTGGTTGACTGGGTTTCTGTGTGATTAGGTGATCACTGCTTTATATTCCCCACAGAGGAATAAAGAGAGTATTTCCCCTGAAAAAACAACAGCGCACAAAGGCCCCATTGACGATTCAGCATATGAGTGTGTGTTTGTGTGAACGGGGGGTTGGCAGTGCAGGTCTTGGACCCTCTGAACTCCCCTCAGCTGTGACCCACCGCTAGCGAGGCTTGACAATACCTTGAATGTGTATGCAAAGACAACATTACTCAGCCTGCTCTGGCCGCAGTCAGAAGCTGAAGTCACGACTGTGTTTTCACACCGCCATGCTTTTTAATGACACATTCATGACGCTGTTTGCAGGTTCAGTGTGACTGTGTTGCTGATGTTCAGCTGTTTTTGTTGCATTTTGTTGCTCTCCTTCTACTTGTAGTTGTGTTTTTTAATGTTTTTAAGCACATACTGAGGTATCACAGTGGAAAAAGGTGCAAAATGTGAAGTTTTGACGTTTGCTTAACCCTCATTTCTCAGGAACAGCAATGATGCTCCTGGTCAATTTGACAGAAACCAAAAATCCCAATAAACATTGTTTATATCTCATTATTAACTCCACTACTAACCATTTCAATCAATATTTCGTGCAATGGTGTTCCTTACCACTCATAGATCATGATTCATGAAGACAATTCATTAGTTTTTCATAAAAATGCAAGTTAAAACTTTTTTAAAATGTAAATTGGAAAGACCTATAGATAAAACATAATAGTTTTACATGACATTGAAAAAAAAAACTACACTTTGAATTTCATTCTTTTTATGGAGTTGATAAATTAAAACAAGACGCTTCTCTTCACGGTGCAAATATGTGAAATGAACCCTTTTCATTTTATATGTTGATGACACTTATTAAGCCAAGCAAAAGAAATTTCGGACCAAAATATACTTTTAACATTTTTTTAAAATATCTATTTTTCAAGTAACAATGTGGGCCTCAAAATGCATCAAAAAAACACTATATGGACATGCTAACAAGGTAAAAACACTGATTCTCACTATAGGAGGTCCTAAATGTTGCTTTTACAGCTTGCTTCACATACCCAATTGGCCAAAAAAACTATCTGTGGTGGTGGGAGCATCATGATGTGAAACATAGTGGAGACAGCATCCTGATATGAAGCATGGTGGTGGCAGCATCATGATGTGAAGCATGGTGGTGGCAGCATCATGATGTAAAGCATGGTGGTGGGAGCATCATGATGTGAAGCATGGTGGTGGTAGCATCATGATGTGTAGCATGGTGGTGGCAGCATCATGATGTGAAGCATGGTGGTGGGAGCATCATGATGTGAAGCATGGTGGTGGTAGCATCATGATGTGAAGCATGGTGGTGGTAGCATCATGATGTGTAGCATGGTGGTGGCAGCATCATGATGTGAAGCATGGTGGTGGGAGCATCATGATGTGAAGCATGGTGGTGGTAGCATCATGATGTGAAGCATGGTGGTGGTAGCATCATGATGTGTAGCATGGTGGTGGCAGCATCATGATGTGAAGCATGGTGGTGGGAGCATCATGATGTGAAGCATGGTGGTGGGAGCGTCATGATGTGAAACATAGTGGAGACAGCATCCTGATATGAAGCATGGTGGTGGCAGCATCCTGATATGAAGCATGGTGGTGGCAGCATCATGATGTGAAGCATGGTGGTGGCAGCATCATGATGTGTAGCATGGTGGTGGCAGCATCATGTGAAGCATGGTGGTGGCAGCATCACGATGTGAAGCATGGTGGTGGCAGCATCATGTGAAGCATGGTGGTGGGAGCATCATGATGTGAAACATAGTGGAGACAGCATCCTGATATGAAGCATGGCGGTGGCAGCATCCTGATATGAAGCATGGTGGTGGCAGCATCATGATGTGAAGCATGGTGGTGGCAGCATCATGATGTAAAGCATGGTGGTGGGAGCATCATGATGTGAAGCATGGTGGTGGTAGCATCATGATGTGTAGCATGGTGGTGGCAGCATCATGATGTGAAGCATGGTGGTGGGAGCATCATGATGTGAAGCATGGTGGTGGCAGCATCATGATGTGAAGCATGGTGGTGGCAGCATCATGATGTAAAGCATGGTGGTGGGAGCATCATGATGTGAAGCATGGTGGTGGGAGCGTCATGATGTGAAACATAGTGGAGACAGCATCCTGATATGAAGCATGGTGGTGGCAGCATCATGATGTGAAGCATGGTGGTGGCAGCATCATGATGTGAAGCATGGTGGTGGCAGCATCATGTGAAGCATGGTGGTGGGAGCATCATGATGTGAAGCATGGTGGTGGCAGCATCATGTGAAGCATGGTGGTGGGAGCATCATGATGTGAAGCATGGTGGTGGCAGCATCATGATGTGAAGCATGGTGGTGGCAGCATCATGATGTGAAGCATGGTGGTGGCAGCATCATGATGTGAAGCATGGTGGTGGCAGCATCATGTGAAGCATGGTGGTGGGAGCATCATGATGTGAAACATAGTGGAGACAGCATCCTGATATGAAGCATGGTGGTGGCAGCATCATGATGTGAAACATGGAGGTGGCAGCATCATGATGTGAAACATGGTGGTGGCAGCATCATGATGTGAAGCATGGTGGTGGCAGCATCATGATGTGAAGCATGGTGGTGGCAGCATCATGATGTGAAGCATGGTGGTGGCAGCATCATGATGTGTAGCATGGTGGTGGCAGCATCATGTGAAGCATGGTGGTGGGAGCATCATGATGTGGAGATGCTTCTCAACAGTAGGCCCTTGAAGTCTTGTAAAGTTAGTGGGTAAAATGATTCTTTGTCTACATGTAGTTACAGACTGTGCTCTGTATTTTAGTTTCATCCTTGGCAATAGGTGTATTTTTACATCCCACTCTTAACCAATGCAGGTTTAAATGTACAGATGAGTTCCTGTGTGCATTTTCTCCATTCCTTTCTTTGATTTCCTCCCTCTCCTCTTCTTTCCTTGCTGTCAGGGTATAATACTATGTTGCACCAGTGTCACCAAGTGTTAATACCTTAGCTGTCATCACAAAATCCACGTCTCCTGCCCGGGCCCGTCTCCACCCCTTTTCCAGATCAAAGGTTACTGCACCTCTATCCCTTCACCCCCTTTGATAAAGACAACTATTAGTAAAAAAGCAGCCAGACAGACTGACAAACAGACAGTTATACAGATAGATGCTTTCCATTTTCCCTGGAGATCAACGCTGTACCACACACAGACAGGCACACAGGGGGATTATTTGGGAAAATTCCAGGGCATTTGTTCCAGAGTGGCACCGCGGGCCTCTGAACACCGGCGATTCAGCTAATGTCACTGTGTGAAAGCATCAATCTGTCAACAAAACCCTACTTCGTGGGTCAAAAGGCTTTCAGCATTGCGGCAAAATAGAGAAAAAAAATCAACAACTCCACAAGAGAAAGAGGCCTCGAGTGAGACTGAAAAGAGAAAATTGTTACCATTACCTTGGAAAAAGCAAAGAAAGTACAGAGTAGGGGGGGAAAAAATTCTCCATGAGAAGGAATAATCAAGATGGTTATTTTTTCCACCGGATACCACTGCTCCCTTGCATTATCAAAATTGATCGTGTCTATAATTTTACAGGGGGAGGAAGAAAGAGGTACGGAAGGTCCCATTGTTGGGCCGGAACATAACAAACACTGTGATATTGTAGCAGTTAAGTGGCAATTTTACTGGGTGCAAGCAGATTTTTTTTCCAAGCAGAATGATGCTGTTCTCTGCTGTTTTTTAGACTTTAACTGGTGGAGGGGACTCATGGAGATGATCACAGTCACATAAACCCTCTTTTATGTGTTTATGCAGCACCTGACTGCTCCTCTTTGACTTGGAGCATCCATACTGACCTCCTTAACATTTAAATATAATCGTTTTAAGGCTGTTCAAACATGTTTTCTCAACTAAATGTATTATGACTTGTAAATCACCCAATCAATACTTCTGGGTCAGTAGCTGAGACCCCTGTAGATGTCATGTAGGTGCTTCACTTTTATTCTGTGCAAGCAAAGGAGGAAACCATGTAAGTTGTGGTGGAAAATAGTATTCAGAAAGTATTCACCTCTCTCGGAAGTTTTCCTGTTGTATTGCTGTTCAGTCATGGTCACTTTGATCTGGCTTTTTTGACAAACGTTTGCAAAAAAGACACTTTCATGTCAAAGGGAAACATACAAATCTACAAAGTAACGTCAGTTAATTAAAAATCATTGGTGCCAAATAGTGCTAGAGAATCTTCTGAATGCAGTGAATGTGCCTCAAATAATTGCAGTATGAAGACACCTGTATCTTGGAAGGTCCAGTCACTGGTGAATCAGACAAAAGAACACTCCAAGCAACTCTGTGAACAGGCCAAGACTGTGCATACAACAACTGCTGCCTGTTCTTCATCATTCAAAGCTTAATGGTAGAGTGACAAAAAAGAAAGACACTGTAGCTCATTAAATCTCACCTAGAATTCATCAGAAGACATGGGGTAGTCAACCGGAGGAAAGTTCTTTGATAAGTTGGGACCAAAATTAAGCTTTGTTGCCATCATTTTAGATGCTATATTTGGCGGGCACCAAACACTGCACGTCATCAAACACACCCTCCCCACTATGAAGCATGGTGGTGGCAGCATCATGATGTAAAGTAGGATGGTGGTGGCATCATCATTCTTGTCCCTGGAAGGATTGTAAAGGTAGAGGGTAAAATTAATGTAGCAAAGTATAGGGAAATTCTGAAGGACAACCTGATGCTATCTGAGAAGAACAGAAACCTGGGAGAAAATTAGATTTCTAGCAAGACAATGATGCGAAGGGAATAGACAAAACTATGCTGAAATGCATAAAAAGAACACAAAGTGAATGTTCTGGAAGGACCGATTCAAAGCCCAGACATCAATCCAATTGAAAATTTGCGGCAGGACTTGAGGAAGGTGGTTCACTCACAATCTCTTTGCAATGTGACAGAGCTTGAGCAGTTTTACGAAGAAGAATGAGATATAGTTGCAATGTCCTGATGTGTAAGGCTAATTGAAACCTACCCACTCAGGCTTAATAATGTAATTACAGCAAAAGGTGCATCTACTAAATAGTGACTTCAAGAAGGGGAATACTTATGCAGTCACTTGTTTTACATTTTGTATTTTTAATTGACTTACATTACTTTACAGAAATCTGCTTTCACTTTGACATGAAAGAATCTTTTCTGTAAATTCTTGTCAAGAAAGCCAAATTCAGTTGACAATGTTTCGATGCTGGAACACAATAAGAGCGAGCAACTTCCAATGGGAGTGAATTGTCTGTCAGTTTGTCCAGCACAAATGTAACAGCTTTTATAGCGAACAGTCACTCAGAAATTATTTTCATTGAACAGATTTCAGACCTCTGACCTCCGACTTCTTATGTGATCTTCACACAAACATGCTCAGCTAGTTGGGAGTTGCTCAAGTAACATAAAAAAAAAACGTTTTTTGAACAACAGAACATGCATAAACCCAAAATGAACAAATAGATAATTCAGCATATAAATAAAACATAACCAAAGAGTTCACAACTCGGTTTGTTTTCACAAAGTTTGGGGGTTTAATAGAAATTCAGGGAAAACTGATGACAGCATTGCACCACAATTTATTTTGAATCAACAAAGAGGGAAAAAATAACCAAAGGAACACAATTTTGCAGCAGAGGGGAAGAAGAGGAGACAGACAAAACAAGGGAGATGACATCAGCTAAAGAAACAAAGACATAATCGTCGGTGTGACATGCACATGAACCCATGTGCAAACACACACCTCTCTGCCCTCCTGAGGTACACTATCTGCAGCAGGAAGTCCCACGCAGGCACTTCCTGTTGGTCCCAGGAACAATGGCTATTGTCACAGAGCGCGCCACTCCGATACGCCATGACCTCACCTCCACGTCTCAGCTGACAATAAATCCTACACCTTTAAATGGAGCGGGTGATGATAGATTAACAAGGTAACGGCGCCGAAAGCATGAAAAAAACAACATCTGGGTTAAAAATGGTCAAACGCGTAAGACTGATAAAAAAGGCTGTTTGTTTTCACCCCATATTTTCCTAAAATTGTTCACGGTGTTGCCAATTAAGCAGCAAACTCTCCATGCCAAAGTACAGGTCAGGCCTGGCACAAAGACAAAGCAGTCACTCTAACACTCAAACACTGGGATGAAATGTTTCAGATGCCTCACATATCTAATAAGACATCCACATGTACCGTCTCCAGCCGCTACCTTCAAGAGTGAAAAGTTCATCCAATCTAACACTCCACTGTACAGTTCATTAGTTTCTCTAAATAGACACTGATAGACAAAAGGTCAGGTAAGGTCAACGTAGAATGTATCTAATCAGCCCAGTATCTCTATAGAGACATTGTGTGTTTATTTCAACAGTGCATAATTTACCAATTCAGTCCCAGTGCAAGAAACAGCCCATTATGTAGTAAGGAACTTGAAAATGTGCAGACCGTGTGGAAGAGAAGTGCATCAGACTTGCATGATGGAGGCCAAAGTTTCGGTTCGGTCAGCAATTAATGCTGCAAATTTAGATATTGATAGTTCCATTGCTCACAGTCTTGGTGCTTTTAATTGTTTGACTAAATGTATTTTTCAATCTCTGGAAAGTAATTTGAGTGACCTTTCCCACCACACACAGTTGCAAGATAAAAAAGAAAGAAAGAAAGAAAGAAAGAAAGAAAGAAAGAAAGAAAGAAAAAGAAAGAAAGAAAGAAAGAAAGAAAGAAAGAAAGAAAGAAAGAAAGAAAGAAAAAGAAAGAAAGAAAGAAAGAAAGAAAGAAAGAAAGAAAGAAAGAAAGAAAGAAAGAAATCGAATTATACAACTTAGACAAACCTTTTCGGTTGCTAACAATTTTATGATGGGTTGGGTAATATATTGGTGCATAATTGCATAAACTTAATATTGTGTATTATTTCAACTTAAATTTCCCTGTTAGCTGATTTAAAACTAAATTCACATACAGGTAACTTAATGAAATTGGCTTGATAACGTCAATTTTTTGCACCTTGACTTCAGGTTATTTGCTCAAGTGGAGCAACTTAACTTTTTTTTAATTTGACAACTTAAAAACTACAGTTTATAGTCAGGACAAATAAGTAACACAACACTATAACAAAACACTTAAAAATTCCTTCTAAACAATGTCTGTTTTTGTGAATAATCAACTTTAAGGTTTGTGTTTATGTTTCCGCTAATCATGTGATTGATAGTTGGATATTTTATGTAATATGAACATTTTGTGTGCCAGTTAGTTTAGCTTTTGTAATTATAGTGTTTGTCAGTAATAATAATACTGCAACTTGCAAGTTTTTTTTTGAGAATCTTTCTGCTCTAACGTCTGTTTATATATGTTACAAAAGTGACATAACTTACAGAAAATATGTGGGAGAAAGTTCTTCTGATGAGGTCAAAATTGAACCTTTTGGTCATTTAGACTAGATGCTATGTTTGAGGGGACACCAAACACTGCACATCATTGCAAACACAAGATTCCCACTGTAAAGCATGGTGGTGGCATCATAATGATGTGAAGCATGGTGGTGGTAACATCAGGATTTGTAGCATACTGGTGGCAAAATCATGATGTGGCGCATGGTGGTGGCAGCATCATTAAGTGAAGCATGGTGGTGGCAGCATCATTAAGTGAAGCATGGTGGTGGAAGCACCATGATGTGAAGCACGGTGGTGGTGGCATCAGGATGTGAAGCATAGTGGTGGCAGCAGAATAATGTGAAGCATGGTGGTGGCAACATCCTGATATGAAGCATGGTGGTGGAGACATCATGATGTGAAGCATGGTGGTGGCAGCATCATGATGGGAAGCATGGTGGTGGCAGCATCATGTCATGAAGCATGGTGGTGGCAGCATCATGTCATGAAGCATGGTGGTGGCAGCATCATGTCATGAAGCATGGTGGTGGCAGCATCATGATGTGAAGCATGGTGGTGGCAGCATCATGTCATGAAGCATGGTGGTGGCAGCATCATGATGTGAAGCATGGTGGTGGCAACATCATGTCATGAAGCATGGTGGTGGCAGCATCATGATGTGAAGCATAGTGGTGGCAGCATCATGATGTGGAGATGCTTCTCAGCAGCAGGCTCTGGAAGTCTTGTAAAGTTAGTGGGCAAAATATATTCAGAGATTCAAACTTCTTTTCTGTGGTTTGGTGCAAAATCTGTTCTGTAGAAATGGACAGAAAAATTGTCAATAACATATTGAGAGACGGGAGAAGAAAGAGCATTGTATTCATTAAACAGCTGATGACGGCTCCAGCGGCCTTTGTATGGTGGGAAATAATGGAACACAACCCAGCTCCCTCACCTTATGTTTAGCCCGATCCTCGAGGGTGCTAGAGCAGAGCTCCAACATTCGACAGAGCTGCTTTTTTTTCTGTTTGACACAGTGCATGTGTGTGTTTCAGCATCTCTTCGTCCCCATCTGTACCGAACAGCTGCCGTCAGGATGCTTCTGGGGATTAACCGCCTCTCTCAAGCACAATCTGCCATTACCCCGCCACCACAATTCACATCTTCTTCACCTTTACACCTTCTTCCATTCCTCCCTCTTTCATTATTTCATCTTTCTGCCAGTGGCGACGCCCCCACTTGTCTCCACCCTCATATTTTAAAGTCTCAATTGTTATTTCGCACCACGTCTGCCCAGATGTTCAAATCCACTCAGCCTATGTCGTGGACCACACTGGCAGCATTTAATATGGGGCTTTGATCTTAAAAGCTCAATATTTTTATGTTCAAATGACTGCATCTGTTTCATGTCGCGACACAGTGAATCATCAACCAACCATTCAGTTCTTCGCACCTATGCAGAGTTTTTTTTTACTATCTTTTGGCTTTTTTGGGGGGGTTGTGACACACGGCTTTTGTTCAGTCGTGCTGCTCAAGCATCACTTTAGCAAAAAAGCACAGGTAAACACATTTTAGATTACCTGTCCACCAGTGGGCAAATCCAACCTGAACTTACAATAGCTTTAAACTCATAAATTATGAATCTACATTTTCATTAGATTTTGCAAATATCTGCTAATTTTTGCTTCTTTTACAGCTCAGTGATTCCCTGATTGTTTTTGCCTCAGTCTTTGTTCATAAAACCTGATGCTGTGCCTGTTCAAAGTATGCCTCTTTGGAACACTGCAAGGAAAACAGAAGGCGTCAATGAAGGTGCTTTTATTCTCTCACAAAAATGGCTCTGAAAGAAGTTTTGTATGTAGAACAATCACAAAGTTTCAGGCCACATGTTCCTACTGTTGAAAACAGCCTGCATTCAAAACCACTTGGTTTGTATTGAGTAAAACAAAATGGCAAACACACAACAGAGTTTAAATGTAGTTCAGTGTCAAATTAAATGACTTTTAATAGTGTTTTGCGCAAATTTAGCATAATGAAGGTTCAGCCATTTTGCAATTATCCACTATCGAATGTCAGTGCTTCGCTCCAGCCTTAACATAGTCACTTACTGTTGGTTCATGCTTTTTCCTTTTTATTGTATCTCAAGAATTTCTCATCCAAATTACATCTGCACTTCCTAGCAATATACCTGTATAAATGTACTTTTTAGAAGTCGTTTGTGCAAACTTACACATTGGAGGTTCTCCAGATGAATCCATTACATCATTGCGTTGCCCTAGTTTTAACGTAGTCACCAACTATTGTTTTGGGTTTCTCTTTTTAATGTTTCCCAAGAATCTATTTTCCAAACTGCTTTGCACTTGACACTGCACTTTCTCGGGTTCCCAGCAATACACCTGCCAAGTGTGAAGTAGATTAGACCAGCGGTTTTCTCGAAACATGAAGAACAGACACCCACACACATGCAGAGACTTTTATTCGTTAATGGATGAAAGATTTGTTGAAAATGCAACCAGTTAAGACAGTAAAGCCCTGTGACTACTAGTAGTAACAGTTGGGCAGGTATGAGTTTGCATACATCGAAACTAAATGGCAAACTTGTACTGTGGAGGTTGCAGTTGGTGCAATGACAACAATCCATCACGTCAATCAATCGCCCCAGCCCTAACTTAGTCACAGGCTGCTGTTTCTCTTTTTGACGTTTATTAAGAACGTCTCGTCCAAACTACATCACACCTGACACTGCACTTCTACAAATTCTTGGCAATACACCTGCTAAGTGTGAAGTAGACTGGACAAATGTTTTTTTTTATAAACATGAAGAACAGACACATGCATACAGAGATTTTTATTAGTTTTTGTATGAAAGATTTGTTAAAAATGCAACCAGCTAAGACAATACAACCCTATAACTTGTGGTAGTAATAAGTAGGTAGGTATTAGTTTGCATACAGTGAAATTAAATGGCAAACTGTGAAGGTTGCAGCTGGTACAATGGCAGCAATCCATCATGTCAGTCAACCGCTTCAGCCCTAACTTAGCCACTGACTGCTGATTCTCTTTTTGATGTTTCGTAAGAATGTCTCATCCAAACTACTTCACACTTGACACTGTAGTTCCATGAATTCTCAGCCATACACCAAGCGTGAAGTAGATTGGACAAACAATTGTCAAGAAAGGTAAAGAACAGACACACGCACATATAGAGGTTTTTATTCGTTTATGTATGAAAGATGTGCTAAAAATGGACAAGACAATATAACCCTGTGACTAAAATAGAATCATAGACAGTCAAAGTGCCGCATTTTTATGGACTCACAAGCCAAACTACTTTTCTTACATGCACTGCAGACACAAATTTAAGCTTTTTGTATCTCTATGTTTACTAAGGATGAGATTAAATATAAGGTTCAGTGTGTGGACAGGACTGTTTCGTGTGCGTGTTTGTGACAAAAACTCTGCATGACAGAAAAAGAAGTAAATGGTGCATGTGTGTCGCGTTAGTAAGCATGGCTCGAGGGGTGAGTGAGTTTTATCCTACTGTCAGAGAGAATGTGTCAGATTTGGACTCCTTTGTTCCTTGTCGCCGAGCCTTGTCGTTGTGTCTATCCGCGGCTGTGTGTGTGTTTGCCTGCCATCCCTGTCAGCTTTACTTATTAGTCACTGGCTCTGTCGAGAGGCGCCTTTTTTCCCCTCCCAAATAGTTTGCAAGCCATAAATCCATAAGCAGACAGATGTAAGCTGGTGACCAAATACAGACATATATTAGGCATTCCCCTGGATCCAGCAAGCTGCTTGATGGCACCTAAATGCAATCATATCCTTTCTCCCAAATCCCTCAGCGCTTTCATATTCTCCCTTCACCACCACTGATAGACTATTAAGATACAGATGCTACTGTGTGCACACTACACTGAGCCTGCTGCTGAGATAATTCTCATGTATACCATATGTCTTCCATTAAATTTTGATACACTGCATCTTCTCTGAAGTGTTGATAAGACGTTTCGAGTGGAATACAGCAAGCATTATGGTCCAAAGCGCAGTGTGGGCAGCGAAAAGCTGGAACGGCTGCAAAGAAATGGCAGAATGAAACAGAAAAACTGAGTGAGCACATTTTGAAATGGGTTATTCAGAGTTTCAGTGGAAACATAGGTGTTTTTTTTAATGGTTGTGTGAGAATGAGAACACCAGTTGCCCTAACTGTAAACCCTTTGAAATAATTATACTCCTATTACTGTAATTGAGTTTGAGAATAATACCAAATGCTTCAATAATACCAGATTATGAATTCATTATGATATGCTATAATAATGTTGGCCAGATGCTGCTGTTTTGTCTGGCTGGCAAATGAATCTAATCCAAACTGGACATCTGACAATGGAGGTTTTCATAACCCCCAAATGACTCTGAACAGGTTTTAGATTGTATTCATTTGCAAAAATACTAATTAAACATGAAAAAAACACAGGAAATCAAAGTTGGCTGCAGTTTAGCCACTCAGTCCAATTTGCATACTTATAAATATGCTTCTGTTGCACAACCTACAGCTACATCTGCACAACCCTGTTCAGATATAACACCATGAACCTGAAGACATACACTTTGTGCTACTGTTTAATCGGTTTGAAAGCAAATTTTACAGATTAAGATGAAACAGTTGGTCATCTATTTCTTGGTTTATACACTATGAAGTAATTCTCTAAAATAACAAATGCAGCGCACAATTTTGATTAGTTATGTGTTAGTAAATTACCAAATGCTAGCTTTTTCAAATTCCAACCATATTTTTGTGCCCAAATAAAACATCTGTCAACATTAATCAAAGCACAAAGCACAATATTAAACTGCACTGTAAAAATATGCTTAAAAAGGGTGAAAATTTAAAATGTATTTAAAAACAAACAAACTGTAATGTTCAAAAGGTGTAAAAAATACATAAAATTATCTGTGAAATAATGATATTGTAGCGTTTCAAATGCAAATTTAAATAGTTTTAAATACAGAACTTTCTGATGTGAAAAACAGTTAAAATGTCGATTAATACTTTTTAGGAGGTACTGAGTACAATTTGTAAAACAGCTACTGTTTTTTACTCTTTAACTTGCATAATTAAAAAATTAAAAATATCAATAAAATAATGATATTCTTGCTGGTTTAAAGTAGGAAAAAATGAAAAAATAGCTCAAGTTTATGGTAAAAAATTGTACATGAACAAATTAGTGATTCTGTGATGTTATTAGATATTCAATTTATTATTATTTTATTATTTCTGTAATCTACCAAAAAATAGAAAATCCGTAAAATATTAGTAAATTGTTTTTTAAAAAAGCAGTTAAAACTGTTTCAATTTTTTTTTTTACAGTGTAGCTTATAAATAACATCTGGACATGTTAAAAGGGGGGAAACTTTTTTTTACAGTGTGAGAGACTGTTTTTGACAATTTTAGATGAAATTAAATCCAAATGTAAGCACAATTCATAAATGAAACAAATAGCAGGAGATACAAATCCCATCAAAATGATTTACTCACTGAAAAGCTAAAGTTTAAGTAGTTGTGTTTCATAAAAAGTGAACTTTAAAATGAAACCTATATAAAGTTGTAGCTGTTGGCTCATGCATGCTTGTGCAAACACTTCCTCAAACTGCACTCTAAGTTTGTCCGATGAGGTAAATATGCAGCGCAAGCAGCTTTTTAGCATCTTACAATAACACTAATAAGAGAAGTTTGCTTCCACAGTGTCACGGCTGCCTGGTGTCGGCTTGCAGACACACCGAGGTGCTTTTGGAGCAGGAAGCGCCGCCTTGACCTCTGCTTCCTCCATTGCGCCTTGTTTATGTTCCAACGACTTCCTGCATTTCTCTGTCATTTCTCAGGCTTGGAATAGCTCGGCCGGCGGATGGATATATCATGATATATTTGTCTAGCAGAAAGTGTACATGCAGAAACAGCAGTGTAAGCTGAAAGGGAGAGCTGCTTCCTAAAAAGAGGGAGATTGCTGCTGTAATGCTGGTTTGCAGTCACTAGAGGGAGGTTAAGGCTGAGCTATGTGAGTGAGAAGCTGCTGCGGAGACACTTTGCATGACAGGAGGTAAGAATGTTGACATGTTTCATACATGATCCTTCCTCTGGGTGTAATATCATTGGAATTTAAGCTAAATGCCACATGCAGAATGTGATTTATACCTGCAGACACATAAAAGTGACATAGAATTTTATGTATTTATTTGAAATTGTATTAACCGGTGTTACATTTCTTGCAGTTTTATCTATAATACTTCTAATATTAGAGTATGGCATCCTCACAGATTCTACACAGTATCAGCAAAACAATAAGATTGTGGCTTGCATCTATGTGTAGTTAAGTTTCAGGTTCATATTTCAGGTTTATTCCATATATAAAATGCTTTGAAAAAAAGGGTTTGCACCAAATTGCCTCATAAAGGCACACAGAGCAAACAGATTATGTGCAGCTGTGCAGTCGTTGTGGAAACAAAACAAGATTAAAGCTAATTTTAAGACCAAGGACTCACATTAGAAAAAGTAAGAACAGATTAACACAATACAAAGCTAGAGAATAAAAGTAGGTGTGAATGTAGCTCCTGCAGGCTATTTTAGAGCCACTACTTTCTGAGAACCTGAGTTCTGAGATTTCTGCAGATCATGCAGAGATTTATGGACAGTTAGAAGTAGAAGGAGTGATCTGGTCTCATTTCTTGAACCTTGTTAATAACCACGCAGCAGCGTTTAATTACTATTAGCTGTAAATGGGAGCCTGGGAGAAGCTCCGGAGTTAAAGTCCAGTTTGGATGATATTAGTACATGAATGACTCTTTCTAGAACTGATGATGATTAGACAGGCCCAAATGTAAAGACAGATACAGCTGGACCTGCCTGAACCTTTGAACCCTAACCAGTCATTATTATTATTCTGCCAAGGAGGCGGAGCCTCGGCGGAGTTATGTGACGATCAGCATTGGTTTGTCTGTTTGTCTGTCAGCAACATTACTGAAAAATGGACTAACCGATTTGGATGAAATTTTCAGGGAAGGTCAGAAATGACACAAGGACCAAGTGATTAGATGTTGGCAGTGATGCAGCTTATAGTCTGGATCCATGGATTTGTTAAAGATTTCTGTATCATTGTGAGATAGCATCACGGCGTCACTGTAACTATGACAACAAGTGAACACTTCATCAGCTGCCTGCTGACGATTACATGATTGTGATCCTACTACAAATTGACCGTTTTGGACTTATCAGGATTTATCCGTCCGAAATGATACAGGGAACAATTGATTAAATTGTGAGGGTGTTTCCGAGTCCCATCAATTCCTGCTGCCTGTTACACATTTAGATCACATGATTCAGTATCTGTACATAATGTACACATGCATAACACACACTGGTACATCTATATTAAATGGGCACATTCTATAGTGTCATGATTTCTGCCATGAATTTTTTCAAGATTTCAGCCACTGAAATGATTCAACGACTGAGCAGGCTTGGCGGAGTACTACACTCTCTGAATGCTTTTCTTATTATTTTGCTCCCATCACCTTTAAACTTGCTGTGGGATCATTTTTCACTGCAATATAAAGTCTTAAACCTCTGTGGAAATAATATTCTCTCAGTTTTTACTGTTTCTTTTCAAATAAATGGTGTAATTTTGGCAATTTTTGATATGTAACATGCCATTCAAACCGTGCAGAGGGTTTTTGGGTTCAGAAGATGTTCTCCATTAATTTCTAAAAATAATTTTTATTATTATCATTATTATTATCATCCTGTTTATAAAACCATATGTTGATTTAAAAGCAACACTGTAAAAAATATTAATATATATTACAGTAATTTCTGGAATAATTTACCATTATTTTACAGATTTTCCACACTAAATCTAAAGAACTGCCAAAATTGTTAATAATTTCCACATCAAAAATCTTTTACAGTGTTTAACATTAAAAATGACACCATTTTTTTACTGTTTTTAAATCAGCAAAATATATATATTTTAATAGATAATTACTGCTATCTGAATGAAACATTTGAGATATTAATTATCAAAAATGAGAAAATGCTAAAAAAAAGTTTGCAGAATCTTCCTGTTTTGTTAAATAGATTGTAATAAAATAACAGAAAAAAAAAATGTATATGTTGACTGTAAGCGGCCAAAAATGTACGCAGTAATTTGTTCTTATGACCTTAAACTTACACTATTTTTGCAATTTTTATTTTTGCATTATTTGCTGCTATTTGAATGAAAAGTTTGAGATATTATTCATGAATAGGTAAAAAAATGTTTACAGATTTCTGCAGTTTTGTTAAATTAATTTGTTAAATCAATCACAGAAAAAAGTATTAATTTTTATGTTGATTGTAAGAAAACACAGTTTTATTGTATTTAAACCAGCTAAAATGTATAATAATTTTACAGATTTTTTCTGCAATTTTCAGTTTTGGTATATATATATATATATATATATATATATATATATATATATATATATATATGTTTTTTCCAATATGAAAACTTTTCATTATTCTGTACCAAGTAGTTTTACATTCTGCAAGAAAGAACATTCTGCAAGAAACAGCAGTTTAGAGTTACATGTGAGACATTTTAGGGCAGAAAAAGTCTCTTTTGCAGGAAAAAGTTCTGAATATGTGACAATAATAAATCAACCAAGGGGGATCTTATAACTTGGATGATAATCAGATATATTCCCAACATTTTTTGCTGTATGATCTTAAGTTATGGGCATTAATAATGTCCTGTCATCATTTAACTGAAGGGAATAATGAGCCAATCAGTCTTGGCTATTATGGATTGTATCGTCACTACTTCAGCCTTTCCTGCCTCAGCGTCACAGCAGCAGGTGTCAACAACAGCCCAGAATAAATAACTTCATCATCTTGAGAAGTTAATATATAGGGATGATATTAGTCGAAACAAAAGCGGAACATCACATTTTTGTCTGCAGCTAATTGAAGCCACATAAATCCACTTGATCCCTGAGCAGTTCAGGTTTCTTCTTCTTTATAAAAAGTTATTTAACTGGTGGATTGACTTATTTTCCTCAGTTTCCGAGACACTGACACTCACCTTGAAGAAAGCGGCAACACAAGTCCTTCAAGATTAGAACATGTTGATCCTGAAGGAGAAATGAACACACTTCATGAGAAGAATGTGTTTTCACTGAACTGATTGATGCAGCTTTTCTAGCCAACGAGGACCGATTGTGAAAGCCTCGTCGTGTCATCGGTTTGGTTCAGTCTTCAAAAAAAGCAGTTTTTGTGGAGACCCGCGGTGTGCAGGAGTGTGGGGCGAGGACCCATCCTTGTTGCCCCAGCAGGGTATCATTTGGCCAGACTCTTAAGCTTCAGACCCCAGGGGTCTGGAACAAGCTGCCAAATCCCGAGAAGGTATCTGTACTACAAGCTATACTCAAAGCAATTACAGGCGAAGAGTAATACATGCTCAGTATGTGCGCGTGTGCCTTTTGTTCCCGGTAATAATATCAAAGACCTGCTGCAAAGCTTTCAGGCCAAATATCTGCCAGAGAAAAAACATGAGTTACCACACAACATAGACGTTTACAGAGTTTTTGCTCTCTAATGGGGATGTGATTAAGGTATAAAGACAATGTCATTTTTTATGCTGTAATGTGTGAAATATATCAGTAATTCAGACTGAAAATTTGAAAAGAAAATAAAAGTTATATAGCATCATAAAAATCTGCCTACAAAGGAACTGGTGGAAACAGCTGAGATGTCAAAAATAGGAAAGAGAGGAAGTTAAGATAAATTTATTAATCATTTAAATGAAGACAAATTATTACAAATATCCACAAAACTATGTGGAGAATTAGAGAATCAGAGAAAAGGTTCCACATGATTTTGATAACAAACATTTGTTGACTAAATGTCAATTAAATCACAGAAAAAAGATGTACATGTTGGCTGTAAGTAGCAGGCAAAAACTGTTTACTTTTACAAACAGTAATTTGTTCTTTTACAGTGTTTGACCTTAAAATGCAATTATTTTTACTGTATTTAAATCAGCGAGAACATCATTTTGACAGATATTTGATGCTATCTGAGAGAGAAATTTTAGATATTAATGATCATGACATCGTAAATAATTTTTAAAAAATTAGTTTTTGTATTATTTTACAAAATTTCCATGCAAACTCTCAAGAACTGCAAAAATCGTAAATAATTTCCACATCAAAAATCTTTTACAGTGTTTGACATTGTAATGACACTAGATTTGATAGAACATTTCGAGATATTAATGATCAAAACCTTAATTACATTTTTTTAAAACAGATTTTTCCTATTTTGTTTAATAAGTGTTAATTAAATCACAGAAAAAATATTGATTTACATGTTAATTGTAAGTAACAGACTATCGATAATGATCACATCACACATCACAAAAATGTAATTATCAATTTTTTCAATTCTTAATATACATATTTTATTTTTTTTAAGATAATGACTGCAAATATCAGTTAAATAATATTGTAGCTGACTGGAATACAGTAAAAAAAAGTACATTTTTCATGGTCAAAATGCTGTAAAGAAAGAATCACTATTAAAAAAAATACAGATTTTTAAATGTGGACATTATTTACAATTTTGGCCTTTTTTTCTTCTATAAAAGTTAAAATGTGAATACAGTTATTTTTTTTGTTTTACTGCTAACATGTAAATTAAGATCTTTTTCCTATAATTTTGCTACTTATTATATGCAATTATTCAAAAAATGAAAATCTGCAAAAGACTAAATTGTTTTAGAAATTAGTGTTAAAAACTATTGAAAATAGAACATTTCTTGCAGTGTAGCCTTTAAGAAAAACACTGTATAGACATTTTAAACAAGTAAGACTGGTAAATTAAAAAAAAAAATCTCTAAGTTTGCGAAAGAGGAGAAATCTGTAAAATAACCTTAAATTGTTAAAAAAAAATGTGAAAAGTGCTAATTTTTTTACAGCGTAGTGGGACATTTTATGACATGATACCACGCTTTCTTGAGCAACTGTGGCTGAACTGAAGAGAAACAATTGATTTGAATTGAGAAAAATCACAGGTGGACACACACACACACACACACACACACACACACACACACACACACACACACACACACACACACACACACACACACACACAGAGAGAGAGAGACAGAGAGCTGCTCCCTGAGCTACCGAGCTGCTAAACACTGAAGAGAGGAGGCCGGATTCGGAGTGACATCCCAGTTATTGCTCTTGACATTTGTGCATCGTCCAGGCGCATATGTGCAGTAAAAGCCGCACCTAGGGGAGGTTGTGTACGTGTACGTGTGTGTGTGTGTGTGTACTGATGAGCTAAGCGCAGCTGAGGACAGACACTGAATGAATAATAAAGTGTGTCAAACCTGACCTATGCGGTCACACTATCCAGACTTTCCCTTGTTTGACCGCCACCCCCAGCCTCCACACACACCAAGACAACGCCTCTCGTGTGAGCTAACTTTAGACGCCAATGAGCGCCTTTGTTTTCCGGCATAAACGTGCGGCAATTGTTGAACTGTGAAAGCGAATTGGACAGGGATCAACCATATAATATAGTTTTGACAGCCTTTGAAGCGCGTCCGATCTGCCCCCACGCTTTTGCTGATTGCCCCTGAGCCCTTTTTCCTCCCCGCGCAGGCATAATGTGGCATTTACAAGGTACAGTGGGCAGCAAAACACACATTAGAAACAAGTAAGCATACATGGGTGGAGAGAGAGGAAGGGCGAGGTACAGTGAGTGAGGCAGAGGGTGAATCATTTCATAAGGTTGACTGATGCAGGAGTAAATAAAAAACTTGGTAAACAATGATCCGGAGCTGGTGACCACCATAAGGCAAACATCTACTCAACTAAGACTCCTGTCTGTAAATACTGAATCCCTTTAACACCAGGAAAGTAACATATTTTTAATACATGCTATTGAGGTTCACACCAGCTTCTTGTCCTAAACTCTACATTAGAGCTTTTGGGACTGATACTGGCTCTTAAGGTCTAAGAAATTCTGATATATCCATCTATATTTTTCACATAAATTAGAGTTTTATTGACCGGGATGAATTAGATTTTTGGTTTTAACTTTCCTGCAATCACAAAACTAGTTTGGAACTTACCACGAAGACACTGCTTGACTCCGCACCACCATCTGCTCTGCTACATGTGCTGCAGACAGTACTAGACTGTGGTAAATAATGGAGTCAAACACCGTCTCTAAATTATGCTTGTTATATTCTCTTTAGTATGTGAAACACTGCAATTGAATTAAAAAATTTAAAATAAAATAATAATAACAAAAGAGAAAAGAAGGAGCAAATCTGGTGGGAAGAGTACCAGAAAAAATACATTTAAAATGGTAGAACAGTACAACATTCAATAACTGTAAAAATGGTAAACAAAACAAAACAAAAACTGCAAAGATTTGGAAAATAATGACATATATAATATATAATGATATACATTTAGGTGATTTAAATACAGTAAAACTGCATTTTTTATGGTCATACTGAACAAACTATTAATTGTAAAAATATGGATTTTTGATGCAGACTTTAAGTACATTATTAGCATTTTGCTTTGTTTTGGAATTTTTAAATTGTTACGTTTTGACCAGAAAATATCTGTATTTAAAAAAAAAAAATTTTCAAAAATTATTACAAACAATTTTTCCACTAAACAACAGCCAATACCTGTAAAATATTTTTGTCAATTAAAATACAGTATAAAATATGAAATTTTTATTTCAATGTTGTAAAAGAATAAATCACTATTTGTAGAAATATAGATGTCTTTATGTAGATATTGTGTAGCGTTTTGTCTTGTGTTTTTAATAGTCCACATGTAAATTATGAATTTTCTAGGTATTTTCTATCAGTTAACAAACCTGGGAAAATCTGTAAAATAACAGTACAAAGACTTATCATTTTCCATCCTTAACATACATACGTTTGCTTAAAAATAATAAAAAAAACAATACTGTAAAATAGTAATACTTTTTTTCTGATTTCAATAAGGTCAGATTTGTGTCATTTTATGATCAAATGTTGTAAAAGAATGAATTATGATTTGTAAAAACACAGATTGTTGATGTGGACATTATTTACAGGTTTAGCCTGTTCTGTTTATTGTTTTTTTTTTTTTTTTAAACGGGTAACGTAAATTATTACTTTTTTCCTGTGATTTTACTAGTTATTGTCTTTAATTTAACAAAACAGACACAGTTTGTAAAGTGTCAAAAAGTTAAAAACAAAGTTACCGTTAAAAATAGTATGTAAAAGAAAGTTTCATATTGGAGCAGAGCACTATATTCTTAAAAAATACAGCTAATTCTGATTCAGAGAAAGTGTGACTGGAAGCTGTTGAAAAACAATATGCAGTTAGAAAGCTACAGAGGAGATTAGATTTTTTTCCTGCACCTCCAAAACCCTCAGCCCCTCCGATTGTATTGGAGTTAATTAGCGTTTTGTGTTGTCATTTTAATAATGGCACTTTGTAATTTTGGTTCAAGCACTGCATCAAACCAGTCGCTCTTTGCTCCAACCTCCATTTGTTATGTGTCACCACTTGTTTCAAGGTTTTTTAATTTGTCAGTTGTTTGTATGATTTTCAACACAACCCACTCATTCTTCAGGCTCTTATTAGGGTGAAATTCCTGCTAGTTATTGTCGCCTGGTGAATAAGTGGAGCCTAGTTGTCTTTATGTTTGCTAAATAGGTGCAAACAAACAAGGCATCTTTTCATGTCTTGTGCAATACAAATCTTCCATGTGATGGTGCAAAATGCAAGATCTTAATATACCATTAATCTGGCAACAAGCCACTATCTGCTATGTGAAGATATAGAAGAATAATGACAAACAGATGATGAAGTCACACTTGTGTTTATTGTAATCTGAGTTTTTCTGTTTTGAAACGGTGAAATAGGTTAGTGTATGTTGGTGCCTCCCTTTGTAATTGTTAGCCTTTCTTGCACTTACAAATAGAGTGACCTGGAAAGTGCAGTCTAACATTCGTTTATTTGTGTTTTCACCTAATTTATGTAACTTTGTTTGATTTCAGTCCAATGCGAGATTCTCTGCCACTGTTTTTTTGCGTGACTTCACTTCTTTTTCTCTATTCGTGTTAGTTCCAGTACATGTATAGTTGATTTCAAGGTTTGAGCGCAATATTTATGGGTGGATTATTATTTGTTGGCTATGATGTACACATACTTTCTAGCTATACTTAAAAATGAAGAGATAGGGAGGGTGTAGCAGACGATCTTGTTTGTTTTTTCTCTGAGTTACTGGTGCTTTAGCAATAATTAGTAGTTCTGATGTTGCACACAGAACATGTGAATTTCCCAGGTGAGTTCTCAGTAAAATCACTTATCTTATCTTATCTTATCTTATCTTATCTTATCTTATATTATATTATCTTATCTTATCTTATCTTATCTTATCTTATCTCTTATCTTATCTTATCTTATCTTATCCTTAAGGCTGAACAAAGATATAAGCAAATACAGAATTGGCCAGAAATTGCAATAAAATTTTACAAAAAAAAATGAAAAAATGAAGACTAACTTAAGCATATATAGTAATAAAAGAAAAACCAGTAATTTCTTGCCTTCTAAATAGGTAAATACGTCCCATCTCCGATCAGGCATGCATCTTCCATGCACAGTCCATGTGTTTTTACACCAGCCAATCAGTGAGCGAGATGCGACTTGTGACGCCCAATTGGAAAGCAGGAGGCGGGCCCTGCGAAAGGCGCAAAACACACACCTGTATTTCCTGCAGAGTGACGAGAAGATTAGTCAGGACGGGGGTTATTAGCGGTTTTTACAGCCATACCTACAGAAAGGTGAGTGTTTCCTGCGCCAAACACAATTCGCCTTTAATTTCTAAAACAACTCACCCCCAGTTTAAGTTAAAACGTAATTTTCATCCACTTTTTTTAGCTCCAAACGCTGCAAACAATTCAACCAAAGCCATTTTAGGCCTTTAATTAATTACGGGAACTAGTAAAAGTACAACTTGCAACTTTGCTCCTGAAGGAATTGCGGTTAATTGCAGCTGTGCTTCATTTAAATTTGCTGCAAGTACAGTGTATTTTTATGTACATGGTCCTCTATTACTGCCGCTGTCTTCCTGCTGTTGAAACCACTGCTGGTAAAGGGAAATATGCAGAGATATTAATCTTTATGAAAGTATTTATTTCTTAATTGATACTGAACATTCTCAACATGTATTAAAAGTCACAGCCTGCATGTAGAAGAAAAAACCAAATCCTAATAATTCATACAATTATTGACTCAAGACAACTATTTAGAACAACGTATTTATATATAAATACATAATTTTAATAGTTTAAGAGTGCCTGTCATGTCCAAACTGACTTAATAAAATTTTTTAAGCATCAAAATGTTCTGTATTTTTAATTTTTGGCAAAGAGGTAAATGAGTAGACTGAGTTAATTTCAAAAGATCTTTCTTCTCAACCAGTAACACAGCAGAATGAAGTCTGTCCTGCTCATAGAGCGCATGTAAAAGGTAAACGTTGCCTATATATTTGCAAAGTATTGTAAGTGTATAAAAGTCTATGAGAAAATACACTGACTTCTTACCTTTTTCCAATGAGTTTATGGTCTCAATCTCTAGTTTCAAGACCTTTTGAATGCAGCGTGGTGTTTATTTTATAAATTATGGTCCCATTTAGAGTAAGTTATATGATATACAAGTTCTGCAGTTAGATCTACAGCTTGCCTGTTATATTTGGTTGCAATAGAGCACCATGGTGATGGCCAGAAGCTAAACTCAACTCTTTAAAGTTGCAGTTCCCAAACCAATGGGTAACATCTTTTACATGCATTCTGTGGTCTTGTCCAGTATTGTCTATGGATGTGGGATGCTGCATGTATGGACCGGAACCGCAAAACATTGTGCCTTAACTTTTATTTTTGGTTAAATTGTGTCGCTTGGACACTGTGGAATATTAAATAAATTTTCCATTTGTATCAGTCTAGTTTTGCTTCATCCCATTATTATTTTGCTAAAGGAGGAAAGAAGACACTCATAAACCAGTAGCAGTCATCTGTTCTGAAGCTAAGTCAGGGATGCAGCAATGGTGCCCCTTCAAAACTGTGACAGGGAAGTAGTTTTTGACGCAGGGAGGCAAACACTATCAATAAAAAGGCCATTTTATTTATAAAACAGCAGGTCTGTCATATGCATGATGCAAAACTTGATTTTTTTTGTGTAGTAGTTCGTAGCTTGGAGGTTGTTTTTGGTTATTGCAGCGAAGGGGATTTTGAAAACTGTAACACGTAGATAGCAGAAGGAGAGGAGAAAACAGTGTGAAATTGGACACTAATGGCACACCTATACCTGCACATCTCTACATCCAGTAAGTACAAGTTTAAGTGAATCCACTGCCAAGTATAGCTGAGCTTGTTTAAACTCAAACTTGAGATTTTACTGGGATATGAGTTCCAGTAAAACACCACTGATGGTTGATAGTGTTGAGAAAGAACCGAAATTATAAAGTTTTAAGCTGAGAGTCCAACTGAAAAACCCTACAAAGCTCTCTCTGTGATTCAGCTTCTAACTTTGACAGTTTCGCTTTGCACATTATCTCCTTTTGAGCAGTGCAGCCATAAGACCGCCAACTACAAGGAAACTAGTTGCTAACTTGCTCAGTGGAGCCGATCACTGCAGCCAGCAGAAACTTGGCTTGCTCCCGCAGCTCTTGTTAAAAGGATAATAAAGCTTTGTGTGGCGCTGACATGCATAACAACTTGCGATGCTGACACATTAAAAGTTATTCCTCTTGACAGTCCGCAGCTGCATCTCGCTGCAGGGCATCCTCCATGTTCCCAATCCTGTTAATGGTTAATTCCTCGCCTGCTGCTGAATTCTCCTCATTGTGATGCATCATTAAGAAAATGTGCGAGATTTACGTCGGTGTAGCCCTTTTGTCGCATCGTGCGTTAGAAGTTGTCAAGTGTTTTTTGGTGGGGGACTCCAGATCCAGATTTGTTGTACTGTTCTGGCTCGGTTGCCTGTTTGTGGAGAGGCAACAAATTGACGTCTCCTCCCCTTTGGTGCCTGAGCTTTGTGTAATTTTCCCAAATCTTTTGGTGTGTGCATGCATGTGTGTGTAATGTGAAGTGAAGTGAGGAGAGAGAGCAGGAAAGAGGTGGAGTGGCGCGAGGGAGACGGAGAAGTGACACAAATCAATGTGAGCACCCAAACCACCATCACCAGCAGCAGCAGCAGCAGCGGCAGCAGCAGGAACGGCAGCAGCAGCAGCAGCCTCCCCGACCTCCATCACCTCCCTGCCTTCTTTTTTTTTTTTTTCCTTCCTGGGAGAAACCAGCCAGAGTCACAGTAAAGACCGACTCCAGCAGCATCCGGTAAGTCATTACAGAGATAGAAATGGCTCCCGCCGTGCACAAGTTGTGGCAGCGATGGCAACGAGGGCACGCTGGCCGGGTTGACTTGGCTCTCTGAAGCCACTGAGCGCTCAGAACAGTCGCGGCTGAGCGCTTTTTTTTCTGCTTTATCCTCCTTCGCTCCGCTGCTTCTGCCACCGTTGCTGCTGCAGCACACAGAAAATTACACTCTGAGAGAGTCGCCGTTGCCGCCGCCGCCACCGGTCCTCCTCCATTCATATGTTTTAAAGCCTGGTGGGGATTAGGGATTGGATTGAGGGAGGCATTTTTTCCGCCAATCATCACCCTGCCTCTTGAAAAGCAGGAGTAAGAGAGAGAGTGGATGGAGTGGTAGTAAAGAGGGAGTTCTCTGTGAGACATGACATGAATGCTTTAATATTTACACAGACTTAGATTTGGTCTGTTGCATTCATTCATGTTTCCACAGTGAGTTTAAATCTGCATCTCTGGCATCTATTAGCTAATGCAAAACTTTTTTAAAGGACTGTAAATTGTCTTTAATTCTATATTTGCAAATGATAAAGTACAGTTGGATCTGTCAGTGTGCTGTCATGTCCGTCTAAATTGTGTGTCCACTGCAAAAAGCAGCTCTTTAATCTGGATTTTATTGTACAGTTGTTGCTTTGATGAGCTCTAATAAACTCTGATACTTGTAGTAGCCCGACAGAATGACGAGTAGCAGGAAAAAATAGTCTTTTTTTCAAGACATAAGCTGTGTTTTAAGTTTGACGCCCAGGTAGTAATGTTTGGTTTCCTCAACTTTGACCTCAGTTAAAACTTCAGCTGTTCGGATTGTGGTCACTTAATTTAAATCCAAAAACTTGATTATTACTACTTTTAATGAGCACCCAGGACATGTGACTTCAGTAAACATATATCGACTGTAAAGTCCACAAATACCTTTAAAGTTGGTTTCATTACAGCTTCAGTGCTAACCCTAATTCAAAGTTGTTTTTCTTCTTTGTTTCAGTTATATGATTGTTGAATTTTGGTCAGTTTTTGGAGTTCTGCTGCACCAGTTTTTCTGTTGGGCAATGAAAAGGACTGAAGTATTTCTTTTTTAGGTGTGTTGGGTCGGCAATGTTGGTCTCTTTGTTAGACTTTGCATGACTTTGGTGCTGCTCAGACTTTCCCCTGGTGTTGCTGTTTGGGTTGTAACTTGTATTTTAGAGCAGAGTATCTGATAGAAATGAAAATATGTATCATAAATACAACAACTGAATGGGGTTTTAAGAAGTTTTCCAGACATTTGTATGTAAATGTTTAGGTGCTAACATGTGATGGTATGATGGTAAACTTACTTTGAAGCTATGTGGTGAAACTTGGGTGCTAACAACATGTTAGCGTTGGTGTTGTGAGCTTTTTAGCATGTTGAAATTAGCATGTAGCTCCAAGAACCAGCGAGTACAGCCTCAGAGAAGTGGTTGAATGGTGGATTTTTTCATATAATACTGACATCACACTGATTTTAATTTGCTCTTTTTTACGTTAATCTACACTTTATCTGTAGTGCACTTATTTTAAATTTAAAAAATCAGCTCGGTAAATGTTGGCAATTGCTGAAAAAATGAACAGCAATACCTGAAGTTTTAGTGAATTTAACATCAGCATTTATCAGCAGATAGCAGAATCTTCTTTTACCCAATAACATCTGACGTTGCATTAATTGCATTATGCCAGTTATAGATTTTATATATAGATATTATCTTAGCTCATCTAATAACACTAAATCTTCACTAATTTTGAATTGTAACATATGTTTTCCTAAAATCAAACTATTTATACAAACTAGGAACTATGAAAGTAGAAAGAATCATCATCAGTTTCCAACTTTCCCGTGGTCTTTTGCTCAATAACCTCTTCATCAAAGCTCCTTTCTAACTGTAGACTCATTGTAGACTTAATGTGCTATTTCAGGTCTGCAGTAATGCTTTGTCTACAAGCCGCATGAGCTGGTAATAGAGTATCGCAGATTATCTCAAAATGGTGTTTAACTGGACTGACTAACTGGCAGATTAATTAATCGTATTCTCCATAATATTTTAGCAGTAAAAGACTGCAAATTACAATCAACATTCAAAAGTCAGTGCTTCATCTGCAGTTGTCTTTTATCTAAGAGTAAAACATATTAACCCTCTAAACCCCAAAACCTGCTGGCATGTTTGAAAAGCATGTTTTAGCCAAAAATAAACAGTTTACAGTAACCAAATTCTGTAAAAAAACAAAAACAACTGTGAAGCCATTAGTGAGGGTAGGTGTAATCAACTGTTGTGTGACAAAAATTCAGCAACTTTTTGGCTAAACAGCTATAGAAACATGTTAAAAATTTAAGTAGTAAACGATCAATAGCTTGTAAAGTCACCTTTTTATTGTTTGTCAGAAAAAATAGCCAAATCTACGCTCAGAATTTGAGTATTTCGTCAACATCACTCAAATTTGCCAACCGTTAGACTGTAATTGTAACTGTAATTAATAAAAGAAATGAAACTTTCATGTCTTTCTTTGTAGGATTATAATTTCTTTGCTCTGCACTAAAAAAAAATTGAGTTCTCTCTCCTTCTAGTCATGGTTGTTCTGTTTCCATAGAGGTGCAGAAGTTTATATTGCAGGAAAAATGAGCGCACAGTGGGTAAAACTCTAACAGGAGCAAGAAGCAAAGGGTTAAAATCAGATTAATAGTGTTTCTCCAACTATGTAACAAAAATATGGGAGTCTTTATATCAGAATTCAGTCTATAGGGGACACGAAAAGGCAAATTTTCTCCACACATGTTGCCTCCATCCTGAAACACCACGCAACACTACATGACCTTATAATGAGCCACTAGTCCAGTTCACACCCTTTGTCCGTGTGTAAATCCTCCTTTTCCCTTCTAACAAGCCTTACATGCCTCGGCGTCCTGCCAGCTAATGGCTGCCTTTATGGCTTGAGTGCTGCGTGTGTGTGTGTGTGTGTGTGTGTGTGTGTGTGTGTGTGTGTGTGTGTGTGTGTGTGTGTGTGTGTGTGTGTGTGTGTGTGTGTGTGTGTGTGTGTGTGTGTGTGTGTGTGTGTGTGTGTGTGTGTGTGTGTGTGTGTGTGTGTGTGTGTGTGTGTGTGTGTGTGTGCGCGTCTTTGGTTGCAGGAACTTCTTCCAGCTTTGTGCCAGTTCATTAAGAGTTTAGAGCAAAACTTTTCTTCTCCTTGTTCATTGATGATTTAAGGAATCGGAGGAGACTGCTGCCGTAAAAAGTCGAAGCTGTTAAAGCCTGAAGAGACTCCACCGTAAAACCTCCGTCCTGTTGGTTTAGAGGCTTCGCCCCTGCGCCACTGTGATCTGCTTTTTCAGCGCTAAAACAAACTGCCGGACCATTTGTTTTATTGAACAGTATTGTCTTAGGCCATTAGTGGGGGCCGAGGTGACCCACAGAACACTGAGGTAAAATCATTTTTCTCCATTAGAGCGATCTAACTCCTGTTTTTTATGCCACATGACAAATGGGACAGATAAAGTGACTTTATTCTTATTTCTGACATATTGCGCTCATGGCTGTGGATTTTTATTATTAGACCATTCTTCTGCAAGCTATTCTACATTCAGGATTCGCTTTGCACTCTGCGCTCGCTTTATTTGAAGAACCAATTGCAGCCGCTGCTGAGCGATGCAGCGTCTGCACTGAATGTGAAGTACGTCTGCTATTTACAGTCGTACAGTATCAGTTGCTGCTGCCCCCCGTTTGTTATTGTGGGAGTGCTGGATATTGTTATCGGTCCGTAGCATCAGGGATTGGTTTCCGCTCCGTTTTCGACAGTGATGAAAACACAGACATGTACTGTACGCTGTGTAGACACACACACACACACACACACACACACACACACACACACACACACACACACACACACACACACACACACACACACACACACACACACACACATACACACACACACACACACAAACATGCAGGGTTTATTTGGTTGTGTGTCCCGAGGCCCACAGAGCGAGACACATTGTTAGACACAGGTAAGAGTCAGACGGAGAGAGACATCTGTCAGTCTCTGAGAGGTATTTTCCCAATGCGACTGATGAGGTGTGCTTGTACACGTGCACGTCTGAACACACATATATTAGCGGAGGGCTCAGGTGAGAGAGCTGCACGTCAGAGTGTCACTGCCTGAACGGGGTGTTGATCTCGTACAAGACGGGAAGCTGTAAACAAATCTCCCAACATGTGGCGGCTTGCTAGAGCATATCCCTCCCTTCGCACTCCATCAAAGTGTGTTTGTGTGACTTACTTATGGAGTAATGACATAAAGCAGCTCAGTGGAAGCAGGAGCAGTCCTCCAGTATGGTGCAAATTTTAGTAGCGTTTGGTTTAATTGTAGAAACTGTGCAATAAATATATTCTTGATCCACAAAAGCTGTCAGCAGATTTGAAAGACGTCTTTTTTTAAAAAGTCACCAAGATTACATCATTTATCACAGCTAGAAACCCTAAAAGGAGAAAGAATCATCATTGATTTTCAACTTTCCAGCAGTCCTTGAACTAATCGTGTGATTTTCAGTTTTGTCAGGAGAAACAAACAGATCTAATGTAAACGTTAGGATATTTCTTCAAAATCACTTGGTTCTACATCTGATTTAAAATGTTACCACAAATAAACTGCTTGCTCCAGATTCTGTAAAAAATTACGAAAAATTCTGCAGTTTTTGTTGCAGTCGTTAAACTATTAGTTACTCAGCTACAACAAACAGTTGCATGACAAAAATTCACTGACTTGTAATGTTTGGTTTGGCTATAAAAAGCAATTAATGGTTGCCACACTAAAATAGAGTTTCTAAACTCCAAAAGATGTCAGCACATTTGAAATCATGTTATTTAAAAAAAAAAAAAAAATCACATATAGATGCACATTTTATCTGCATTAGACAATGTAAAATTAGGAAAAATTGTCAGATTTTCAACTTTACAGTGGTCCTTCAACTAATCATGTGTGACTTTCAGTTTCACTGGAAAAAAACAGCAAACAATCTAAGTGAAAAACTGGGATATTTCCTCAAAATTACTTTATTCTATGTGTCTCATTTATAGTAATAAAACATACACTTTTTGGCTGAACTGCAGGCTGTGTTTCCACAGAGCTCATTGAAATACAATTTTGAACTCCAAAAAGTGTCCACAGATTTGAAAAGCATATTGGTTTTTAAACAGAATCACCAAAATTAAACCATTCATCAGAGCTAGAAACTGTGAAACTAGGAAAAATCATTGGATTTTAGACTTTGCGGCAGTTCTTGAAGTAATCATGTGTGACTTTCTGTTCTTATGGGAAAAACAGCAATATCTAAGTTAAAAACTGTTGTATTTGATCAAAATTGCATCATTCTACATGTTTCATTTTAAAATTCACCAATAAATAAGCTGTTTCTGTAACAAGACAGCTCACTCAGCTGCACCCAACAGTCATAAGACAAAAATTCAGTGACTTCTGTTTCTCTCTACTTGTAGTCATGGTTGTTCTATTTCTATAGAGGTACAGGACTTTAGATTGCAGTGAAAAATGAGCTCACAGTGAGTAAAAATGTGACAGGAGTCAAAAATGCCCAGAAACTGCTCGAAGTTTGAAGGGTTAATCAACCTCATAAAAATTTAAGTACACACTTAAATGCAAATTTTGTACATTGAGTCTACTTTTCTTTCTCTCGCTTGTTAGTTTATATCCACATTTTGTTTTCCTCACTATCGTCTATCTTATGATCTGTCTGTTTCTTCTCTGCGTCTCTCTGCAGACTTTGGATAAGACTGAGCAGTGCGCTGCCAAGATGTATGAATTATTAGAGTAATGGGCTTAAGTGGCTTGTCCTAACATCATCTCCGTCCAACACACAGACACACAAAGGCTTAGGAAAATGCATAAACCAAGAATAAAAAATTAGGATGAAACCAAAATACAACCCCCTCCACATCCACACCCCCCGGTCTCTTTATTTCAAGGTCAGGATTAAAATTCATCGGAAGAAGCCGTTAACTTTCCCCCTTCCTCTTATCTTCTTCTCTCCCCAGCCTCATCCTGCGTCTCCACTGTTTTGTCGGCACGAAATGATCCATTGTTATTAAATTGAGAAATGTGCTGTGTGCTTTTGTTCCCCACGGAGGCTTTTAGTAAGTGAGCTATTACAATATTTGACTTTAAAAGATGGCAAATCTCCTTAAAAAATAGATGATCTGCTGTGTATGTTGCGGGATGAAAGGACGCTGGTGAGAACAAGTAGTAGAAGAAAAGACTGAGGCAGGAAACTTGTATTTAAAGTGTGATATAATACAGAAGTCTCCATGAGCTTAGTACAGGCTTTAATCTTTACTAGATGGCACTTGTAGCTTTCGGTATTTGTGTGTTTTCCACTGTTCTAAAGGTTAAATTAACAATGTAATGCCAGAAGCCAGTTTGAGTTCAATTTGTCTCTCACTTGTGGCCTTGGAGCATCAATTGTAGTCATTGTAATCTTAAGTATTTCTTTTTTAATCTCGCATTTTTTCTCACCTTTATATTTATTTTTAAATTATAAATAATACTCTGCAAAAAATAATTGTTAAAATATCAAAACTATCACTCACTTGACTCAAATTATGAGAAATGTTGTTAATCCACTCACCTTCTAGTCATCTTCAACTGGAAAAAGCGCAATGTAACACAGAGAGTTTGTTCATTTATTCACTTAAGCAGCCCATAAATATTTGGTGTATCTGGAAATACATTGGACTTGGTAAGGCTTCAGTCACAGGCATGGAGTTGCTGCCATCTGTGTTTTCCACAGTAGCCCATGTATGAGGATGTCCCTTATCTATACAATCAGCGCTGCTATTAATTTAGCAAATTAAAAATATATTAACCGATAAGGCAGAAAATGTGTTGTAGATCAGCTGTAGTACCTGGATTTGCCACCAGGTGGAGCCTCTTCCTGTTTGATAAGATGTAAAAATGCAGCTTGTTTGATGTGTTTAACACTGCAGTGAGCTGAGGAGGTGGTCGTCGGACTATAGGCAATGGAGAGCATTATGGGGGTTTCACTAGTAAAGGGGCACCATGACAAAGACTTCTGTGGTGGTTAATGGGCTTCCCACTCGAATATTCCATTCGGAAGATTTCCTATAGCTAAGTGGCTAATGCAATCAAAGTACTTTAACGACTTATGTCACGTGTACAGCATATTTAATGACGTCTGCACTACTTAATTATTGTTACTCCGCCAAGGAACGCCGAGGAGTTATGACGATCGTCGTACGTTTGTCCATCTGTTAGTCTGTTTATCTGAGCGCAACATTACTCAAAAATGGACTAACGGATTTGGATGAAATTTTCAGGGAAGGTCAGAATTGACACAAGGATCACATGATTAGATTTTGGCAGTGATGTGCCTTATAGTCTGGATCCATGGATTTGTTAAAGATTTCTGTATCATTGTGAGATAGCGGCATGGCATCACTGTAACTATGACAACAAATGAATGCTGCGTCAGCTGCCTGTTGACGATCACATGATTGTGATCCTACTACAAATCCTCTGCTGTGGACTTATCAGGACTTATCCGTCAGAAATCATACAACAACTGAGCAGCCTATGCGGTGACTGTGCTCTCTGAGTGCTTTTGTTGTTAAGAATTAATTGATTATTGATTGATAACACTGACAACTACCAGCTTTAACCCCTTGATGCGTGAATTTATTTACAATTGCATAAAAAGTTAATTATTTGTGTTTTTGCTTTCAAGCTGATGGTAAATTAAATGGAGATTGCTAATTTGTCTATGGCACATAGACATATAGATATATATATTAATAATAACAGATATATAACCATATAGGTCCCACTCTGAATGGTCCTACGAGACACCAGTGCTTGCAAAAGGTTCCTAGGTATGTATTGAATATGCACAAACCAACATTTTGGGAATGCATATGCTGTCTCGGCTGCAGTCTGAATGCAAGCGATATGATGCAAATTTGCGATGATCAGCGTTAAAGGGTTAAAAGCTGTCTAAAATTTGCATCCCTATTCTTTGTCATCATGATCACAGTGTTTTCAAGTGGATACTAATGTTCATAAAATGTACATGAAATTTTGAGCTAATCAGTCTAAACCACATATTATAGGATCAGAAATCTTATGGAGAGCTCTGATGTAATTATGTCGGCATGTCAAAAGAAACAATGATGGTGCCGTTAGTATACTATTTCCCTTAAAAGTAAGTTTCATGACTTGAATGTCTGACAGTTACATTCAGTACAAAACTGGTGTATTTTGCTGCACTCTGAGTGGAAACTAAATGGAGTCCAGAGAAATTATGGTGTGTTTAACCTGCAAATCTGCTTCAAACCTATGAACTACATCTTTAGTTTTAAGGTGAAAATCACGTTTTTAACCTTGCTATTGTGTCCATATGGCATTTTTTATGTGTTAGAAGACTTAGAATAAGTGAAATAAGCTGTCAACACGATGCCTAACCACTTATATTGTATCATTACTTTTCTTCTAATTCAGATGTTCAGTTTGCAGTCATAGAAAAGTAAAGAAAATCGATTTTTAAAAAAAAACCTTTTCGCTTAAAAAAGTACTCAAAGCGATGAATCGAATGTCAGATTACTGATTAATATTTGCAGTTCAAATCTTTTAACAACTAAATTATATATTTTAAGCCATTCACTAAGTGTTTATGTGCTTATAAATGCAAAATTCAAACATCACCATATTTTTTGTGACTAAATTAACCAGAATATCAAATATACCAGTTGTTATAAGTGATCAAAAGTGTTTAACTTTACAGACTTTCAGTAATATATCACATTTGACCAAACAATGCTTCAGCTGCTCTGGAGAACACAACTCAGTAGTTAGTGTCCTATAAATAAATCCATTGTTAAGTGAATGAAGGTGGATGAATGAATGACTATTTATAGGCTCATCCTGTTTCCAACACTATTGTAAAACCTGCACAGTAAAGGTCAACCACACGTTTGTGATTCTGGCAAACAATTATTCCAACTTCTTCTGTCATTGTTGGACTTTTTTAAGAGTCTGTGCTGCTCGCAACAGCAAAGTAAATCCTGCAGAAATACCCCTGCTATGTAACATTTTACTCAATCAGTGGGTCAAGTAGCTGTCATCCGAAAAAGATCCCAAAAAACAAACTCAAAACAAGAACCGACAAAAAGAAGAGCACCCCTCGAGGCCTTCCTAATGAACCCAAGTCCAAGTCGGACAGAGGCCGCCTATTTTCCAAACTTTTACTATTTCCCCCCCCCTCCTGTTCCTTTGTGCATCAAACTCTTCAAAAAAACATAACAAGCATCTTTCATGGATCAAACGAGAGCGGCGGTGCTCATTGTGCCAAAGCAGGATAAAAAATAAAAAAACTGAGACGAGGAGAGAGAGGAAGAAATACCTTATTATTGTTATCAAAGTGAAGCTAGCTCCTCTGCTGCTGCTCTTATGGGACCTCGCTGCCTCTCGCTGCTCGGAGACCCAGGGGGAATCTAAACATGACCCGCATACACTCCCCCATCCTGCTGGAACACACACACATGCAGGCCTTGTCTCGGCGTTTCATTTGTGAAATTAGTCCATTCTCTCTCTGACCCTGTCTTTTCATCAGGCGCGTTGGTGCATATTTTAGTCCCTTTTTCCTGCGCTTGTTTTACTAATTGGTGGCTATACTTTGCCCAACGCTGATATCCTTTGATCATCTCAGATCATTACGTTTACCTCATTAATTTGCTCAATGTGATTTTTCTCCCCCCCAAAAATTTAAAGGTCCGTGCACAAAAAAAAATTTGGATTAATAATAGATCATATGAGCCAAGAGAAAGTGTAATTCCTTTGTGATTTCACTTCACTTCTTTCTCTCTCCTTTCTTTTTCCGTTTTTTTTCCCTGATTGTTCATTGTCCTCTGGAGCAAAGGCCGCTGGCTGGAGGGAGAAAGGTCAATATTTGGAGAACTTTGTAGATGAGCATAGATCTGCTTTAAAAAGTGAGCTGGAGTTTGGACATGAGAGCATTGAACTAAAACAGTCGGTTCAATTTCAAATATCCCTGCAACACCTCTAAAACGGGCTTTTTAGCAAAATGTGTCTAAGCTTTTCAGTGTTAAAATCAGACTATGTGCAGGTATTATAATAGTTTCAATTTCAATTTTATTTGTATAAGGCCAGTTGTAATTCAGATTGTCTCAAGATACTTTACAGAACCCATATGCCTGATAATAATTCTAATAGTAGTAGTAAAAAACTTCAAAAAAAGAAGTTGCCAACACCTTTAACTGTTATTTTAGATGAAATTATTGTTCCCTGTTTTGTTAAGTTACTCATAATGACTATAAAAATCAGGTATTCATTTACATGTTAGCCATAGAGAAGAACCTGACCAAAAGTGTACATAAGAACCACATCAAAAGTATGTATTTTTACAAATAGCAATTCGCTTGACTGCAAAATAACACGTTTTAAAAAAGCATATAAATGATAAAAAATACAGAAACTTGCTTTTATTTTGAAGTTATTTTTACAGATTTTTAAGCAGGTTTTTTGCAGTTTTTTGAAAACAAAGAAAGTATAATAAGAATTTAGAAATTTGGATTTGTCCTATTTTGGTAAATTACATGTAATAACTATTAAAATCAAGTATTTGCATTAGCCATTAAAAAAGAAACTGTTCAAAACTGTACATAATAGCCACATAAAATCTGTATTTTTTTACAATTTTTATTTATTTATTTGGACAGAACAATGCACATTAATGAACATAGAATCTCATCAGTTTACACAAGGTTGCAGTAAATAAGCCGGATTTAGCACAAGTGCTAATTTCCATCCGTTGTCCCAAACATAAAAATAGTCTTGAGTTTGACTGCAAAATTACACTATTTTTAAAACTGCATTTCAACTCGCAAAAATACAGATATTTGCCTTTTAAAGAGTTATGTATATTAAGGGGTGAAAATAGTGTACTTTAAAAAAAACTATAATAAACTTATTTTTCTGTTTTGTTAAATTCGAGATAATACAGTAAAATCACAGAAAAAAGTATTAATTTGTATGTTGACTGCAAAAAAACTGACACACACACACACACACACACACACAAAAGACAGGCTAAAACTATAAATATTGTCCCCTTAAAAAATATGTTTACAAACAGTACGTTATTCTTTTGCAATGTTTGAGTGCTGTTATTTTTACAGATATTTGCATTTAAAAAAAAAGTGTAATAAATTACACATACTGTCTAGTAAAGTCATAGCAAAAAGGTATTAATTACCATGTTAACGGGAAAACAAAACTGGCCGACACCGAGTGATGTCTACATCAAAAAAACCTATATTGAAATCCGCAAAAAAAATTAATGATTTTACAGATAATTGCTGTTATTTTCACCATTTTGACAGTTACAGTATTCCACTTTTTTCTGACATATTTTCTTCTGAAATGCTTGCTGCTAGATTTTCAATTTTTTTTTTTGTAAATTTTTTTTTTTTGCAGTGTACTCTCTTAAAATTAGCGGAGCCTCAAGTAACTCTGGGGATGTTCAAAGAATCCTGCTTGCTTAAAGTGTTTCCTGGAGGAACCTTAAAGTGCTCAACTTAGAGAAAAGTTTGCTGAAGGAACTTCTAATGACTAAAACGAAGTTGCTGTCCCGGTTATTTTTAGAATGTAGCTTTAATTGCAGTTGTGTACAACTTGTATTATTTCCACGTGTTTATAATGCAGTCAAGTTGGTTCATTTTATGATAAAGGAGTAACACAGCTGACAGTATTATAATGCTTTAGTTTAATCCAATTTGCTTTTCACACGTGGCGGTTGCATGTCAACAAACTTTGTGTCTTTGTGTCAAATCAATTCAGTGTATCCTAGAACACTTGACTCAGAGCAAAATATTTTTTATCAGACAGACTTTTTTACTCCACCAAGGAACGTGGCGAACTTATCGGGACTTATCCGATAGAAATCATATAACAACTGAGCAGCCTTGGCGGAGTACTGCACTCTGAATGGTTTTCTTGATTTGATTAGTGATGGACAATAAGAACAATGCAAGTTTTTATTTGTATCACGCAGCAAAAAATGTTGTAGCTTCATGTGTTTGAGTTAATCTGCCTTATTTCACTTCACACTCGCTGCAATGTGGCTATTCCTATGAGCTCTATGTATTTAACAGGAGCATTTGAAGGACAGCTATGTGCTCTACAAATGCTTATTTTGACATAATGATCATCTTAAAAACCAACATTATATGCACTTAAGCAGCACCTTAATCTACAAATACAGTCATTGTGTTGAGGTTTTGGGTTGTTCTTTCTCTTCAGATTACAACTTTCATTCTTGGTTGCTCTGTTGATCATCTTCTCAATGAATCGCTTCATTGTTTTTGTGTTTAAAATGTTAGAAATGAGCAAAAAATGCCTCGTAAAATTCCCATAAACCCAAGAGATGGATTCAAATTGCTTGTTTTTTTGAGTAATAGTTGAAAACCCAACAATAAGCATCAAATCTGGGCATTTGAGAAGCTAAATACAGCAAACATTTAACAAAATATCATGTGTTCTTTAATCTTCAGGTGTTTTTAGAAGTGTTCTCCCCTTCCCACAGTACCAGACGACATGTTTCCTCCTGCCTACACTCTCTATGCGAAGCTAAACATGTCTTAGCACCAGCTGTGTACTTATCGATTGACCTTATCTTACTTTAAAAAAAAAAAAAAAAGGCAGCAGAAAGATGAACTATTCTCTTCAGCTTCAATAGACACATTCAGGTCTGAACGTATAAAAACACAACAACCCACACGCAGCAGGTACAAACACCCACTTTTTTTACATCATTTCCCCACTTTTTTTTTGTTTTCTTTGCTTCACATCGAGTCGGAAGCATTTCTTCGAACATGCATTGAACGTCAGAGAGAAAGCATCGTAATTCATCCAAAGTATGTCAAGTCTACAATCACACTCCACTTACATTCAACCAGCTGCAATTGTAAAAAGCTGTCAGTACTTCCTGTATCACACTGTTCCATGTTTTTCATCCCCTTTTTGCAGCATCAATATCTCTTCCAGAGATACCCCTCGCTAACAATAGGCTGTTGTCTCCGCTTTTTTGTTGACGGCTTCATTGTCAATCCATCCAACTCCAAATTGTGTTCGCGTATGAAGACGCGTATCTCCTTCTTCTTCTTTTATTCTCTTCGGAGCAGATTACATCTCAGATCAGTCTGTCTGCAGGCGTCGAGCCACATTGTGCAGTGTTTCTCTCCCTTGTTGTCACGTTGAGCTCTGCGCCCTCCTATTATCATATAGATAAGTGAATGTTTGTGTTGCGGCAAGACGGGGGAAAGCGCCGCTCTAATGTAGTGTGTTGTGTGCGTTGTTAAAATTGGCCCCCGTTGCCTCTGCCATTCAAACAGCCCTGCTTCTCTGTTGTAGTTGTAAACACAATCGCGGAAGATTGTGATTTTTTTTTTTCTCTTCTCCTTTTTTGTGGGCCGTGCGTGAGGAAAAGACGACACGTGTGTTGCGTGTTTTTGTCAGTAGCTTGCTTTTGTGATGTTAAGTGGGCCATTTTGTGTTTGCGTACAGTATACGTATGACAGTGTGTGTCTAGGTGACTATCGCAGGTGGTTCTACTGCTGCATTCTGGATGTTACTGCAAAGTAGATACAAAGGAAGAGGATTTGGTGATGCTAAAGGTCCCATATGGTGAAAATCCAACCTTAATGTGTTTTATGGTTGGTAGAAACTCGGAGGTGTACCGAAAAAGCTGTGAAAATATGAAGGTGTTTGACTTTCTGCAAGGTTCCCACACACACGCTTGATGTGCAATGGCTGCAGCAGTGTGTGTTTTTGTTGTGTGTGTTCATATCTGCAGGAGAATTTGTTTGGCAGTGATAGAGCACGTTTAGGCTGGAGGTAAATCCCCTCCAGCTCTCAGGGCTCAAACAGCCTTTGGGTGCCACTTGTGTTGTTCATGCATGTATGCAAAGGAAGCAGGAATCCATCACTTTACTCTCACAACCTTCTTCCTCCCAGCGCCCACATTTATACACACACTCCCGAAACTCTAATATTGACTGTAGCATCAGTGTGATACACATCTCTTACAGCACGGTTAAACTGGATCACATCTTGTCGTTTGGTTGGTTAAACCGAGTCCTGCGTTTTCCAGACTTCACCAGCCAGTCGAGTCCTGCTCGGTTAAGTTGAGTCAGTTTTCAGCGCAAGAGAGTGAATTGAACCAGAGGAGCTGCAGGCCATGATTTGATGACTCAGACATGGAGGGAGACAATCTGTTGTGTGTTCAGCCTCAGGTGTGTGTGTCTGCATGTGCTCATGTGTTCAGAGTGTGTATTAATGCGATTGCTCCTCGAGGAGTTGATGCACTGGGATGTCAAGAAAAACAGAAGTTCTGATTTATTTTCATATGTAATAATATTGACTTTGTTGCATTTAACAACTCATCTTTGCCTGCTGAATTTCTGTTTCAGAATTTATAATATCTTCACGCATTCAGTGGAGGAAAAATGAAATGCAAATGTGAAGATTTTGTCTTAGTTAAGTAAAACAATCAATTTTTTCTCCAGCTCAGTTTTACGACTGCACTAAACAACTGCAAAACAAACAGAGCTAGACAAAAAAGAGACTCATTCAGGGGTTGGTGAAGCATTCCAATCTACCTTCATGTAAAAAAACGGCAGACTCTTTGGTTTTAGAATTGTTTTGTTCATTAGGTAAGTGTGCAGCTCTCCATTCAACATGTTTTAAAGTTTTAATTAGGCATTTGCAATCACCAAAAGATCATATGATGAACTTTTGTGGTAGAATCAAGATCTGCAGTCAGAATCACAATTCTGCATGGTCCACAGATTTATTTTAGCTGAATTTATGTGACCACATGATCTGCATATAGTTATCTGGATACAAAGCCTGTGAATTCAATAGATATCTGAATGAAAGCAGTGTTTTGTATCTCGCAAAATGCACAACTTTAATTGAATAGCAATTGCTTTAACCTTCTAAACTTCAAGTGGGTGATGGACATTTTTTTTTTGCTCCTGTCATATTTTTGCTCACTGTGGGCTAATTTTTCACTGCAATATGAAGTCCTGCACCTCCATGGAAACAATACACTATATTGCATATTATACTATACAGTGTTATACTAGTATAGCATACTATATGTACAATAATTCTAATTTTTGAATTTGTTTCTAGACTTGTCTCCTATTCGCTCTGTTACAACTGAACTGCCTGCAGTTCAGATGAATTTTTGTTTCATGACATTTAGCCATAACTGAGTTACTAATAGCTTCACATTCACGCTGAAATATGCATTTTTCTTTTTTCTTTTTTTTAACAGAGCAAACTGTTATCTTCTTTGATGGAATGGTGTCTCACAGAGGAGTAGTTAAAGGACCATCGCAGAGTTGAAAATCCAATGACCCTTTCTGTTTTGGTGACTCCACATACTATAGATATTTTCCTACTCACATTTTGAATTTGTTTCTAGACTTGTCTCCTATCTGCTCTGTGTTAAACTGCCTGCTGTTCAGCTGAAAAAATCCTTGAATTTTCATTACAGGACTTTTGGCCACAAGTGAGTCACTGATAGTTTCATATTTGCACTGAAAAACGCAGATTTTATTTTTTTTTTTTTTACATATTTTGGTTCAAGCAAACAATATATTTCTTATAAATCTTAAAATGTAATATTCAAAATAAAGTGATTTTGATGGAATTTGACAATTTTAAACTTAGATTTGAATACATTTCAAGATGGAACAGCAAGTCATTGTTGATTAGTTCAAGAAAGTTGGTGGTAAATGGTGTAGATTGGTGATTCTAGAAAAATGTTTGGGTTCCAAGGGTTAAATCATTGACTACTAGTGTAAATCTCCCCTAAAGAAAGCAACAACCTGCACCCATGTGTCTATAATCACAGCCACACCAGCTGAGTAATTCTTGTAGACGACGTCTCCTTCGATCCTGACTGTTATTTCGGGCGACGCAATGGCGGGAGAGCCGTGCACTTCATTTAAAAGATAAAATAACTGCATCTGGGTGGATTGAGCGCACAGCGAAATAAAGTCCTGTTCCGTAAGGTGACAGATGATTTCACATTAAAAATGAAACATGAGAAATTGTCAGAGTTCAATCCGTGAGAGCTTTCGCTGTTGTCTCCAATTTGTGCCTCTTTTCTGTCTCTTCACGCCTACAGAGTGAAAAAACAGAAATGAAAAGCTATTAAAAGCCAGTCGGCTGCCCCTCAGCTTTTGAAGTAGAAGAACAGCTTTAAGACTTAAACTCGATTGTCTCTTGTAGAAAGAGAGAATAATAGCACTGTTAGTGTCCGTTTAACTCCACCATATGCTCGACATAACAACAGTTCTTCTTTGAATTGTTGTGCGAGGTTTTGTGTGTTTCCTCCACCTGTTATCTCCTCACAGACTCTCTCTTTTACTGTAGACTGTTAATGGAATCCCTAATAGTGGGTCACAGTAATATAAAGTGTGTTTACATGTGTGTTTCGGTGCCAGACTGAGCACAGCTTCCCTCTGATCCAGCATCTACCTCACACACACACACACACACACACACACACACACACACACACACACACTTTCCTCCCTCCTCCATGCGTTCTTCCACTTTCAACATCCTCCCCTTTCTTATGGAAAAGAGCCAATTAGACTTGTGTCTGTTTGTTTTAAACAAAATGGCTTTTAATTAGCGCGATCAAAAAGGCTTCTTTCTGCGGGCCCCAGGATCCACTTTGTAGTTCCCCCTCCAGATCGCACGCCGGTTTGATGCCACCTGATAGGACGCCAAAACAATCAGAACACTTTTATAATGAACGCACACACACACACACACACACACACACACACAGTTTATCACTTTGTCTGCGTGCATCACTTGTTCTCTCTTAAAGTCTTTTGTTGTATTGTTATCACAACCCTTCCGTTCTGCTGCCCATGTCCTCTTAATTCTTCCTGTGTCGCTCCTTTCGTCTCTTTTGTCCTCGCCGTCTCTGATCTGTGTTGTTCTAATGATGTGGTCCAGCGTCCGTCACTGCTGGACGCAAACTGTGCTGCTCTCGCTCAATCTTTCGCCGCATTCGCTCCTCAAATTGCAGCTCGGTTTTAATGATATTCCACCTCTAAGATGCAGTGCCCTGTCCGTGATGCAAAGTCTCTTGATTATTCACGTGGAGAGGCCTTAAACTTGCAGACTTCTTGTTCCACTCATGACTCTGGACACACGAACGACAGATGACGAGGCTGTGAAATTTAAGAAATGCTGTCCAGTGTTGGACTTTCAGAATGTTTTTCTCGCCTCATTATTGACTCTGAACTTCTGTAACTTTTGAGCCAGACCACAGCAGCACGGTTCTATGAATAGCCTGGTTGGTCTGTTCTTAAGTTCATCCACAACTTTGCTTTAGACTGAATAAAAAACACCAATTGAAAGGATAGTTTTATAAATGAAACCCTAACAAACATTTATAATTGTGAAAGGAGGGCACATATGGACTTTGGGTACTTTCTGTCACATTTTTACTCACTGTTAGCTCATTTTCACTGCAATATAGTCCAACACCTCTATGGAAACAACACAGCAATGACTAGACTATGTGTTTAGTACAGTTTGTTTCCCTTAAAATGTCATAAAAATGCCATAGATGTGGAATCAACATGTACAACATTTTTCAAAGTGCCCACAGGTATTACAGAGACTTCAAAAACAATAGTGGATCTAAATACTATAGATATCGCTACTTACATTTTTATTTGTTTCCTTACTTCTTGTACAAACGGTTTAGTTTTTAACTTAATGAAATATCAGGATGTTAGCCTTAACAGGTGAATAGTCTTCTTCTCTGGCTCTGATGAATCCCTTAATTTTGTGATTTTTTTTCTTTTTTGTTTGTTTTTTTTTGAAGACAGTGAGCCTTTCAAACCTACCAGCAGGTTTTGGGATTCAGAGACCTAATGTCCAACAAGGGGAGATCATTCCTTTGTTCTCATTTTTTTTATACATGTGGGTAAATGTATCTGTAATTTATTTCTTTGTGTGAGTTTTGCTTAGTTGTGTTGCTGTTCTATGCAAACACTGCCTGCAGTTCAGCTGAAAACTCTCAGAATTTTTGTCACATGAATGTTGTTTGCACTTGAGTCATTAATAGCTTCTTGACTGTGCTGAGCAGCACTAAAATAATTTATTTATTTATTTTTACAAAATCTTGCACAGACAGTTTGTTTTGGAGTGATTTTAAAAAATAAAACATGTTGAATAAAGGGATTTTAATGAGCTCAAAAGTCACAGATGAGCAGTTTCATGAACTGTCTGAAAACCCAAAATCTAATGTTTCTTTGTTTTCCTATTCTTTCTGGCTCTGATGAATTTGAGAATTTGGGTATTTTAAAAAAAAAAAAAAAAAAAAAGGCAACATCTTTCATTTCAGAATGTGAAATTTTTATTGTATGAGGTTAAATTTAGTTCTTTGTGTGTGGTTTATATACTTGTGTTGCTGCTCTGTGTAAACACTGCCTGCAGTTCAGTCGAAAAGTCCCTGAATTTTTGTCATGTCACTGTTGGTCACACCTTAGTCACTGATGGCTTCACGGTTGTACAGTTATGTGCAGAATTTTTACAGAATCTGGTTGAAGACTTTATTTTTCTCTTTAAAAAAGATGACATAAAATAAAGTCATTTTGGTAAAATATCATGATATTAAGGTTACCTTTGGTAAAATTTCTCTGAAAAGTTGAAAATGCAACATTTCCTCCTGTTTTTGTCTTTTTTAAGTTTCTGGCTCTGATAAATGGTGTACTTTTGGCATTTTTTTAAAGGACAACTTGCCTTTCAACTCCACCGATGTGTTTTGGGGTTCAGAGGGTTAATCTGGTGCCACCATCAGACCAGACTTGTTTGTTTACTTGCCAAACTCTTGGCGTTCCTGTCAGCTTCCATTTGTGTTTGGCGCTAATTAGCAAATGTTGGCAAACACGGCGAACAGTATACCTGCTTATCACCGTGTTAGCATGTTGTCGCGACATGTCAGCGGTTTCCTCACAGGACTGTTGTGCCTTGTTGAGCTGCTGTCGTAAACTCAACTTTTATTATTGTACAAAGTGCTGCAGCTCCGCCGGTTTCTGTTCAAGTGTGTGTGTGTGTCTGTGTGTGTGTAATTGCACATGTGTGAGTCTGTAAGTGTGTTGAAAGGCTTTGCACCTGTGCTTTGTTTATTTCTGTCCCTCTCCTGACTGTACGCTGCGTGTGTCTTTGTTTGTGTGTCAGGTGATGTCGGCTGTGTTGTCGGTCTGTAGCTGACAGTGGCTGCAGGGAGGAAACATGTGACCCAATCAGCTCACTACTGCTCAGCTCACCACGGCCCCTAATTGACATGTGTGTGTTTGTGTGTTTGTATCTGAGCTGAAATAGGTTCAACTGACAGCTGTCAGATTACTCGACTCAATCACCATCCTTCCTGTCTTCCATCTTTTTACATATTCTGACATCAGCACACTGAAACGACGCCGAGGCAGCGTCCAGTGATGTTGTCTGAAACTATAAAAACAAAAAAAAGTCTGAAATTTATTCATGTGTGACAGTCTCTGAAAGTATTCTACAGATTACAGATGTTGCAAATATGATGCTCAACTTTACAAATACATTAAAGTCTGTGTAGCTTAATATGCAGTATTTCATGGACCGTCACTGAGTTGAAAATCTAGTGACTCTTCTGTTTTGGGGACTACATACTTTAGATATTTTCCAACTTGCATTTTGAATTTGCTTCTATACTTGTCTCTTATCTGCTCTGTTACACAGCCTGCAATTAAGCTGAAGTGTCAGAATTTTCATCACATTTGGTTGCAACTGAGTCACTGATAGCTTCAAATTTGCACAGAAAAAAAAGGAGAATTTTTAATTAAATTTTAATTTTTTTACAGATTTTGGTCAGAGCAAACTTTTTTTGAATGGAGTGAGTTTGATGAAATATCACGATTTTAAGCTTTAGGTTTTTTGACGAAATGGCGCCTCACAGATGAGTAGTTCAAGGACTATCAGAGTTGAAAATCCAGTGACACTTTCTGTTTTGGTGACTCTACATACTATAGATATTTTCCTACCTAAATGCTGAATTTGTGTCTATACCTGTTTTCTATCTGCTCTGTGTTACACTGCCTGCAATTAAACCAAAAACTGCCTGAATTTTCGTCATATGACATTTGGTCACCACTGAGTCACTGATGGCTTCAAATTTGCACTGACAGATGCTGATTTTTTTCAGTTTATTACCAAGTGTGGTTCGAGCAAACAATATATTTCTTGCAAATTATTAATAACGACATGCAGAATTAAGTGATGGGGGTGGAAATTGGATGATTTGGAGATATTTCTAGATGGAACAGCAAGTCATTATTGCTTATTTGATAAACATTATTAATTTTATCATAACAGCAATCAGCTGACGTCCTGACGACCAATTTAATTTGTTTGTGGAACTAATTTAGTAGCTCGCGAATATATTTGAATACCACGAACTGTAAGTCTTCTTCCACAGAACATAAAGCCTGTTTGATAGTGAAGCATTATATTCATTATACATTCGACTTCTGGTCCATTTAAAGTCCAAATAGCACATTCTGGATGTGTGTTACTACTTTCAGTTTCCATCACACACAGAAAAAGCCATGTTGATGTGCTTCTTGTTTTATTACAATATATTGCCCTTCTGAAGCAGTTTTTGGCTGTTTTTTTGAGCCCGTCACATTTTTTTTACTCACTGTAGGTTCATTTTTCACTGCAACATAAAGTTCTGCACCTTTATGGAAACAGAACAACCATGGCTAGAAGTAGAAAGAACTCAAACATGTTTTCTGTCCAGTATGATGCAATTATAATGCCAGAAATCATTAAAAATAAAAAAAAAGTAAAATTTGTTTATCGTGTTACCACAAATGGAAAAACCTGGAATCAACATGTGCCACATTTTTCTAAGTGCAAACAATTATTACTGACACTGGGGAAAAAATAGTTGCTCTATATGCTATAAATATTTTACATTTTTAATTTGCTTCCATTTAATTCTATCTGCTCTGGTGTAGACACTGCCTGCAGTTCAACCGAAAAGATTTTTGTCACATAACTCGCAGCTCAGTCACTAATTGCTTCCCAGTTTCACCAGAAAAGACAGAATTTACTTTTTTTTTTAAACTGAAAATAGTAATTTTATTGGGATTTTTTTAAAATAAGACCACTAAAATAAAGTGATTTTGATGAAATATTACAATTTTAAGCTTTGACTTTGTAAAAAATTTCAAGCAAATACCGCATTACTAGTGTAATTTTGTTATTTTTTTACAAAACATCTTGCCTTTCACACTTGCCACCTTGCCAGGTTTTGGGATTCTTAGGGTTAATGTGTCCATTGAAGTGTCTATCATTCTTCATCTTTGTTTATTTTAATTTTTGTGTAACAATTGAATTATTTACATTTGTTTTCCACAGTTGTGTTTACAGCAAAATCATTACCTGTGTACTTAGGTGAAATTAAACCTTTTATTCTACTTGTTTAGATTAAAAATAGGAACTTAAAAATTATAATCATTATTGTTGACTGAAATTAAACATTTTATTACCATAAATAAACCCTAGTTAACACACATTAAATTTTAAATACAGTCCTAATTTGTAGAATTTGAATGAACTTTAAGAAACACTCTTGAGCATGAAAAATTATGATAGTACCAGTAATATATCTATACATATATATATATATATATATATATATATATATATATATATATATATATATATATATATAATATCATACATATATATGCATCAGTAGTAATAGTAATGATTTTACAACAGCGAAACCTTACTGCTAGCATGCCCAAACTTTGGATGAGATACAAGCTTTAATTAAAAATTTAGATGTAATACATGTATCTTTGTGAGTCAGATCTCTCTGTGAGCGTGAAAAGAACATAAAGCCTGTTTGTTTTCCTTCTTTGCTAATAAGGAAGCAGTAGTAACTACCAAGTTTCTCCTGGCAGCGTGACATGATATCCCTCCAACAATACAGTATGTATGCTGCTGCTCTGACTCCCAGAACGAGCAGAGGGAAGACGGGGAGCTGCGACGGTATGAATAGGCATTCAGAGCTGAGCAGTCACCGTTTATGGATGATTCCCCAGACAAATGCCTGGGCAGCATCTGAGCTCTAATAGCTGAACAAGGCTGATTTATTATCCGAGTTAACCCTGACCCTACTCCGAAGCATCACCTTCACACACAAACACACTCAAGCACAAGATTATAACTCCATGCACGTGTCAGACACTGATTAATGGACAGAAACAGCACGACAGGGACCAGTAACAATACAATACTCATGATATGTAGCCTTATGTGTGAGGTGCACTGTAAAAACGAATCCTGTGGAAACAAATGTGACATTCTGGTAGCAAGGGTGCCAGAAATAACAGATAAAAAAAATAGTGAATACTGTAGCATTTATAACTGTAAGTAACAGTGAAAAATGAAGACATATAACGTTAAATGATGATATCTTTAGCAGTCACACATTGAATTCTGACAACTTATTTATTGTTTTTACAATCTACATGTAAATTAGTTTATCTAATTTTAACTAAAATTAAACAAACAGGTAAAATATGTAAGATTTTTTAAAATTACTCTTTTCAATCCTAACGTTATATAGTGATGTATATAATATTAAAATATAACAAACTATATATTTTTTTCTTTCGGACAGCTGCAAATATCTGTAAAATAGTCTTTTTTGCAGTTGACATTTTTAAAAATACAGATGTGTTTTATGTCGACTTCATAATTCTTTTTTCATAATTGTGACCTGTATTTTTATTTTTTATCACTCTACAAATTAATATATTTAATAAAAAATACATTGAATATATTAAATTACTGGAGTTTTCTGTGATTTTGCTAGATATCTATAATTTCATAAAAACAGAGAAAATATTTCTAAAGAAATAAAGAATTATTCACAATTTTTCAATTCTTAATAAGGCAAATACCTGTAAAATAATGGTATGTTTGCTAATTTAAATAAAAACGAGTTTATTTTATGGTGAACATGTAAATTAACACTTCTGTCTACATTTTTTCTAGATATTTCTAGATATAATTTAACAAAATAGTAATTATTTGTAAAATAATATTTTTGCTCATTAGCAATAACAGTTAAAAAAAAAAAACAACATAATTTTGCGGTCAAATATGTAAAGGAAAAAATTACCATTTGTAAAAATACCGATTTTAAAATGTTTACATTATTTACCTTTTTTACCTTTTACTTTCTAACGTGTAAATTCCTTTTTTTTTCATGATTTTTAATATTATTATCTCTAATTTACCACAACATAGAACATCTGTAAAATACTAGTAAATTGTTCAAAAATGAAAAATATATCTCTTTTCCTTCTACGGTTACAGCCTTAATGTTGATATGACTCCCACTTAACGTGATGCCCATTTGCTTCCAACCTTCCCTCTCGTCTGTCTGTCGCCTTCGTGCACATCAATGCATGTGTGTGCTGCCACACTTAGCATAGGGCCCCCTGGTTTCCCTTCATTTCCATATAATTAGATTGTGTGTGAAAGGCTACTTCCAGTGCATTGATTAAGTGTCAGAGGAGAGGAGAGCAGCGGAGACAAGCATCTCTGGGCTGAGGAGGGTGAATGGCAGTACAACAACCTGCCGCACAAACACACAGCAAACCCCTCCTCTCCTGCCGCTGTTATCAAAAGGAGCATCTTCGCCACCAAAATCGGCACCGACAGAAGGATCTGAAAGTGTGCTTGCTTGTAATCACAATCCATATTGTATACAGTATGACTTTGACCCTGTTTGCTCTCTTTCTCTTTTTGTTTCCTATGACAGAACTGGAGCAGACAGCCTTTGTTTTCACAAAACTGGCCCTCGTCTCTGTCTTAATTTATGTTTTGCCTCGGCTTAGTCTGACTTGGGTGTTATACGACTCCCCGCTAGCCTGCCCTATATAAGGACAAAACTAGTGGACCGGGCTGAGCTGCGCTGTGCTTTCCTAATGGATTGCAGTCATTCCACAACCAAACGTCCTCTGTACCTCAAGCCCAACTGCATTCCAGAGGACTAGTGAGAATATCTATCCTGTCTTTTTTTCTGTTTGTCTTTTTCCCTGCATTTCTTCCTTATGTGATCATTTTAGGTTGCACCGCTGTTGTCACGCTGCTTTGAACTCGGAATTGATTCAGGAATTTAAGGTCATCACTCCGGTGCTCCTCATACAGTGAGTCACTGTAGGATGATATAACTCAGAAGCAAAATGTCAGACTTCCACTGTAGACCTGTTTCCATCAGCTAATAGAGAGATTTAGGTGGGGATTTCACTGCAGTGATAGATTTGGGAAAAGACGTTTGAGGTCATTTTATAAATCTTTCACACGATTGCCAAGGGTTTCTATATTATGAGGACTTCTGTGCATAACAGTAGAAGCTGCACTGGAGTAACTCAGAAAAGTTTCTGCTGAAAAAACACTACTGTGGCATCTCATTTTTCATCTGACAAACTGATAAACCTATGTTAGTTTCTTCTAAATATTGGACAGCCGGTACCAAAAACTTCTATCTTGTTCAGTTATTTGTATTTGTTATAAAAATCTACAGAAATTCTGGTCTTTGCTATGGAAACAGTTAGATTCCCAATCCTAATATACAAATCGTTCATATATTGCCATGTGAGCTTTGGTTTGGTCTTTACAGTAAACGAATAGTGTCGTGTACTGGTGAGAACACTGAATGTTTGATTGTTCAACTTAAATGCATTAGATGTTAACTGCCATTGGAAAAAAAAAGACGTCAGTGTCTTTTGTCACAAACAAGGGACTGCTGACAATATGAATCCAGCTGACAGTTTGAATCCAGCTGACAATGATATTTCGAGTCGCTGACTGTTCAGCAAGAGCCATTTCTGTGTTGGCAAGCAACGAGCACTGAGGGAGCCTAGCTAGTAAAGGGGCACCATGACAAAGACGTCCATGTTATTGACTGCAGGACAAAGCTCATGTACTTAAGGCAAGCTGGACTGTTATGATAGCTTTTCTATAGCTGAGTTGATAATGTAACATGTAAAACAGACCTAACAGTATCTGGAATTGTGTCTACTTAATTAGTCGATTATTGCTTGATAATGCTGCTGACTGATTGGAATCCTGAATCAAGATACCTTATTCCACAGCAACTTGTTGGACAGACTGTTAAAAAGTACCAGCATCTGTCTTCACAGACTACTGACAGTTTAAATCCAGCTGACACTGACATTTGTAGTTGTGTGTTGGCAAGCAGAGAGCAGTATACCGATTTCGCTAGTAAAGGAGCACCATAAAAAAGACATCTGTGTTCGTTAATGGTTTCCAGACAGAACTTAGGTACTCACGACAATCTGGAATCTGCTAATTATTTGATTGTTAATTAATAGTGCTGCTGACATTCGGTTAAGAAAAAAGTTTAAAATTAGCGTCCCTATCCAAGACACATTATTCTGAAGTGAAATGCTGGACAGATTGTTAGAACGGCCAAAAAATATCACCATCCCTCGTTATAAATAGCTGACTGCTGACAGAGAGCATTGAGCTGGTATAGCTAGTAAAGGGGCACCATGACAAAGACTTCTGTGGCAGTTAAGGGCTTTCGGGAAAAACTCGTGCTCAAGATGTGCTGGAATCTGCTAGGATAGCATTTCTACAGCCCAATTGCAAATTTATGATGTGTCCATGTTTAAAAACAGCTCTATCAGCATCTGGAATTACGTGTACTTTACTTTATATGCAGACTTTCGGTTAAGAAAATTGTGTAAATTGGCATCTCTCATTAAGACCCATTATTCTAGCGCAAAGTGTTGGACAGACCTAAGAAATATCAGCATCTTTCATCACATTGCTGAGAATTTCATTGTAGCTGACGCTGACTGATATTTGTGCGTTGACAAACAGAAAGGTTTGAGGGGTTTTTACCGAGGAAAGGGGCATCATGACAAAGACTTCTGTGGTGGTTAATGGCTGTTAAAATGGCCTAAAATATATCCCCATCTTCCATCACAGACAGGTGACACTGACTCATATTTGCAGTTGTTTCGCTCTTGCTGATTGGTGGCTGGAGGTCTTCTTGTACCACCAGGTTCGGCGAAGAACAACCATTGGAGCAGACTTGGCAAGTCAAGAGCGGCTGCTTAAAGCTCCAGCTGAGTCTGGATAACAATCCCACCCATGCATCCACACGCACAACAACACCGTAGCTGCTCTCTGTGCTAAGTGCTAATTAGCAGAACAAAGCATCTGTTGTTCTTTTAAACACGCGACAGTTAAATATTTCGTCTAGCCGCCTGTCTCTGCCGATGCTCAGCTCTGCTGGAGGAGCGAGAGGAACGAAGCTGACAGTTGCAAGGAGTTTGTACACATATGTGCACAGAAATGTATGTACAAGAAAGAAAAGAGACATGCTGAGACACACACACACTTTGTGCTCTCATGTGAGCTGACAGCAGCATCAGCGTAATGTACCATATTAAAGCGAACAGGAGCTTTACTATAAACACCATTTCCCCCTTAGAGAGCGCCAGAGGCAGAGAGCAGGACGTTTGGTCTGGGAGAGACTGGGCCAGTGGCTAAGTGCTTATTACCCTGCCTCCCCTGACACTTACAAATATACACTTTGTTCTTCCACTGTCTGAGGTGGAGGAGAGAAAATATCACAACCTGGAGAGAAAGGAAAGGTTAAGTGACTCGAATGATTTCAGATAGGAAAAAGACATATCCGATTCTCTGTCTGTCTCTTTTTTCTTGTCTTTTTTTCCCTTCCTTCCCCTCCTCTTCCTCCCTCCATCTCTTGTCTCTTGTGGCTTGATGGAGGAGTGTGGGGGCAGAGCGCTCTCGTCTTGTTAAACGGCTGGCAGATGACAGAAAAATTAGAGGCATTTCGCTCTTGACAGGTTGTTGTGTGTTGTGCGCGTTTTATTTTTTCTTTACCCCCCCTTCCTCATTTTTTTCTGCTTCAAATGTTTTTTGTCAGTTTGTTTTCAGTCAAGCTGTCTCAGCAGCACAATAAGTGCTATCGGTGCACGCACACACACACATACGAGGAATCATGCAAACACATGTGCAGGTTTTTATTTTTTTTTTAAATGTGTGTGTGTTCTCACAGGAGACGGATCTGATTTTGTGTTCTCAGATTGGTGGCAATGGGAGGAGGGAGAGCGGCTCACAAAGACGTCTTCCCCCCTTCGCTAATTATCGAGACAGACTTTGATTGCCTGTTTGGAAACAGTTTTTCAAACAGCTGTAATGACGATGATTAGGCTGCGCTGCAGATTCTGTGCAGGCAGGAGGAGGAGTGCGCAGTCAGCCTGTCCAAACATCTCGCCACCTCGTGTTTACGCCGAGGTTTGTGTTTTTCGTATTTGCATGTCATTCCGTAAAATTATTTTTACATTACAGTGCAGGCTCCTTTGTTGTGCCTTTTCTCCTTCTCTGTTTGCAAAATGTCGCTATTTGAGTTGACAAAGGTGCCTTTGGGTGCTAACTACCACCTTTGGAAACAGTGGATGTGGTGAAATTGTTATTTTCGTGCTTCTTAGGATAAATGTGTGTTGGCCTTCTTCTCCGTTTTAACTGGTGGCCTTTAGCCGCTGAATTCTTGCTACTGTAGCAAACAAACGAAAAAATGCTTTTAGATACATTTATTTAGCCATTTCAGTCCTTCCACTAAATTAAGACAAATGAAAATGACAAAAACTTGCAAGAGATTAAATCACTTTGGAAAATTGATTTTCAAGTTGGAGTTTTTTTCAGTTTAATAGAGGTTTGCACAGTCTAGTTACAAAGGTGATGCCAAAGACATTGTGACTGAAAACTAGTAACATCATCTGTACACATTTAAAAAAGAAAATCTGTTTCAAAAATTGTGAAAATCTGGAATTAGCAAGAGTGCAAATATATCTGTAAATGTGGCAAATATGTGTAAAATGCATGTTTAGCTGATTTAAATACAGTAAATCTGCGGAACAGGTTTTTTTTTTTTTACAGTCAAATTAAAACTTTTTTTGGCAATTTTACAGACATTATCTGTAATTTACCAAAACAGGAAAAATCTGTAAAATAACAGTTAAAAATATGTTTTTGAATCCTTATCACACCTATTTTTTTGAAATAATGATAAATATCTAAAAATTGTTGCTGCAGTTACATAATTTTTCTCTTAAATAATGGAAAATATCCGAAAACTGCTGAGATTTTTTCTGATTTAAAAACAGTAAAAAATAGTGTAATGTTTGTGGTCACGCATTGTAAAACAACAAATTCCCACCAAATTTTTTTAATGGAAAACTTGAAAATTAGTCATTGTTTATGATTCAACAAATCAGGGAAAATATGTTTAAAAAAACACAATAGTTTAACAAAAAACTTTGTTTTTAAATATGTAAAATTGATATTTTACAGTAGGTTTTAAAGTAGGTTTTTAAGTCATTTTAATAGTTTTTTTGAATTAGAAAACCACATAATCAGTTTTCTGGAGGTTTCAAATTTCAATAAATCACTTTTATTTGTGTATTTTCTATTGTGTTCAAACTGTTTAGTTCAACTGGAGGAATCCAAACTGTCTCAACCCTTTTATGGAGTTTGGAATAAATTGAAATAAGCATCAAACAGCATCACATTCAACTTTTCATCAGGGAGAAACGGAAAGAAAACGGAGAGAAACCGACTGCAAAGAAACGGGAAGATCCTTGATTTGATTACTTCTGCCTCGACAGACAAAGCAGTTCAAGTGATAAGAAGTCTGATTTGTTTCTCTTTGTGTGTTTGCATGTCTTCTCAGCGATGAGCTGATGAAAACATGAAGAATTTGTGAGAGTAAGAGATAAAAATAGAAAGAATATTTGCAAATTTAAGTAAACCCACAACCTTAGACAGCATCTGTACCTTAAAGCCTGAATGATCTTATGGTTCATGCATCGTTACTGATGTGGAGTGACTGATCTGTTCAGGTGAACAACACGTTTTTTTATGTGTAATTTTTCAGTACCCCTTTCATATTTTAACAATCTGAGATTAGTGCCTTTTTAAAAAAGAAATCAAGGAATGTCAGTATCTGTTGTACATAGTAAAAGGAGCTTTTAGTAAAGCACTAATAGCAGATTTAGGCAAATTTAATGGAATTGTGATTGACTCAGTAAACATTATAAAGCATAACCAACATTTATAAGAGCATGATTACCAAAATGAGTTTAACACAAGTCACCGAAACATTGTCCTAGTCAGTTTGGGTGTTTTTTACTCCGCCAAGGAACGGCGGAGTTATGTGACCATCGACGTATGTTTGTCTGTAAATCTGTCTGTGTGAAACATTGCTCAAAAACAGACTAACGGATTTGGATGAAATTTTCAGGGAAGGTCAGAAATGACACAAGGACCAAGTGATTAGATTTTGACAATGATGCGACTTATAGTCTGGATCCACGTCTTTGTTAAGGCTTTCCCATTGCTAAATATAGCTGCCGGCATGGCGTCTCTGCAACCATGAGGTGAACACTGTGTCAGTTAACTGCCGACGATCACATGATTGCGATCCTACTACAAGATGACCATGATTTCAGTTGGAAATCATGCAAGGAATAATTGATTAAACTGTGGGGGTGTTTCTGAGTCCAATCAGTTCCTGCCACGCGCTACATATATAGGTCATGTATGCAGCAAACCCCAGCCAGACAGTGGTGAAGCTCCTGATGTTTCACAAAGCCTTTATTTACGTCCAGCCATCAGCCTTATTTTGAACACAAATTCACCTTTCTGTCCTTCACTGCTTTCTTCAGGAAACAACGTAAGAGCTTGTCCCCATTGCAGCTAGGTGCTTCTAAGTTTATACACATCCTTTGCTAGAAAGCAACAGTGTGTAACAGGTGTCTTTCATCTTTATGTGAATTTTCAGACTTTTCAGCAGTGTCTTCGTCATGTCAAGAAACCGCTTCTTAGATAAACAGATATTTTGAGATTTTTTTAGATAGCTTCCTGTGCCACTGGAATGGTGACAAAATGAAAGCCCATAACATCAAAATACGCCTTCAAAATAAAAGCCTGGAGAGAACGGTTATTTTAACACTAGCAAAACAAAGGCTTGCCAAAAGTGATGAACTAATCAGTAGACCTTTATAAGAGTAATTTACACACAATTCGGTATCCATACATAACATGCACGTGCATAGCACATGCCTGTGATCAGCACAAGGTCGCTTTTTAGTTAAGAGTTCATCTGTTGGAAATGATACAAAGACTGAGCAGCCTTGGCAGAGTACTGCGCTCTCTGAGTGCTTTTCTAGTCACTCCTGTCACGTTTTTAGTCACTGTTTACTCATTTTCAACTGCAATGTAAAGTCCTGCACCTCTCTGATGGAAATGAGAACTTTAATCGAGAACTCAAGAATGTCTTTTGTGCAGTATGACGCAGTTAGAATGTCATAAAACATATAAAATGAATAAACAAAAATCAGATTTCCTCGATATGATCTTTGATATGTTTTACAAACATAAAAAAAAATGGAATCAGCATATTGCACAGATGTTACCAATACTGGCAAGTTAAAGGTGGCACTATTACGTTCCCACGCTTGTTTCCTAATATGCTCCGTGTTACACTGCCTGCAGTTCAACCAAGATGTTTCTGAACTTTTGTCACGACTGTTGGTTACCACTAAATGACTTGTGGCTTCATGGTCGCACCAAGTAGCACATAATCTTTTGCTTTTTACAGAATTTGTCACAATTAGTTTATTTTTGTTGAATTTTTAACTGAATAAAATGATTATTGGGAAGTATTATGATTTTAAGGTTGCATTTTGGTAATTTTTGTCACACGTAAGTCAAACATGATTAGTTCAAGGACTGTCCAGCAGTTTTCTGTGTGTTTGCAGCTTCTACCTGTGATAAATGGTGTACTTCTAGTGATTATGGGATGGTCACATGCCTTTGAAACCCATCAGTGGGTTGTGGGATTGCAGATGCTGGTGGAATAAAGTGATTCTGATGAAATATTACAATTTTAAGCTTATATTTACCGATGGAACAACACGCCACAGATGATGAATTCAGGGACCACCGGGAAGTTGAAAATCTAATGATGTTTTCTGTTTTTTACAGTTCTTAGCTCGGCTATATGGTGGAATTTTGATGTTTTTTAGAAGTGATAGGTAGTAGAAGTTTTATGACTACACTTCACTGATATTTACACATAATTAAATCCTTTTTTTGTTTGACTATTTTTTCTTTGTTTTGTAGTATAGGCAGTTGTTGCAAACGCTGGAACTGCAGCTTTTCATGAAGGATTTTCCAAGTTTAAATCAGACTTTTTACTATCTGAAGGGACATGCACAAGTGTCAACATTCTAACTGCAAATAGAAACTTGCATTCCTGTAATTTGCCAAAATTTCCCATCACAAACTATGTTTTCTAAAGGCTAGAAACAAATTCAAAGATTTTGCAGAAGTCTAGTTTCTTTACCGACCACACCAAAGACTTCCCAGCTTTCAGTTTCTGCATCTTGTAGTGTTTTTTTTTCCGCTCTACACGTCAGTGGTCACTACTGCCGTTCATGGGAACCACCCAGCTCTTGTCCTGTTAACTGGAAAACAAATGGCTTCAGCTTCTACCAAAAACACAAATCACATCACTTACTGCACGACGGAGGACTTTCCTGCTTGACGCCACATGTTAAGAATAGCAGATTTAAGCTCTTTCATGAACTGGATATGTCAGTCAACGATCAACGGTAGTAAAAGCTGACATCAATCGATAATGACATAAGAAAGATGCCGGCGGGCACAGCTGATGTTTGGGCCTACAGGAATGTATCAGCAAACACACACTCTTAAAGTAGAGCAGGTACACACACACGTACAACACAAAAGCAAACACACATGCGTTTGTCTTTTGAACAGCGCCGTGTTTTACACCTGGGATTAGCGAGATGTTTGTGAGATCAAATGTTGTCCACCAGCCCCCATCCTGCCTCCTGTTATCTCTAATGTGGAGAATAATCCTCTTGTGGAATTAATCTCCTTTAAATAGCATTTGTTACCATGCTCAGATAGAATTAAAGCTCTTGTTCCACTTATGGATGTGTGTTTATATCCGTATATGTATGAGAGTCGTAGAAATATATGTACAGTTGAAGTATTTATACGCTTTAAAAATTTAGTGCATTTTTTTTTAGGAGAAATTTCCCTTTTCTGTGATGAAAAAATGACAACATTAGGCTTTTTCTTTAGTGAGGGCTGTCTTGTTAAACTGCAGACATCTGTTTCTGTTTCAACCTGGTTGCTTCATTTCACTTTCACTAGTTTGAACTGTCAGTTTATGTGAATTTGTCCCGGCGCTTTGATTCTCAGCCTCAGCCTGATTGGGCACAACAGGTCCAGTTAGCTCAGGCTTTTATTTCTCCTAATTACTTTTGTCTTAAATCAGATTGGGTTTGACTTTATTCGTTTCATTATTTTTATTTTGCCCTACATCAGAACACATGAAATGATAGTGCTCTATTTTTCCTTCTATTATTGACCACACTGCAAAAAAGCTGTAAAAAAAAAAAAAAAAAAAAGAATAGTTCGGAGGAAACACTACCAGAAAATAACAGAACAACATATAAAAACAGTTGTCTTCCATTAAAATGCATTTTATGGCCTTATTGTTTTTACGTTATATCAGGCGTGTTTTTGAACTTTTTAATGTTTAATGAAGGATATTTCTGCATGTTAATTACCATAATTTTATAATGAAATACCCTCAAAAAATTCCCTTCACTCTCAGCTGTGCTTTGATGTATGTGTCAGTCTGGAGGAGCTGCATTGAATTCAAGTAAAGAGTAACGTAATTTTCAGACTTATTTGGATGCAAAATTTGTACATTAGCAAGTAGCGCTCTTTAGTTAGCCCTCTGAAACACAGTCAGTTTCTGGATGTTTTTTGCTCCTGTCACATTTTTCTTCCCTGTGGGCTCACTTTTCACTGCTATATAAAGTCCTGCACCTCTATGGAAACAACACAACCATGACTAAAAGTAGAGAAAACTCAAAAATGTCTTCTGTACAACATACCAAAGTAATATTCTTGTAAATCATAAAAGCAAATTTATTGTCACCCTCATGTCCCATCTGCTCTCTGTAAACACGACCTGCTGTTTAGCTGAAACGTACACAATTTTTTAGTTTTTTACAGAATCCAGTCAGCACAAATGGTTACTTTTTGACACGTTTAGTGTGAATAAAACAATTATAACAAACTATCACAATTTTGAGCTTACATTTGATATTTTGATGGAACGTGAGGGATGAGAAGTTCAAGGCCCGCTGGAAAGTTCAAGCCCAACAATTCTCTGTGTTTTTACAGTTTCTGAATATCATAAATGGTCCAGTTGTGGTGAATGTTTTGAATACAATGTGCCTTTCAAACCTTTCAGGCAGATTCAGAGGGTTAAAGTCAGTGTCACACAGCTGCTAGCATGACCATGGATTTTAAAGGTTGTGGAGTATTTCTCATTGTTAAGCACTGCTGGAACAACGAGGCCTCTATGGCAGATACATTTTGTAATATGTAAACGTTGATCACAGTAGATGAAGACAAAGATGTTGCTGTATTGCCGGTCCTGTGAGATTACAGCATGTTCTTTCCCTAATGACAAAATTAAATGTCGTCTTCATATTTGGCAAAGAAAGTGTTGTTTCGGCCAATTTGCTCGGTGGACAGTCAGGTGGCTTCTGGTCTGATTGTCCACAGTAATATTAAATTCAGCTGAACTCTAAGACAGTCCTTGTGTCTTTTCAGAAGGCAGATCAGGACACTGACCCACACAACCCCCTTTCGCAAATGATATTTGTCCCTAATGAAGCCGCTTCACGTGGAACATGTAATCACATTAAGACATTAAGCAGCACATCTGGTGCGTATGTCTTCAGACGTCGGTTTTGTGTTGGAGGTCGAGATCCTGAAGACAAGAGGCCAAACATGCGTCTTTGTCACCGTCTGTCTCTCAAAATGGAAGCGAGAGAGACGGAGGGAAAGGAAGAGACAGGCAGACAGGGAGAAGGAGAGCTGTAATTTATCGGCTGACAGAGGAAGTGAGATCTCTTGGGGGTGTGTGAGTGTGACAGCCTAAATGAATAGAGACATCACTAAGTGTGCGTGTTTGTGTGGACACTAGGAGGTGATCCGAGCTCGGTGTGTTTTACTCACCCTGTCAAACCCTAGACAGCCGTAAGTGTTTTTAATAACCTCCCTCCTCCTCTCGATCTCGCTGTCAAAGCTCAGCTTGAGAAAAATGTGCGTGTCCACGTGTGTGACAGGGAAACGCTGCAACAGGTAGGCGGTTGGAGCAGCTTGTGCACGACCTTTTCCTTTTTATTTTGGGTTTACTTTGCCTCCCAGTATTGTCTCGATTCTGGGGGGGTCGCCAGATCTCGCCATTCGAATGTTAATCACGACTTTGGCTTCGTTGACATCTCAGGACAATAAAAACTCAGATTAACAGATTGAAAAACAGTTTTTAGCCAACTGAGATAACTGCACTCACAGGGAAAACCTGAAACGTGCAGTAACGAATGTCTTGTACACATGCATTTCTTTTTCTTTGCCTTTTTAGAATCTTTCTTTCTTTTTAAATAATGTTTTTAGAATTTCTTCAGATGCATTTTCATTAGTTTATTTATTACCTATACACCTGACTTGTTGCACTTTATTGTTTTGCACCTGAATAGGTTTGAATATATATTTTTTGTGTACATGTACAATGACAGATGAAGAAATTCAGTTCAATGCTATCCTATGCTATTTTATGCTGTGCTATGCTGTGCTATGTTATTCAGCTCAATTTAATTCAATTCAATGCTATTCAATTCAATTCTATGCTATGCTATGCTATTCAATTCTATGCTATGCTATGCTATTCAGTTCACTTTCTACAATTACATGAATATGATTGCATTATTGAAGTTTAGAATACTCGTCTAGATAAAGTCACTTGATTTTAACTTAGGTTACGCTGAAATTTCACTCTTTTTAAGCAAATTTTTGCTGAGAATGCTGTCCAAAGCTGCACTGCAGTAACTTACAGCTGTAAATTAGGTGAACTGAAATAAAATTTAAGATGCTATTCAAACCGGGTGGCAGCTTTTGGAGTTCACAGGGCTAAATGTGAAAAATATTTTGTCCCTAAAATCAGTAACTAATCATATCACGATCTCAGTACTGATCAAAATGCCATAATTGTGCAGCCCAACACTGAAAAAGTCATTAGTTTGATTACTTTTTTATCTGTTTTCAAGACATTTTTATTGTCTTGAAAACTGGAATCAATATGCATGTACAACATGTATGTTTTACCTGCTCCTGTCGATATGTAAGCCAAACATATAAAACATAGATACTAATTACATTACATCTTGTTCTTTGGCTGTATCTAAATAAAATTACATTTTCTTTTCCTGTTTTGTTGCTGCATTCAAGCAAGACCTGGTCTGTATATAGCTTACAGAGAGGAACTACTGAGTGACAAATAGAAAAGTGGAAGATCAACAGGTAGTTAACACAGCTTGCACAAATGCAGACATTTGCAGAAATAACTGAAATTAATAATTTGGCTCATTTGATAGTTGTTGCTTGTTTGTTTCTTGTCTTCAGTTCAGTAGCTTGTTCAATCTGTTGCTGGTTAAACCTGTCATACTCCACACAGTGGTGCTAAAAAGCCCTGCACAAGCATTTTTATATGGTCACATTATGGTTGCATCTGGTTGCTTTTGTGGTCTCTTAATAAGCTCCATAATGAGGAAGTAATGTGGTGTGTATCACAGCTGAGCAGCAACAGTGCATTCAGTAACCAGTGAGTGGAGCTCCGCTGCTACATGCTGCAGATTCACTCCATTTAGATTCTGAACAGCGAGTCCTGCTTCAGTATTTGGTGTTCAGTTTGAGTACTTTGACCTGGTGACACTGAGTCAGGAAGGTCATGAAAATTCTCAGCCTTTGTCTTCTGGAGGCCACAGATATCCACGCGAAACTGAATGGAACTAATTCAAGTACCAATCTGAAGTACCTTGCAATCGATTTGGTGCTACGAACTTGTAGAGTGTCCAAAAATAAAAGGGTTCGTCCTTCATTGTTGTGAGAAAACCAAGAATTTTTATTGCTAATACTTAGAGGTTCACATTTCAAGCATGCAAGCTGAATACTTTAGTCTGGAAATGTCCAGAGATTCTCAAAAATGTATAGAAATCACATTCAACCCCTGGGGAGCAAAATGATCAACTGCAAATTTGAGGTAATCTGGTTATTTTTAGAGTTGCCTCGTCCTGAAGGGTTTGAGAAAAGGACATTTTGACTGGATGTTTTGCCTGCAAGGAGCGTCTCTGGCCACTTCTCCTCTTCCACTTCACCTAAAGCAGAATTTGCAGAAGTTGCTGCACAAAATAATGTATAACTCACTGATTGGGTCATAAGGGCAAAGCACAAATCCATAGTTCATGCTCTGTAGTCCATATTGCTCCTACTGAACCGTGCACTGAGTGAGTGTGTGTGGATAAATATAAATATGTGTGTGTGTGTGTGTGTGTGTGTGTATGTGTGTGTCAGCCCACAGTTGTCAAAGGCAAATACAAACAGTAAAGTCTAACAAGTACAAACAAGTGCTTCCCACAACTAACCTCCTCCACAGTGACCGTCTAGGTCATATCAAAGACGGACTGCAGCTGGAGAACCGACTCTGGTGGCAAATTGATTGTGACACGCTTCGGCCGTTAAAAGGACGCGTCATGAGGTTTTGTCTCGCTTTTACCACATGGGACCCTTTGATTGGCTCGCATGTGTGGGTATTTAATGTCTGGACTTCATGCAGAGGAATGTATGTCAGTCTGATGCACGTGGAGCCAGTTTTTTTGGTTTTTAGAGTTGCTGTCCAGAATAGAGTGCCAGAAAATAACATGTTAAAAACACAATGGAATACTATAATGTACAAAAAAAGTTAAAATAATATGCTTTTAGCTGATTTAAATGCAGTAAAACAATCACACACTGTAAAAGAAGAGTTAACTGACAGTCAACATGTAAATTTATACAATTTTTTTACTGTGATTTGACGATATTTTCTGTAATTTAACCAAACAGCATAAATCTTTACTATAACAACTTAAAAATGTATTTTTTTAAAGCATTTTTCAGTCCTAACTATACCACATTCTTCTTTCTAATAACAGAAAATATATGTAAAAATCACTATTTTTTGCTAATTTGTAGATAGTAAAAGTAGTGTAATATTTGTCAAAAGTTGTAATGTTAAAGAATTAATTACCATTTATAAAAAGACAGATTTTAAATGTAGACATTAGTGACAGTTTGCACTCTTTTTTTAAAAAATAGGTGACATATCGCTCTCTTATTTAACTAGATAGTATTTAGACAGTACAAGAAAAATGTATGAAATAAAAGTAATTTAATATGCAGAATTTTTCTGTGAAGTAACAACAGGTATCTCTAAAATGACTATTTTTGTCTGATTAAAATACAGTAAAAATAATATAGTTTTATGGTCAAATGTAGAAGAATAGGTCACCATTTATAAAAAATGCAGATTTTTGATGTTGATGTTATTTACAGTTTTGACCTGTTTTTTAAAAAATGATTGAAATGTGAATTATTACTATTATTATTACTTTATTATTTTTCCGTCAGATTTCACTAGATAATATTTGTAATTTAACTAAACTGTGAAAATCTGTAAAGTAACTTTATTTTTCAGTCCTTAATATACATTTTTCTTTCAAATAATGGCAAATATCTCTAAAATAACAATTTTTTGGCTGATTTGAATCCAGTAAAAAATGTCTAATTTTATTGTCAAATATTGTAAAAGTTTGAATTACCATTCATAAATATGCAACTTTTTGATGTGGACATTATTTCCAGTTTTTACCATTTTTTAAAATGGTTCATGTAAATTATTTTTTTCTCCGATTTTCACTAGATAGTATCTGTAATTAAGTATCTGTAAAAAAACAGTGAAATCAAGTTTGAAAAGTATCTATTAGTCCTTAATAAGCATAATTTTTCTTTCAAATAACAGCAAATATCTGTAAAATATTTTTGTTTTGCTGATTTAAATACAGAATTTTTAAAAAAAGAAATCTATTGTATGTATTATTTAATGGTGAAATGTTTTAAAAGAATTAATTACTATTTATAAAAGCACAGATTTTTGATGTGGACATTAGGTACAGTCCTTTTTTGTAAAGCAACCAACATAAAGAATGGCTTTCTGTGATTTTACTAAATATTATCTGTAATTTAATAAAAGAGATAATTCTTTGTCCAGGCAGATTGCATAAGTTCCCACAGTAGCTTCATTAAAAATGACTAAACGAGCAAACACAGTGGCTGATGAATCTTCTAGAAAATATACCTTTATCCCTTTCAGTTATCACTGACTGTTTTTCTTTCCTGATTTATTCAGTTTGATTAGAGCACTAGAGAAAGCTTCACCTCATTTTTCTTACAGACCAACCTGTGTAGAAATATCAAAATTCAGTTTTGCTTTATATGAAGACCGCTGGTGTTAATGTGACTTGGTATTTGTTTCTCTGACCTCCTATGTCATTTCTCAGAAGCATATCTATAGCAAAATCACATTTTCATGTCTTGTCTTCAATTCCTTCCTGTTCTTCTCAAAGCTTTTCTTTGTAGCATGTCGCTTTTTTGCTTCCCCTTTCTTCTGAAAGAGGTTTGTCATTCTTACCAGATTTTTATTTTTGGACAGCAGAGCAGAGAGAGGTGATGGGGTGGTGGGTAGTGTTATTTTTTCACTACTGCTTTTACATTGTTCTCATAAAGTGACCACATTTTACCAAAAAGTCAAACCACTGAATAAAAACACTTGTGCTATAAATTACATTCCATCTGAAAGCTTTGAGAATATTTTGGTCTGCAACAGCACAGCAATATTAAATGTAAGTCTAGTGTACCTTTTTTTTTTTTTTTTTTAGGCAAGATTGATTCCAAGCTTGTGCCCCATGTCTTTTAATTGAATCTCCTGATTTCATTTACTTTATATCCAAATGTAAGTGACACCGAACAGTTTCTCCTTTAATTGCCTGTTAACATTGACCTTTTTATCAAGAAAGGTTCATGTTAAAGTGAAAACGGAGCACTACAAAATAATGTAAAAATGTAAAATAAGTGATGTGATTCAGGTTAGATTCTTGGCTAAATTACGATGCTGCCACCACCGTGCTTCACATCATGATGTTTCCACCACCATGCTTCACATCATGATGCTGCAACCACCATGCTCTATACCATGATGCTGCCACCACCATGCTTCACATCATGATGCTGCCACCACCATGTTTCACATCATGATGCTGCCACCACCATGTTTCACATCATGATGCTGCCACCACCATGCTTCACATCATGATGCTGCCACCACCATGTTTCGCATCATGATGCTGCCACCACCATGTTTCACATCATGATGCTGCCACCACCATGCTTCATATCATGATGCTGCCACCACCATGTTTCACATCATGATGCTGCCACCACCATGCTTCAGATCGTGATGCTGCCACCACCATGCTTCACATCATGATGCTGCCACCACCATGCTTCACATCGTGATGCTGCCTCCACCATGCTTCACATCATGATGCTGCCACCACCATGCTTCACATCGTGATGCTGCCACCACCATGCTTCACATCGTGATGCTGCCACCACCATGCTTCACATCATGATGCTGCCTCCACCATGCTTCACATCATGATGCTGCCACCACCATGCTTCAGATCATGATGCTGCCACCACCATGCTTCACATCATGATGCTGCCACCACCATGCTTCACATCATGATGCTGCCTCCACCATGCTTCAGATCATGATGCTGCCACCACCATGCTTCACATCATGATGCTGCCACCACCATGCTTCAGATCATGATGCTGCCACCACCATGCTTCACATCATGATGCTGCCACCACCATGTTTCACATCATGATGCTGCCACCACCATGCTTCACATCGTGATGCTGCCACCACCATGCTTCACATCATGATGCTACCACCACCATGCTTCACATCATGATGCTGCCACCACCATGCTTCACACCATGATGCTGCTACCATACTTCACATCATGATGCTTCTACTGCCATGCTTCACGGTGGGGATCTTGTTTTTGTGATGATGTGCCTTGTTTGATGTCTTGTGTCAGATGGACAAAAAGTTCCATTTTATCTCGTCAGACCAAAGAACTTTCTTCCAGTTAACTTCAGAGTCTCTCACATGCCTTCTGGTGAACACTAGTCAAGATGTAATAAGTTTTTTCCAGCAGTGGTTTTCTCTTTTCACTCGAGCAACCGTTGTTCACACACTTTCTCCCATCTCAGCTACTGAAACTTGGAGCTCCTTTCGAAGGAGTCATAGGTGTCTTGGTGGCCTCCCTCACTTGTCTTTTTCTTACACAGTCAGGTTTCTTAGACGACCTGCTCTAAGCCGATTTATGGATGTGCCACATCCATTCCTTTTCTAAATGATGGATTTAACTACTCCATGGAATATTCAGTTAAGGAATTTGCTTATATCCATCCCCTGATTTATGGTTTTCAACAAGCTTTTCACAGAGTTTCTTGCAGTGTTCTTTTGTCTCCATGTTGTAGTCATATCCTGGAGTACTGATTCACCAGTGACTGGACCCTTCAGATACAGGTGTCTTTATACTACAATCAATTGAGACACATTCCCTGCACTCAGATGATCTTCATTTCAGTAATAGTGTGACTTCTAGCACCAGTTTGCTACTCCAGCGGTGATTTGGGTTAGTCATTTTAAAGGGGGTGAGTCATTCACTTTATGTTTTATAGTTTTATTGAATTGGCATTACTTTGGAGAAATCTGTTTTCAGTTTGACACTAAAGAGTCATTTTATTTGTGAATTCTTGTCAGAAAAAAAAATTCAATTGACCATGATTCAATGTGTAAAAGTAATAAAAAGGGGAAACCTTACAGAAGTTTTATAGACACTGTACACAAAAGCTCTTTTGTACTGTCACTTTCGTACATTTCTGACTCAAGATAAACTCGGCTGTATAATCTGAAGATTTTCTGCTCCTCATGTCTTACATAAAAATACTTGCAGCATTAAATCGATAAATGTGTTAACCATGTGATCAGTTTCTTCTCCTTTCATGGGTAAAAAGCGGCAGTTTTGAGCTTGTTTTCTTGCAGAAAGGCTTTTGTCTGGTCTGGATGTTATACAGAAGTATACGTGGTGGCTGGTGGTAGCACTGTTCATGAGCTGTCAATCGATAATCCAGCATTCATGGGCAGTTTTTGGAATGACTGATCCGGTATATGGAGGTGAGAATGTAAACAGATTTTGTACTGTACCTTCTAGCTTTCCTTTTTCACTCTTTATGCAATTACTTCTGTCACTTTTTGTGTTTTCAACCAGGTACAACACAGTGAATGCCACATAGAGAGACTGTTTCCCCTCATATATAGATTATCACATCTCCCCTTTGTCTTTGACAGTAGGCCCTTCATCCTCCTTTTGAGCATAACCACATGAAACAGCTACAGTAGAACCACATTTGCTTTCAAAATGGGTGGATGACACCTTGTGCAAACCAGTTCTTCTTTTGTTCCTCATGCATAAAAAGGGCGCACTATTCCCTGTGTTAAACGCTGTCACTAGATGGATATAATAAGGAGCAAAAATTGGCCAATATGGAGGTAATTCATAGGAATACTGGCCTGAAATTGCTCATCTGCAGATTATATTTAAAGCAGAGAATCAGTAAGACTTTTACTTCAATCACCTTTGCAGGATTTGTGAAAAATGTTAGTTGTAATAAGTTGTGCAGTCCTTGACAACTGTTATAACGGTGAATGACTGTGTGGATGTCAAATGAAAGTAACATACTGCGGCTATTTTCCACGTACTTACTCTGGAGTTGTCCACACAATGCAGTATCACAGAATGTCATGGAATACCTGAATATGTTATTATTTTGCTCTGAATGCCCTTAAATAACTACCGTTAGAATGCACTAAAAGCCGAGCGGCCTTGGCTGTCAAAAAGCTTTACATTGCATAGAAAGCTGCGAGGTATCATGTTCCCTTTAATGTCCAGTAGCTTTCAGGAACATTCACGCCACACATGCAAACGAAGAACATTTCTGGGTTGTGTTTTCTTTTCAGTAAGAGGTTGACCACACTGTCTTTTGTGTGTGTGACTGTACGTAAGAGCCGTTTAATAGTTGTGATAATTCTCGAAAAGAACAAAAAAAAACCACCAAGGCTGTACGAAGCCTCAGCAACAGGAACAGCAGCACGAATGTGGATCCTAAAAGCAAAAACAGTGATCACAACAGAAAAATGACACTTTCTTTTAATCCTGTGAACCCCAAAAACCTGCAGGTGAGTTTGAAAGGCACGTTTTTAAGATCATAACATTTATATTGATGAGAAATTGTAAAACACTAAAAACAAATTGTTCAGTCTTCATCTGAAATCATGCTTCAAACCTATGAACTCCAAACGCTGCAGACAGGTTTGAAAGATGTGTTATCTTTAAAATAACTTTCATTTCTTTAAAATAGCTTTTGTTCAGGTACTTCAACTAATAGTGCCTGATTTTTGGTTTTGTCTAAGCAGGCAACCAAATCACCAAATTTTAATGTCTTCTTCTTCTAAAAAAAAAATGTCCATAAAAGTGTTTACAGTGACCAGATTCCATAAAAAAACAAAGATTTCTGTGCTCCTCAGCACTTTAGCTACTCTACAGCAACCCACAATTGTGTTTTTAAAAAATGTAGTAACCTTTCTGCAAAATTTGGATCAACTGCAGGCAGTGTTTCCGCAGAGCAGGAAACAAAATAAAGTAGACAAATATGGAAAATACTAGCAAAGTAACAAAGTTGTACAAATTGATTCCAGTTTTTAGGGTTGGTTTGTAAAATAAATAAAGGAGTTTAGCGTCTATAGTGCATTGAGTAAAAATGTGATGAATGCAAAATAAACGCCCAGAAAGAGGGTTTAGATCCATTTGATAGTTGTGCTAAAGCTAAAAGAAACTCACCAAGGCTGCACAAAACCTCAGCAAACATCACAAGAGTGTGCATCCTTAAAGATAAAACATTATCACACACCAAAAAAAGAAAAAAAAATATCCGAAAGTGATGCAACAGTTTGCTGCAGGAGTCCACCTCATTCATCGGTTCACGCTCCGGGTGACCAGATGACGCAGACGGTCGGGATGAATCAGCCGCTCAGCAGACAGATCTGATCTCAGACTAGTTATCAAGCCTCCTACATGTGGCGCGCACGAATCCATCTGACGAATGCTGATCCTAGATCAGAGCCAGGAGAGGTCGGGGTTGCTCTCCTAAACAGGAAGTGGACGAGATCAAGCGCACCAATCAGATTGCGGTGTGGGGAGACTAAACATCATCACCCCACAGGAAGGAAGCAGCTATGTCTGAATTACACAGACTGCCATGATTGTGTGTGTGTGTGCGTGTGTGTGTGTGTGTGTGTGTGTGTGTGCACGACTGATTTACACAGACCAGCGTTTACATCCCACAGCCAAATATTTACCTCTGTGCAACTGCCACCCTCCAACAGAAAGCTATGATTAGGCAGAGGGGAGTGTGTGTAGTGTGTGTTTGTCTGACATCCTACAAGCTGTGTGTGAGTCAGTGTGTGTACTGTATATGTATGTATATGCTTGTTTGTGCGTGTGTGTGAGAGAGGGTAGGACTTGGAGGTCCTGCTGGGACCACCTTGGTGAACAATGGCCCTTTTATTCCACCAGAACTGGACTCGGTGTGTCTCAGCAGCCACAGAGGAAATGCACACATTCACACAAACGCATTCACTCGCGAAATCCTTGAGGGGGATTCAGCAGGGGTCAGTTTTCACTTATGCTGGACACGTGTGTGTGTGTGTGTGTGTGTGTGTGTGTGTGTGTGTGTGTGTGTGTGTGTGTGTGTGTGTGTGTGTGTGTGTGTGTGTGTGTGTGTGTGTGTGTGTGTGTGTGTGTGTGTGTGTGTGTGTGTGTGTGTGTGTTTTCTCTGTGCGTGCATAGTCAGGTAATTTGGCCCACAGCTTCAGACAGCGTGGAATGTGGTGGTGGTTGGTTGCACTTTTGGTTTGAGAGGGCAGGGCAAAGGAAACAAAACCCGGGGAAACCTCTGTAGTAGCCGAATCCCTCTTAAACTCAGGAGAAGCCTTATCTGGCTCACGATGTTTTATGGAAATTTAAAAATATTGAGCTCATGTCATCATCTTTGAAGGTGACCACATCTCAGCTAAAAAATTATCAAAATTCAATACAGTTTAGTTCAATTTATAAAGTGTAAATTCAAAACATGTCACCTCACAGCGCTTAGCATAGTAAGGTTACAAATTATAAACAGACAGCAGAAAACCCAACAATCTGAAGTTACCTTTGACAGTGGCAAGGAATGAAAAAACCCTAGAACAGGGAAGGCAAAAAAACCAAAAAAAAAAAACAGCGTCCAACAGAAACAGGCTCAGGGAAGGCGACCATCTGCCTCGACTGGTTGGGGTGAGGATGAGGAGGGTGGGGATATCATTTTATTGTTCTTGTCTCATTAATAAATGACCAACAGATAATCTGCTTGCAGTAGAAAACTAAAAATTCTTTGCTGCTCGGCACCACTGTGATGCCATTAGGGGCTCTGAATAACAATAAAGAAATTGAATAAAATTAAGGGACTTTTCAGCTGAACTGGGCTGCACTGCAGGTTGTGTATATGCTAAAAAATGTTAATAGTGAAATGTATACCGAGCACCTGTGGGCACATTAAAAATGTTGTATATGTGTTCTCAATATTTTGTAACATAAATAAGTAAAGAAATGCAACTTTTGTTTCTTGTAATTTATGATTTATGACATAATGTTGCTATACTGCACACATTTTATTGAACTTCATGCCAGTAAAAAAGTCAAATGTGAATCAAACCCTACATATGAAACTACATCTACTATTACATGTGAATAATGTGAAATTTCAGACCTTTTAAAACTTCAAATCACGCCAATCAAAGCATTTATTCACTGATCGGTGTCTGCTTTCACCTAAACCTCATCTGTCCCAAAGGTGTGATAAAGCCAGAGTCCACTTTGTGATATCAGACTCTCATTTAGTCAGAAACAGCCTAGAAATAATGAAGATACAGGTAGAAATATATATTTTTTTGCTCTTATCTGCAGCCTGATCACGTTGTGCTGATGTTTTGGGTAATTCTACTAGATTACAAGTCAACGAGAGGCAAAGCCAGAGTTCCATGTTTGCCTTTGGTTGTTGAAAGCTGCAGTGTTTTCAATAACCAGATCATTCATTTTTTATTTTTTTTGTGCTTCATTTTCTTTGCTTTAAAAACAATACTGGTGGCTTCATGTGCTTTTGTGCACAGCTCCTGATTGCTGCAAGCTTTAAGGTCAAATTTTCAGTTATTATTATATTTAGCCCATGTTAAGTATGAAAATTAACTTGTGGCAACTTGAAGTGCCTTGAGTAATAATTATTTTCAATATTATTTGTGTCATTAACCCTCTGAACCTGCAAACCTGTTGGCAGGTTTCAAGAGCATTTTGTCTTGAAAATTTGCCAAAATTACACCGGTTGTTAAAACAGGAAGCGTCACTGAATTTTCAACTCTATGATGGTCCTTGAACTACTCATCTGTGAGGCTCAGAAAATTTAGCCAAATTCAAGCTTAACATTGTGATATTTACTCAAAATCACTTTATTCTAAAACATAAACTATCTGCTTTAACCAAATTCTGTAAAAAAAAAAAAAAAAAAAAAAAAAAAACTATGTTCCTCAGAGCAACTGAAGCCATGATAGACTCAACTGTGACCAACAGTTGTGACAAAAACTCAGAGACTTTTTGGCTGAACTGCAGGCAGTGTTTACACAGGGCAGATGGGAAAAATGTGGACACTAATTAAAAATGGGAATATCTAAGAATCAAATGTCGAGGTTTAATTTTTTTCTCCAGTTTTTGCAACACCTGGGGATACTTGTAGAATGTTGTGTGTGCTGATTCCATTTTTAACTTTTTTTTATGAAATAATCAAACATTCAACTTTCGTTTTTTTTCTTTTAGCATGATTGATGACATTATTACTGTGTTATACTGCACAGGAAATACATTTCATGTTTTCATTCTTTCTTTGTTTTATTTGCACTAAAATGAGCCAAAATTTACCATTTGTACTGGATTTTGTATAAAAACTGAAAAATTATGCACTTTTCAGCTAAACTGCAGATTACGTTCACGAACAGCAAATAGGAGACAAGTGTAAAAATCAGTGAGTTTTCTATGATTTCTGAGAATATAGCTTTGTTATGCTGCACAGAGACATTTTTGAGTTCTCTTGATTTCTAGTCATGGTTGTGTTGTTTCCATAGCAGTGCAGGACTTTATATGTATGAAATTGTAGAATTGCATATTGCAGTGAAAGATTAGCTTATAGGATTAATCAAGTAATCTTGAACCACTTTTTTAAAAAAACACACAAAAAAACAATGCGTCTACTAAGTTTACAGTCAGAAAATGACTCAGGAAACAAAAATACGCATTCAAGGCGGTTGTGCATATCCATTTCTGTTATTGTCTATTAAATGAGAGTCCAACAAGTTGCTTTAAGATAAAATAAGACAGGATAAACTTCATTAATCCATCACGTTTTACAGCAGCCGCTGGATACAGATGAGGCAAGAAAGAAGCAGTACAAGAATTACAAAAAATACAACAAGGATAAAAACAAAGATATATTAAAGGTCTGATAAGACAGTGTACAAGGCATGATGAATTTGCATATGAATAAGTACAGCTATAACATGGAAATTAGTGTGTTTCTGGTTAAAATTCATTCTCCCTCCAGGTCCAGAGTTGTCACAGTGTGAACTCATTGTTGCTGAATCCATGTGGCCTGGGAACCTGTGTGTTGTGCACATCTCTCTGCCTGTTGCCTGACACAGATAATGACTATAGGTTTGCCATCTGCAACTGTCCCAATCCCTCTTCTTGATTGCATTGAGCCCCCAAATGACCAGATGTTTCATCACTATTATGGCATTAGAGCTGAGCTCAATAGGCAGATGTGTGTCTCTCTTGACTGATTGTTGTCATGATAGAGTATAGTCTGATTACCTCCTCTGATTAGGCCAATGGGCCGCTAATCCTCCACACAGCCGCTGCAGATCCAGCGTGTCAGGGCCGCCGTGCACCTCTGAGAAACGGGTTATACATCTCGTACGATCGCACAGCATCCAGGCAGGCAGGTGGAGGTTGAAAATAATTGTGAAAATTAGATATGCAGGTAAATGTGCGCTGCTTTTTTCTGGAAGTGACACACAAACACATGTACACACAGTAAGTAGGCAGGGTTGTGATGTCAGCGTTGTAACATGAGCTTCGCCGCTCATCCCAAATGTCATGTTTATCTGATCCGTATTAAAGGCCCTGTGACAATGGAACAGATGGGGCTGCCTTTTGTCCTGCAAGTGTCCATAGGGGACGCACACACACACACACACACACACACACACACACAAACAAAAAACACACACATACATGCATATATATCCATGTAGGCTGCCTCTTCTCTTCCTCAGTGGGCCATGAGAGTAGGGTTGAGGTTGTGTGATTGTGTTTAGCCAAGCAGAGTGATTGTGCTCTACAGGGGAGCCAGCCTGCTCTCACCACGCCAGACGGACAACATAACACACACACATATGCAGACGGACTCACACACACACAGCCGCTGCAACTCCCCCACAGTATTTTATTTTTTTAAATATCCCTCGCTGGCTTTGCTGTCCTAAAAGCTCAGCTGAGGTCAGATGTGTTCATCAGATTTGCACTGTAAGTTAATGCTAAAATGCAATTAACAACTCACCGTAAAAGTCCAGTTCTGGTTGATTTGGACATATTGTCGGATATTTTGTGTGTTTATGTGATCAATGTGAAATCCAGGAGGGAGAAAATGATTCCAGATCGCTAACAGAAGTTGCAAATGTGCCCCATTTGTGCATCAAGTCAGGCTGCGATGCTGTAAAATCCTGCACTTCTACGGAAACAGCACAAACATGGTTGGAAGGAGAGAGAAGTCACAATGTAATCTGTGCTATATAATACACCTAAATTACTATCAATTATAAATAAGGCAAAATTAAACTTGAAATTATTTGGTTATTTATTTTACAAAAATTGGAAAAATACAGGAATCAACTTGCACAACATTTTTAAGTGCCCACAGATGTTACCAATAATGTAAAAATGGAGTGTCCACATACTATAATTTTTATTTGTTTCAGTTGTCAAAGCTCCGTAAAGTTGAACTCAACATGAAAAAGTTACTTTTCTCTGTAAGTGGACTGATTTCACAGCAAAGTGTTGCCATTTCAGATGTGACTGACGATTTAAACAAAATAACTCCTTGATAAACTGGAGTAATTCAATTTTTTTTGTTTTGTTGAGCGATTAGGTCGGCTTTGTTGTTTTAAACTGAGGGTCTCCAGTCTGCTGTGCCGGTTTCTTTTTTGAAATGTATGTTTTTCTTTAATCTGTATCCAGAATCTGGTGGATCTACTCGCTGAGGATTATCGATTTTTACAATTTGTCATTAAAACTCAGCTGAGGTCGGACATATTCATCAGATTTACACTTTAACACCGTAATTTAATGCTTTTTTGTGGTCTCACTGTAGTGGCTACCAGAATACAATTACCAACGTGCCATAAAAGTCCAATTCTGGTTGGTTTGGACTTATTGCCAGATGTTTTGCATGTTTATTGATTGATATGAAAACCAATATGGACGTTTCAAGTCAAGTGATTCTTGCAAAAATGATCCAAAATCACCAATAGAAGTTGCAAATCTTCCAACATTTGCCCGTGCTGCAACGCCGTATAATACAAGAATCAACACACACAAAGTCCAGTTCTGGTGGGGCAGTTCTATGTCATGTATTTTCCTTATCTCTAGCAAAAATGATATAAAGCCATCAGAAATTGCAATCTTACTACCTTTGTCCATGAAACCATTCTGAGGACATAATTTTTCCTTAACTTACTTTGGGTAAAGATGACCAGATAGTTGCTTAAAGTGTGAAACTTTGGCATGTCTGCTGTGTTATGGCCTCTAGATATCTTTTAGAAGTTGTATTGCACTAATGCAGAACCTGGAATATACTTGATTACTCTATAGGCTTCTTAAGGTGGTATCAGGCACCAGGAAGCTTGCAGCAGATCTTTGAAAGCCCTGGAAGTTGAGAGTTTGCATTGCACATGTGCTCGATTAAGGTGTGTCCACGGGATCTGTCAATTTCTCGCTTCCTAGTCATTGTCTATGCGAAATGACCCATGTTGCATTCTGGTTGTGTTACGGTGCATCACTCTTGAGTTGCCTGCTGCTCATTTGTATAAAGTAGAAGTCAAGTCCACTTTATGCAAATGAGGCGCAAGGACTGGAGGTGCAACACCTTACGAAACCTTTGTTAAAAGTCTAAACTGGCCGTTGTTGAACTAAAATAAGGACAGATTCAGCAACCACATAGCTTGTTTCTTGCCTCAATTGTTTTTTTTTTTTGTTTTTTTTTGCTGAACTGTTTTCGTAATAAACGAGAAATTTGCAACTGAGCAACCAGTTGTCTAAAAGTCTGAAGGGCTGTCAGTGCACGCTCACCAAGTGGGCGATAGTCAGATGCCGTGCATTTCCATGCAAGAAAAAACGCCCCTGTGGACACGTACGATTAGAGGCTGAGTCAACACCTTGAACTCATTGTCATGTTCCTCAAACCTTTCCTGAGCAGTTTTGAAGTGTGGCAGAGATTAAACTGTCACACTTTCATTCTCATCTTTCGTTTCTTGCCTGTTCATTTTCTTGCTTCCAATTTCAACAACCGAGTGTTCACTTACTGCCTCACAGGTGAAACTGCAGTGAGATACTTAATGTTGTTCACCTCGCCTGTCTTACTTCAGTGTAGCTCTGAAACTTTCTTGTTATACCATCATATGAAAAAAATAGATATTTTGGTCAACAACCACTTCCAAAGTGCGGCTGGTTGTAATGCTTAATACCCCAATAATAGTGATAAAGGAATTCTTCAAACCTTTCAAGGACATTTCATTTTGAAAGTAGATCGCTGTTGACATTTTTTGAATTTTCAGCTTTGCACAGAATCATAGAAATATAAGTGAACTTTAGACGGATGAAATGTATAATAATGTTTCTCTAGATTATAGTGAGTATAATAAAGGTGTGTAAGGTGCAGTTCAAATAGTTCAAATTCATACATTCATCGCTTTAGTTTAATTCATTTCATCTGAATGAATAAGCTTCTCAATAAACACTCAGTGACGACCTCTCCTCTTCAAATTCATGGATACACACTACCAGTCAGAAGTTTTAGAACACCCCAATATTTTCAGTTTTTATATTGTAAATTATGCATGTTAGTGTCTCATTGTACTGAAATGAAAGCATAGAACAAATAAATTAAGTTTAAAAAAAAAAAAATCAATTTAGAAACCAAAATGTATTCTAAACTTTTGACTGATCAAAGTAGCCACCTTTGGCAGATATAGCAGCTGAACATGTGGCATTCTTTCCACAATGGAAATCAAATACTCTTGAGAAAGTTCTTCCCTATTCTGTTGCAGAAGTTCCCATAAATGTGTGGCACTTGTAGGTTGCTTTGCTTTCACTCTTCTGTCCAGTTCATCCCAAACCAGCTCAATGGGGCTTCAGTCTGGAGACTGTGCTGCCACTCCATGTTTTCAAGCTTATCATCTTGATTTTTTTTCTAAGATAGTTCTGGCATAGCTTGGACTTATGCTTTGGATCATTATCTTGCAGTTCAATGAACCCCTGACCAACTAGGAACATACCAGAGGGTACTGCATGGTGCTGCAGAATGCATTGTGATGTCACATACCGAGGAACCATCCTTTCTCCTACTCAACGGCATACAAAAATCCTGTGTGATGAACCAAAGATTTCCAGTTTTGATTCATCAGTCCGTAACACCTTCTTCCAATCTTCAGTAGTCCATTGGTGGTGTTTCATGGCCCAGGCAAGCCTGTTTTTCTAATTCTGATGGCTTTCTTGCTGCAACTTAACCTGTCAAACCTGCAACTTCTCTTCACAGTTCAAACTGAGACTTGCTTACTACAACCACTACTAAGCTGTGCTTGAAGCTGTTGTCCTGTTAGCCTCCTATCACCAAGCTGTTGACTCTGAAACTTGTCTTCTGATTCTGTTGTGGCTTTGGGTCTTCCAGACCTCTTCCTGTCAGAGTTTCCAACAGTTTCTGAGTGCCTTTTGATGGTGAAGAAAACTGTCCTCACTGACACCTTGACTTTCTTTGCAGTTTCTCTGTAGGAAAGATTTCCTGCATTTCCTATATTTTTAATTATGACCGTCTGTCCCTCTTCTATTGTTACTTGCCTTATCCTCACCTCACTCACTACTTTTATGCACACAGAGTGGGTTGTAAGTAATCAAGAAAATCTGGGATACCTGTAGGACCAACTTTCAAGACTTGACCAACCTCCATTGCTGCAGAACAGTTTCACGTTATTAACCCATATCTTGTTCCCTGAAAAAGGCCTTTTTGTATTATTTTGAAATGTACATTATTTTTCAGTTTAGGGTAACCTTACTTTTTTATTTTATTTTTTTAAACCTCTGGCAGTTCACCACTTACCTTTGTACCATTTAAAACTATTCATTGGACTTTAACTAGTTGAATTTCAATATAAAACTGGGAAAATTAGGGCATTCTAAAACTTTTGACCAGTACTGTATTTGATGAAAATATTTACAGAACAACCATCCTCAACAGCTGTAGCCTGCATTCGTTGCTCCTCAGTGGTTCTGCGACATGTACAGTAATAGATTTACATTGTTTCCCACCAGGATGTTAAGCCTGCTGTGCCATCAGGTCTGCCTTGTCTTCATGTGCATAAATGCATAAATGGGTTGAATTAATGCCGAAACTGCGCGCAGGTTTAACTTCCTGTTTATTATGCACGCATTATTCTCACAAATGTATACCTGAGTGTATTGCATATATTTGAGGTCTTTTTGTGTGTCTTTGCTGCTGGTGTGCGCCTAAGTGGTCATTGTGCCGCTACACTGGAGGAGAGGGAGACCAGCTAGCAGAAATAAAGCCACCAGTCCAGCTCGGCGGCTCCACCAGCAGCCAGCCAGCCCCACTCGGCATGCACCTGGCGTCCCCTCACACACACCACCATTATTAATTGCTAATACATATTTATGTGGCACAAATTTGCCATTTGTTTATGCATAAAATTATCAATGGCACAGGGCGCTTAGCCAGAGAAAACGATGACCTTTTTAAAGAGTAATAAATGGAACTGTATGTGTGTGTGTGTGTGTGTGTGTGTGTGTGTGTGTGTGTGTTTATCTAATGGCTGATGTTTAAGAGGGAGGTGTTGTGCTGGAACAAGGGGAGGAGGGTGGCGGTTTTGCGACTGGACATGGCAGAAAGGCTGCTGAGGCCTGCCAAGAGGAGATCCACTGATCTGGATGTTTACCCACAGTTTGTTTTTCACACAGGCAATGAGCTGTCTTTGTCCTCGGCTTCATTAGCTGTGTCCCTGTTCTCGGCGGCAGCACCCAATGTCTCTTCGAATTAAGGTGATGACAAATTTGTCCATATAAGTGTATTTCTTCCACCTTTGAATGTACAAGTGAGTTGCGTTCTGCAGGTGAGCCGCTGTGGCCACACCCACTAACACTACACCACTAATACGTTACAGACAAACTCCACCCACTTTATTTTCAATCATATCTTTATGCAATAACAGCTTCTAGTTTGTCTTTTCCCATTGGATCTCATTAAGATGGCTTTTTTTGAATAGAACTGTACCGGACAGACCAGACTGGGATGAAATGGGACAAACTGGGCTAGACTATGTTGGTCAAAAGTAGACTATACTGGATGAAGTTGGACTAAACCAGATTCAAATAGAATAGAGTTATTTTACCAATAAGCTACAACAATAAAACTACCTGGACAGGACTTCTGAGGAACTGGCAATAGATTCTTTCAGTGCTGTGGTTTGCAGACGATTGGATTGGATCAGGATTTTAGAATTGGAGCCTGGGTCAACATCTTGGGCTCTTGGTTGTGTTCCATGAGCTGCTTTTATGATGTGGTAGGATGATTCTTTGTCTTTTGGAGCTTGTAGAGCGGATGCTGAATGCACTTTTTATGCCTTGCAGAGCTATTGAGTTGTCAAGCATATACACTGGATGGATTATAGTACCTTGTACTTAAAGGATGTCCTCTCTAAGAAAACGCCATAGGACTTGGTGTCAGCAGCCTAAATATGAAATGATTTACACTGGATTGAAGGCACTTCATTGGGACATCCTGAGAACTTACAAAAGTGAGAAGAAAATGACAGTAGAGGTCTCAACATTCAGATTTTTTTGGACGGAGGGTGACAGTGGGGAGTGTTGTTGCCATAGCAAGTGTTCTTGGTCTATAATGATGTGAGGCAGCATCTGGAAATATTGCATGTATTCAATCCAAAACAGTTAATATTGGACAAAGTGATGGTCTCTTCATTTATTAAGACAGCTTTGAAAAAAATGGAAATATGGAAACTAGTCCCCTCTGTCAGAATATCAGAATTTAAGGCCAACAGTTGAAGGGGAGAAAATTTGGACGTGTGTTGGGTTTCGAGCCTCCTATGGGTTCGTGGATGAGCTTAAAGCTACTTAATGAAACACTAGAGGTGGTACTTACTGTTTTGGAAGCATTTAAACAATGAAGTATCAAGATACACAAGGCAGAAGTGGGATTTGGTCAACTGTTGCTATTGAGATATTAATGTATTAATATCCACATGGATACCAGGACCCAAAGGTTGCCAGCTGAACATTTCATCATAACAAGACGACCAATGTTATTCGCTTCACCTGTCCATGTGTTTGTTTTTTTTTGCTCCTATCACATTTTTTCTCACTGTGGACTCATTTTTTTTACTGCAATATAAGACATCTTTACAAACAGCAAAACCATGACTGGAAGTAAAAAGAACTTAGAATATTTTTTTTGTGTTGTACAACTAAGTTACAGACTTTACAACCAGCACTGCTCTCTGAAAAACTGTCATACTCTCTTTGGTTCAATAGTCATACATTCAAAACTGTGCATTGTGGATATTTTATGCATTTAAAAACTCTTTTCTACATATAGACAAATCTGTCTAATACCACTGGTATGTGCAATATTTTCCACATCCAGTGCTATCTGTGCAATATCTCAAGATCCACTTATGAAGGAATCAGTAGTTAGGTATTTTTGTATATTTTTTTTCTTATTTTCTACTGATGTTTCAGACACGCTGTCCCTGCAAATTTTCCAACTGTGGGATTAATATAAGCTTATCTTATCTCTTACAAAACCATAAGTAATAAAGTAAGGCAAAAGAAAATAAGAATTTCTTAAAATATATAAAATACAGCTGCAACATGTACACTTGCCCACAGGTATTACCAATATTAAAAAAGTGATGACTCCAGGTGAATTTTTATTTACATTTTGAATTTGTTTCTGTACTTGTCTGCCATCTGCTTTGTGTAAACACTGCTTGCAGTTCAAACTAAAAGTTGCAGAATTTTTTTCATGTTTATTTGTTGTAGTTCAGTATCTAATATCTTCACAGTTGCACTGAGGAGGGCAGAATTTTTTGCTTTTCATCAAATTTGGTTGGAGGAAAGAGCTTATTTTTGGCACATTTTTAATTAACACATGCAGATTTGATTGATTTCCCCAACTGTACTGAAGGGGAGCTACAAGAAAATGGACATTTCAACGATTCTTTCTGTTTTTATCATTTCTAGCTTTGATTAAATGTATAATTTTGGCATCATTTTTCATGATAACATGCCTTTTAAACCTGCTGGTAGGTTTTGAGGTTCAGAGGGTTAATGTTGTGGATGATCTTTGTATACCGAAGAGGGTTGCAAATCAATATTGCTTTTGTGTCCATAAATATGAAGATAGAGCCAGCAGCTGGTTAGCTTAGCTGAGCACAAAGACCAGAAATAGGAGTCCTTGGGCTCCGTGTGAGAGAAACAAAACCCCCCACAGCTCAGTGATTAACAGATGTTTTTAGTTTTATGATGAGTCATGGCTTTATTTTGGATGTGCGATGACATCCTGGAGTCTGGTCATCATTGTGAATGTGTTAGGTGACCAAATGAAGACTCCATGAGGTTATTCCTTGTGTTTCCTTAATCACAATCCTATGCTAAGCAAACGGCTAAACACTGTAGCTTCTCATTTTTTCCTTGCTGAAATAAGACTTAGATAAACAATTATTAAGAACTAAAGAAGCACTTTTCTCTGTGATGTCAACTTTTAATTGGCAAATACGACTTTATTTGTCTTCAAAACAAAACGCTGCAGCTCTTTTTGTGGCATAATAAAGGAACAAGAGCAAAACAAAAAAAACATTTCTCAACTGGGTAATTGAAGTGCTGAACTTGTGACCTACGCTTGCAGTTCTGTCTTAGCCCACCTCGGTTTTATAGCTACTGTACTTCTTCACATCATTTTCTTTTTATTCCTTCTCGTCTTTAGGAGTTCCCACCTCCCTCTTTTCTTCCTCTTATAGTTATTGATTTTCCTATTATTTCCTCACTCCGCTCTCCTTCAGATGTTGTCGTCTGTGCCACGCTTCTTCTTTTTTTCCTTTTTCTGCTCTCTCCACTGTAAAGCCTCTCTTGCTGCATTGTATCTGTGTTATTGTCAGTCTGGCTGTTATCTCTGAATGTGGACTTGTGGCTAAATCTCTCTCTTTCTGTTCCTCTTTGCCAGAGTTGGATGTCTCACTGATGGGTATTCCCTCCGCTGCAGAGCCACCTCTCTGGGGACGCTTGTAGGTCAGCTTCTATCTTCATACCACACACACTGTACTGTATTTAAGCGAACAGGAGACTGCTTTCAAAGTGAGGCAAATGAGCTCATGTTAAACTGAGTGGCAGTGTCGCTGATGCTTTCCCCTTTCTTTTTCTTTTTTCCTCCCCCCATCTAACACACACACACACACGGATACTTTCCTCTCTCTGTTCTCTGTAACCCAGCTTTCATGCGGCCTTCATGAGGTCACACACAGGGCTGGAGTCAGTTTCCATGACTACACAGTCAGCATCCAGCCAATCGGCATTTTCAGCTGGCCTCTGTGGGGCCAGTGGGCAGCCAGCAATCGTCATATCTGTACATCTGACATGCAGGGTATAGAGGGAAAGCAGTTTATGTTGCTGTTAACAGCGCTTTTAACAGTGTTTAAAGTTCTAATGTGCATCAGTGAGGAAACCACGAGAACTACAATGAGATAAAAAGCAAAATTCCCAGATCCCTGATTATGATAATAAAACCTAAGAGAGGAATATAAGGAAGAGGAAGCTCTAGACTGATTTTTTCCCCTCCCTGTTAATGATATACAAAATACAACAGGACACTATGCAAAACATACCAGGAAATTCGCTTCTATTTGAGATGGTGTCAGGAACTCCCCAGGAACCGAGACTAACAATCTAAATATAGTCAAAAAAAACAGAAAAAATGCAAAAAAAAATCCTTTACTGGGCAGTTTCTATAGCTCCCTATTTGCTTTATTTTGCTTTGGTAAACTAACAATATTCATCAAGAGGTGTACATACAATAAACTGTCAGCCCCAGTGTAACAGGCCAGATTAACCCCCTGGCCAAAGTTTATATATCTTTACTACCTGTAAAGATGAAGCATGTTAAACTCTTATTTATTTTTTTCCCTCAGAGTTGCAGGAGCACCTTGAATGAGCTTAGAATCATTGATATTCACAAGCCTCTTTCAGACATGCATTCCTTTCCATTAGGCTGAGGGTGTCTGAATGTGTCGATTTCATGTCTGAATGAGGCACGTGCTCACATTTTTGTATCTCTTTCTATGAGTTGTGTGTAGCGATGTGTAGAAGAATATCCTCTAGTATCAGCATTGGTCCATAAATATCACAGAGAGCACAAAAGACAAAGTTCGCTACTTAAATAACAAAAAATTCTCATTGACTTTGCTGTACAAATTCACAGCTATTAGGCTACAAACTGAAATGTCAATGAAAATCAGCTTAGAACTCAGATTAATGACATTCATCAATAATAAATGTAATCCAGGGCTTTCTTTTCAGAAGCTGAAGTTTAGTTTGTTGCTTCCGGTTGTTTGTAGGAGTATTTCCTCTGAGTGAATTAAATTACCTGCATTGTCACACAGCAGCAGGGTCCAAATGACTTGTCTAAATCAAGAAATGCATTTATGGAACAACAGATCAGCAGCATCGGTAACTTTATTCATTGCTTAGCATCAAAGACTACCCCTGAAATGGAGACATGATCGATCAGGATTTAACAGCAAGTCACTCATTCAACAGTCAGAGTTTGTTATCTACAGTTAAATCACTTGTTGCACAGATTCTGCTTAGTTGTTGGGATATTTTTTACTTTACTGTACATGTTTCTTGATGTACTATCCAACTTGTCTCATGTGTATGGCAAATGTCACATGCACACTGTAGCTCTCTCCTTTACTGTGGTCGTATACCTGAAAGAAGCCATAGTTAACCTTAAAGTGACACATGTATGCTGTCATTTTAACACATTAGTGATGGCAGCAGAGTTATACATCCCCTGTCTGAAAATGGCTACAATCACCTTCTTATTTGTGTCATTTACCTGATATTTTCTGATAATTAATACACTATGTAAATTTTGTACCTCTTGAAATTGCAATCCTACAGCGGTGAAATGGAAATTAAAGCCAGTCTGGGACTTTTTAATTGGACTTACACACCAAAGTCCAGCTGGAGGCAGAACGTTACATGTGGCTAGTAAACAGAGGTTAAATAAACTATGTCTATCAGTTATAAGGACTCTCTTCTCCTTGGGTTATTGACATCTCAGGGAAACCTTCCCTTTGGACAAGTGTGAAAGTGTTTATTATCCTCGAAAAGGAGTTGTCTTATAATTAAAGTCATCCTATATTCAGGTTAATTTGGTATTTAGCTGTGCAACATGTGAGTTGAACCACTTCCATATCAGTAAATCACTACTTTTCTTTGGTATTATTTTTTCAACTGCTGCTGCTGCCATTATTCAAGTATGTTTGACTAGCAAAGCTTACGTCTCCAAGCAAAGAGCATGTTATGACTCCACAGAACTATTTCTCACCGCTACACAGTGTTACAGCAAAAGGAGGCACATATCTTGATATTGTGATAAACAGGAATTGGAATTATTCAAGTTATTTGAATCTATCACCCGACCCTAGTTTCCAGGCATCTTGGAGAACTTGTGGATTTAAGCCACCTCAGTTGCTTCTATGTCTTCATGTCATCTCCAGCCTGACTCGGTAGGATCGGGGCTCTGTGTGGGCCAAACCATCTGCTGCCAACAAGTGTCCCACAGGCAAGATCTGGCCCCAAGATCAGTCTTTAAACATAACATGTTTACCACTGAAACTGAAGTTGCAGCTATGGGCCTGTGAGTGAACCGGTTTTGTTGTTTAATTACTATTATGTGGCAGCTTTTAAAGTTTTGTCATCATACTCACACCATACATTTATAGGTTAACCTTTGGTAACAAATTTATCCTCAAACGCAACTCAATGCATAGATAAATTTGCGCCCACACCAAGGATCTGCTTTCTTTTCTTTTGAGCTGATGAACTGAACTTTGAATTGTACTGTACACGCTGCTACCACTTTACCTACATTGAAATTTAATTTTAGGGGTTCTGGTGTCCCTAAAATGAAAAAGATTAGGGAAAAACAAAAGATCGTAACTCAGAAGTAAAAGTTAATTTGCTGTATTTCATGATCTAATATGAATAACGTATAGACTTGGAGGTTTTGACCGTTGAACATGATGTGACACAATCAGCTTGTCAGCAATCAGTTGTTTGAATTGCAGGAAATCTTGGGTAACTCTGTACAGTGAGGTTACAGTGTAATACAAGTAGTATCTTTTTTATGAAAACATGACGAACAGAGTAAGACAAACTTGACAACAGCGTCTTTCTGGACAAGTTAAGCCATGGAATTAACATTAATAAGTATCTTACCAACTGTTTGTCTTTATAACTGGCAGCAGTGACAATCACTTGTCTGAAAGGCTTTGCTAATAAGGGGGTCAGAACTCAAGAATCAATCGATGCTCCGTGTCTTGTTCAGACTTCTTTCCTCTCCATTGCTGGGGTTGAACTCTTGCATAAACTGGGCCGAACTGGTAAACTGGGATCTGGAGAGGTGAGAGGGCCCGAAAGGATGAACAGTTCAGCACATGGAGCGCAGGGAGAGTGGGATTGTTTGTTTGGGAAATGAAAGCCGAGGGAGAAAGGAAAGGACAGCTGAGACAAAAGAGACATATGGAGCATTAACTATTGAAATACCAAATCTATTTTGTGTGTTGAGAATACCCCCGTGGTCACATTGTCCCTTAATGGCTCATCCAACACAGAAATCAGGTAAGTTGACAGACTGTCGGACAGATAGACTTCGAGGTGTGAGTTGGGTCAGTTTAGTTCGGACATATGGCTCTTGCAAGCCCAGAGACTCAGTACTGAGGGACCACAAGGACAGAATAGAAGAGGAAAAGACCAACATGCCATCTGGACGAGGGACAAAGAGCAGGAGATAACTGGAGTAGTGTGTGCATAGAGTGAAGTATATCCCAGAAACAATGCCAGGACAGTGGAGAGCACTGACCTCGCTCACGACCACACATGAAAACCAAAGAACATGCCGCACACATACAGACTTGTGCATGCATGTGTGTGGGCTCATGCACTAACACAAAAACAGCCACTTTTGACTGAAACAGACTCTATGTCACTGCTGTCTCTTCATCTGCCAGAGCGGCCATCCAGAAAGCCCTGTCCTCAAATCAGACTGTGTGTGTCAGTGTGTGCGCTCCTTTTCCCTTTTCTGTCAGATACCACTAGAGTGGTATGCTTCACAGGGCATTATATTGTCTGACATATGGGTTTTGCTCTTCGGCTCTGTCCAGGAAACAAGGCCAAGCGGGCAGCCTCAGAATGGAGTCCTTGGGTTTGGTCCAGTTTCCATCAAGTCCAGTTGTCTTTAATGTTAGCTGAGTGAAATTGGGGTACGAACGCGGCACTGCTAACGGGGTCAGCGGCCCCAGCGCTGGGTCACTTTGTTGTGTGTTGGTTTCCTGTGCAACTTCTGGGTCAGCGGCGGAGGTTGGGAGAGCAGGTCAGTACCATGAGTCAATGTGACAGACACACTTTCTGTGAATAGTTCAACTGCATGCTGCTGCTCCTCAAATGCAGCCTTTCAGTTGGTCTCCATTCATAAATTGAGGACTTGCAGTGGCTTGAAAGTGTCTTGAGGTGAATATTGCATTATAACAGAGTTTCTTTGCAGGTCAGAGTTGCATTATTGTTGCGTAATAGTGTAGAAACGGAGAAGTGTTTTTTTTAGTGGTGCATAATTATTAACCACCTTCAAATCAGTATTTAGTAGAAACACTTTTGGCCACTTTTACAGTATTGAGCCAGTCTGGATAGGTCTCACTGCATGTTTTCCTTATTCTTCTTTGCAAAACTGCTCAAGCTCTGCCAGGTTGTATGGAGATTGTATGTGAGCAGCCCTTTTGAAGTCCAGGAACAAATTCTCAGTTGGCTTGTGGTCTTGATTCTGACTTGGCCACTCCAGAACATTCACCTTGTTGTCTTTAAACCATTTCTGTGTAGCTTTAGCTGTTTACTTTGGGTCAGTGTCTTGCTGGGAAACATATCATCTTCCAAGTTGCAATTTCTTGCAGAAACTCTTCCCATAATTTCCCTGTACTTTGTTTCATTTATTTAACCTCTACTGTCAGTTGATGATCTATAATCCATTTTAGCACAATTTCTTTTCTCGTCTGGTTGTGCTGTTGTTGAGTAACAATGCAGAAGCAAGCAGGGAATGTTTCCTAAAGTGTTTTTTAGTGGTACATTCAAGAAAACTCCAATATCCAGGACTTGTAAATCTAAAGTCCAACGGCAAACATCCTTTCATGCAGACATAACTGACTGACGGAAGTGTTCTTTGTATACTTTTGATGAATAAGTTTTCTTTTCGAACAAGATGGGCACCCAGGAAATGTGTCCTTCAAGACCAATACCCTATATCGCAGTTCTAACTAAATTGATCCACCCCAAAATTGAATGGGTTCTTTCTATCCACATGCTTTACTTTTCCACCAAGTTTCATGAAATTCAGCCCAGTATGTTTTGAGAAATCTGCTGAAAGACGACACTCACATTCCTCAACCTTGGCTGTCATCTTAGCAAAAGAATTAAGGAAACCTGTCAGTAAGATCTGAATGAGTGATGCAGTGGACAGATCTTTGTGTTTCTTAGTACTAGGATTGTTGTTAAGTTGTATTGTAATAGAATCATTTGGAGCTTCAAAAGAAAATTGTTGCATAGTTGTTTCTAAAGTTGTGCAATACATAATAAGCATAAAGTAGGGTGAAATTCCGCTGAAGATGTCTTGGATGAGACAAACATTTCCCCCCCAAAAAATTCTGAAATGAAGATAAAAAAAAACTAAAAGTACCACATTAATACAGTGAGCCGAAACTCCAGCAGGATTGTATGAAGCTGTTAAAGTCAGTTCAAAATACTTTATTTGCCCCTCAAGGTCCAGCTCAAGCTAAGCAAACTCGGAAACAAACAATTTATTTGTGTGCTTAAAAACAATCTAAAAATGCACAACATGATGGCATTTCAAAGATATTTCCTCTGTAAGTCACTGTACTTCCGTTCTTTGAGAAAAAAAAGAGAAAGCAGGGAGCAAGAAGAAGGTGTCCGGGTTTGAAGAATCACATTTTCTTTGATGTCACGTGGACCGTTAGGTCTGGATTGTTTACCTGGAAGAGGACAATTTGGGGATTCTTTGGATGATGTTCTCCTGGAAAACCTTGGGTCCTAGATTCAACTAGATGTTACGTTGACACGTACCAGACCACAAGACCACTTACACCCTTCACGACAATAGCATTCCCTAATGGCAGTCGCTTCTTTCATTCTTCAGGATTGGCTTGAGAACAGTTAATAAAGGTTCAAGGTGTTGACCTGGCCTCCAAATTCTCGAGATCTCAACTTGATCGAATCTCTGTGTGGTGTTCTGGACAAACATGTTCAATCCATGGAGGCCCCATCTGCAACTTACATGACTTACTGCTTCTAGCGTCTTGTGCATTGTACTCTAGGACACCTTCGGAGGTCTTCAGAGTTGATTCCTCAGCAGATTAGAACCGTTTTGGCAGCACGAGGTGGATCGGAACAATATTCGGCAGGCGGTTTTAATGTTCTGAGTTTAAGTGCATTTTGTAGTGTCTAAATCATGCGACCTGTACAGTAATGTGGTTTGGACACCAGGACTTATACGTTGAGAAGATGTGGGGCATTGGCCTCCACCTGACTGCCTGGTTTTTAGACTGTGTGTGTGTCACAGAGTGGGTGGGTTGGTGTGTTTACAGGCCTGTGGGTGCTGAGGAGCTGATGGCATAAACAGATAAAGGCGTGATGGAGGATGTGCGCTCTTTTGTTTGAGTTTAAGAGACAAACGGCTGTCCGAAACACACACACAACCACGGACACACACATGCCGCCGCTGGCACACACACCGGCCTCACTCTGCCGTGTGTATACGCTACACGTCAGATCTTAAGTGCTTGGGAACAAAGGGTGAGTTTATCCATGAGTTTCACTGTAAATACAGTGCTGAGTAATAGTAAGAAGACCGGATTGTGGTCGCTGGAGCCACGCACAGCTGAGAGATAGTAGACTGGGAGGGTTTAGTGTTTTATAAGGACTTTCTTGCCTCTGGTCAGCTTTTAAAGGTGCTCCGTGTAGCCTTTTTGGTTTTCCCAAAATTAGAACCACATTTCCCATAAAGCTGCCACGATCCCCTCCCTGGCGTCACTCCAAGTTAACTTGCTTCAGGGCAAAACGACAGCAAGAACAAGAACGAGGGCTTGATGACAGACTTTAACCTTTTCCAAAGAACTTCCAGTATGTAAGCGAACATGCAGCTGATGTTAAACAGAGGAACTGGAATTCTGGGGTTCTGCATTTCAGAATTACAGCTTCCTTCTTTGTGCACGGCAATAAGACAGCAGTTTCCTGTGCAGAGTGCATCCGTGGTATGTTATTCATTGTAAAAATAACTGTTTAACTTGAGTTTGTATGATCATGTGTGAATGACTTTATCCAAAAAAGTTACAAATACATCAAATGCTCATGTCACCAAGACCTTTTTGGAAGTCCCAAACATATTTTTAAAGTGTACAAAGAGAGTGAAAAGTTTTTTTCTCCCTTGTTAACACATTTGTGTGGTGTTTTCTATGTGCTGGATGACATATGACAAGAAAAATATGCATTTTAACCCTGGAACTGCAGCATGCTGGTGTCTAGAAATATGTAACAAATTTAAAGAACCGATCCTGTCAACTTGCAATAACTGTAGACATTATGTGCAATATTTTATACACTTCCTACTGAGTTCTTATTGTGCTGCTGATGTGCTTATGTTTTAAACTTTGCTATTTATTGAATCTAAGTGCAGGTGTCTACAAGAGTGTGTCTGTCTGTATAGCGTTTTTTTTAGGTGTTGCACAGGAAATCTTGTTGTACTGTTTGGTACAATGACAACAAAGCTTTCTGATTTTGTAGGAGGGATTTTCCGCTCTTCTGCAGAATTGTTTTTTATTTCAAGCAAGCATTTACCTCAATTTGCAACTTTGCACTGTGCAGCTGTAGGCTAGTTTTGCAGCGGAGCTCTAGGGGAACTGGTTGCTTGAGATTTAGTGAAGGAGTTTACAGAGAAAGCAAAAGTGTCGAGTTACATCTAAGTAACCACTAATGACTATTTTTCTTTTGATTAGTCTACAGAATTTTCTTACAGATAAATCAAAATTTTGCAAAAAAAAAAAATAGTTTTCTGCTCTTTCCATAGAGGTGCAGTACATGAAAAATGAGTAGAGACACGAAAATGCAAAAACGATCCCATCCATGCTTACGGGCGTTTTAGCTGGATATGCATAGATTTACATTACAGAAACAACACTTTGCTCGTGAAAACTTTGCTTGTGTGTGCTTCGGGTGGTTTAAACTCGACAGGTTACCTTTCAGTGTAGAAGTCCAGCAGAGACTGATGCTCTTCTCCGGACAGCTCTCGATTCTTTAAAGGTTTTTCTCCCCAGGAGAAAGAAAAATTCAAAAGAAGGTCTCTTCATTGTTCAGCCTTTTTTGGGGTAATAACTAAACTCTGTGCAACATCAATATGAGATTTTGACTGTTTTCTTAAAGCTTTTGAGTTCAAGAAACGGCTTTATGTTGTCTTAGCTAGTTTATGATCTCAAAATCCTCTTTCTTCTTCTCTCACTGCATTGATCTTCATTTGTGTGAAATCATCAGCTCTTGAGATACAAATGAGCCTGAACAATATCAGAAGTTCATGTGTCAATTTTATCTGCTCTCATAGTTTCGTCACCTAAGATCTACCTCATATAAACTTCATTTTTTCATTAATTTGTCACAAATACACTTCAGATGACTTAGGAGGGTCATGGAGTAACTAGACTCAGCAGGTTTCATGCCAACATGAATACTGCTGCAAAATGTCACAGTGATCCAACAAATATCTTACTAACAGATCAACATATCCGTATATCTGTATGAAACACTTTTCTTTACAAGTGTTTATCAAACTTGGATCTACTTCTGACTGACTTTGTGGAAAACTTATGGCAAACAGTGCTTTTATTCATAGTTTCTCCTCAGTATAGCTGCTGTGTTATTTCTCAGGAGGGGCTTTCTTGGTGCTTTCTCACTTTTTAACACCGCTGTTGCCTTGAAACCAGAAGCTGTAACCTGCTGCTGGGCTGTTCTCCCTGCGTAGGTTTTCTCTCGGTACTTTAACTTCCTCCCACAGTTCGAAGACATGCAGTTGGCCGTAGGTGTCAGTGGCTGGCTGTCCCTCTGTGTTGGACTTTTTCTCTTATTTGTTGATTGTTGCATAAGGTTGTCAGGGAGAAAACATATAAACACACTGAAAGTGCAGTTTACCTTGATTTTATCCTCATATTCTCAAACTTTACAAGATAATTTGCCTTCGACTGATTTATTTTTTGTTCCTTATTTCTCTTACGGGAGTGTCCAGTTCTACAGGGTTGTGCTCAGCTGCTGCCCATCCTGCAACTTTATGGAGGCAACACAACCATGGCTAGAGGTAGAAAGAACTCAAAAAACTATTTTAATGCCACAAATTCTCAAAAAGAAAAGGACAAAAGTTGAATTTAGTTCATTATTTAGTTTTCCAAAATAGAAAAAAAGATGGAATCAGCATGTGAACCATTTTCCAGCTGCCCAATAGTGGAAAAAAATGTTGCTCTATATACTATAGGTATTATACTACTTAAAGTTTTAATTAGTTTCCATATTTGTCTCTGTGTATATACACAGTCTGCAGTTCAGCTGAGTTCAGCTAAAGGGACCCTGAATTTTGTCGTGTTACTGCTGATTATAGGTGAGACAGCCATAGATTCACTATTGCACTAAGGAGTACAGCATTTTTTTTTGTTTTTTAACAATCTGATTAGAGCAAAGCATTTATTTTTGCTGAGACATGTAGAATAAAGCAATTTTAATGAGACTGCATAATTTTAAACTCAGATTTAGTTAATTTTGTCAGTGAAAAGAGGTCACAGATGAGCAATTTCTGGCTCTGATGGTGTCATTTTGGCAGTTTTTAAAAATACAACATGTCTTTTCAAAATAGCCGTTGGGGTTTCGGTTATATAAGGTTTAATCTCAAAGGTGCACCGGGCAACTCACTCTTAGTTTCCTGTATTTTATTTTAAAATTACATTTTTTCATAATGAAAGTCACCCATATTCATAGACTATTTGGTGTGCTTGACCAACACTGTGGATTCCGAGTCAATGATATGATTAGAAACAACAGTGAAAGTTTCAGACTTTTATCTTTAACAGTTCTTGAAAAATATTTGATATATCGAGCTAATATTTCAGTCATATCTTTCTAGATATACAGTTTTTCATGCTGTAAAAATTCTATGCAAATCAGAGATGGCCGAGGAGTAATTGTTAAAATTGGACAGACTATTGTGAGTTTAGACATCATGATTAAGATGCACATAACTGAGACGTGTGCGGAAGCTTAACGCAGGACAATCTCTGCTTCATTCTGAGTGAACCTCTGAGAACAAGGCTGGAATGAAGCTATTGTTAGTGTGGAGAGCCGACTCCATTTGGTCAAACCCCCCTGCTGAACGCACACATGTATGCGTACATACACAAAGCTCAGCAGTGGGAGCACATCATCTGTCACCCAGGGCCCAGGCGGAGGGGCGACAGATTGTCCTCGCGGTGTTCCTTCAGGTCCCATTGCTCCAAACACACACATACACAGGCAGACACACACACATACAAACAATCTGCCCACTGACATACTGTTCTCAGAGTATTCCCTCAGAGTGCAGGCAGGGCGGCTTCGCTGCCTTTATCTCAGAGGAGCATTAACACAACACAGGATGATTCACAGCGTTTACACACAGGCCACAGAGGTCTTTCACTGTAGTGTTGTGTTACGTTTATAGAGCCACAACACTCTAACTTATTACATACTATAGAAATTTAGTTTCATTTTGAATTTGCCTCTATGCCTGTGTGTTATCTGCTCTGTGTAAATACAGCCTGCAGTTGGGCCTAACCTGGCTGAAAGATCCCTGAATTTTTGTCATGTGACAAATCGGACATTGTTTCACAGTTGTGCAGTTGTCCCATACAGAATCTAGTCAGTGCAAGCAAATTCTTGATGAATTTTTGCTACTTACATTTTTAATTTGCTTCATACTTGTCTCTCATCTGCTCTGTATAAACACAGCCTGCAGTTCATCCCAGTTCCGCTGAAAGATTCCTGAATTTTTGTAATGTAGCTGTTGGTTACAATAAAGTAAGTCATGGCTTTATGGTTTTGCCAGTGAAGAATTATTTGTTTTTTACAGAATGTGGTTACCGGATGCATTTTATTTTTAGTGAATTTGTAAATAAGACGTGATGAATAAAGCGATTTTGCTGAAATACTGTGATTTTAAATTTAGATTTGGAAGGTCACATCACAGATGAGTAGGTCATGGACCACCAGAAAGAAAATTCAACATTTAATGGATTAAGTTGGCATTATTGTTGCATTAATACTTTGTGTTTTGAACTCATATTTCTGCATTAGTTGACTTTAAACTAAATTCATATTGAGATAACTTGATAAAATTTGCCTGATCCATATGCAAGATTGCAGCAACTTTAAAAAAAAAAAAAAAAAAAAAAAAAATCAAACTGGTGTTCTTAATTATGGTAATAAAATTATCTTATTGATTACCTTACAAACTGGTGTTTATGCCACCAGTCATGAACAATATTAATGATTGCAGTGGAAAAGCTCATTCCCTCTACTCAATATAATTTATTGGTAATTTCATTAGAACAAAACTGTTTTTGAGGCCAAACAGTCATACTCCCAGCGTTGGACAGTAGAAAAACACAATAACGTGCTGATGAGCAGAACACAGACACACACAGCGATTGAATGATGTTAAAGATTAAACCACATGTGAGCAGATCAAATAGGGCAGCGCTCATCGCCAACGCAGAACAAATGAATCTCACATCAATGGTTTTTCTGCGAGGTCCATACGATATGGCATAGTGTTGAGATCAAACCGGCAGCGTGACGTATGAAACCGTCACAAAACAGCCACATCAATTAAACATCAAGAGCGCACATTCTATAGCCTGACCTGGTGATAATCAAGGGGTCTTTTTAGTATCAAAGTGCTGCTCGCTAAACGCCAAGCCTTTAAAGATCGTCATCCATAAACATTACCTGGCTTTGTTCTTTGCTCTGCACGCGCCTTCCGTCCTCTTTTTCCCGCCATCGGTCTTTTCTTGTGCACCTTATTCCCTCCACTGTTACCTGAACATGTGTGCAAAGAGCTAGAGGCCACATTCACTGTCTGAGCCCTTTTTTCCTTAATGCGCCTTCTGTTCCTCCGTGGAATTCCTTGATGTGAAAGAGAAAGTGAGATAGAGAACAGAGGCGAGGCAGAGAGCAGGTAGTTTCATTACTCCCTCCCTTCCTCCCTCTGTGGGTTCCTGGGTTATGGCCAATTAGGCCTATTAGCAACAACAAAACACGGGCAAAAAAACACAACAGAAACCGGTCGGCAGGCAGGCAGGTAGTTAACGGTGGGAGGAATTGTTATCTCTCCCACCGACAAGAACAAAGAAAAATGCTCTCCAGAGTGCCGGTGAAAGAATTTATACCTCCCGGTGTTCTCAATTCTACAATTAAACTCTTTACTGCAATTTCCCGTCGGTCGGAGTCTCCAGAGGGACTTTTCAACGCGCTGCAGTGATTTTTACACCTGCAAAGTGCTTCTGCGATGTAAATAACCGAGTTTGAGACAATTGCTCAGACGTGCAGAGGAGACGGAAGTTTTCCAGCTTTTAAACAAGACTCTGTTTAGTCTTATTGACCTGATTAATTATCACTTCAGTTGATTCTACGTTTTCTGTTGTTGATTGATGAACTTTGTGAAAGCAAACCTCATTTAAAATAATATTTCTGCTCGTAAAAATGGAATAAAGTTATACCTGGGCTTCTCCACCGATTATACAATGAATTTCAGTTTACTTAACCACAAGATGTACAACAGTATCACAAACTGGTGTATGAGGTTTGACAGAATTGTGCATTTTAGGAGGCAGATGGAGGTTCTAAAGAAGGATGCTGCTGGACTCCATTACTGCCAATGTCCCCAACATTTGTCATTTCATCTCAGGTGCTGCTGCTTCATGAGTCTTTTAGTAATCTGTGTCCTCCTAACAGTAATTAACATCAGCTTTTACAGTTTGAGTGAGTGCGACCATGCTCCAGACCTTAGTGGAAGCTGGAGTTGACCTGATATTCTGAAACTTTTCCACGACTTAAGGTTCAAGTTTCTCTCTAGGCATGCATCATAAGTGTAAAAAGCATAAAAATAGCCTCATCCTGCCTTAAAATGCTAATGCTGACCTACACCATTGCCTTCTTTAGAAAGGGCCAATCCTGATGTCCAAATTCATGGACTCTGAGGAACGTTTGCACTGCATTCAGTTCAGTTCAATTAAAAAAAACGTCAAATTTCGTGCATGAGGACGCTGATATGGACTTTTCAGCGCTATTATGCACCCTTTCTGTTAATTTGCATGTCTACAACGACTTACCCTTAGTTCATAGCAAAACTGATGAGGGATAAACTAGAGCCCATCAGATGTTGGATTTTCGAGGCCTGACACCAATACAGATTTTTTAGTATAAAAACCTTCTCATATGTTGGCTGATATTGCTGATGCCAGTTTATCTGGGAGAGGCCAGTATCACCTACTAGGGTCCAGTTTAAATGTGGTTCTTCTGACCCCCGCAATATTTACAAGAAGAAAGCATGGATGATGAAGGGAAAAAATCCAATAGGAAGCTTATCTGTAATAAATAGCATCTGATGGATAGCTGACTTTTGGTCGTTTGTTTAACTTTGTCTATGTAGATTTTCAGGCATCCAGGTCTTGATAATCTAAAGAGGTTCAGTGATATGCCACTGACTTCTCCTTTTAGTTCTTGAAGACCTTTACCATCTAGTCTAAGAGGCTTCTTCATTACTGATTAGTTCCAAACTGAAGAAGCCCCCTCTGAGAGACAAAACATCTTCAACAACCAGAAAAACAAGTCCAGCTGCTTTTTCCTGACCCTCATACAACCACTGTAAAGTCACAAACAGGAGGTTATCAATTGAGGAGTGAATGAGACTGCAAATGGAGTCCAAATGGACTTATTTTTTAAAAGATTATGCATTTTCTTTCTAAACAATGTGAGCTGTTGCAATCCCATCCCTTCTTTTAATACCATTTCATGAACTCACCTACTGAAACAACTCAGCTGTGACGTCAGTTAAGTCTGTTGGGTTTTAGTGCTCAGGCCTCAGGGTGGAGATGGGGTTTGGGTCCATATTTGTAGACCTATAAAGTCCTCACTTCAATTTCCATCCACTCCTTCATCGCCTGTTGCAGCTCGAGCACACCAGCTCACCTATAGCTTTGCTCAAACTACTCAATGCTACACAATGGCAAGTTGTAATATTGGAGTAATTCAGCCGTACATGTTCCAAACCATTTTTGAAGAAGTATAATGATATGGAAGGCTCCAACCTGCAAGCTGACGTGATTGGTTCCTTTGGTTTCTAACATATGACACTTGACAAATCTGACTCTTTGTTTTTGAGAGTGTCATCTGTACTGTGTAGTCTAAATGTGGAAATACTTAGCTGTGGTGTTGGCTGGTTATTTTGCTCATGATGTGACTCCTAGCAGATAAAAAACTCAACACAGACATGTTAACAAGGTAAAAAGACTTGGTTTTCATTGGAGGAGGACTTTAATTGTAATAACATCAACAGCTAAATGGATCCAGATGATCTAAAAACAAGAAGACAGCACCAGAAACATTTACTTAAATATGAAGTGACCTTAACACTATATGTGTGATCTGTTTTCTCAATCGTATAACAGGCATACAATGACAAAACCGTTGGTTTTTAGTCTGATTCTGGTTCCTTAAGGGTTGAACTTGTTCCAACACATACATAACCATCACTAAAAGTCACTTACAGCCTAAAACAACAGTGAAATTTTTCACCTGGTTGAAATGGCAGCCAGGTGTGACATGAGAAAACTGACTTTCCACCTGTAAAACTATAAAACACTAGAGAGTGAATGATCAGGGCAATATGTAATGACTGGAAGAATTAATTGCCATTGATTTATATTCCACATCTAATGTCTCCTTCCCTTCATTTCCTCGTCCCTCTCTCTCTCTTCTCGTCAGTCTCTTAAGATCTCCTTTACTCCACACTCCGATTAAACGCTCCATGCTCTGTATAAAATCCATTAACTCAACATGCCGATGCACAACCAGATGCGAGCCGAGTGTTCCTTGTGTGTACGTCAAGATGCAATCAAATAGAGATGTGCAGAGCAGAACTGTGGATGGATGGAGGAGAGAGAATAGAGGGATGAAGGGGAGGGATGGAGGGAGTCGGCAGGGAGGTAAACTAAATGTGACATCTCATATTTGACTTTTCACTTCCCATTTAGCTGACGCGTCCAAGATAAGTGGAGGAAAGATTACTGGTCTCATTCTGTTAGACAAAGGCGTCTGTGTGTGAGTGCATTTGTTGTTCCAGACATGTAAATTGTACATTCTGGGCCCTGTAGTTCAGTCTCTTGTGGTGAATTAAGCGATCAGAGTTTAGTGTGTTTGAGCAGACAATAGTGACATTTTCACTTGAGATTTGGTTGATTTTCTGTGCATCGTTTTCTAAGAGTTACATACTTCACTACTTCTTCCAAGCTTTGAAGTAAATTCATATAATGTGGCCTTATTTTCATGCTGTTGTCCAACGTTCCTGTCATTAATAATGTTTTAGTCACAAAACCAACTTGCAAGTTGTGGAAACATTCAACTGTATTCCAACTTTTGAAACAAATAGCACAGATAACCCAAGTAAAGTACAAAAAAATGACATCAAATGGCTGATTAAAATAATATTTTTCCAACTTTGTGTGTATTTTAGTCGGGGAAACTTTTTGCTCAGCTGCTTGTATTGAGAGGCTGCAGCCAAACTGATTTTTTAATGGTGTTTTAAAGCAAAAACAATCTGTCAGGATGAGCGAGTAGTGAAGATGGCAGGCTCACGTGTGATAAATGTTATGTCTTTTGTAAATTAAAAAGATGTGACTTGTAAAAAGGCATTTTTGTTAGAAACTGTTATTGTTACTGTAACTTAACTGTAAATTCTGGACAGACATGGATATAAACTGCAACTTGACTGGTTGGTGGAGGTACAATTCTAATAACTCCTAAAAGTAAGGTATCAAGAAAATTGAAATTTTGCTACAACTCAGGTATTGTGCACATTGTAGTATTTAGAAAAATAAAATAATTACCAGATATATGTAGTTCACAATGGTTAGACAATTAGAAAGGTTGTCAATTAAGTTATCTAAAAAAAGAAATGCTACTGGCTGATCTGCTTTATCTTAATGTGCTGACACTTTAGATGCATTTATGTCACATTTCTAAATGTCCTAAACTCATTTGGTTAATATGATTTTGTTTCAATCCAAATAAAATTTGACCAAACTAAGTCTCACCAAACCTTGAATAAACTAGAATTCTCTTAAAATGTTGAATATATGTTGCAGTTTACAGTTCTTTGTCCAGTTAAATATTAATATACTCTGTTCTTTATTGTATTTAATGAAAAACTGCCAGTTGTGCTGCAACAGCCGTGATCGCCTCTTGTTAGCTGTAAAAAACAAACAAAAAAAAGGCACTTCTTTGCCTTTATTTACTCACCATCAGTACATTTATTGTGGAACATAATCGAAAAATGTTCGTGTGTTTACGGACTTCAGCATCTGTCGGTTTCTATAGGACAAATACACAACAGCGCTTACATGTGGAACTGATGTGAAAGGAAGCATATAGAGGACAGCAAGTTTCTGCTGCAACAGTGGTGCCCACTCTGGCAAACAAGAGGCTGCATATTCTTCACCTTCAATTACACAAAGGGAACACCTCTGCAGCGTGTGTGCACATAATCGCACATTGTCGTAACCTTCGACTGCTTGACTGTGTCGTGTGTGTGTGTGTGTGTGTGTGTGTCTGTGTGTCTGTGTGTGTCTGTGGATATCGCCCATGAGGCCCTGGGGTTACAGGCAGCTTGGTGACGGTGCAGATGGGATAACATATGACATGTGAGTGACTGAGTGAGTGTGTGCACGAGTGTGTGTGTATGCGAGGGTTTGTGTGTGTGCGTCTTGGTCCATCTGGGCTCCCCTCTGATCGACCGGGGCTCCCTCTGCTCTCCGAGTCCCAGTGGGGAGCCGCCGTGTCGGGGGAAGGAGAGCAGCGAGGTCTGCCTACCTTCAGCCTATTTCACGTCCACCAACTCCTCCACTGCAGCAGAGCTTTATATTGTGTGTTGTTCTGTATAGGAAATGTATTAAATTTCGCTTGTTTGATTGCAGTTTATTCCATGTGGTGTCCAGTAAAGCCTCACTTTGTCCTCAGGTTTTATTATACAAAGTATGAAAGCTTAACAACTGACTGTAGTTGACAAAAGGCAACACAGGAGCTACAAAAGCAGCAATACTTAATTGTTATTCAGACTTTTTATCATTTTATTTTTAACATTATTCAGAAGAAAGTGTCAAATAAACAAAATAAATCTGTTAAATTGTTATTGTCTGAGTATGCTTATTATTATTATTTTTTAAATATTAATTTTTTTAGAGCAAGAGAGAAGAGATGTGCTAACATATTAATACTGATAATTGTATTTTTTATCTTTTTTTTTTTTTTAATCTTTATTTAACCAGGAGAGATCCCATTGAAATTAAGAACCTCTTTTTCAGGGGAGTCTTGGCCAAGGTAGGCAGCAGCAAGTACAAAACACAGTTATAAAATTCCACAGTGAAAACACAATTAAAATATGAAAAAAAAATACATTTTTTATATATAACTCACATGTTTAAATTGTATTAAGACTTAATGTTATGCATAATTAAATGTGTGGCTGCTTTAAGTGACAGATGGTGCCATTACAGGACAGTCTATGAACCGGAGATGTTTAATCAATACTAAGGGTATTATACAGTATTTCAGAAAAAGATGTACTATGTCCCAATGAATAACATGTCAAAAGCAGTATGCCAAAAGTACCAAGATGTCTTACTGTTGGCCATTCTGAGCCACAATCCTCTGCACAGTTGCATCGTGGGGTCATGCACGAATAAAAACAAGCTTGAGACAGGTAGAAACTCATTTTACACAACAGACTGCGATGATCCCAGTTTAAGGTGCTATAATAACATGGAGTGGTAAGTTCCAGACTGCACAAAACAGTGCGTGCCTTGGTAAAACTAGCTGTAATACACAGATAAGGTACAAAGACCCAAAAGTTTCAAGATCCATGTTTGGGAAACCTTTGAGTGACATCACAGGAGGTTCGTCCATCTTTATATACAATATGTGGTTCAGCGCTGTTAGAGGAGGATGCTGCTAGATCTGTGGAGTACTTCTAGCCTTTATCAGAGTGTTTTAGTAATCTAAACTGATGTGAATTTCTGCACTTTCAGGCAGCATCCACCTCCTTGAAGCTCCTTACTTAGGCAGTAATTCTGTTTCTTCCGAAGCGTAGTTGGCATCACTTGTCCATATACATAATTTAGAGGAGAGCGGGTTAAGTCAGAATACACTGCTGTAATAAATTACATGATGACTGCAGGGAGTAAAATTCCCGAGCTGGGGCCAAATTGCACACAATGTATGGACGTTGACAAAGCCGCTGTTTGCCAGGAGACCAGTTGTGACACACAATGCTTGGAGTGTCTGCCAGCACACAGTACCTGCACTATAAAGGCACTGTAATGCACATCCATCCTCCGATGCATAATTAGGCTGGTTTTAGTGTACAACACAAGTTTACATGTGATTACATGCTGCGTATACTGTATCTTGTTTTGAAGTGTAATTGGGCCATTTTTTTTGTGTTGAATCCAAGTTTTTCTTAAGCTGGCATGGGCTTCCTGTTGCTGAGCCAATGGCATCGTTTTTTTTTTTTTTTAACCACCACAAAAAGCAAAAGGCAGCGAATGTACAGGACACTGTGTGCATCTGACATTGTGCATTGTGTCCCCCATGAGACTTGTCACGCTCTCTTGTTCATTGGGATCCAGGTCCATGGCTATTTGTGTGGCTGGCCAGGGCCTCGTGGTGTTGAGGGTGAGGTGGGGGGGGAAAGGCTGCGGGATTTGGACGGATGGAGGCATCGGAGGGATGGTGTGTGTAGTCGGGATGAGAGGCAGGCAGCAGGGATGCTGGGCAGTCGGTTTGTTCCCGTTCCATCAGCGGGCTGGAGGCCAGAGCCTGGACAGAGAGGATGAGAGATGATGGAGAGGAAGGGAGCAGGAGTCAGAAAAAGAGAGGGCGGATGCGAGTAGAAAGAGATGGAGGCAGAGGTGGAGGGGTGAAACTGAAAAAAATAGGATGATGAGGAAAAAAGGCAAGAAAATGTCAGTAGAACAATGCTGGCAGCAGGGGGGTGTTCTTGTCCGGTCAGACCAACACTGAGAAGCTAAAGAGGACTTAATGACGTCTGACAAGTGCAATTAATAATTAAAGCCGAGGCCGACGGTCCTGCAGCTCGCAGTAACCAAGGTTGCACTGCCTTGACAAGCCCACTTCTTTGCCCTTGCGCCTCCTTTTCTACTCAATTTTATCATCTTTTCGCTCTTATCGCCCTCTTCCTGCCTTTGTCACATCCTCCCCCTCTCTGTCTGTCTCTGTAATTTTGTCACTTATGTTCATACGCCACCCCCTGCCCCCAGCCTTGCCCCCTTTATTCATCACCCAATCCGCTCCTTCTTCCTTTCACTTCCATCACTATTTATTTTTCTTTGCTCCGCCGTCACCCTTGAGCGCTTCGTGCAGAACTGCAGCCGTCACTATCAGGTGTTGACGAGTTGCCCTACTTGATATTCATGGGTGAGATTATTTGGAAGTGTGTGTGTGTGTGTGTTGGTGGGTGGGGATGCATGTGTGTGTGGATGTGGTGGTGGTGGTGGTGGGGTGTACAGGGTGTACATGAAGCATCATTACCATATCAAAGACACGCTAGGCTTTTCTGTCCTAATGGTAATTACACTGCCCACAATTGGCGCTCACTGCCCGGATCACAACAACAAGGAAAAAAAAATATTTCAAAAAAATGGATGGAGGGATGAGGAGGAGGGATATTAAAGGGAAGTGAAGGGAGGAAGAGCGGGGGGGTACAATTGGCTTGGGCTTTTAGGTTATGTTAATATCGCTCATCTATTTAATTAGTGGCTGGCGTCGGGCTTTGTTTACATCTGACGTGTCCCTTCTAGAGGAGACGGAGGGAGAATGGCGAGGACGAGCGAGTATCAGGGAAGCAGGGGATGGAGTGGTTTCCAGTCCTGGGTGGTGGGATGGCTGGAGTGGAGGGTGTGACTGCACCTCTTGAACCTGTAATGAGGTCTGCAGTGGATGGACCTTTTCAGAGTCCTTCTTTTGTTTGAAGCACTCTAAGGCCTGCTTCCTCCCCGATTCGCTGGATTTGCGTCCGACTGTCTTGCCTCTGACTTTCTGTCATAATCACGATCGCAACAAAGTGGGTCAGTCCACGGCAGTTTAGATAGAAGTCAGGAAATAAGGCTCAGAATTTGTTCAATTTACACAAATGTGTTCAACAATTCAGTTCCGTTTTGAGGATTTCATATTTTTTCACACCTGTTTTGAATTTAAAAGCTGGGAAGCCATATTTAGGATTTGATACCTCCAGATAAAAACCTCCCAGAGCCGTGAAATTTGGTGAGAACACAGACAGAATTGATTCCAGCAGATCCACATAAATAAATGGCTCTAGTAGAAGCCAATTTTTCAATTACTGGTCCTTTAAAAAGGATAAGTGCTATTTTTTGAAATAAAGGTGCTACTGGGACCCTAGAAAATTCCTGTTAATCTCTATATATGGATATATCCATTTTTCTTACTTAGACTACAGTCTTTGATCAACATTTCACCAACTTTTGAGACTTCTAACATCCTTAGGATTTCACAGGGTGTGATTATGGCGAGCCAAGGTACCAGTTTCCTACTGTTTTGACAAAATAGTGACATAGACTTTCTCATAGGAGCACAAAAACCAATGTGCATAGGAGTCTATCTGTTGCCATTACATGTACAGAGTTGCAGGTTCCTTCCATGTTGTGCTCATGTTGAAAATGAACATATGAGGCTTCTTTTGCTCTAGTGAAAGTTCCTGTATACCTAAAATGAACACAGGACAGAGAAACTAACTCAAATCCTTGTTGACTGTTAAAACGTCCGTAACCGATGGTAAAAATACAGTGCTGTCACATTATGTTCAGATGAGTCCATCACCACTTTCCTGTTGCTCGTTGGATTTTCACATTGCTAACACCTGTGGCCTTTTCTAAGAAGTTGCCTGCTCAAAGGCGGCAGTTTGCCTTGACACAAAGTTAAACTTTTAAGGACATCAGGGAAGGGTATAAACCACAGGACTTTGACTTCAAGTCCATTTCTTGGTCTTACTATTGCTATTCTGTGTTGCTTTTTTAAGTTTTTAGCTGCTGTTTACTTTTGTTAACACTGCAAAATGACTGCAATTGAAATTTAGGCTTCTAAACTCCTTGTTTAAGTTTAGGAAGTTAGCAGTTGCTCTTAAATTCTTTTTTCAAAATGTAAAATTTTCATAATGTCTCTTATCACACAATCTCATGCATCATAGATACACTTGTATTTTTAAAGTAAGTCTGAATGTGCCCAAGTCTGCTCCCATGAACTAATTTAACTTCTTCACTGTGTCTTTACTATGATTTTTCCATTATCCTATGAAAGGTGGACTATTCAGTTGTAACAGAAGAAATGTTTTGTCTGAAATTATTCCGTGTAGTGCTCCAAAAAGAAAAAAAAAAAATCTGGTGTCTGTACGACTGTGGCTCTTTAAATGGGAAGCCAAGAAACTGGTTTGAATTAATCCCTACAACACTATTACAGCTTGTCCTGTGCACATTCAACCAGCTTGATATTAATAGCCTTTCTCCAGAATGGCAACATCCATGTTCATGAGGATATTATGCCCTTAAAACACACTAAGAAGTTTCTCAACACAACTTTAGTTATTGCGTACTTGATTGGCTGTAGCCTCACTATGACCCAGATTCAGATTTCTGGTTCAGAATATGAAATAATCTTCTGTATTACAGTCATTCTAGTTTGTATTTTCCATTGTCTGACTTACCAACTCAGAGAATGGAAAACTTTTGGACTAAATGCTGCACCGACAACATTTGCTTCCAACTGTCTGTGTGTTTGTGACTTTGTTTCATCTGTTGTTTGGTTTGAAGACCTGGTCTTTGGGACCGACTTTTTTTTGCATGCAATTTGCCTATGCATATGAGTCTTTTCACCTGAACGCACGCATTTCTGTCAAGTCTTTGTAATGTGAATGTTTTGGCTCCTGAATACCTGCGTGTTCATCTGTATCCACTCTTTAAAAAGGGCCTTGTGATGGGTATTGTAATAGAACCCATTTTGTGGTGCTCTCAGGGGAAAGTGAACAGGGAAATGAGAGGGAAATGAGGGAGAAATGAGGATTTTTTTTTTATGTTGCCTCCGCTAGAACAAGCCATCACATCTCTGCAGATAGTTGGCGTCTGTTGCTGTTGTTTCCCAAACACAAGCCAGTCAAGACCTTGTCCAGAACAGATTATTGCACATATTAGTGACTCAATGCGCAAAAAACATTATTCCAGCTAATAATTTTTATAGTTTGGATTGTATATACGTGTTTGCACGTGATTGCAAATGTACATTTGTGTACCCTGCATTGAAAACGGCCCAAAACAGATGATTTTTTTTTTAACACCTTTCACTTCAAAGAGCAGAAAAAAAAGCCTTTGGTACCCAATAGTTGCCGTTTCACCTGGTAACCCTGACTGACAGTGTGTGTGTGTGTGTGTGTGTGTGTGTGTGTGTGTGTGTGTGTGTGTGTGTGTGTGTGTGTGTGTGTGTGTGTGTGTGTGTGTGTGTGTGTGTGTGTGTGTGTGTGTGTGTGTGTGTGTGTGTGTGTGTGTGTGTGTGTGTTTTTTCGCCACAGTTTACTTGAAAACCTTGAGAATTGCCGCCATCTCCTTCAAGGACCTCCAAGAGAGCGTCTTTGAAAAATACTTGTCTCCCATTTGGGGGTGGGTGGGTGGTAGGTGTGCAACTCAGATGAAGAAGACTCACAAGGCTGTGTTTTGTTTTGTTTTTTTCTCTCTCTGGGATAAGATCTTTGGGAAAGTCAAGGGGAGTTTAGGAATGACAAATGACAAAATGACAAGAAAAAGAGGAGAAACAATGTTGGAAAGAGGCACAATAGATAAACAGAGCCAAAAATGTACGGATCTGGCGGTAAGCATGGAATAAAAAAGCAAAGAAAAAAGAAAGCTACAGATAACTGGAGTAGTTCTGTTGCTGAAAAGAGGGCAAGAAAGAGTGATAGATCATGCTTGAGGAGAGAAAAGAGAGAGAAGAAACGGAGAGGAGAGGGAACAGCCCACATGCTATCACACTGTTTTTAATAACAGTGTAGCGGCGACCCGAGGCCTCCACGTCCACGCAACGGCTGTGCAATGTCTGCTCGGCGTCTGTGCCGCGCACAACAGGGCTGCGATCCAAAAGTCAAGCCATTCTGCTCTGTCTGTCAGCTACAGGCTGCAGAGGCAGGCGAAGACCTCTGCCTCCCCACTCACCGAGGGGAGAACATTCAGCCACAGAAGTCTGCTGTGAGGTCTTTGGATGTACCTGCACTAGTGACGGTAGATTGGATATGCTGTTTATATGTTTACCAAAGTGCATAATCTGACATTGTTTGTTTTGAGGACAAAAGAAAGATGCTACAGTCATGGAAAAAAATATTAGACCACCCTTGGTTTCTTCAATTTCTTGTTCATTTTAATGCCTGGTACCATTAAAGGTCTATTAACTGAAGAATACAATAAACACGGCAAAAAATGCAGCTGATTACAAAATACTTTATGTCCTATTTGACATACTTAAACTTAATTGTATTCCCAGGATACATAAGAGTCTATTTCATGTCATAAGCAGCACTGCACATGCAAAGGCCTAGAGTGGTTTCCTGCTTACATTCAAGCCGTAGCAGAACTCAGAAGTTGTCAGCTCTCACACAATGCCTAAAACAAAAGAATTATGTAAAGCCACCAAAGGCAGCTATCTTGGCACTGCTGGAAATTGGCATGAATGAGAGACAGGTAGCAAAAAAAATGGATGATCTCCAAGACAGCCGTTCATTACACTTGGAAAAAACAAACCGAACATGGTGCCACCAAATTGCTAGCTGGTCGTGGCAGGAAACATCTTTCTACCCCATGAGATGACTGTGCACTAATCCGTTCCTGTGTCAGGAATCATCGTCAGACCTCCAGGGACCTTAAAAATGAGTGGGTACTGTGGAGAAATGTGACTTGTTCAGCAAGGACAGTTCATACCAACTTCTTGAAGCTGGTCTGAAGTCACACAGGGCAGGATGAAGTCCTTCATCAACCAAAGGCAGAGGAAAACCTGGTTACTCTTTGCTGGGGATCACAAGGATTGGACTGTTGATTATAGAGCTAAGGTTCTCTTCAGTGATGACTCCAATTTTCAGTTGATGCTCACTCCAGCCAACTTACTGTTTAGGAGGAAGCCTGGAGAAGCTACAAACCAGACTGTCTGCCCCTACAGTAAAACATGGAGGTGGATCAGTGACGATCTGGGGTTGTTTCTGTAAGCGTGGAACAGGGTGAATGAACCAGGTCATGTACAGAGCTACTCTTGAAAACAATCTTCTTCTATCAGCTGGAAAACTCTTTCCTGCCTCGAATGTCTGGATTTTCCAACAAGACAATGCCCCTTGTTTCACTACAAGGTCAGTTGAAGCCTGGATGGAGAACCAGAACATTGGAACCATGCCTTGGCTGCTCAATCACCAGATCTGAATCCAATTGAAAACCTGTGGAAAATCATTAAATGCCAAATGGAGAACCACAAGCCCAAAAACAGAGCAAATTTGTTTGAATTAGTGCAACAGGAATGGGCTGCTGTGACAGCAGAACAATGTTAGAAGCTGGTGGAGAGCATGCCAAGATGCGTGGCTGCAGTTATCAAAAACAATGGTTATGTAATCAAGTACTAACTCCTGGGGGTATCATGTGACTAAAACAGACAGAAAAGAAAACATGAAATTCCTAAAAGCTGTTTTTGGCAGAACAATACTATAGCTATTGATGTAAGAACTTAAGTGATTTTGGTTATTATCAAGAAAACTATGGAAAATGGCTAGATATCAGCTCTTAAATTCTTATGAGCCATTTTTGTTATCATTATATTTGTCCAAACAAATGTACCTTTAGTTGTATTGAAGAAAAAAAGGGTGATCTAGTCATTTTTTTCCATGACTGTATATGCTGTTTTTGTGAACAATGACAAAAAATAGGCACTGACAACTGACAAAAACAAGGCCAAAATTAAGTGAAAAGTACGATTTGAAAACCACTAATATCTTAAAGTTTTCATTGACATATCAAAATCAACCTTTAGGACTGCAAGCAGTGTCTGCGCTACTTTCACCTGTCACATTTTTACTTACTGTAGGCTAATTCACTGCACTAATTTCACTGCCATAGAGAACTCATGAAGGGTCTTTGGACAGCATCATGAAGTTATGTTATAAATAATAAGAAAAAAGAAAAAACAATAGTTGAATTTCTTTACTTCACAAAATATGATAAACCTTGAATTAACATGTATAACATCTTTTCAAATGTCCACAGGTGTTCCCACTAATAGAAAAGAAATACTGCACATACCATAGATAATTTACTACTTATATTTTTAATCTATCTATCTGTTGTGAAAACACTGCCTGCAGTTTAGCCGAAAGGTTCTGAAATTTTTGTCACGTGACAGTTAGTTGCAGCTGAGTCAATATAGTCCACCCTGTTGCACTGATGAGTGCAGATGGTTTATTTTTGGCAGATTTTTGGCAAACATGTATAATTAAATGATTTTGATTAAAAATCACGATTTTAAGGTTTAGGTTTGGTTACGATTAATCGTCACGTCACAGATGAGGAGTTTAGTTGAAAAGTCTACTTTTTTCCCAATTTTGTGCTATCGGGATGTATTTTTGGTGATGTTTTGAAAATATTAACATGCCTTTTGGATTTAGGACTCAGCAGGTTAAACAGTAATGTGAGTGGAAAGTGTTACTCAGTGACTGCATACATTTGTGGAATCACAAAGCGAAGCCTGTAGGTTCTGATCCTCCACTGCCTAAACTGTATCTTCTTTAGAGGTCGATTAACCAGCTGACCTGTTTGCTATTGTTAATTAGAAGAATCTTGCATTCACTACAATTAGTTCTTTGACAGTGTTATTTGATGTTCCTGGTTGATTTGTCGTATGTCAGACATCTTAGCTTCCCCTCTCAAGCTAAACACAAAGAATGATAACAGTGTTTTTGTGAACAAGTTAGCACACAAGTCAACTATTGTTGCATATCTATAAATTTAATAGGTTTCCTACCATTTAAATAATTTAGGATCGATACATAAGATCATACGAATTATAAAAATTATTACAAGAGTGGTAAAAGTTCAGTCAGAAGGTCTACCATTGTTATTATCAGATTGTGTTGCGCTATAAAGTTGCAGAGCATAACTTCAACTTTTCCATGTTTGTCGAGGCAAAAGGCATCATCTTTGGCCACATTTCTTCTGATGTGTATTTTCTGGTGCAGTTTAAGTTTAAAATGCTCTTTTTCTTTAAACAGACTGGAAGCTGCCTCCTAAATGTCTCACACACATATGTGTATTCTCTGGGTTTTGAACAAATATCTCTGATAATATCTGATGCTTTTTTTTGGCCCTTATAGAGCCTGCTGGTTTTCTATGGATCTCTTTTTAAATTTTTCTACAGGGTGATATAGGTGGACATGTATAAGTGAAAGAATCCAACTCTTGACTTATTTGCTGCTCTGCAATGGAGAGGAACTGGTAGCCATAGAGATGCTAATGCTAGGTGAGCAGGCACAGCAAGAGAGTAAATGATACCACTGTGGGTCGTTTGTTCCAGGAAACAGTCTGGAAATGCAAAATGGATTAACTGTCGAGAGTTAGTCTGTTGTATTATTGCAGAACAAGGTGGCACTGACAGTGCATAATCATGCATTTGACTAAAACAACATAAATAACCATGGTACACAACAAGAATGACAACGGCCGTTTCCTCAAAATCCTTAGAAATTAAAAATTTAAATAGAACTGAAATTTCAAGAGCGAAAAATTAACTAAAATGTAAAATTTTTGCTAAAGAATACTATAAAAATGTATACAACTGAAAAAAATGGACTGATGAGTAATAACAGATTTAAAAGGCTAAAACGAAATCAGGTGATATTTTTAAAAACCGGTGCAATACAGCAGATTCACTTGAGATCAATCTAAGTCAGCACTTGTCCTTGTTCACAATGTACGACCAGTGTTTTCCACTTTGTGTTGAGTGTTTTCAAAAAAAAATAAAAAAATCATCAATCAAAATGGCCAGTTAAATGCTGATGGTAGTCCACATTGGAGAAAAACATTTAAGGGCTTTAAGGTGTCATTACGCTCCAAACACGCTGCTGACTGTCGAACCACGTCTGAAGGCAAAAGTGTTTACGGCCGTTTCGAAGCCCTCATACTCGAAAGCTTCTAGTCACAGCAGGAGAGCAGAGATGTGGCAATCATTTCAAAGCGTCCATTCTGTAGTTTATGATTGGTAATTTGGGTAATTCTATGAATTAAGCAGCCATGATTGTTAGATTGCTGATTTTGGACAGAAAGGCTCCATTGAACTGTGCTCAACATGTTTCTCCCTCTACCATCTTTATGAATTAAAACAAGAAAATATCCCACGATGAGAAACTACGTAAGGATATACACAAGTGGACAAAATTGTTGGTACCCCTCGGTTAATGAAAGAAAAACCCACAACGGTCACAGAAATAATTTGAATCTGACAAAAGTAATAATAAATAAAAATTCTATGAAAATTAACCAATGAAAATCAGACATTGCTTTTGAACCGTGGTTTAACAGAATTATTTTAAAGAATAAGCTCATGAAACAGGACAAGTAGACAAGTATGGAAACAGACTAGAGACACTGAGAGGTACACAAAATATTCTTGAAAATGTTACAGTTTTATTTAAACAAATGTGAAACATAAATGAACAAACTGACCAATAGTTACATGAGAACATGTCAAGAACTTCTCGGCTGCACTGCAGGCGGTGTAGAAGACGGGTATGAAAACAAACTGCAAGACAAACTGAGAGTAAAATAAAATATACTTGGAAGATGAATCAGTTCTTTTTTAATTCAGCATAACTAAATAGGTATTTCAGCAAAGTTTTGTGTTGCAATTTCAGGGACCTTTTGGCTAAACTACGAAGACTGGATGGAAAATACAATATAACTGAAAATTGATATAAGATCGGACCCAGATATTGGTTATTGACACCCTTAATTCCTCATCATCAGTATCGACCCTGAATAAAAAAACAACTAAATAAAAACCCAAACGCAAAACTCATATTGGTTGATCCCTTTTTACCAGCAATTAAACTTTGCAGTGTGAAATTCACCTCATTTAATGTAATGTGCTTCTTCCACCATCAGGAAACTAATATTGTAATTAGTAATATCATTCACTGATTTTGGTGTAGATTTCTGCTATAAACCAACTTGCGGTTTTTACCCAAGACTAACACCTGATCTCACTACAGTTTCCTGTCAATCTCTTTAATTCACAAGGTTTTACCTGAGTCAGACCTATTTATGATTCATTTAAAGATGCGTCCTGATGGGATAACATCAGTCGGTGGGTAAGCAAGTTTGCAAACCAAAAATGTAGCAGAAAATTTAAACCGTGTTTCAATATATGTGCTATTATGTTGCTTCAAGTTTGTAAAAGTCTCTCTCTTGTGGGGGAAAATAAAATATTTGCCATAAGAACTGTTACTTATTAACTTTCTGCTGATTAGAAAGGTAGTTTCAATACAGGGAACATAACTTTTACTATCTAATTGCTGTATAAACCAAGTAAAAATCATTATTTTATAGATTTAGTAGTTCTGAGGACAGAAATGTCCATATTTTGATTTAAATGAATAAAAATATCATTACAAATAAGGCTTATTTAGTTTTTTAAATGGCCTTTGTGTTGAAATATTAGGTGTAAAATTGTATATCTGAATGTATCTGCTGCTCTGTGAGAAACATATATGTGACTTTGCAGATGTTTTGCACCAATTTTTTTTTATTTTTATCTGTTACATAGTAGCATTTTGGCCATGTCTGGCTCCAGTTATATTGCGTTCTGCCTTTTATTACAACATGCAGCAACAGTGCAGATCCGATCAGTGACTTTTAATAAGAGACATCATGAAGATGACGTATGAAGCTGGAAAACAGGTGCAAGAATTTCACCCAGGTTTTCTCTAAAGCAAACAAAAATCCTCATGAAGAAATCACTTTATTTATTTTTGCCTGTGTGAACCAGATGATGTCTGTTTGACGATTAAGCCGAGATCCAGCAGGAAACTAGTATAGTAATTATTAACGGCATTTACAGTTTTTATATAAGAAACCAATCTTTAGAAGTCAGATACACTGTTTTTACCTGATCTCTCTACAGTTTCCTGTCAATCTCTCTATTTTTAAAAGGCGTCATGAAGACGACAAATGAAGCAGGCGAACAGGTGCAAGAATTTCACCCACAAAGAAATCACTTTTTAAAAATTTTTGGCTGTTTGATGACTAAACCAAGGTCCAGTAGGAAACTATTGTTATTATGAACAGTATTTACTGGTTTTCGGTGTAGATTTCTTTGTAAACCAAAGCGCAGTTCATGTTCCGTATCCATGTTCATCCTCTTTTGCAGCAACAGTGCAGTTTCCTATCAGTGCCTTTTATTAAGAGGCATCACGAAGCTGACAAATGAAGCTGGAAAACAGGTGCAAGCATGTCACCCAGGTTTTCTCTGAAGCAGATAAAAATCCGCTCCACGAAATCACTTTTTAAAATATATATATATTTTTGCCTGTGTGAACCACATGATGGCTGTTTGATGACTAAACCGAGGTCCAGTAGGAGGCGTACTCGGAGCAAGCAGCTCAGTCCCGGCCTCCACCTTCCTCCCTTTCCTTCCTCCCTCCCTCCCTCTGGAAGTCTCCCCCTTCACTCCTTCCTCCTCCTCACAGTGTATCAAGTGCATCATCCTCTCACACCTCGCCTTGCCCTCGAGAACAGCGCCCCGCTCACGCGCACACAAACATGCGCGGCGTCACCTCGTAAGTGAGATAAGGAACTCGCGACACCAAAGGGTCCGGCTTCTGTCACCCTGCTACCTCGCCTGGACCACATGGCCTCGGGTTGCCGGGAGAGACGAGGAGGAGTGGGAACAAGAGTAGGAGGGGAGAGAAAAGAAAGAGCGCTCAGGAGCAAAAAGAAAGAAAAAAAATATGTGATAAAGATGAAGAGATGATAGAGGAAGAGAGACAGATGGAGCCAGAGAGAGAAAAAGGCAGAGATTTTTTATTTATTTTTTATTAAAAACAGAAAGAAAAAGAAGCAGCAGTGCCAGCAGAGAGGGACTGTTGTTTTCGGTGCATGTTGTTGGTTGGCTTAGCACCAGTTAGCATGAGGCAGATGCAACCGGGAGTGCTCAGTAATTATTGCGGTGAACCTCCCTCAGAGCACATGTGCATTCCGCTTGCTAATCTTCACAAAGATTCGATGTAGCTAGTCTGGTTTTCAACATTTCACCCCCTTCCCCTGTTAAAACAAGACAGAGGAAAAAGCAGCAGCAGCAAGTTTATCACAACTGCTCGGCGTCTCCTCCGAGCAAAGGAACTTTTTTTTTAGATGACAACTTCTGCCATCGTTTATTTCTGTGCGATGAACATCTCTGCTGCGAACTCTTCAGTCAGAATGCTTTTGCCGTTGTCTCTTATCGCCGCTCCTTTTCAACAGGTGTTTGTGGATTGTGGCGTAGGAGAGCCGGTTCCTGCAAACTCCTGATAAGCCTCCATACTCGCGACTCAACCCGGCCGTCGATAGAATCTGCATATACCTGCAATCATATGCTCCAGCCAAGTGATAGAAGTATTCCCTTGCCGACTGGCAGAGATAAGTTATCTCCATCAGCTGTGCCTCCCTGCACTTTGAATGCAGTATTCAGATACACTTGGACTCACTTTACATGGACTGCAGTCACAGTCGCATCGCTCAAACTGCCTCTAATGTGATTAAGTGCCCTAACAGTGTATTCAAGATTGAACTGAACTTTATATAATTCTTATCAGATTAACTCCCACAGATGTCAGAACTAATGTCGGCCTCAGTACAACAGATTAACATATGAATTACATGCTAGGGAGTCTTTACAATTTCTGTATTGAAGGCAATATAAAGAGCCACATGACCAGACATAAGTGCAACAGGAATGCAATTTTCCTTGGTCAAGGCTGCGGCAGGACACGTGCTGCTGCGTGTTTCTTCGTCACATGGACTTATGCTGCACACAATCCCCGTAGATGAAACTTGAGGAAAAAGTATAAGCAAAACACACAATCTGCCTTTTAAATTTTTTTTTCCTCCGGCCGGCTGGATCAGGGCCACTCATTAAATGAAAAGGACTGTTTTAGCTATTTTGTGAAAGACCTCGATAATGAAGGAACACCTGCTGATCCCTACCTGATGGGTTTTATTTTTTGCTCACTCTTAACCCGTTCTTTTTAAAGCTTTTTAGCAGCTCTGAAGTGATTGTGCGTCGCTCAGTGCGGGAGGCTGCTGACGGGCTGCTGTGCCGTGCTTGCTTGGTTACACCGATGACCACTTGATGGTTGTTTTTTACCCGCTTGGATCAAAAGAGGTGCTTCACGGCAAACCATTTCACTGCTGGAATGGTCTCTGTCAGGTGTTCTGTGGCGGCTGCATCAGCAAGCAGAAGTCAACTGAAAATACAAACACAGCAAAAGAGTAAACTTAAGGCAACAGCGTATGGAATTTTAATGAAAAACCTTTATTATTTGCTTTGCTTGTGTGTGATTTGGCCTCAAACCAGAAGGTTTTACCTGAGTCTGACCTATCTATGCATTTATTTAAAGGTTTACAAACCAACAATCAAGCAAAAAATCTAAACGGTGTTCAAATATATGTGCTGTTATATTGCATCAAGTTTCTCTTGTTGGGGAAGATAAAATATTTCCCATAAGAACTGTTATTTATTGACTTAGAGAACAGAACTTACACTATCTAATCACTGTATAAATCAGGTAAAAATCATTATTATTTTATAGATTTAGTAATTCTGAGGACAGAAATGTCCATATTTTGATTTAAATAAATGAAAATGTAATTTTAAGTGAACCTTATTTAATTTTAAATGACCTTTGTCGTGAAATATTCAGTATAATATTGTATAACTGAATGTATCTGCTGCTCTGTGAGAAACATATAAGACTTTGCAGATGTTTTGCACCAATTTTTTGATTTTTATCTATTACATAGTAGCATTTTAGAGATGTCTGATTGGCTTCAGTTATATTTTGTTTGCAGCACTTTATACTATAAGTTATTTGACCCATGAACAAGACTCCATGTTCATCCTCTTTGCTTGTTTGGCTGCCTTTTATCACAGCGTGCAGCAACAGTGCAGTTTCCCATCAGTGTCTTTTATCAAGAGGCATCATCAGTAGGACTGAATCTGTAATTTACCTCGCTGAACCCCAAAATGTAAAAACTGTCAGAATTACACCATTTATCAGAGCCAGAAACAGCAAAAACATTAACTGTTGTCAAATTTTCCAACAGTCCTGAAACTAATCAGATGTGACGAGCAAGAAAAATCAACCAAGTTTAAGCTTTAAATTATTGTATTTAGTCAAAATCTATTCATTCAACATAGATAGATAAGATAAAACACTTTTACAATTGAGAAGCCATGTGACAAAAATCTGCAGACTATTCGGCTGATCTGCAGGCTGTGTATACTCAGAACAGATGGGAAGACGTGTATGGAAACAAATTAGAGAGACTGAGAGGAAAATAAAAGATGCTTGAGCTATTAAAGGCATGAAGCATGGCCTGAAAAGCGTAAACAGAAGAGAAAGTAGTTGAAAGATACATTCAGCATGGTAATGCATCATTGTAGAGTAAAATATTGCATATACTGCCATCATTTTCCTTGGTGTTGGTAAAACCTGTTAGCATTTGGAAATATGCCTTACATGTTGATTCCAGATGTTGATTATATTTTTTTAATTTTATAAAACAAATTATCATAGAAATTCAACTTTCAGCTCCAAAAAAAAATATCTAGAACTTTTAGGCAAAACCAGGTCAAACTGCAGGCAGTGTTTACACTGAGAATAAGCAAATTAATTATGTAAATAGTTACATATCTAAAGTATATTGTGGTTTAATTTTTCTCCCAGTATTTGTACCACATGCAGGCACTTGGAAAACGTTTTTATATGTTAATTCCATTTTTCCCAATTTTTGTGAAAAAAAATCAAAGAAATTCAACTTTAGTTTTTCTTTTAGCATGATTTCTGGCATTATTACTGCACAGAAAATACACTTTTGAGTCCTCTCTGATTCTAGCCATGGTTGCGCTGTTTCCATAGAAGTGCAGAACTTTAAATGAACCCACAGTGAGTGAAAATGTGGCAGAAGCAGGACTGCACACTAATATTGCACAATCAGGGTGACTTTATATGATGGGGAGAGTTTGCAAAGACTGACTGACTTGCACAGAGTTTTTATTCTCTGATAAAATTCCGCAAAGCTGCACCCATGAGGAGAAATTGACTTAAGTGAAAATTTATTTAACCTTTAAAGGTAGCTTTCACATTTTGACAGCTACCAGCTCCTGCAGGTCAGCTGGTATTTAAATCGCTCGCACCCACTCCTACAGAAAACCCCAGTAATAGAATGGCGGCACACCGAAGCACTTCCACTCTCTTGTTTCCCTCCTTCGCTCCCTCCTTCCTCCCCTCTGTACTCTCTCTGGAGCCTGACCTCCTGTAAGCACCATGTAATCTTTGCTGTTGGACTAATACTCCAGTCTTTTTTCCCCTACCGCAGGTCACCAGTGGCTTTTCCATCCTGAACACGTCTGCTGTGATAGTCGGTGTCTCCCCCTCCTCTTCCTCCCCCACCCTCCACCACACACACTCACCCGTAGCTCAGCGTGGGTGGTTAATGTTGAGCACAGCAAGCCTTGTTGTACTTGAAAACAAATCAACTTGCAGCGTGGCTTAATAATGTAATGAGTCTTTTAAGCCGCGCAGACAAGTTGATCCGCTCCGGTACAAATATGGGAACTTATTTCATTACATCCAACCCCCTTCCTCCTCCTCCTTCCTCCTCCTTAAAGTGTTGTTTTTGTTGTGTTATCAGTGCAGTAATTTCTAAATAGGTCAATCCATAGAAGAGTAGTTGCAACCAGGAGCACAGAACAGGAACAGAAGGAGAATTTAAGCATCATTAAATGCCGAGTTTTCCACATGTTTTATATTCTGGGGTGCAAATTTAGCCCCCCAAAAAATCGAGTTAAATCTCAAGTTCTACTTCTTTGAATTATATATTATTTAATGTGCTTATTATTCTCCTGTGCATCATCAGAAAGCGCTGATAAAAGCTCACTAAAAAAATGGAGAACAGCACTGTATTTTAATACGTGGATTCCTGTTACGCATGATCCAACAAAAAGCGGAATGCGGTCGTGTCTATGCAGATAAACATCTAGCTCTTCTTCATTTTTACCCAAGTCTTTTCATTCCGCCTCTTTTATTCACCTTTTTTTCTAATTCTGCAGCCTAAATATCCGCCACTGCGTCGATTCCTGGTCATGGCTGCGGACTCATTTTGCTATTTTACGTTAGAAGCTGAAAAGAATCCTGTGCGCATAATGGTCGCGGATCACGGGGGTCATTGCTGTCTGCGTTTCATCGCATAAAGAGAGCTTGTGTAAGAGATACGGCATTGAGTGTTGTACAGCATATGGCGGAGGTCAATATCAATCAGCCTCCTTTGTCAGGGGTCTCAGTGCTGATATCCAAAGTGCCATTTTTCTCTTTTTTTTTTTCAAGATCCGCAGAACTCACTGCGCCTGAATTCCACTTCTATTTCATGAGGGACAACCTCGCATGCGGCGCGCGGTGATTTGCGACCCGAACAATGCCAGTTGGGACATTGTGAAACTGAGACTGCTTTGACCGTGGCACCCTACCAGTAATTGAGTTCCTTTGCCAGTCATGCATGGGGTCAGTTTCCCTGCAGATGGGTGCCGGCAGGGTGGACACGGGACCATTGAAATCCAGCAAGCCAGCTCCATTGTGGCGACTGTTTGGGGAGCGGCTGGGACAACGGTGTGCAAGGCCCTGTGTGGTTTATAATAGACTAGCAGTGCAGTCATTATCTGCCCAAGGACTCCAGAAAGAAGCTTTTAGAGCAGATGTTCCCCTAACTCAAGGTTTGTACACACAGGACGTCAGAAAGAAAAAGACACAGAGCTGCCTGAAGCAAGTGTAACCTGGAAATACGTCCCTCTCCTTGTTCCTCACGGCCGTTTTTCTCCCTTCATCCAGCTCAAGCCTCCTCTGTTAGCCTGCTCAAAAACTCTCACTCTATTCCCTCCTTGCTGCACTCCTCTAATCATGATTTCCTCTCACCGCTCCGCTCACTTTGCACGGTCCTGCTTCTCTTTCCTCTGCCGACTTGTTCAGTAATGATCCTCGCTCTCTGTGACGACTGGAATCCTTTTGTGCCGTCTGACACGTTTTATGTTTGAAAGGGAACAGAGGGCGTTTTTACAATGGCCTTTTATGCCCTGTGAGAAATATATGAGTCTTTTGGCGCGGCTAATGAAGGCGCTTTCATGTCCCCCCCCCCACCAGTAAGAAGTGTATAGAGATGGATTGTCTAGGGCCCACACAGGCCCCAGTGTAGCCTGTAGCACATTGTGTCGGCCTCCAGTCTCCAAGTATTGATCTAACCATGGAGTGGAGAATGAAAGAAGAAAATAAGAGAAAAAGAGAAAAGAACAATCTTTTTTTCTCTTCTTTTTTACCATTTCGCTAGCTTCCGCTCTGATATCGGGACAAGCGAGGTGAGTCCGGCGCTTGACAGGCTACGCTCCGCCTCTGCTGCTCGCGCCGCTTCACGGGCACGACCATCATCATTATCAAGGTGACCATTACTCCCCCCTTGTTTCAAAGACGGTCATTATGGCTCCTAAGAACAGAGGCAGGGCCAGGAAGAAAGATAAGCGCAGACAGAAAATAAGGAGGGGCGGACAGATGAGGAAAGAAAGGAGAGGAAGACGAGGAGGAGGAAGGGGGTGTGATGAAGAATTATGATGAGGGAGGAAAAAAAAGTGATTGGGGAAGGGGAGGGAAGGTGGAGAGAACGTGTGGGAATAAGTGAAATAATTATGGAAGCACTTCACCAAGGGCATATTGTACTGTGCAGAAAGTAGCTTCAAGTATTCGCTCGCACGCTGCACTCGTGTCAGCCATCGTCAGCTCTTGTCAGCTCTTCGGCGAGGGGCAGCGGTGTCGGCTTGCCGGGGGGTCGCGGGATATGAAGTCTCATCGCCATATTTAATTGTCTCTTTATAATCAGATTAATTAGCAGACGTATGCTTGTCTGCTGGAAAACACACCCCAGCTTCGACACCTACCTTCAGCGTGACATCGACGGCCTGACATGCCCCTGAACTCCTAAGGAAAAGCGTTTTTGAAACACAACACACATCCCTTCGCCCCCTTTTTCTGTTCTGTTCTGTTCTGCACGAGCTGGAAACACATCTTCAGCGTTTAACATCTGAGGCAGCAGAACAAGGCGTAATACAAGAGACCGGGAGTTCAGTGGTAAAACAAGAAAAGGGCTTTTTTTTTTTCTTTCTTTCTTTCTTCAAGAGTACAAGCGGGAGCAGGGTAAATAATTCATTTCCTTTGGCTCAGGGCACGTCCTATTGTCACCGCCTAACAAGCACAAGGACAGGCGGCCGGCGGGCCTCTTATTGCTTGTGAACGGCGGAGAGCGAAGGGGAAGAGGGGAGGCATGGTAATGCGCTCTTTGATCCTCCCTCGTTAGCCCTCGGTGAGCTTCCTATGCTCACCGCCGCCCAGAGAGATGGTCAGATCGTGCCCCCGGCTCTGCAGAGGCTGTGTGTGTGCGTTCATCTATTTTGTGTGTGGAAGAAGGACAGTAAAGACACTTCCTCTCTCTAATACAGCCCAGGTGGAGGTTCTTTTTGCTCTGAGGCAGCCGAGAATTCAAACACACACACATAAACACACACAAACTGTCTCAAGCGTGGAGGAGAGTTCAGGTTATGCAAGAATGAAACTCTCGTATGGCTGAAGTACGTGAAAATGCACATTGATTATCAGTTATATGCCGGACTACTGGCTAAATCTGAAAAGAGTGAAACTGATGTGTGCTTTGGTAATGCTGTCTTCAGGTTGTTTTCATTGAAGAAGACAATTGGAAAATGCCAACATTTATTTTTCATTTTCTTTGAGTTGGAAAACAGCAAAATTGTACATGACAAATACCTGAAAAAGTGCGACACAGTCCAAAGATTAACCCTCTAAACCCCAATACCTGCTGCCAGGATTGAAAGGCATGTTAGCTTTGAAAAAAATGACAAAACCTGCACCTTTAATCAGGGCCAGAAACTCTAAAAACAGTCAGAACTGTCAGATTTTAAACCATCATATGTGACATGCAGTTCCATCAGGAAAACATTCCCAAATCTAAAGCATTTAAGTTGTGATATTTCATCAGAATCACTTTCATTTACATGCCTTGTTTAAAAATTAGGCAAAAACAAACAGTTTTCACTAGATTCTGTAAAAACCAAAAAAACCTGCACTCCTTTGCACAGCTGAGAAGCCATGACTAATTTAGTTTTGACCAACAGTCACGTGAACAAAAATCGGTGAATTCGACTGAACTGCAGGCAGTGTTCACATAGTCAGATAGGAGGCAAGTATGGAAACACATTACAAAGATTGAGAGCAAAATATAACATACATGAGCAATAAAATAAATGCAGCATGGTTCAGAAATGTTATACAGAGGAGCAAGTTTTCAGGAAGTTGTTGGAAGATACACTCACCATCTTTCTAGAGCTGATGTGCAGCGTAGTGTGATAAACACCTTGTATATAGAAGTTGTAAATGTAAGTAGTACAATATATATAGCATGTAGAGCCACCACTTTTGCCAGTATTTATAACACCAGTGGGCACTTGGCAAAATCTTCAAGCCGATTCCAGGTTTTTTCATTCTGTGTGATGAAATTATGAAGGAAATGGGACTTTGTGTTGTTCTTTTTTTTTGTGATTCATGACATAAAAGGCTTTCTACATCGCATTAAAGACATATTTGTGGTGTTTCCATAGAGGTGCAGGACTTTATATTGTAGTGATAAATGAAACAGCAAGCAACAGTAAGTTAATACAGTTGAACTCATGAGTTAGTTGTTGTCATGTAAACAATCACCTCCTTCTATTGTCAGAAAACTGCATTATCTAAAGAAAAAACAAAACGATAGACGATATAATGATATCGACGATAAAAAGAAGTGATGAGAAGTGTGTTGCAAAGGCTATTGAACCATATAAAGTGAGACTTCTGTGCTCAGCGTACTAACGACTGTTTTATGATCTCAGATGTGATCAGCTGTATGGACATTTCTAGAGGTGATGACACGGACAGTTTTCTAGTTACGTCTCTTACCACATTTGGCTACAATTAATCTTCATTGTTGATCAGTCTGCTACTTATTTTTTGACTAATTGTTTGGCGTTTTAAAAAAAATCTGCAAAAACTCAACATTAAAATAGATTCATCTACTGTTTACTGTTTTTAGAGGTGCATTTTGTGGGCATGTGGGCTCCGAATCAGTTGCTATTTTTAAGCTGTGCTGCGAAAATAGCTTTCTTCTTTGTAGATATTTTACACTTCTATAACTGTCATTATGGTCATTGTACTTCATCCTCCCTCCTCCTCCTCTCTTGTTCTCTTTCTCTGTCATTGTTTTTGGGGGAGCAGGAGGAGGTCCAGGCCTGCAAGGGGACAAGGTCCAGGCTAATGGCAGGAAGTCTTTAAAGTTTCCAGCCGCCGCATTTCATCTAAGCACAGAGGGGGCCCCCTGGCCACAGACCCCTGCTTTGATCCTCTCTTTCTCCTCTCGGTCTGTCTCTCACCACAACACCAGGGCAGAGCTGCTGCTTAATTAACACATCTCTCATTGCAGTAAAAGCATGTACAGTAGCGGGCGCATGCGCACGCAAACACGCGTAAACACAAACACATTCGGTGCGCCGCGCAGCAGCTAACAAGGCTGTTAAAAAATAAAAAAGTGTGCACAATGCCTTGCAGAACACAAACACACACATCGTGCCTCCTCTGTCTGACTCACTCACTTGTCTTTATCTTATTCTGGCACAAATCATCTCCTTGGCAATTTAGTCAGTGTGATGCCAATCTGCTCAATTAGATGCGTGCTGCAGGTGGGTTTTATGTGATTCCACGTCGTGCCGCAGTCGAGTTAAGTGAAAATTTTTAGTTTCATTTTGTTGGAATTTCTGTGTCAAAGAATGTGTGTGCAACATTTTTTTTTTGGGGTGGGGGCTTGTTTATTTTATTTGTCAGTAACTCTGATCTCAAACACAGCAGCTCAAGTTGAAGGCCAAACAATGCTAACTGTTGTTCAGACGTATCTCTTCACAATTCACACCTATGACACAACACTATTTTTTATACTGAAGAAAACAATGAACTCGGCGTGATGTAGTATTCAATTTTTTCCATTCTTTTTAACTTAGGAGACTAAGATTTGTTGGTTCTACAACAGAAAAAATGCCATGAAACATGCAAGTGCACTCATGGAAATGATAATGGCAGATGAAGAGAGTTGTCGAGATCTTTCTGAAAGGCTTAGTGAAGTTGATGGACATATTAAGGGATCGGATCACGTTGACAGACACGTTCATTGAGAGCATCACGCGTCTGATTTTCGTATCCCAAGTATGTTTTTTGGTGTTGTAGACTTTAAAAGAATGCTTTCATATTGGTGTTTATCACATAGACTGATTCCGATTATATCTGTAACATATTGGTTTGGCTCTTAAAAAGACACTGGACAGTTAAAAAGGCTTAATCGTGGCCATTTCTATTGTTTTACGTAGCCGTCGGGTTTAATGACTTTACTGCATAAATATTATTTTAAAAAACTGGGAACTGGAAACTGTAAAAGCAAACAACAAACATATTTATTGTGTTTTTTGGTAGCTAGCACGTGTGTGAACTTAAAAACTCAAAGCTGCAACGCATGCCTTAAGTAAATGTGCCAGTCGTAATCTAAAAAGTGGATTATTCATTTCAATAGTCGATAAATTAATCGACTACCAAAACAGTCATTCGCTGCAGCCCTAATTAACATTATTTCCAAAATGACACACTTTTTGTCATGTTGTCATGGTGGAAACAAATGGAGACTCACCTTCAACGACGTGGCAACCATTTGAAAAACGATGGGAGATAAATACTCTGAGCTTAGTTCAATTAGTTTTATGAATCCATAAATTGACAAAACGAGTGCAGTAGATCAGGCTGCTGGAGTCACGCCAACGACTGCAGCAAACGCATGCTGCACAATATAACCACTGAGAACACTAATAATGAACCTAGTGGTTGAAATGAAGTACAAAAGGTTGGTTTTGAGGTTGCAGTTTTGCTCTCTTAGTCTTTGTTAAAGGTTACAACCAGATTAAAGAGTGAAAATGGTGCAAAAATGGTGCATTGGTGGCGTTTTTTGAGATAAAATCACTGTGCAGGAGCCAAGATTTGAAGATACTCCTTCTTGAGCAAAATGTGCGGCTTGATGGATCAATAACCTGCAACTGGTCAACATCCTCCTCTGTGCGACCTCGTTTTCTTCACATCAAAACGAGAGTAAAAGTGTTGATATGAACACAGAGGTGTGAGAGGCGGCATAGGTGAGAAACGTAGCGTTTTTTTCCCCCACGGAAGTTGCACCAAATTGTGATGCAATTAAACAACCATCAGTGGCCATTTGTATCAGTATTCTTCAGCTAACAACTCTTTAATATGTCATTCAATAAAAAGCCAGCGCTCTCAGCCAGCCGGAGAGCTACATTTGATCTAAGAGAGGGCATCGCGGCCGACCCTGTCGCCTCTCTCCTCTCTCTGGCTCTCTCTCTCTTTCCCTGCATGTGTGTCTTACTTGTGGAGAGATATTAGCCTAATGGCAGTTGCATTCAAACACTTTTATTAGCTTTTCACATGCCTCCGCTGGGCTCCAGCCACTGTTTCAGAGCCACAATCTCTCTCTCTCTCTCTCTCTCTCTCTGTCAAGCACCCACACCCTCCAACAAACACACACAGTCACAGGTCTCTAAGTGAGACAGGGCCCTGGGTAATTTGCTGTAGTGGAGCAGAGTGGCACTAAAAGCCTGCTGGGTAATTGAGAGGCTAGGGGACGGAGTGAAGCCGACTGCCCTCTGCGCTTGTGTGTGCACGTACTGGTGTGTGCACGTACTGGTGTGTGTGTGTGTGTGTGTGTGTGTGTGTGGAAGCGAAGGCCCCTGCTCTCTCTCATTATGCCGTGGCTCCTGCCTGCCTGTCATTGTCTGGACGCGGCGCCCACAGAAAGCAACAGTAATGCGCAGTGACACGCGGCGTGTGTGTGTGTGTGTGTGTGTGTGTGTGTGTGTGTGTGTGTGTGTGTGTGTGTGTGTGTGTGTGTGTGTGTGTGTGTGTGTGTGTGTGTGTGTGTGTGTGTGTGTGTGTGTGTGTGTGTGTGTGTGTGTGATGAGACATGGTGTCCTCTGAAAAAACAACAGTATCCTCACCCTGCCCTCCCGTCTTCTACACATATGCACAAACATTTGTCATTCCACTAGTCGTACCCAAGTCAGTCTCACCCGCCTCACCCTCAACTCCACTCACCCTTCCACTCCCACTACTTCCTCCCTCTGCTCTGTTAACCCTCTTCATTTTATAGGTCTCATCTTCTCTGGATGTGTAGCCAGATACGTTATTGCCAACTATAACTCGTACATGACTGAGCTTTTCTGGACGTTTTCATCTTACATGTCGAGACTTTCTTTAGTTGGTTTGACCCTCTAGACGTTTTCTTTTTTGCTCGTGTCACACTTTTCCTCACTGTCAGTTCATTTTTGCCTCAATATAAAGTGTACCTGCACCTCTAAACGAAACAGCACAACCATGACTAGAAGTAGAGAGAACTCAGAAATGTCTTTTGTGCACTATGAGACAGTTCTAATGTCGTGAACCTTGATAAAAGAGAAAAGTAGAACTTTTTTGATTAAAAACCAAGAATAAACATTTTTCCAACATGCATTACCATTCCTAGAACAAAATGGTGATCTACGTACTGTAGTTAACTACATACATTTTTTAGTTGTTTCTTATCTGCCCTGTGTATATACACAGCCTTCAGTTCAGCCGAATGTTTTGTCACATGACTTGGTCACCACTGAGTTACTTCTGGCTTCCTGGTTGCACTGAGGAAGGTAGAGTCTGGTTAGAAATTGGTTCATATTCGACATAATGTTTGCAGAAAGCAACAGTAATGTGCAGTGACATGCAGCATGGTGTCCTCTGAAAAATCAACAGTATCCTAACCCTGCCCTCCCATCTCCTACACATATGCACAAACATTTGTCATTCAGTCCCGAGTCAGTCCCAAGACTGACTTGTAACTGACTTGTACCCAGTCCCAAGTCAGTCTTACCTGCCTCACCCTCACCCCTCCAAACACCTTTCCACCCCCACCACTTTCTCCCTCTGCTCTGTTAACCCTCTTCATTTTATAGCTCTGATCTTCTCCTGATGTGTGGCCAGATGTGTTACCACCAAATGCAACTCCTACATGATTGAGCTTTTCTGGACATTTTCTTCTCACGTCAAGACTTTCTTCAGTTGGTTTGACCCTCTGGATGTTAATTTTCTTTACTCCTGTCACATTTCACTCTTTTTTGCACCCCTATGGAAACAGCACAATCATGACTTGAAGTAGAGCGAACTCAAAAATAGTTTTTGTGTGCAATATGGCACAATTCTAATATCTTATATCTTTAAAAAAAGAAAAAAATGACATTTGAAGTGCATGTGTTACCAACACTGAGAAAAAATGGTGATTTTACATACCATAGGCAGCAGACAAGTCCTTGATTTTCTTTTTCCTGTGTCTCTTGGTTGCAGCTGAGTTGCTAATGGTTCCTAATGTTGCCTATGTGACGTCTTGTGGAGTCCAGACTCGTGAAAGTTACTGCTGACACCTGTTGCATATGACCGTACCACCGTTCATGGACAAAGGAGCGGAACTTTTGTTTGCACCTCGCATGTTGTGGGTTTTGGTGAAAATATTCTACCACAGGTTACCTATTCATCCATGCTCTTGTTCCTTCCCGTCTTCCCTTCTACCTCGGCTGCTGCGCTGGAGATCAATACGGCGTCTTCTTTCCTCAATACCTGTCACTCACAATTTCTTCAGGCAGAACTTCTATTATGCATGCATGAAAAGCTCAAATAGCTTGCACCGGTTTGGGTGCAGCCCCCAACAACAGCAGTATGTCGCCCGCTGTAGGGTCCTTGAGCAACACAAATAAGATTATAGTGTCAAGTGGATGTAAAATCTGGAAATAAGATTTTTTTTCCCTCAGGACCTTGAAAGTTGCGAGTTCATCATGCTCAACATATTGTTAGATTGGTAGACACTTCATATGTCAATTTCTCACTCTTGTGCAAGTGAAATTTACATTTTCCTTGACAAGTCTAGTGTCAAAGGGGTTTAGAGTTTGTTGTGACTAGACTCACCTAGGTAAGTTTTCAAAGTCTATTCATTCCTAAGCAGGCATTCTTATTATAATAGGCTGTATTCAGTGGATAGAAGCAGAGATCAGAACATTTTATTCTTAGTATAAGATTACTTTTTGAATGTCAACCAGACTGACTTATGAAATCTTCTAAACAACAACAGTTAACCATCTGAACTCCAAGACATTTCATTCATGTCACGTTTTCCTCACTGCGGGCTCATTCTTCACTGCAATATAAAGTCCTGCACCTCTATGGGAACAGAACTCTGATAATTTATTCTACAAATATTTAACAAACTTGGAATCAACATCCATCCATCAATCCATCCATTATCTATACACTACTGAATCCTCATTAGGGTTGCGGGGGGCTGAAGTCTATCCCAGCTGTCTTAGGGTGAAGGTAGGAGACACCCTGGACAGGTCACCAGTCTATCACAGGCTTATATAGAGACAAACAGTCACACTCACATTAACACCTAGAGATAATTTAGAACCACTAATTAACCTCAGCATGTTTTTGGACTGTGGGTAGAAGTGAGAGTAGCTGGTGAAAACCCACGTATGCACATGTGGGAAGGCGGGGACGCATATCGGGGATCTTCTAGCTGCACGGCGAAAGTGCTAACCACCAAGCCACTGTGCAGCCTGGATTCAACAGGTACAGCATTTTTCCAGGTGCCAGCAGGTGTTAACGACACAGAAAAGAAAATGGTGACTCTACATGCTGTCTGTAAACACTGCCTGCAGTTCAGCCGAGTTCAGCCAAAAAAAAGTCCCTGAATTTTTGTCACATGCCTGTAAGTTGGAGCTCAGTCGATAATGGCAATACGTGTGTGTCAAGGAGTGCAGAGTTTTAGATCTTTTGTAGAGTTTGGTTACTGCAAATGGTTTATTTTCGGGAGAATAAAGCAATTTTTGACGAAATATCAATAATATCAGTTTTTACAGTTTCTGGTTGGGATAATTAGTGTAATTTTGACATAGAAAAAAAAACTAAACAACACTTTAAAACCCACCAGTGGAGTTTAGAGAAGTAATTTATACAGATGCTTATTTGTAGTGGAAAAAGCAGTCACTTTTTTGACAATGCATAGTGTTTTCTGTGTTATTTTGAAATGACAAACCGGACCTAAAAAGAGCTCTAAATAAAAAATAGAAAAATAAAACTACAAAGAAAAGAGATTATTGATTGCCATATTACCCTCTGACATTCACTGCCTATGTGCGTTTCTGTATTTGTGTGCGATGCTGCTGCAGTGTGCATCGGTACAGAAATGATGTGTTCATCGTCACTAGCAGCGACAAGCAGACACACATACCGCTCTAACAATCACATGAACATTTCTATAGCTGGAATAATTTCTGGCCGTTATACATTTCTTCGTCCGTCTACATTCGAATTTTTTCCACTTTGTCCTCTCCATTAGCTTTACCTTTGTGATGCCAACAGCTCACTTTCAATCTCTTTGCTCTCTCTCCATTCCCTCTTTCTGTGCCGCTCCTCTCCTCTCTTCCCTCTAATTGACACTGACATCAAATCAATAATTTCACTTTTTTTTTTCTTTCTGTCCTTTTGTCTGTTTGCGGTTCCTCGCTCAGATGGCATTGGCTGGGCGAGGCAGAACTATGAAAATTGATGGAGTGTCCCTTGTTACCAGGAGAAAAGGGAAGAAGAAGGTGAGGAAGAACAGGAGGAAATAAGTCAAATGGGGGAGAAAAGAAAACGAGGAAGTGTCTCGGCTGCATTGCCTTGAGTGCTGCTCGACCTCCATACTGGGACAAACACACACTTCGTCAACAGGCCTTCACTCACCCGCAGAGGCCTTTATACGTTTGACGTTTTTGTGCGTCTGTTTGTGTATCAAGGCTGGCTCGCTGCTCTTGACCATGCACACTGCTCCCTTTCATGTTTTCTTGTCCTGTTCTGCTGCAATGTGATCAGCTAAAGCGTGTTAGGTGAGCCATGTCAGAGCAGAGGGCTGGAAAAGAGGCTTTTCCCCTTCGTTCTCCACCAGGTCCTCTACAGCTGTGTCTGCATGTGGTGAATTTGTAAAGTTGCACATCTTCTGATTCATATTTGTAATTGATATCTCAGTCAGGTGGGAATCTAAACTTCTGGACTAACTCAGTGCATGTACAGTGCATGTCACTTATCTTAACATAGTGTCCCAAACTATGGATGTTAGCACAGAGTAACCGAGTCTCCACAATAATTACATTGCTGTACAACTAAACTGCACTCTCAGTTAAATTTATACCGAAATGTAATTTAAAATAAACGTATTTTCTCACCTGCGATGGAGCTGGATTTTAAACTGTAAGTGCCTCAAAAAAAAACAAGTTAAAATATGATAAAGGACGTTATTATTGATATCATTTAACTTTCACTTTTTGCCTGCATATGCTACTAATATGTACATAATGTGATATATTATTTGTTAAATTAGACTTTACTCCTCCTAAATATAGCAGTTTTTTGGTAGTTTTTGAAGAGAGTTCATTCTTTTGAAAATTGCAGTTCCCAAAACAACAAAAAAAGAGCGAAGCTTACCTTTCTACATCTTTCTCTGTAGTTTGTCCAGCTGGACCAAACTGCATGCAGAGGACTTCAAGGTGTCTTATTTTCAAATGATGCTGCACCACCTCCAGATCCTCAGTTAGACAAGATGAATAGTATTTGGGAGGTAATTTAGTTGGTGTACGGTTCCAGCTTTGGACTTCTGACACTTTCCCTCAGGGGGCTGAGATAATATCACAACCACCAGGCAAATGAAAAGTACTGGACACAGTACAGTTTGAATATTTGGGGAAAGTTTAAATATTCTAAGTGGGGCTGCAGCAACGAATCGATAAAATCTGATTATTAAAAGCGTTGGCAACAAATTTCATTATCGATTCGGTGTGTCGCGTGACTCATGCATCACTCGCCATGTCGCGGAGCCGTCTACTCCATACTCCACCTCAATGCTGGCTGGCCGAAATAAAGTTTTGTTTAAAAAAAAAAAAAAATGACTCCACCTGCAGAGCGAGTTGAACAGAGCGAGGTGGATGCAGAGCGGAGGCGGTGTTTTCAAAGGAAAAGTAAATTCAACAAATGAAACATGACCAACATAGAGAAAACAGTTTGACTGAAGTCCTCAAAAATGTGGGCGCATTTCACCCTTCACAAAACAAAAAACATGCGTAACATGCAAGCTTTACAAAAGTAATATGAGATGGAACAGGAGCACCACGATAATGATAGAGCACCTGATATATATATATATATATATACATATATATATATATATATACATTCCCAGAAATCAGCTATATATATATATATATATATATATATATATATATATATATATATATATATATATATATATATATACAACTCATGAAAATTTTCTATACTGCCAGCAACCTCTTCATTGTGAAAATGCGCTTTTTATCTTTTTTTTACTTTCTGATTCTTTACCATAACGTCACTCTAGCTGCAGTCAAAACATCTTGATCGTCTAATATTGGCTCCGAGGTCGGTGAAAGTTGGATTAAAGTAAATTAAGAGTTCATGGGTAATCTATTTGGTGTTCTAGACACTCAAAAGATTTTCTTTATTCCTCTTTAAGGCTACATCATCGCAACATTGAAGTTTTTTCAGGTTTCAACCAGCTTTAGTAGCTGACAGTTTCTATCACAAGCACTCGTTGTGTTCTCTCTTTTGAATTAGACACAAAGAATAACTAGTTTCTTGTTGAAGATAGGTTTGTGTTACTGTGTATACTGTAATAGCATGCATGTGGTGCTTAAAGTGCTTTATTTGGGTTTTTAAAGCGCTTTATAGGTTTGTCATCAGCATGTCGTGGCTTCTGGGTGATGGTCAGACAGCTCTTTATTTTTACTGAAACCTCTGTGTCTGAAAACTGCTGAATTTCATGTTGTCAATCCAGATCGTGTTGTGGAGGCCTTCCTTTGGTTGCCTTACCATTTAGTATTGGATCACTGCAGTAAATACCATTGTGTCTACAGAAGAACTGATATTCAAGCATAGGTGCTTGAGAGATTTTTTTTTTAAACTTAAAGGAGGGAGAAGAGTCGGGGGAAGACATGCAGCAAAGGGCCGTGAGCAGGAATCGAACCCAGGCCGCTGCGTCGGGGACCAGCCCCTGTACATGGGTGACCCGCTTAACCTGTTGAGCTATCTGAGCACCCGAGAGAATTTTTCAATATTACTTTTTTCAGAAAGAATTCTTGAGTTTTGACCATTTGCTCTTTAAAATAACCTTAAAATCTCATCATAGGATCAACGTGATGAACTTGATGAACTTGAAACCTGAATAATGTCATGTAATCAGAGTCCTGTTGCTCATGAATGCTAGAAAGTTGAAAATCCTAGTTTAGTTCTAGCATGAGCCCTTATGGGCGGTCAGCAAACACACCTGTAACTCCATCTCACCACATAGCAAAAGACTCCATCAACATCAGCAATACATTTTCTCACAAGTATGTCCCTCATCCTCCGTCTAATAGATTAGAATGTTTTCAGTCTGATACATTTTGAACTTCAATTAATCAATTAAAAGTTAAACATTCCCAGAAATCAGCTATGTGTGTGTATATATATATATATATATATATATATATATATATATATATATATATATATATATATATATCGCTTTGACCATTTAGCCCTTCGTCTATTACCTTTAGCTAAAATTTTACGTATTGCTACATTTAGTTCACAGTTTGAAACTTTATAAATGACTTTTTACTCACTGTTTAGCATGAAAACTAGTTTGTCTTGTGTGTCATAGCTCAGTTTTTTTTTTGCTTGTCTGCTTTTGTCAAATTAGTTGAGTTACTCCACATATTTCCACATAATAGCTGCACAAATGTTTGGGTGCAACAGTACCAACCACAGTACAGTAGGATTTATGGTTTTACGTTACCGTTTATTACCTGTTGGACTAGTTCAATAAGTCTCAGATTGTTAACTCAGTGATGGAAAAGACTTATTAAGTTGTGTTGATTGCTTATTAAGTTGTGGTGAGATAAGGAAGAACAGGAGGATCTTTAAGTCTAACGGACATCATTAGAGGGAGAGTTGTATTTGTTGCCAAGTGAGGTGTCCCCCATTAAAGAACAGCTCATCACATGGAAACCATTCATTGTGTCACCTTCATTCTTCTTGGACTCTTGTTACTGAGAGAGGACAACATGCTAGTTTGACAATACTCACCTGAAATTCAAAAGTAAAATAATGCTGACTTTACTAATCTTGCAGTGGTCACAGTGTTTATTTTAAATGATAATATCACTATTTTTTGTCGATCTCTGAAACAGAATTATTGGATTTTCTTTGGAAAACATAAATAACTTTTGCTTGAATAGACAAAACTGGAACCAGGATCAGCTGATGGATAAATATAATATAATAAAGTGACTGTACGTGTCATTTAGTAACCAAGAAAGTAAATGTAATGTTCAGTTACTCTTTAAAGGGGAATTAATGGGGCAACAGATGACACAAACTTGTCACATAGACAGAAATGTAAGATCTCAACTTTAGGATTTTGGTTTCATTTTTGATTAATCTCATTTTAATGCTTAAAAGACCTCAGAAGTCCCTGATTTGGAATTAATTTCTGAACAACTTCAATGAAATGTTATTCATATTCTGTCCTGTACACTTGTACCAAACCCAAACTAAGGATCAGTTCCACAGCAGAGGAGTCTTATAGTTATGGTTCCATCCGAGAACAAAACTTTCTCTTGGTATAATCTGGCACTATATTGACTTTAAGGCAAGATGAAGTCTTGTCATTTAAGGGTTTGTGTGTGCGGGGGAGGATTTTAAATTCTATTCTCAATTTGATTAGGAGCCAGTAAAAAGAAGCTAATAATGGAGAAATATGAACTTTCCTACTAGTTTTTCTCAATACTTTCACTGCAACATTTTGGATCTTCTGGAGGTTTTTCAGAGAGTTATTGGGACATTCTGATAATAAGCAATTACAATAGTCCATTGTAGATGTTACAAATGTTAGTTTTTCAGAATCATCCCTAACTTAGACAATATTGCACAGGTGAAAAAAGGCGTTTCCACAGACTTAAAGAAGATATTGTGGTCAAACACATCATCAAGCTTCCTCACACTAGAAAAGGAACAATTTCATTACTTATTTATTTTCTGTGCCAATGTAGTATCACTACTTACGGGAACTAATTCATTCATTTTTTGGCTTCAGGTCCGTGGGATTTGAAGAAATATAGGACATAATTTCCTCATGTTGAAATACAGGTTAAAAGAAAATGGTGATTCCAATATCAACAAACTGGAATTATACAGTAAATACTATTGGATTGCACTGTGGATAGCTCACACTCACTTATCAGTGTTTCTGCAGCATGTTACAGTGCAGGTAAGCCTTCTCTCCTGGAATACAGATCACTATCAGATACTGATATTCGCACCATCATGACACATACTGTCTAAATTACAACGCTACACAACAAAACCCAACACCCATAATAAAAGAGACAAAAACCCCAACAAGGTTAACACAATAGCGCCTGATTAAGATCTAATGTGATTTCACACTACTTGGCTTGGCACGGAGATTTAATTTTATGCCGCCGGACTGAAATATCTATGCCGACTCGGGGGCATGGCAGTGGAAAAAATAAAAAATAAAGGGGTGGAAGGAGTGTGTGGGTGTCAGAGGGGGCGTCTGTTGGTGGCTGTAGATTGTTGTGGAGCTGAGGGGAGTCCTGTCAAGAACGGTATCGGCGCAAGTGTCGGGGATTGTGTTTACGCTGTCGCACTGTCTGGAGAAATTAGTCATTCTGGAGAAGCAACAAGACATAGAGGGAGAGGAAGGAGAAGGAAGGAGTGTGCTTGGATGAGTGTGGGTGAATCCTCGCTCTATACTTAGCAAAGGCTTCCTCGCTGGACTTGAGCAACGCGATGAGATGAAGAAATTCAATTGTGCTGCCTTTTTATGTGCCGTTGAGGTCAGGCACACAAACACAAGCTGTACACGCATGTATGTAAGCAGACATGCTTATAGATACAGTATGCACACACAAGTCACACAGCAGCCAGTGGGAGTTCACTACCCAGTCAAATCAATATAAATGTACACAGTCGCGGACACATGGGATAAGAGTATAGAGTGTGTCTGTGTGTGACTGTGCATGTGTGCGCGACTGGTTGATCCAGGGAAAATGGCTTTTGTTGAGTCCCCTGTGCTATGTAACATTGCAGAGTAATTACAGAGTGTGTGCTTTGTTTAGGGGATGTCTAATTATGCTGTTTGGGATGTGCAGGGCCCTGGGGTGTCACCGCTCGTGTGTGTGTGTGTGTGTGTGTGTGTGTGTGTTGTGTTTAGTTGGTGAGAAGACGCTAATTGTGGAGGCGGTGTTAGTGCTACAGCAACTGTCAGAGAAAGGGAGAAAGAGAAAGGTGGAGAGAGAATGAAGGAAAAACAAGCCTCACCAATGCACTTTGGCCTTTTTTTAAACTAATCTTTCACTACCTGTTTGCCCATCAGGACGCCACCTATAGTATCACCTCATGAATCATCTGTGCCATTAACTGAAATCTCTTTTTTAGTCATTTATCCTACAACATCACTTGTTTTCAAATAGCTCTTTGGCCATCACAAAGCTCTGTGTTTACTCCATTCAAAGGTGACTAGTCTGGTCTTACGATTGGCTCACGAGCACAGATGTATTACAATAGCGTGCCTTGGAATGATGTTGAAACTGGTTCCAAATAAGCTGGAACTTATGCATAAAAATTATGGAATATGGTGCTTAATGATGCCAAAATGTCAAATTGGTAGATTGTAGTTCATGCTAGATCAATGCTAAACATCCCTCCCTATAAATATGTTGCCTAAAACAGGAAAACAAAGGCATATTTTGGATGAAAGTTGATCAAAAAGTTCTGAGACTATTCACAGTCATCGTGCAGGGATGTGAGTCAGGATATTTCATGACACCAGGACCTATGTTACATGTTTTTTGTAGCCACTGGTAAGTGCAGTTATGTGATTTTTCCATTGGTACAAACTGGAGCAGAGAAGAAAAGATCTCATTCTGTGTCAGTCACCAGCAAGATGATTTAATCTTCATGTGGCTGATCATCACTGGTAATTGGAGGTGAGTCTGCAGCTACCGTCAAGGGAAGAAAAAGGAGAGTGAAAGAGACACATTTGGTCAGGAGAGCACCAGGAGTATGCTGTGGGATTTTTTTCAACATTTATGTGGTTGTACAACAGGAATTAATCCTTCAGGGTCAGACTGTGAGTGAAGGTTCTTCTGTAACATCCTGAGGTGTCTGAGGGAGAACATTCAATGCAAAGACCTGAGCCTTAGTGCGATTTGGCACAGGTTTTTTGGTCACAGCGACACTATGATCATTCTCTACCCACCCTACTCACCAGAATTGTCTCCCAACTTCTTCCTTATCCTCAAAATGACATTGAAGTCCAAGTGTCACTGTTTTGACGGTGGTCATTCCAAATATTGCTTGACATGTTTGCATATGAGGACTTCTAGGGAGTGTTAGAAGTGAGGCAGAATCACTTTATTGTTGCGCAAGGAGAAAACTTTAATGGTGAACAAATTGAAATCAGTTACAGTTTTTGACTTTAATAGGCACAGTGCTATACCTTTATCAGCTTTAACTTGATCAGTTACATTATTATCAGACAGAAGTTAGACAATGTGGACATATCTATCTGAAACTTTTGGATATGCCATGTATTGGCATAGTTTGGACCTTTTGATTACATGAAGTTTGCAAGCTCATGTGGAAATGTAAAATATTTTTCTGGGCATGTTTCCTTAAAAATTGAAAATCAGAGTTCATTCTTGACTTTGCCAATAACAAATCAGTCTCACCACGAGTCTTTGAAGTGATTTGGGAACACCTTTAGCAGAAGACAAACCTACAAACTAACCACTGTTCTGTGAACCTGTTTATTCACCTGAATCATGTAAATCCAAAGGAGCTGTAGCATTTCTGTTGGAACTTCAGTCTCATCTGCCACGTGGCAACTTGGTTATAATGTGACATCCACTCAAAGTCTCTTTTTGCAAATTTAGGTGTCAAAACTTGAGGCAAGCTTTTGTTTCCATCGTAAACATTAACATGCATTGTTACTCTTGTTGTTCTTAGATACTACAGTGCACTGTTGTATTTGCTTAAACTAAAGTAACACAAGTTTACGGTGATTCGAGTTTGATTTGTCGCAACCTGTGCAAATAAAGTACCTTCAGCTGATTCTGACTTGTTCAACAGAATAGACCGACTTGCTTAATTCAGCAATAAAACTAATTGGTAAATCTAAACATTAATAAATGCAATGGAATTTTTAGAGTCAGGTAAACACAGTGGTTAAAATAATCAACACCCAACTAAATATAGATGTGTTTTTCAGAATAAGCTGCTGTTTTCTTGTTGAATTCTAATCTCAAAATGCTCCACAAGGCTTCCTTTGTGTATTATTGCTGAAATATTCATCTTTCTACCTGTTGTCTTTTTCGCTTCTCTAAACTTTTCACATCTATCAAAACGAGAGTCGCCGATGTCTTCTCAAGTGTGCTTTCCAGTGGTGCACATTTACATTTTAAAATCTGTTCAAATGATTCAGTAAAATGAGAAACTTGACCTGATTGCATCTATGAGACCAACAAGTCGAACAACAGATTCTATATTTGCATTTTCACAGTTAGTATGGACACGTGAGGGCACATAGTGAGGTCAAGGCAGCGAAGACCAGGTTAGGCCAGGTGATCTTCATTAAATTTATAAAAGAGAGAAAAATGGCATTGAGAACGGAACACTGGAACTCTATGTATTGAGCGAACATTGGAAAAAGAGAATGACTGCCTCTATGTGTGCAACACGATTGCATTGATCCAATGTTCCAGGATGCGGCTTTCTTATCCACTGCCGAGTTCTCTGGATGAACTTCTGCGTGTATATGACGAAGCACACAAGACACCGATATGAATGTTTTGTTTTGAGAGCCCTAGAAAACAGGACATAATGGCTGTACGATGTTTGTCAAATCAGTTTGCCTCCCTAAAATGTTTGTATGTTTGTTCCAAGGTCTGCACAAGGTCTCCGAGCTCTGTATCTGGTGTTCCTATTGACATCCATCAGAAATGTAACCTATCTATTCTACCTCACAAAGATGCCATAGAAAAGGTTCATTCTTCCTTGTTTATAGAATTCTAATTACCTGGGTTGATTTAGACTTGGCAAAGAAAAGCAGTGATGTTGTATTTTAAAAGGAACCATTGGTTTGAATAGCTATTGGTCGGCTCTGAGAAGGGGTCAAGGTACTGAGATGCGTCCTTGTCCATGCAACAATACAATACCCTGATGTCACTGATGCATAATTGCTAAGTACATTTGTTCCAGTAAGTTGTGGTTCAGCATGATATCTTTGGATTCAATGGTGCATTGTCTGTATAGTATTAGACCAGCCTTCATTTCATATAATGTGCTCCAGGGCATTAATTTGCCCATGGAAAATAAAGTACATTTTATTATTGTTAACACTATCATTTACAGAATGCAGCATTATAGCCATAATCCATTTTAAATGAAGGCAGGAATGAATGAAATTGCTGCAACAGTGCTGTTTTGAACATAAATTAAATTGAGGATGGAGCAGTCTATGGCACAATGCAAGTCCTTTACTGTTGACGGTTTTCAATTGTACCTTTCAGAACTAATTAGAGCAAAGTTACTTCATTTAGATGCACATTTATTGGCTTATATAATGATCTCTATTAGGCATTGAGCCGTCTCTCCACTGTAATGGAAGCTTGAAGTGATCCTCCTCAATGACATCTTCCCTCTTTGACCTTTACCCTTTAATAACTGTGTCACAGACTGTGTGCGCATGTACTTATGTCCTTACTTGCAGCAAATAAGTGCTGCTTTTTACATCCTTATGTGTGTCTATTGGTGTGTGTGTTTGTGATAGCGTTCTGGAGTCGGTGTGTAACGTCGGTGTGAGTGTGTTGTACTGCGGCAGGCTGTGAATAACTTGATTAAGTGGTGAAGATGTGGTGCAACTGCTTGTGTATGTGTGCACGGAGGCATGCTGAGAAGGCCACTATTAATCTGATAAAACAAGATTGGACTTCAACATTGTGACCCTCACAGATGCTACAACTGCTGCTGCTCTCTCTCTCTCACACACACACACACACACACACACACACACATTGTGTCTTTGTACAGTACATCTCTGTCTTGTCTGGTGTTAGTGTTAAAGGTACAGGTCTGTAAAGGGTCATTGGGTCGTCATAACCAAAAGACACATCTTTAATACTGTGTTATGTGGCCATGAAGGTAGTTTTCATTTTGAATATCTGTCTGAGAATTTGACTCCAATCTCAAATACTGTGGTGGTGAATTGGAAAATAACAAAAATTAAAAGTGCTTTTATTTATTATATTGGAAGCATAATGTTGCAGCATCTAAACTCTTTAAAGCTGCTATTCTTTTGTAGGCTTTGTTGATGCTAGTGTTGATACAAAGATATGTACATTAGCAGTAATTTAGCACAACACTGAATTGAACACAATATTCTACGTAAATGTGAAAGTGCCACAAACATATTTTGTCCCTAAACTCTATGAATAATCACGATAAATAACGGTGACCTCAGTCATAAGCAAAATCATCTTTATTATCATTTTGGCTATAATTGTGGTGCCCCAGGTGGTGCACTCACAAAAGGTGTGTTTTATATACAATTCTTTAACCAGGAAATACTGCCTTCCTTCCAGGAATTTATTGATCTTTGCTTGCTTTCCAGCAGGCTCTCCTCCAGTGGTGTCTTTGACCCTGGTGACACAACAGTGATGCAGGTTGCAGGCCTATCTGTCTCCATTCTATTCTGTCTCTAATTCAATCAAATCACTCACATTTTATCCAGTTAGATGCTTTCAGTCACTCAGCTGTGGAGGTCACTGTGTGTGTTTGCATGTATTAACTTATTTTCATTTCGAGTCTCCTCATGTCACTCTTACTGTCTTCTAAGTAGCTTTGTGTGCATCACTGTTAATTTGCATGTGTGTGCCTCCTTGTGTCTTTGTGGATTACATGCAGATGCACATAGTTACAATCTAATGCAAACCAAAACAGTAGCAGCCAGTAGATTTACATCTCTAACTGTTTATCTTTACAATAGAAACACACTTTTATTTTAAGGTGCAATATGCATGATTTTGAACATAAACATAGCTTGATTAAAGCAGCAAACAAATATCTGCTGTGTGATGATATAGAAGGGTTATGGTGTCTTTGGCAGTGTCTAAAGTCACACTTGCTGTGTGGGTGTTCTAATCCAAGCTGTTTTTGTTGTTGTTTTTTTATGCTGTGGCATGTGGCACAACTGCACATTCATGTTAATGTGTTTGTGCATGTGAGTCCCTCTCCTTGAAACTGGTGGCCTCTCCAACTCTCAGGGCCTGGATAGCTCAGATGGCAGGGCATCCGGCTTTTAATTGGAGGGACCAGGGTTGAAGTCCCTTATCAGGTGCTTCATTAGTCAGTTCCTGACTTGTACTAGAGGAGCAGGTCATGTAGTTTTTAAAAAATATTTTCAATTTCATGTTATATTGAGACTTTAGATTTACAAGTCACTTGTTGCATACTAGATATATGCAAGTCATTTTGCCTGCTATTTTTTCAATATAGATTTTCTACACTTTTTCCACACTGTATGTTTTCTACACTGTATATTTTGTGCATTAAATATTACAAATATTTTTATTACTTTGCTCAAAATGTCAATATATTGTAGTACTTCAGTGATAACTTTTTTGTCAGAAACGTAGTATTTTTACTCCAACCAACCAACCAACCAACCAACTGACCAACCAACCAATCAAAAAAGCCTAAAAGCGAAAGTTAAGTCCAGCATTCAGGCGGCACCTAAAACAAAGCCTTTTATCTCTGTTATTCCCAAAATTATGTCCACTCCTTTCCGCTCTGCGATTCATACACTCTTGTCTGTTGTGCTCCAGTCTTTGTGTGTCTGTTTCCACACATGGATCTGCTCTGGTCCAACTGATTGTGGAAACAGACATACATGAAGCGGACCAGAGAGGAAGTGTTATAACGTTACTGAAGTTGACAACAGCTTGCTACGAACATTCAGTGTAGTTTTACAATGCTAGCATGAGCTAATGTATGTGGCTGGATTATTTTTTATTTACTCTCATATACACAATTTTTCTGGTTAACACAACGTGAAGGGAGGTGTGGTTGACGTGTTCTGAGATGCCGGTGCTTTAGTGACATCCAGTGGTTCTGAATGTTGCACAGAAAACTTTTAAAACATGCATATTTGTAAATGATCACCAGTTCATAGGTTCTCTCTGAATGTTTTTTTCTCCTTCAGTCTTTATCTGACTTCCACTGTTTCAGAGACAGTCGGCATGTCCACAAAGTCTGGTTACATAATCAGCCAGCAGTCCTGTGATCTCCCTACCATCATATTGTCAGCACCCCTCTTTAACACTGTGTATTTGTTTTTTAGCACAAAACTACTGCAGCAAGCTTATGCGGAGCTACTGTAAATAATGCATGTGTGTGTTTGTTGGGTTCACTGACTTTTGAATGTGTTCACATCTTTGTGCCTTCATGCGTGTGCGTGGCAGCCCTTGGCGAGACCGTCCTGTGGTCCCTCCCTTCGCCGTTCACTCTGTTAGCGGTCTTTATCTTTCTCAACAATCAGGCTTTATCCTCGGACACTCCTGATCCCACGGTAACCCTGGGAGCAGCAGCCCAGAACTCCTGTTTAAACCAAACATATTTCCTAACATATGTTCACTTGTGTAACCCAACTTATCAGCAGTAGCTGACTGAATGGGAAGAAAATTCTCTATTATACCAGGGCATTTTAGTACCGTCTTTATCAGGGTAATTTAGAAAGTGTGTAGCAACACAGACTATATACTTGTATATATACTCAACAAAGAGGTGTTCATCCAATTAGGGGAAGCCTTCCCAAAATTTCTTTGAACATCTGGAAGTACATGCTTGTGCAGACTTGTCTATTAATGCAACAATATGAAGTTCAAACTTGTGCTACATTGAAATGTTTCTCAAAAAGTATGCTCATTCAGACATGAAGCCAAGCCGACATGTTCAGCTGCCGTGAGATTAGCGGAAAGAAATGCATGTCATAAAGGGTCTTTACAAGTATGATCGTAGACACAGCACAATAAACAATCAAAAAAATCTCATGTGAGCTTCAATTTACAAAAGAAAAAAAATATTAAAAAACCTAAAAAGTCCCTGTAAATGTAACTTTTCAGGAAGAGTTTTCATTTTTTTTGCACCTTTTATTTTACTTTCTTGCATTCTTTATATCACTGATTTGATTGTCCAGTGCAACTGTCAGTAATCAGTTGAGTGATGCATGACTTTTTTTTTTTTAAAAAAAAACAAATATTAATAGAGGGTAGCATGGCGGCAAATAGGGGGAGTAATCTGATCAGAAACAAAATATCACAGAGGAAAGAAAAGTGGAAAAAAAAGCCTGGCAACCAACTGAAAATGAAAAAAAAAATCCATTTAACAAAGAAATCATAACAAAAACACATCCATCAAAAATATCACCCTTTATTGCGAGTGAATACAATGTGAATGAACAGCAACACCAGACTACAAAAGCGGTACTGTGTTAGCATTAGTATCAGAAGTTGCAGAACATGATGTGGTGTTTGATCACAAGAAGCCTTTGGCACTGTGAGATTCCATGCACAGAGGGGAAAACTGAGAGCATTGATTTCATTGTGGAGCAGCAAGGACTGTGTGTTATTTGGCAAGCGTGTGTGTGTGTGTGTGTGTGTGTGTGTGTGTCTGCATGTGTGTGAAGTGTCTGGAACATAAAACTATAGAGGTCCATTCAGACCTTCCTTTCTCTCTCCTTCCATCAGGAGATAGCAGGGACATTGAACTGCGGCAACAAAAGCAGATTTCCATCAGACAGAGTTTCTGAGAGAGAAAGGCATTGTGTTGAAAGGGGCTTAATGGAAGCTCAGCTTAGAGCTTTATTCACACAAACTGTACTCTCGGGTCGGCAGAAGCACATATGTGTACACACACTGGAACACACACGCACTCTCACTTTTCCCATATGCTACCTCCTTGTTCTCGGCAAAAAAAAAAATAAATAAATAAATAAATGCTGCTCTCATTTTTCTAAGCTTTTATAAATGCTAGACGAGAGTTTGTGACCAGATAGTTGCACCTAAAAAACACTAAAATCATACGTGTGACAGGGTTCGCTTGTAGAAAAGAAGTCATTGTCTGACATGCAGTTAGTGCCTGGGTAAAGAAGTCCCTCACCCATGATGGACTGACCCGAATCAGCCCAAATAGAAGATGATAAAACTCAAAAGCATATTTTTCTCAAAGGGACATTCTTCAGCATGCAGGGACACGGTATCGATAAGTATTTGTAATGTAGTTTCATTCCTGCTCAAAGGAACATAAGCGCTCAGAGTTTCAATGCACATATCATGTTCTGAATAGCTCCAAAGGCTTTATACCTCACCTCTTCTACTGTATAGAGAAATTAGAACCTCAGATTTCATTCCAAAATCAACTCATGCAGGTGTTGTCCTTTGTGTGTCTGCTGTTGTTGAGTTTTTGCTTGACCTTCCAAACCCAAAAACCCGACAGTGTGGTTGAAAGGCGTTTTTTTTTTTTTTTTTTTTTTTAAATTGCAGCATTTGTCAGAGCCAGAAACTGAATAAAACTGAGAGAATTGTTGGAGTTCGAACCTTCTGACAATCCTTGAACTGCTCATCTGTGATGTGCTGTTCCCTCTGGAAACTTAACTGAACTTAAAATTTTGATTTCATTCAAATGACGTTTTTCTATTTATCTTTTTCCAGAAATAAAGTAATTTCTCTAATCAGATTGTGTATAAAACAAAAAAATCTTTGTCCACGGCATGAGTGAAAGGCTACAGTCATGTGACAAAAATGTTGAGACTTTTTGGCTGAACTGGATTGAACTGCAGGCAGTGTTTACACATAACAGATAGGACACAAGTATTGAAGCCAAATAAAATGTCGATATAAAAATATAGGAAAGACATTTCTTGGTTAGTACAGATCATCTAATTTCTAAGAATCTAAAAATCTGCATTTATTTAACTGCATCTACCTTTTTAAAAAAGAATTATTTGGTGAGCTCAAACACAAAACTGCACTTGTTTGAGAATATTTCAAGACAAATAAGTTTTCTACTTTCCGTATGACTTCAACAGAACAGCGTCGCACTGCTTCCATCTTTGCTGCTGAAGGTAAACAAAATGCTGTTTGGCAAAAACGTTCTCTGGTGAGGACAGTTAATCCAGAAAAAGCTGCAGATGCAACCATTTTTTCAAGATGTGTTCATGTTTTTTGCTCCTCCCTCAGTGGAAGTACATCAGAATGTTATGTTTGGAAGTACTGTCTTTGTCCCATAGTAATGACTGAAGCTGAAATTACCCTCAGAATTACAAATGTCGTTCTCAATGTCTAATTAACGCCTCAGGAAAAAAAGCAGCTTGAGTGATTTCAAAGGGAGCAACAATACAGGAGGCGTGTCGCGACCTGATGCAAGCTGCGACACATATGTGCACGTATAAATGGTTGGGCAGATAAATGTTACATGACACATGCATTACTCACTGAACTCTTAAGAGGCATTGAATAGAGACAACTGCTACAACTATTCTACTCAGTGACTGAACTCAACAGCACCCTGAGCTGGAAATGGAACATGGAGGCTGTCGACAAACTACTCAGTATATTATTGCTGTGAATATACAGTCTGCCTACCTCTTTGTATACTTGTGATTTATGGTAATTGCTGCTACAACATGGCAATTTCCCATAACCATGATTTTCATGATGTGAATTAAGGCTGAGGTTATCACTTCTTGTTCATCTATTGTTCGTATAGTCCTACTTTGCTGAGGTCAGTAAACTTAGTCCACTCATCAGCCATGGCATTACAACCACTTGCTGAATATAGCCTAGCTTCCATTTTTGCTGCGAAAACAGCTTTGAGGACATAGACAAGGGATGTCTGGAGGTTTCCTGTGGACCAAGACCAGGACATTGGCAGCAAAATATTATTTTGGGGCATCCGTAAATCGAGCTTGTTCCGGCACTTTCTGTAGATGCTTGATCGTACTGTGATCTGAGGAATTTGGAGGTTGGGTCTTCACTTTTTTTCTCTTTGTCATGTTCCTCGAGCTGTTTCTGAGAAATCTTTAGAGGAGTACCATTTCCATAAGGGGATGTGCATGGTCTGAAGCAAGGTTTAGCTGGATGGTGACATCCATAAATATGCCAGGACCCAATGTTTCCCAGCAGACCCTATTGGTCCGAAAAGATGGTGGCCCTTACGTGTTGAAAACCGGCATCAGGAAGCGACTTACTCAACAAGATAGCTACTAGAATTCAAGTTTTTGCAGCTAAATAGTGTTTGTACTTAGGTAATGTGACTCCAACTCTTTGAAGAACACTAAAGTGACCTTAATAACATTCTAGAAACCTTTTTTGGTAAGTCTAGAACTAGTGAGCTGTGGTATCACCTATACCTCTAGACTGATTTAGGTGACTTCTAGAGTCAACCTTTTGATGGGAAATGTAAGAACAGGGATTTTTAATTTAATTAAGGTGATTGATGTTGGTATTGATATTGTGGTTGATCTGTGTATGTCCCCAGACTGTGAGAAAATGGTCATAGCTTTATTATCCAGTAGAGATGACGGACTTTAGGTGCTGTAAACTGGCATTGGGAAGCAATTTACATCAGGTGAACTTGGCTGTTGTAGTACTTATCTATCATCTAATTCTTAATGTGACCAAATTCTTCTTCTGCTGTTTGTCTCAGCAGCTACACAGCTCTTGGACGAGAAATTTGATCATCTATACAAACTGGATTCCAATCAGATTTGTAATCCAGACAAGACATATGTGTATATGTGTAGATTAAATCCCATTCAATCTCATGCGATACCAGACACTTGAAATAATAAATATAAACGGGGCCACTTCTTTGTTAGCATCCGTTCTTCTGTCTGCCTTCTTTTCTATTTACTTTTATCTTAACACATTCATACACAGAACCATTTTCGCAGTCTTTGACACACAATAAATCAAACCTACACACACCGAGATATCAGGCCACACGCGCCTTTTATAGTAGCATTTGTTTTAGATCAATACATCTGCACAAGACGTGTAGGTGGACGTTAAGAGTCGGTTTTCTTTCAATGAACTTTTTCATTTTCCAGGTGTTCTCTGCCGTGAATCATCTCTATTTGAAACCCTGCCTGCTTTCGTCGGTCTAAATACCTCAGTTTCTCTCTGTGTCTCAGATCAGAGTTGTCCTCTGTATTACATGTAAACCAGGGATGAGCGAACAGGCCTCCCATGGATTAACCGCTGACTAACTCCCAAAGTTGCAGGCAGACTTCCTTGTTACGAGACATGTGAAATCTCACAGTCGCCGAGCTTTTTCCAAACTATAGTGTTGTCCCCAAATCACATCGCTCAATATTCGGGAAAAAAAAGAAAAAGATGACTACACAACGGCTGCTCCCAAATCTGATTGGTGTTATTTGTAAGTCAGCCTAAATCTCAGAGAAGCTACACACACAAATGGAACAGGGCTTACTAATCCATTTGTAAGGCAATAGGCAGGCAAACAGGCAGGGGAGAGCTTGCCAAGTGTTGTAATCACAACTAAAGATGATGAGCCCACTCCCTTCCTCTACACTCTACAGTACTGTGTTGTGTGTGTGTGTGTGTGTGCGTGCATTTGTGTGTTTGTCCTACATCGCCTCCTTTACAAAACTGTGACAAGAGAGGGAGAAAATGAATCGGTATCAAGTGGATAATCTACAAAAGTACACTAGGAGCTTTTCCACCTTATGCAAGTCCCCCGCTCATTCATTTGCAGATACCACGCAATCTCTCTGAGAACAACAACAAGCCGGCGATATGAGTTTTGAAAAGGCAGTAATTGTAAGCAGGTTGGGGAATAAATTAGAATGATGGCAAAATACAGAGATAAATCCAGCTTAAGAGAGATGTACGCCACTGTTTATTTGATTTCAGCTTTTCTCTCTATCCCGCTCTCTTTTCTCCCTCCCTCATTCCTGATCTTTTTTAGTGGGGTGGAAAAATGGATTTTTGTCAGCGATTTGGCCCTGAAATAGCTTATTGTCTAAGGCAGCCACTGTGCGGGTACAACGTCAACATCACATGTGTGTGCGAACGCACTCGCCTGTTTCCATGGGGAGTAATGGCCGTGGAAGTGTGTATTGGCTCTGCTGGCACAATACGCCACTGTGCTCATTGGTTTAGACTGGCTGGTGTGTGTGTGTGTGTGTTTACAGTATGTGTGTATGTAGTTTCTATAGACTCTCTTGTTGATATTTATAGACGGATTCTGGTATGAAGGGGGTGAGGGTGGGAGGAATGTAGGGAGGAGGGTCAGAGAGAGCAAAGGGAGGAAGAATTAAGAGAGGAAAGGTTCTCTAAGCTAGAATTGCTTTGCCACCCGCATATTTTTTTTTCATCCTTTCATACTTTTTTTTTGTTTCTTTATATTCCTGATTATCTCTTTGCACTCTGCTCTTCGCGGGCGTTGGATGATTTGTAAAACGGAGGCCGAACACTTCATTACCAACTGACAGAAAAGTTTTATGACCATGAGAGTCTGTGAGGCCGTAATGTTCTATAAGATTAGATAAGATAAGATATACTTTATTGTCCCCAAAGGGAAATTTGGTTTTGGCAGTAAAGCAAATTTTACAGCTGTGTACAAGCACAGACAGCACGATACTGGATCGAGATGAACAGTTACTTTATTGATCCGGAAGGAATTTCTAGCATCCAGTGGCTTCAAAATCAAGATAAAAAAACTAGACATATAGAAAAATATATCTAAATAATGAAAAAATGCAATGCAGTGTAATTCTAGTGCTACATATGCAGTGTAAAGCTGAATGCATTATAAACTGTGTTACTACATATGCAAGAGACATGTAATGTTGTAGTAAAACAGATTTATTTCTGTTTTTTGGGATCATTCTCATTTATTCCCCATCTGCTTACAGTTATTGCCTTTTCCAAAGTCATATCACTAGATTGTTGTTAATAAAACTGGACAAAAGTACATAATAATAGGACTGATATATGTATGCAAACATTACTATCTAAAGCATATACGTAGATTCACACACTAATGAGATCACTGTGTTAAACCTTGTGGAAAGCAGCTAAATATAATCAAAGATCCAGAGATCAACTTTAAATACCAAATATGTGTCTAGACACACCAGAAGTTTGGTTAAAGGTGTTGTTTTTTTTCAACAGGCTGATAAAAATAGGAATAAAAGACAGTTTAAAATGATTAAAAGAAAAGCAAACTTATATATTGACCAGGCCAGGGCAATAAAGTGGCAACAGTATATACCAGTGATAGACACTTCATCAATAGCAATAACTATTTGATAATGGTTATTGCTATTGATGCAACTCGCCATGAAAACACATATCGAAAGCTCAAAGTTTGGTTGCATGAACAAACTCCCCAAGTATATAAAAATACCCACAATTCTGTGTTTTCCACCTAAACGATGCACCATGGCAGTCCAAGTGCTGACCATGTTGACGTAGGGGTCTGAGCGGAAGTTAATCCCGAATCCAGATCATTCACTCAGAAGCTTAACCTGAAAAGCTAACATTATTACCTGTGTGCCTCAATAAATAGGCTAAAGTGCTTAAATTAAAAATCAGGTGGTTAATTTATCATTAAAATTGACATTAATTATTCATATCGACTGAAATGAAACCTTCATCATCCAGTTTATTATACAGTAGATGTATACTGTGCATGTGCATTCCAATACACATTGGATTGGAATGCACATAAATGCACTGTCATAAATTTTGCACAGCCAAAATTTATGACAGAACTGTTAGGTTTAAGGGGAAAAGGTGGAATAAAACAGAAAAAGCAACCTTTTTTATAGTTTCAAAAGCGTGCCAGTCCCCACCTGACTCTCTCAGATTTTTTGCCATACATCTCAACAGTTTTAATATGCGTGTCTGCATTTAGATGATATGAATATTGTTCAATTAACTAATTAAGCTGTATTTTGTTCTTTGTGTCCAGGAGTGAAGCGGCGCAGTGGACAGAGCGGCTGATTTCCAGACAATCTCCTCTTCGGGTTTCTCATCAAATAACTGGTAAGTGCTCCAACTGATTATATGTTTTCTTGTTTACAGATGGCTTCATCTTCAACTCAGGTACATTAACAGTTTTAAATACATTTATGAGGTTTGGCTTAATCCCACTTAGTAGTAACCTTGTTATTGAGATCTCTTAAATCTTTGGGAGACATCTGTAGTTCTAAATTCAGCATTAAAAGTCAGAAAAACAATGCTGCTTTCATGCAGTTTGTCATCTGTTTTTTTTTTCTCCTTGGATACAAGTTTGCGCATGAAATTACCTACCTTTCAATCCAGTCTGCAGGTTTTGAGATTTAGAGTAAAGGAGGAGGATTTTGTGTGCTAGGAGAACAGCTGAAATGCAAAAAAAAGTTCCGAGGACATGATGTTGGTCCATTTTGGTCATTTTCTTTCATTGAATTAATTGAATTTTCTCAATGAAGTTGAAAAAATAGATATTTTTCTTCTTCTTCTGTTATGTTTCTGGTGAATAAGATGCAAATCAATTAGTGTATGGAAGAAAAAGTTTGATTCTGATTAAATGCTTTGGGTCATGTGAATACACATGCTATCAGATCGCTTTATTCCGTGCCCCAGTAAACATTTAATTCAGAATCTATAATCACAATGGTTTATATTGGTCTATATACCAGCAGTTTTACAAATGCAACAAGTTTATTGATGTTCTCGGCTGCAAAACTTTCTTTTTCTACTTTCACCCATACGGGTGCACTGCTTAACACAACAACTGCGGTTGACTACCTAAAAACTACATTTAATCAAGAGGTTTCATTAAAATCTCAATTTTTTCCAATATGTAACATTAATAATCGGAAAAACATTCACAACTGGACAAGCAGGCAATCAGCATATCGACACGACACAATCAAGGCCAGATAATGACAAGAATGACCAAAAATAGGTACAAGCATCATGAACAAACATCAATAATGAAGGTTTTGAGTGTCTAAGTGCTACGAACGATTGCAGCTTTCAAGCATCCTGCAGATAGATAAAGTCTTTATTGTCCCAGACGGAGACTTGTTTTCACAAGTCTGTCGCCACAAAACATCCAGATGACCAACATATAACATTAGACCCCCCCAACCCCAATCTGTGAATGCAAGCGCTCTGTGCTATCGAGTTAGTTTTTGCTCAGAGCTGCACCGGCAGATGGGACAAAACTTCTGCCAAAGTGAGGGGGTGATCGGTGTCACTCGCTATTACTTTTTTGCAAAGACGTGCGGTGGCTCTGTCATTCAAATCTGACAAGCTGGAAGTGAGGGGGCCGAGGATTTTTTGGAGGCAGTACGTGTGATCTTGGTGAGTTTGTTATTGTTGGAGATGGTGAAGGGAAAAAAAGAAACGGGGGGGAAGAGCACAACATGACGGGTTGAATTGCGCTTTTGTAATGCAACAGTAGAAGGTTTCAGGGGGCAGCAGATGGAGATCTGAGTTTGCATATTACAGCTCATTCCATTTAAAAGGTGCTTTGTACCTCATGCAAAGCACAAATATGACCAGGTTCATGTACCACTGTAACCTGTTGATTATGTCCACTTAATGTTGCCAGGATTCTTTAATCTTAGACACTGATTGTGTATATAAAAAAATACTTTACTTTTTTTTTGTTTGCTTAATATGTTCTGCAGTTTAGACAAGGTGAGAGGCTCTAGCCAAATGCATTATTGTGATGTTTTGTAAGTGTTGTTCAATTCAATTCAGTTTTATTTATATAGCACCACTTGACAACAGATGTCATGTCATAGCACTTCACATAGTAAGGTTAAGACGGTACAAATTTTAAACAGAAAACCCAACAATTCAAAGTTTCCTTTGGATTCCCTGTGAGCGAGCAGTCAGTGACGGTGGGAAGGAACCAAAAAACAAAACCAACCCAAAACTCTTAACGGGGAGGAAAATAAAATGACTGACAAAACCAGGCTCAGGGAAAGAAGCCATCTGCCTCGACTGGTTGGGGTGAGGATAAGATGATGGGAGTGGATTGTTCACATATTGTGTGGGTTTTTAGGGTATTTCTTCAAGTTGCAGGTTGGTTTACATAGAACTAGGCCACATTGTGATTTAAACAGACTTTAGGCATTTCTGCCTTAGGAGTTTACCCATACCATGTCAATATTTTCTGCAGAACGGCGACATTTTAGTTGGAAGTCCTCATTAATAAAGTGGACAGTTGGACTAACGTAGGGCTCCACAAGTCAGTTTTTAGCTGCAGAAAACTCCACATGTGACATCTCTGTTTCAACTGGTGCATTTGCATTTATCATACAGCTCTGGGTTGGAAATTCGAGAGTAGTAAATGGTGTTGCATATTACCTGCAAAACCCTCTTTGGTAACTGTGTTAACTGTGAACCGTTTGGAAGCTTTCTCGTATCGTGCAACAGTGGCATCTTAAAGGTTTTTGATCAAGGTTTTTTTGCTTTGGATGGGATTCAGATCTGGTTTCACGCAGAGCTTTCTGGTGCTGATTTAAGAGGTTAAACAAATTAGTTGTAACATGATGGAGTTCCTGTTTTTGGTCAATTTCACTTTGCACTGAGTTTGCCAGCAGCCAAACTGAAACATATCTGTTTCTTCGGTTGTTAAACTGCATAAGCCCTTGTTTTCTGCAAACTCACTCCCTTGTATCTTTGGAACTTTGACTACTCATCAAAAGACTTTACTAAGAAGTGATTTTGACTGGTGGATTTCACATCAGTGCATGGTGTCGTGTGGAGCACAAGGCCTGGAGTCAGAGGACGAGCAACGATAACAAAACCAGATACAAGACAAATGACCATGAAACGGAGCGATAGTGTCTCCCTGCTCTTTGTGTGTTTGTGTGTTTGTCTGCGTGTGAAGAAGTCCAGACAGTGTGTGTCAAGGCAGTGTCATGATCACAGATTGCGGCCTCATTGCTGCTCTGCTGAGGAGATTTAGCTGGCACTGCTCGCGCTGACCGTGGCCCGTGTGTGCTCGTGTTGTTGTGTTCGGGTGCACGAGTGCTTGTCGCAGCCTTGTCAGATCAGCCATGACTCTGTCTGCTGAGTGTGTCGACCAGGGGTGACCTTTTTCTGGGTGCTGCAGGCAGGGAAAGTCCCTGTCTTTGTACTGAGGGAGGGGAGCTGGAGGGGACACCTCGTTCGTCTATGTTTGGGCGAGTTTGTACACTGTGGGAGTTCCCCGTTGAACTGAGAGGAGCTGGAGATCGACGTCACTTTCATCGCACTTTTACAACATCTGACTTCACTCTTCTAGTATTTCACTTGTGCATTTCATAAGCACCAAACAGTGTTAGACTTGTCATTAGGTGATAAATCAACCGTCAACTGGATCATTCTGTTACCGTCTAAACCCTTTGCTGTTTCTGGGCGTTTTTCTATTATTCCAATCCTTTTCTTTCAACCACTGCTCCCCTCTTCTATTTTCCTTCCAACTACATCCTTCTCTTTTAACCAGCTCCCTTTCTCTTAACTCTCAGAAGTAGTTTCTGGGCATCACATTTTTCTCGCTATACAAAGTCCTGCATCTCTATGGAAACAGCACAGCCATGGCTATAAGCAGAGAGACCTAAAAAATGTGTTTTGTGCAGCGTAACAAAATATAATGCCATAAATCACCAAAAATTACAACAAAAGTTGCATTTCCTTGGTTCTGACACCTTTATATCATAGCTGCATCAAGGTTTTCAGCATAGAATCACACAGGCCAATGTCACTCCTTACTTCCATATACTGGTTGTCCTTCCTTGGACCACTTTTCTATAGGTATGCATCTCACAACACCTTGTTTGAACTTCTCAGATCCTTATGCTGGCAGCTTTTCCTGCTTCAAACATTTCTGCTGTGTCTGAAATCATCCACTTATCCCCTACTCGCTATCTAGGAACTACTATGTGGTGAACTATGTGGGGATATCTGCAAAACTTTCAGACACTACCTAAGTCTCTGCGCTATTAATTACATCAGTGCTGTCGCAGTCAGATCGATTTCGGCCGCGGTAGTGACCAACCAGCATTTTTGTGATCATATTTACCTGGTAAAATAAGGTCAAATACATAAAATAAAAACAACGCTTCATTTAACCATCTCAGATTATCACGCTTGTAAATTTTCCTGCTTCCAGCACATCAACTTACAGAGCTGACTGTTTTCTTGCTGCCTAACACTTGAACTTGTTTTATGGCACTTATCCAGGTTGTTTTCTCCTGACTAGATCCTTGCGTCTGTTGTATCTACTCTCAGATGTATGTCGCTTTGGATAAATTCGTCTGCTAACTGAAATTGTGGAACTGTAATACATCCCACCACTTGACAGTTGCTGTTGGAAACAAGACAATCAGTGTTGTTCACTTCACCTCTCAGCAGTTTTAATGTTGTGACTGATATGTCAGTGTGTATATGTTTTCACTGCATTTAAATGAAAGAAAAACTGCTATAAATGTTATTGTAACATAAAATGATGAAGTAATTTTATTTAGCGGTGCATCTCTATGCACGGTCGGTCGCCATGTGTTTTGGATTCGCACCACTGAACCGAGAACGTTGCTCTTCTTTAAGTCATGAACGTTTCCTTTAACATATATCGAAACAGATATTATCCTCCATGAAAAGCCTCCCTTAGAGCGTCTCCCTGCAGTAAATATGCTTTTCTCCATACGTGGCTGTTAATTAGCTCTGTTTTTCCCCATATCTCGCTGTGTATTTCTTATGCCAAACAGATCCCCTGTCCTCTCCCTCTCTCTCCCAGCACTGTCCAGAGCTGCACGAGAGCTAATTGGCAGCTCGCTTTGCCTGCCGCGACGGTGATCATGCAAATGTATTGGTGCTTACCAATAGCCGGGGCCCATCAAAACATTACGACGGCCATTACCCAGAGCCGGTGCCGGCCCTAACGAACATATGCTCCCCCTAACCGACAACCTCATCCACCCCCACCACTCCCCACCCCCCACTCCCCCAATTCCTAAACTCTTATTTATGTGTTTAATTTAATGTGCGAGGGAAGAATTTCCGAAATTAAATTTGGTTTTCGTCGGTGCCTCAAGAGAGTGGCGGCGTTATAATAACATGGTAATTTTTTACACGTCTTTATGAGAAATGAGAAAATTAATTCTTTCTGACAAGCTGTAATTATTGGGCTTGGAACAGTTGCAGCTGAACAGTTTGGGCTGTGGTAGCCTGGCAGTGAGCTGAAAGAGGGAGAAAGAGAGGGAGAGGGAGGGGGAGAAAAAAGAGGGAGGAGGTGGAGGAGAAAGAGAGAATGGAAAGACAGCGAAACAGGATATGAGAGAGTTTAATAGCGAAGCCAGAATCACATACGGTCGCAAAGGAAGGGGAAAAGAATGGGAGGAGAGCGACGATAATGATGGACAAGGGCAGAGGGGAGGATGACAGGGAAGACCTGAGGTGGGAGCAGATAAAGGCAGAGGTTTTGGAGAAGAAAATGAAGAGGCTAAAAGATACAAGGGAGTTAAAAAGACTAGATTAGGAGGGGAAAAAAGTGAGAATAGGTAAAGGGATGGACAAGACGAGGGGGTATGAAAGGATGGAGATAGAGGAGTTTTGGTGGTGGACATGAAGTGTAAGGTAAGGGTTGAGATAAAATCAAATCGAAGTAAAAGGGGGAATAAAAGAGGGACAAACAATACAGGGAGACAGGTGAACGACGTGTTTGAAGATGGTTAGGTTAAAGGAAGAAAAAAGTAGTGGGATGTTAGGGAGTCAAGGAGAGGATGGAAGGTAAAGCAACGGGAGGATCTGCGGTAGAGGAATGTGAGGAAGTTTAGTTGGATTAGAGGAAGGACAGGCAGGAAGAGAAGACAGTCATGGTGAGGGGGAATAGGAAAGAGAAAGATGAACAAAAGCTGAGGACAGGAGACGAGAGAGAGAACAGAGTAGGCCAGGATTAAAAGATAGGAGAGATGAGAAGTGTTAGGAAGTGAGGGATGAAAGTAAGGTATGAAACTAAAGAGAAGTTTTAAGGAGGTATGGAGGATATGTGGTTTGAGGAGGAGTTAGAATACATAAAAAGATGAAGGGTGGGGAAGTAGAGTAGACAACAAGAGTCGATAATGCTGGTGGAGAAGCTGATTTTTTTTTAACCCAGACATGAAAGTCTTTGTAATCTTTGGGTTGTAGACTAAACAAGACTTTTGAAGATGTCATCTGTTACATTTCTCATTTACAAGTTGACCAGAAACAAACCCTTTACTTTAACCAGATTCTGTAAAATACCGAAAAATCCACAATCTTTGGTGCAATTGTAAAGCCAGTTGTCACTCAGCTGCAATCAACAATTACATAGCAATAATTCAGGATCTTTTCAGTTCAGCTGCAATCTGTGTTTAAACAAAGCAGGTAGGAGACGAGTAATAGAACATCTATACTATGTAGAGCCACTTCTTTTTTTTTTTCCAGTATTCTGAGGGTTTCTGCTCCTGGATTTCAAACCGGACCAACATGACGATTCGCTTGGAAACGTTCTCTTTTTATTACGAAAAAGGTTTGAAACATTTGAGACAAGATAAAAAGCCACATAATTGCTGAATTTGTCGTCATTTTAGAACGGTTAGTTTGAAAGTATTCTAAAAGTTTCTGGAGATACCGGATTCCCTCTTAATGCTCCTTGTTGGCAAAAAGTAGCCGACACTTTCAGTTTTATGCAAATGAAGAGCGGACAGCCAGATCAGAATGTATGGCAAGGCGTTTCACATAGATGATGAATGGTAACAGTTGGAGCGACGGATGCTGTGGGCAGATACGACGAGCCAGATGTTGGACTTTCATCTAGAACTGGGGTGTCAAACATACAACCCGTGGGCCCAAACCGGCCCGCCAGAGGGTCCGATCCGGCCGGTGGGATGACTTTGCAAAGTCTAAAAATTACATGGGCGAAAATTAATCCTTACTGTAGAAATACAGTAAGTCAATGTCAGTCTGCAGCTTCAGTACAAAAGTGTTTGGTTTGGTGGAACCCTATTGTTCATTCACTATCACAACTTTTATGTATTTTTTATGTATAGATTTAATACATTTACAAGGCAGGGGAACAACTTAACCTTTTCCTTAATAGTTCCCATTTTAGTTGTGTGGTGTGCCAGTTCAGGAAGTCAGGATTACTACATAGATGTCAAAATGAAAGTTTATTTAAAATAATTTCTAGATCTTTTAAATACTACATTGTTCAGTTCCAGATACCTGCGACTAAATGTTTTGTGCCGTTGCAGACACTGTGATCTGTAAGCTGTAATGTGTAAATGATAAACTGAGGCATAATATTGTTTAAATTGCACATATTTTTCTTAAAATATTCATTTGTTCATAATGTTTTCAGAATGTACTGTTTTGCTTACTAAGTTGCTGTTATTTATAGGTTATTTTGCTGTTATTTTACTGGTCTGGCCAACTTGAGATCAAATTGAGCCCCTAAAATGAGTTGACACCCCTTATCTAGAAGATCAGGACTTGGTTAGGTTAAAGCAACAACAACAACAAAAAACTAAGTGGTTAGGTTAAGGACAATATCACTTTTACATGTTAAAAGCTTGGTCAAAGTTGTATTTTTCATCATGTTTTGCAGTGAAAAATGAGCTCATGGTGAGTAAAAATGTGACAGGAGCAAAAGAGAAAATTATCTAGACACTAGGGCTGGACCCGAATATCCGGATATCTGAATATTCGGTCGTTACGGTGGTATCCGAATATTCATTTTGAGATCTGAATATTCGGATAACCTTGAGCAGAACCCGGCTCAAAAGAGAAGATGGGAGCAGAAAACAGTTCAAATAACAGGAAAAAAATATGGAGGAGGTGTGGTGAGGAGTGATGCCTCGGTGAGTTACATCAGGTAGGAGTTCCTGTCTTCCTGTCTTATGTCATCACAGGAGGCTCCTCTCCAGCACCAGCAGCTCCTCCTGTGTCAAGGTTACAACGCATTAATATTCAGTCTACAGCCGCCTGGCTTCACTCCAGACCTTCTTACGCTGCCTCACACACACATATTCAAAGCATCAGCATCTGCTCACACTCATAGAGCTTCTTCCTCTTTGCTCCATCAAGCACTGGCACACATTCACACACAAACTTCCTCCTCTCCGTCCCATCACGCCGCTGAATATGATATCGATATTATGCGTCCATATTGTTGTTTGCCTGCAGATATTCACTTAGAGGGCTGCTGTAAAAGCACTCGGTGACTCATTTAATGACCGGTATGTGTGTGCATGTGCAGCCAAGTGGCCATTTGTTTTCACTAAGTGTCACTGCCTTTAAAAGGAGAGTTTTTTTCCCAGCTTTCTCTGCAGATGTGTCTTCGGAGGTCATGGTGATTAAAAAAAAAAAAAAAAAAGATGCCTTCACTGCATTTAGAAGTTTCCCTATCAAGAAATTTTAATGGCTGTGTGTTAAAGCAGAATATAAGTGTGTTTGCACTGAACTGCTTTCTGGATGTTCTTCCCAAAAAAAAAAAAAAAAAAAAAAAAAACCTTTTCCTGTTTATTTGTTGAGCGTGTTCCATTTTGTCCTGTGCTGTTAAATGTTTCATCCTTGCAATGGCATGATGGGACCCCCTGGGGATGAGGCATCTGCCCACCCGGCCACACGCTGAATTATACATGACAGCGCAGGCCAGAGTGTGTGTGACCGTGTGTGTGCGCGACGCAGAAAGCATTTGTAGGTGTCACTGAGCGAAGTGTCCGCTTTGTAGCGTGACTCTATTTCAGATCGGCGCTGAGCTGTCTTCGCTCGTATATTGTCTGTGACGCCTTTTTCTCTGTGAGCGTTTGTATTACTTCTAAAAAAACCTTCATTTTTCAAACCCTCCAGTTCAACGAGGGACTGTGTAACGTTGCCAGAATTTGGTGCCAGAGCTAAAACCTGCTCAAGCTCATTCTGGTTAAGGTAAAATTAAAAAAAACAGTTTGTCTCATGGAATTCTTTAAATGGCGCTGTGGGATGTTATGGAAGAACATTTTGCACACGGCTTAGTAAGCGTCGCCAAAAACGTCTCCATTTTGATTTTTTCTTACTCTCCTGCAGATCACTGCGGAAAAGTAAAGGATCAAAGTGATTCCAAATGTTGCCTCGTGGGTGCTGGATGTGCAGAGGGCAGTGCACACTGATGGCACACGTGTCAAAACATATGCTCGTCATAGTGGCTTACTGCACAGTGACTTGTCAGAATACCCCACTGTCCTATTTTCCAGCGTTGTTCTGCGTCAGAAAAGGAAGGATTAGTTGATCGAAGCGTGCCGATAGAAGGACTGGTTAAAGGATGAAACACGGAATCTGGCCTGAGTCGCTATTTATCATCTTTACTACAGTTTGTTATTGTGAAATGTGATTTTACAACTGTTACTGACAAATCACACTCTGCCAATGTTGAAAACAACCGGAGCTTTGTGGTTAGAGTTTGCACACGTGTATTTAAAATCGAGCTTTTCCTAAACTTAAGCAAGTAGTTTTGTAGTGTAAACAAAAACAGCTCAGAACAGAAATGAACAGTAGCAGAAAACAGGGAGTAAAAATAAAAGTAAACAGCAACTGAAAAGCATTTTCACAAGTGTATTGTAACTCAAACCAAGTTCTTTTCCTAAACTTAACCAAGTAGTTTTCCATTGGAACAACAGCAAGCAGCAACTGAACACAAAACTGAACTGTAACACAAATCAATGAGTGGAAGTAAGTGGAAATGACAGCAACAATGGCTGAAAATCACAGTAATCGGTGCTTAAAGGGTGCATTTTAGCCCAAACTTCTGTTCTTAAACTTAACCAAGTAGTGTGGTGTACACAAAAGCAAAAAAGCAACTGAAAACAGCAGAAAGTGATCAAAAATGAAAGCTAACAGCAAGTGAAAATAACAGAAGTGCCTGAAAACTATTTGTTCAAGTGTATTTTAACTCAAAAAATGTTCTTTTCCTAAACTTAACAAAGTAGCTTTGCATTAAAACAAAGGCAAACAGTGACTGAAAACCAAAGTAAACAGAAACAGCAAATAAAAATGAAAGGTAACAGCAAATGAAAGCAACAGAAAACAATGACTGAAAATGAAAGTAATCAGCGACGGAAAAACATTTGCATTGGTGTATGTGGTAAAGTGAGCAGACATGGAACAGAGTGAGTAAAAATGACTGAAACTGGCAAAAATTAATATAACAACAAAAAACGATATGATAAAGAATGGTCACCCCAAATGGGACTCAATCAGTGTGAAAATTCTGTGTTTGATGCCACCTCTAAACTCTTATTTGGACTTTGTTGGTCAAAAATCGCAGGAATTTCAGAAATTTACAGTTTTTTTTATTAATTCATTTTGCACTGTTGGTGTCAGGCGTTGGCCAGGAATCAAAATAATCGAAACAAGCATCATCACATGGCCAAAAATGAACTGCTTAATTGGAGCACAGATCGTCTTATTATCAGAGAGCAATAATTAATGTGTAAGAGACATAATCCATCACTATTTTGGTGCTTTCAGTCAGAAACAAGCTTTCTTAATGTTGAGTAATACTTCATCCTTTAGCTGAACGAAATTTCGAATGACGGAGCTTTCACTGGAGTTTTGAAGGACACATTTTTCCTTCATTGTTGAACGACACACATACACACACACACACACACACACACACACACACAAGTGTTACACAATCACTACCAGCTCCTCTCAAACTCTCTACTCACACTTTTTAGTATTCAGATTTTTGGGTTGATGTTTTGTCCTGTGTAAGTTCAGGCACCATGTTAAATGTGATGATACCTTTACAGACACCAAAAAACAGCCGAACCTCGTGTCTGAAAGGTTAAATAATAAATCCCCAGCACCTGTGTGTGTTTGATGTGTGCGGTCACGTGTGCAGGTATGTGTGTTCGGCACCTGAGGTCTTGCTGCTGTAGCTAATGAAAGCCCCCATCTCCTCATGCAAATGAGGCTGCTGTTAACCCCAATCAGAGAGGTCGCTGAGTGCGCATCAATCCCACATCTCCCTGAGTGCTGCGCCGGCGGCACACAATGGTTCCCGCCCCTCCACAAGCCCCACAGGTAATTACCGGGAACCAGAAAGGGAGAGGGCCGGGGGGAGTCAGGGTCTCAGGTAGGTGTGTGCGTCCTCATCGTCGCTGCACTTTTTTTTTCCATGTCATTTATGTGAAACACAGGGTTGGGTTGCATGTAGGGTCAAGTGCAAGTGCTGTCTCCTGCCACACCCCTTCCTCCAAAACACACACAGATCCGCCGCTGCTCAGAGTGTGACAGGTAATTACAGCATGAGAGTGGCTGTGCTGGATGTAAGACTGGAGGTCAGGCCTGCTGTCTGCTCCCTGTGGGCCCCCGAGCGTCACCTCTCTGACTACATCCACAATCGCCTCCATTAGTCGCCTGTCTGCCCGACCACCTGTTGTGTGTTGTGTCCTGCCTGTCAGTTAGCGGCGTTGCGTTCGGCCTGACAGTTCTAAATTGTGTATGTTAAGCAGCAACGCAAAGAATGGCAGCGATGTGAATCAGCTGCACTGATTGTTTGTTTCCTCTGTAATGTCATCACATTGCGGCACATCAGCAGCAGCTGTCGAGTTGACTTAAACCCTATAAACCCCAAAATCTGCCAGCTGGTTTGACAAACATGTTATTTTTTTTCAATTAAGAAAATTACACCATTTATTAAAGCCAGAAACTCTAAAAAAATATATTTTTTTCCTTTTAAACAGTCCTTGAACTACTCATTTGTCACGCGCTGCTCCATCAGGAAAGTTATTTAAATCTCAACTTAGAATTCGTCAAAATGACTTTATTCAAAATTTGCCAAAAATAGACCGTTTGCACTAATCCAATTTTGCTAACAACTGAAAATTCTGAGAAGCCATTAGTGATTCAGCTGCAACCTACAGTAACATGACAAAATTTCTGGGACTTTTTTAAGCTGAACTTTCCTGAACTGCAAGCTGTGTTAACCAGAGCAGCCAGCCTGAAAACAATATTAAAATGTAAGTAGTAAAAAATCTGTAGTGCACCTGTAGGCACTTGGAGAAATGTTGTACATGTTCATTTTAACGTAGAATTTTTTTCATTTTTTGTGAAATCAAAGAAAATTAGCTGTTGTTTTTTCTGTCCTTGTTTTGGAATTGTGGTTCAGTTATTGTCAGGAGATCATTAACTGCCACAGAGGTCTTTGTCATGGTGGCCTGATTCTAGTTTTCAGCCAGATGTTTTGAATACTGTGCCATTTCTGATAACCAATAAGGTGAAAACTTTGACCCTAAACATGTGCTGTGGTCCATCTCTTATTTATTTTCTTTACAATCTGCACTCAGACCTGATTAGTGTTAATTTTCTCTGACACTTTGCTTTTCTTTCAACTTAACTGCAGGCAAAATATGAGTTAGGGAGAAGAAGAAAACACCATTTGTAAAGGATCTGCTGAATTCCTGCTGAAACAGTGAGGAAGGATGATTAAAATGAGCACTAAAGTGCTGCTCCCTCTTATCTCTGCAAGGATTTATGCTTTCATAAGCAGCTTTGTGACATGTGAAGGTGTAAAGATCTGATGTTAATGAAGAGTTTCTGCAGTTCCACTTTCATATGAAAATGTTTTTTCACACCCCGCACTGCCTTGCATTGCAATGCACTTATTAGGTTTTTTACTATGGTGTCATCTCAGTTTTGGTTCTATTTGGTCATGATTTTGGTATCATGATGCTGAACATGAGTTTGCACCATGGTTTGTCCATTAAATGAGAATTGTTTTTCACTGAAGAGCACTGGAACATCAAAGGACTTCACCATGCAACACTGGTCACCTTAACACCATCACGAGCTCAACCCTCTGGGCAACGGATGCCCTTCTGCTTACATGCGGTCGGAAGACAACAATTTCGCTGTAGTTTGAATAACAATGCCAATCCCTGTTTCCCCCTTGTCTCGCAATAAACCGGTTAAAGGCTTCCTATAGTTTCTGTGTTCGATCAATTTTGAACGATTAGGTTTGCCAAGCCAAATTAGGATCGAGGATCATCAGCCTTTGTGACCCACGTAGCCCGAAGGTGCTTTTGCCCTCTCTTCACTCGTTAACTTGTTTCTGTGCAATGGCATTCTCAGACTTCTGTAGAATCGTAAGTTCCATGAAACCATTCCCAGGCAGAGAAAGAATATACTTTACTCTTCACAGTCCTTTCTTCTTCTTTGCAGCAGTCCATAGGATATGTGACCGAGTCAATGAGACATTTGTATACCCTTTGTAAAAACAGAGCTGGCTCTATATTGGAATGATCCTTTCTTTGCAACAGCTGGTCTGAAAATATTCAATCAGGCAAGCGAAAGGTCAAAAAATTAATGTACTGGACAAAAGCATCTAAGTATGAACTGAATGCACAGTGTTTTCTGCATATTTATGTTTGAAAGAAATGTTATTGTGCACTGTCCAATTTAGAATACATATATCTTTATTTAGCAGCTCACACCGCACATCAAGAAAACAGAAGTTACCCAAGACCAAAAAGTTCAATGTCAATTTTTACCCAGAATGACAAACATATAAGAGTTTCAAGTGCATACAAGGAAAAAGTGAACTTCTTATATATTTAAAACTTGTTTAATTGAAGTATAAATCGAACAAACATATTCAGATAATTCAAATAATTATACATGCATTCACAGTGAACTGGAATTTGAACTCCTGTGAAAAAACTGTGTCCATAATAGCTGTTGTCTTATTTATTAGCCGGTGCCCTGAGATACTGGAACAACTTCTATGACACGCTACTTCCAAGAATATGCCATCGCCCCACATGCTTGATCTTCTAATAGAAAAAAAGCAAGAAGTCACATTTCACGGGGAGTGACAGTTATGTAATTGTGTCCAAAAAATCTGTGTAATTGTCACACTGTGAGTGGATGCTCAGTGCATCGAAGCACTCGTATGAAATTCTGCTACAGTTCAGGATGTTTGCTTCAGTACGTTACAGTAGAGTCATGCTTTGACAGTTTGACTCTGGGAGATTAATTCCATGGATAGATGGATGGACAGAATCAACATTTTTCAACAATCATTTTTTTCAACTTTTTTCCAACTTTCCACAGGTTTTTAGCAATACTCAAAACAATGGTGACCTCACAAAACATCAGATATTTTATGACTTAATTTTTAAAAGTTGTTTTCATATTTACAGACACTGCCTGCAGTTCAGCCTAGTTGCCCTGAAAAGCCCTTTGACTGTTGGTCAAAGATGAGTCATTAAATAACTTTTCAGTTGCACCAAGGAGCACAGAAAACTCATTCATTTTTTGCTACATTTTAAATACTATGTGTAAAATAAGGAGGGAGTTTGATGAAATATTCCGATGTTTAGCTTAGATTTGATTGTTTATCCAGATCAGAAAGTCACACATGATTAGTTGAAAAAGGTGAAAATCCGACCACTATTGTTTTTATAATTTCTGGCTCAGATAAATGGTGTGATTTTGGCAAAGTATAATTCAAACCCGTTGGCAGATTTTTGGGGTTCAGAGGCTGAAATACAACAGATGACAACTAAAATGATATAACTCTTCAGACACCCAGTTATAAGAAGACACTAAGAACTGTTCAAAACAAGATGCAGTTTACAGTTTAAGGCTCTGATAAATGGTGCAATAATGGCTAATTTAAAAAAAAGAAAGTATATTTCAAATCTGTTGGCTGGTTTTATCCAACTCTTCAGACACCTCAGTGTATCCTTGGTCAATTATGTTACAGGAAGGATGCTAAGAACTCTTCAAAACAAGATATAGAAGACTCTATTCTAAAACAAAACCATATCCTGAAGAATCTGGTTACTGCAAACAGTTTACTTTTGGCTAAATTTTAAACCAGTCATGTAGAAAAAAGAGATATTGGTGACATATCCAGATGATAACTTAGATTTAATTGTTTAGGCAGAGGAAACAGGAAGTCTCACAGGATTAGTTCAAGAACTGTCAAAAAGTTGAAAGTCCAATGATTCTTCTTGTTTTTACAGTTCTGATAAATGACTTGATATTGTTAAGTTAAAAAAGCTGTTTGGAGGGTTTTCTGGTTCAGACAGTCAACTGCAATTTACGAAGTGTATACTCGGTAGAATACATGACAACAAGAAGGATGCTAAGATCTGTTCAAAACAAGATATCTAAGACTATTCTAAAACAAAACCACATCCTGTTGAAGAGTACACTCTCCCTCCAAAACAAAAGCATTTGAAAATATGACGATTCTTCTTGTTTTTACAGTTTCTGGTTCTGACAAATGGTGACATTTTGGCTATTTAAAAAAAAATTAAAAAATTCGAACTTGTAGGTGGGTTTTTTTAAAACAAGGATGCCAAGATCTGTTCAAAACGAGATATCGAAGACTCTATCCTAAAACTAAACCACATCCTGTTGAACAATACATTCTTCCCTCAAAACTGTTTGCAGGTTTTGGGGTTCACAAAGTCAAATAAAATTGCAGAATACAAAAATGATATAACTCTTTAGACACCCATTTACAAGAAGGATGCTAAGATCAAAACCACATCCTGTTGAACAATACATTCTCCCTCCAAAACAAAAGCGGTGGGTGGAGCCAGTTGAAGGCGCCGAACAGAGAAGATGAGAAGGTGCCCATTGACAAGAGAGAGAAGAGAGAAAGAGCTCCTCTTCTGTGAATCGGGCCCCAGAACAGCCTGGGTGAGCCGGGGTTTCATTATCCCCCATCCCTCTGTGATGAGGAGAAGAAAGGCGGACGTGAGAGAAAGAAAAGAGAAAGAACAGAACAGAGGAGGGGAAAGAAGAAAAGAAAGAGGCGTTTGATAGAGCTGTGTGGAGACCGTGTGTGAATGAGCCAGTGAAGGGCAGCCATTGTCTTGCCGCGACCTCAATTTGGTACTGTACGCTCCTCTTTTTACTGCACTGTCTCGAGCCACAATGCCTCCTTTCTCCTCCTCTCTGCTCCCTCTCTCTCTTAAAGAAATAGGGGGATTAGGGCCCACTGAGGGGAACTGCGTGTCCAGATTGCCAACTATCATGACTCCTCGCCATGTGATGGAGAAGGCAACGAGATATTTGTTGTCGCTGCCGCCCAGAAGTTGCAGATATTGTCATTTTGGTACGAAACTGAGGAGGGAGGCCGAAGACGGACAGCGACGGAGAGTGCAGCTGTACGTCCTGTTTACTCAGGCCTCGTTGGAGACAGTGGAAAGGGAACAGGGGTTGCATTCATGTCTTCTTTTTCTACTTCCACTGACCCCCTTCCTCCACCCTCCTTCTCCTCCTTTTTAATTCCTTATATTCTCCCCCTTCCCTTGTGCTCGCTCTCTCTCTCGCTGATAAACTCCACCGAGCTCGATTAGGACGGAAGCAGGAATGATTATTAAACGCCGGAATTATGAGATACAGACGGCAGATATGACAGGAGGGAATAGATAAATAAGAAAAGAGATGAAGAGAAGAAACAGCAAAAGAACAAAGAAAAAAAGGAGAATGACAGATCGGATGGACTTTTTAAGAATGTTGGTTAACTTTCTCCTGGCGCAGCGAGATTGTTAGGAAGTTCTAAAAACCCCCCATCATTCATTTTCTTCCTCCCCTCCGCCAAAACATGGAGCATGCACACACATAAGTCTATTAGGGAACTTAGAAGTTTGGGTCGGCTTTGATGGTGAGCAAACTGACTGTAACTGTACGCCAAAGCAGACCTTGAAGCCACTGAGAGAGAGGGAGGGTTAGCGGGAAGAGAGATGGCAAATCCCAGTTGTTTGTTCCACCCACCCAAACCGAGCCCTCCCTGACCTTTCTTTGTGCAGTCGGACATCAGACTGAGACGCCGCGGAAGATGCACTAGATTAAAAGGATTGTTTCTGTTGCTGCAATAGTTCCTATTGTACAGAGGGACGGCTATAGACGAGTCTGCAGTCAATTCATCACACGTGTATTTATGCACAAAGACACACACGCCCACGCGACGGACGGCTCGCTTATACGTGCACAGATATGGTGTCAAAATGTCGGTGCGACTCGGCGGGACCCCTTTCATCTGCATGCGCTGCTTGTTGCATTGACAGTCCATCTATTTGCACTCAATCATTAGGGCCACCGTGGCAAAAAAATAAATAACGGAGCTGAAAGGGAAGAGATACAGGAGAAGGACGCGAAAAAAAGAGGGCTGGAAGTGAGCGGCGAATTTGACCAATTTGGTGTTTATTTATTTATTTACCGACTCTTTTTTTTTCCCCCTTTTCATATTGCGTTTAATAATGCAGCCTCTCGCCGCTTTCAAAGTTAACTTTTCTGTCTGTTGTCGTTTTTAAGACTCCATGCGCATTACGGACTTGCGCAAAATAAAAAACCTGTGTGCTGTGGAACCTTCAGGCGATGAAAGGTAGTTATTCTGTTGTTTAAATTTCATCAGATGGCCTTTAAATGCGAGGCCTTGTATCCACTTGTTAATACTGAATTCAGATTACTCATTGAGATTCTTTGAGAGCAGCGTGGTGTTGAAGCGATCGAGGACTCCGCCCTTGGACTCAAGGAACTCTGCTGCAACTCGCCCAATCGTCCTCGCCGCCGCCGCCATTGCTGCTGAAGTGTCCTTGAGCATAACACTGAATCCCTGCTCTTGAGCTGACCCCGTGTTCTGACCTCCCTGTAGGAGAGAATAAGCGAGGTTGCATCCGTCGGCCCTTTTTTTTTTCCATCGCAGAATTGATCACCCAAAGGAAAGAATGCAGTGTTTGCTAGCCGCTCGCCACCAGGAGGTCACTGTGTAGGGTCAGCTTCGGAACAGCGCCTCTGGAAAACGATAGGGCTTCGTCGGTTCGCTCAAGGACGCTCTGTTCACCAAAAAAAGTAAGAATCGAACCTGTAAAATTTTTGTTTTGCACAAGATGGAGGTTAAAGGTCATTTTTTTTTTACGTAACAGCACCTAAACCTTGTTCCGAACCTTCTGGGTGAAAATGTAAATGCTCACTGTTTCCTGCAAAAAAAAAACAAAAAACAACAACTTTGTCCAAGTTGAGCAACTTTTTCTCCTTATTTTTTTGTTCTCTTTTGAAATAGCAACTTTTAAAAGGGTTTCCAGGGTCCAAGGTCATAGGAAGATGCAAAATCCACAAGTCTGTACGAAATATCCGCATAATAGAAATCACAACAATGATATGCAGACGAGTGTTTCACGATTTTGTTGCTAATTACATCGTGTCAAATGCTCTGAATTCCAAAGAAACATCCTCAAAAAGAATTTCCTTCAAAAAAAAATTTTAGGCTCCAGTTTGCTGCATTCCCAAGCCCTCTTTTGGACTTTCAATTACAATTCATTTTGATTAAACGTGCAAATACAGCATCCTTGATGGTGTCCTTTGTTAGCATGGCCTTCTTTTGGCTAAAAACCTCTCTCTCTCTCGAGTGTCCCCCATGTAATGAAGATTGAAGATTAAACAACAGGAAGGAGCCATTATTTTTGTCAGGGAATTAAAGTACCATCAATCTCACTTAATCACCTTCCTAATATCTCCTCAGATGCCAGCAGAAAGCTGTTTTTCGCAGCTCAAGGTTAACACGCTTTGTTTTGTGGCAGCGGTGGCGGAGAGCTGAGGGATAGAAACAGAATGGATGCGTGACGCCGCTCTGGCACGTTTCGGATCCGAGCGTCCAAGTGGACCCGGATTACAGAAAAGTGTGTTGTGTCGGTGGGCGGGCAGGGCCAGGAGGTTGATGTAGAAAGAAATGACAGCCATTGTTCGGTCTGTAATTATCTCCATCTGCTTATTCACCCGCTCATTTCCTGCAGAGACAGAGCAGGTCTGAGGTGCCAGTGGTTTGCTGCTTTATGACATCAGGTTCAGTTCGTCCTTGATGACCAGCAGAGCAGATCTCCTGCTGTCAGGGACTGTGTCTGCTTCCAGCGTTGTGACAAATAATGACCGATATGCATAACCGTTAAACATCACATAAATACATCGCATCCACCTACATGCTCAGATCTACATCTCAAAACTTTATTCTGCATCTAGACCCTTCAGATATGGGAATCAATTATTGTAAAAAGTCTCATAGTTCAGATTTTTACTTAGTTCGCCCCAACAATGTTTAACAAACTCCCCTTACAGTCAGTGTCTTGGTTCAAAAAGGAATTTCTATGATATTTCTATGGATCCTGCCTGGCACCCCTGGCTCTGAGACACTCAAGGACACAGTGGAGCTCATGAGATCCAGAGCAAATGTGTGTTGTTTTTTTTTTTTTTTTAACTTTTACCTGACAAACGCTTGTTACATGCATGTTGCTCTTAACTGTAACTGAAGCTTGATGGATGCGTTTGACTTAAACAAAGGCCCAGATTGGCACACTGTTAGTTTGGACAGAGCTTGCAAGTATACTTAATATTTACATCTGGACATATTATTTTTTTTAATGAAAACTCAATTTTTCCTTCAACTTCTGTTTGTTTTTCTAACAGAATGACAGAGACCGTGTGTGATGCCAGTCACGCTGTCCTTAATGGAAAATAATTTGTGTAGGTGTCACGATGAGCCAATCATGGGAGTTTTTTATTCAAGAGATGGGAAATTCCTCAGTTTTTTCCTTAGCTGTATCTGTCATCTTCCATGTGTATCAGGAGCTTATAATGTTTCCACTTTTTTCAAACTTGTGTTTGTGCTTAAACTGTATCTGTAGCTTCTTGGCTATCAGAGCCAAATGAGAAATGTGGTTGTCCTGCGAATAACAGAAAATATTTTGTCACAGAAATATTTTAACATATCTATGATATATTCTTTTTAAGGTTTCACAGTTTTTACTTTTTCTTTAATGTTTCAGTCTTGCCTTCTCATGTTTTGTAAAGCAGCTTGTAAATTAAAAGCTTATTACTCACTAAAAAGGGTCAAGGGTCCTCCTCTGACCACTGAAATAAATGCATATTTACAAGAAATAAATCTTAATCAATTTACTGAATTAGATTATCACTATCCATTATTTTAATCAGTTGAATTAATAATGTTGCATGAACTTAATATTTTATGCAATTTCAACTCGTATGCCTGCATTACTTGATTTAAAACTATATTCATGTTGAATTAACTATAAAATTGGCTTGATAGCTTACTAACAGGATTTTAAGTCCCTTCTCCCACCTATTTAACATAGGGGATACCTTCTTTTAAATAAAACTGAACTTAAAAAATTGTCTTCAAAATTATAGTAATTAAGTGTTGTGTACTTAATTACTAAAGTTTTCCTTTAAAAACATAGACATACTTGTGGAAAAAACTTTATGTATATATATATATATATATATATATATATATATATATATATATATATATATATATATATTTTCTCCAGTAATCAGCTTAAAAACTTGTCTTTATGCTACCAATTCTTAAGGAAGTGGTAATTAAAGTACCTGTAATTGTATTGGAAATGCTAATTCCCTCAACTTAATATTGTTTGTTAGCTGAACATCCTTTTTTTTTTAGAAGTCATGACTCAAATTATGCAGACTCCATTTTTCAGCCAAAATACTAATATTTAGAGTGCCGGTTTAGCATGTTTAACAAGACACACACCTTGGAGCAACAAGTTTGCTTCAAATTTTGATTGATAAATGAATGTAAAGATGATAAAAAAACTTTTAATTCTATCAGCTAAAATATTGACTACCTATTTCAGTTGAACTATCACTTGCTTCTCCAATAAATTAGCCTTTAGATCTGATACTTAAACCAAACTTAGTTACTTTGAGTTGCTTGTATGTGGTAAAATAGATTTATGACAATTTCTTTATGTCATACTCTACAGATTTTATAATTGTCCTTTTAAGTAGAGCCATTTTTTTTTCTTCCATCGATCATATTCGGAGTTAAAACAAAGTATATATTCTCATCTCCAGCTCCATTTATTGCCACAGAGTTTGGTCATGAGGATCGTGTGATGTGATCAGCAGCTCAGAAACAAAAAAGTCCGATTGTTTGTCAGCTGATATTGCTAAGCTACAGAATGAACCAGTAAATTCAATGCTACATTAAAAAATACTGGCACTTATTCAAGACATTTGCAGAGTTACAATTTCAAGATAACCATTCTATACCCAGAGGGACGTTTTAAACAGACCATTGTTGTTCTCAGTAACTCTACACTGTAAAAGTTCTGCATTTAAAGTTTACATAATTAAATGTACTCAATGCAGAAAAATATGTCATGTGACTGGTATATTTATATGTATTATGTCAGTAGATTGCTATTATTCGTACATTAATGTAAAATCAGCATTTTACTGTTAATGTGGTGGAACTCATTTTTAATTTTTTTTGTGTGTCCAATTGCTTTTAATCAATAGTTTTATTAGCGATTCATCTACTGATTCAATTTTCCATTAATTGATTAATTCTTTGCTTGGTAAAAATTCTGAAAATAGTGAGAAATGCAGTCACAAATCCTCTAAATGACTGAATTTAAACTGTTGATGTCTTGACTAAATAACAGAGCATTATATTTTATAAGTTCTTCTTATGTTTTTTTTGTGCAAAACTATTAATTTGTAAAGTAGCTATTAACTGAAGCTGTCAGATGTAATAAAATAGAAAGTGGCTTTGAAAGAAAAGATTCAAGTAAAGCACAAGTACCTCAGTAATGTACGTAATCTTCTCAGCTCCAACCTGCATGCAGGTTTGGAAAGCATGGTTTTCTGGGAAAAAAACCAAAATCACACCAATTATCAGAGCCAAAAAGTGGATTAAAAAAAATAAATAAATAAATCAGAGTTTGACCTTTGCAATGGTCCTGGAACTACTCATCTCTGATGTATGGTTCGATTAGAAAAATTTTCCAAATCTAAGCTTACAATCCTGATGTTTAATTAAAATCATATTATTCTACATCTGTTTGCACCAGATTCTGCAAAAGATTAAAAAAATAAAGAAAAAAGATTAAGTCAGTGCTCCTTGATGCAACGGTGAAGCCATTAGTGACTCTGCTGCTTCAAACTCCTCACAAAAATTCAGGATCTACTTGACTGAACTTTTGGTTCTTTTAAATATAGGAGATTGGATACAAGTATAGAATTAAACTGAAATCTAAGAAGTAAAATGTCTGTAGTTTGTAGAGCCAGTTTTATTTCTACTATTGGTAACACCTGTTGGAAAAATGTTGTACGCGTTGATTTCAGGTTTTTCTTTTTTTTTGTGAAATAAATAATCAAAGTTTTTTTTCTCTTTTTCTGGTTTGTGGCTTTCTTACTCTGTCACAATGCACAGCTGAGTTTTCTCTCTTTCTAGTCATGGTTGTTCTGTTTCTATAGAGGTGCAGGACTTTAAATTGCAGTGAAAAATGAGCCCACAGTGGGTAAAAATGTATCAGGAGCAAAAAAACACCCAGAAACTTCTCAGTTTAATGATTCACTTTAATGTTTATAGGATTTAAAACTAATACTACCATATTTTTCCATATTTGTTAGATTACAAGCAAAACAATTTGACTTTAATTCAGCAATGAACAGTCACGACTTCAATATCTACACATAAGAAATTTGAACCTTCTGCTTCCATTTCAACTCAGCCAAATTTCTTCATAATCACATCTGTTCTCAGGGCCTACATTACCTTTTTTTGCTGCACATTATGTCAAAACATTTATCACAGTTATTAAGTTTGAAAGCCACAATGGCAGGGGTGGTGGTGTCATTAACTTAGCGCCTCACACACACACGATTAACCACGGCAGGTATTACTGCTCCTCCAGCTCTTTGACAGACACCGGAGGAACAGCGCTGATACAGATAGCTGAGCTCTGGGAGGTTGGAGTCAGTCAGACACATGATAATCAACTTTGATGGTGCCCACACCAGCCAGCGATGGTCTGACTGAAACCTGTGATTCTCCAGCTAAAGCACCACTTCCCCTCCACGGAGGGAGCGCACGTAACCACGGAAACCGCCTGTAAAGCCACACAAAAGAAGCAACTGAAAACGGATGGGGATCGAACACTCTAGTTGACTACCATTGATTTACTGTTTGAGAGGGAGAGATGTGGGCAGAAGATAGACTGAGTGTTTGTGAGGCTCAGTTCATCTTCGCTGACCAGACTCCCTCTCAGGCACACAAACCTGGAGTGAACTTGCTGTTGTCAATTCTCACATTATTTCATCAACTTCATCAGAAAGTCATCAACAGAATAGGACCACTGTCGATATTTAGAAAGAAACGGGAAGAAATTATACTTTAGAAATCCCTGATCTGTATGCTAAATTTGCATCTACTCCTCAAAACAGGATTTTTCCTGCACAGGTGGCCCAAAAGAGGCTTTAGAGAGCAACAAAGGGAAATTAAAAGCACCATAATGATTTAAAAAAAAAAAAAAAAATTGAGAATAAAAACAGCAATACAATGGTTCTTTTTCCAAAACTGTTGGATTTCTCCCGCTGGTTTGGGAGAAAGTTGCCGCCCCAAGTGAAGAAGGTTAAGTACCTCTGGATGTTGTTCATGAGTCATGGGAATATAGAGCATAAGATGGACAGACTGATTGGTGCAGCTTCAGTTGTAATGTGTGTTTTGTTTCGGACCGTTGGAGCGAAGAGGAAACTTTACCAGTCGGTTTACCAGTCAGTCTACATTGTATCCCCTCACCTATTGTCTTGAGCTCTGGGCAGTGATTGAAAGAGTGAGACTGTAAACACAGGTGACCAAAATAGGTTTCCTCTGTAGGATGGTTAGGCACAGTCTTAGGGATAGGGCGAGGAGCTCGGCCATCAGGGGGGAGTTCAGAGCAGAGTCACTGCTCCTTCGCAGCTAGCAAAGCCAGCTTAGGTGGTTCAGGCATCTGATTGGGATACCTCCTGGGTGCCAGAACCTGGTGGAGGTATTACATATCTGGGCAGTGAAAATGTGGGGACAAAGAGGTGAAAAAAGTGACCAAGATCTCTGATCGCTGATACCTTAACCCCAAATTTGTGATTTATGTCAAAACTTAAGCAAATGCTGTTGGTACCTTGCCCAAACCACATCTTTATCAGGTGAGGTAAGATGATATTGGACATTAAAAAGATCATTAAGGGGCACCCAGGTAGCTCAACTGGTTGAGGTGGCAACGCATAAACAGGGACTATAGACCCTGATGCGGTAGCCTGAGTTCGATTCCAGCTCATGGCCCTTTACAGCAGGTCTTCCCCCCATTGTTCTCCCTATTTTCCTGTCTACCTCTACTAACCTGTCGAATAAAGCCAACAAAAAAAACTGAAAAAAAAAGATCATTAAGGAGACCTTCCAAACATTTGGAAAGTAAAAGTTGCATAAAGGCGCCATTACATGTGTGCCAGTTAGTTTTTCTGAGCTCCTGTTTGCAGTGTATCAATTGATCTATAGACAACTGTTACTTTTAAGTCCTTCTCTGGTTATTGATGTAACCCCTCAAAACTCATCTCTGTGGATCAAAGTTACTTATGTAGTTACTTAGTACCTATGCATTTCTACACTAAAATAGATGTATCTAAACAGTTGCTTCCTTGCCACTCACCCCTCCATGATAGCGGCGGCTTGAGCACACCAGCTAACCTACAACTCTGCTCAAACTTTATAAAACTACTCTTCTCTACTACTTCCCACTGGCAAAGTTGTTATATTTGAGTACGTCATCCATTCATGTTCAAAGCAGAAATCACTTATGAGGAGGAATAATGACACGGAAAGCCCCATTCAGAATTGTGCAGGCTTGGTTTCCTGGAATCGGTGTATTTTGAGACTGTCAGTGGTTTTGCTGGAGTTTGCTGATTCTTGGGAAAGTTCTGGATATCTTATACACATCCATTATTTAATTATGTCAAAGCTGATACCAAAAGTCACACTGAATCTATGATACAAGTACCATGTCTGTGTTCAGAGTTGACTAATTTAAGCTAAGAAGAGGTCCTTTTGACTGTAATTGCATCAAGAAGTGGTGCTCAGAGTTTCAAAGTATCTTAATGAAGTTCAAGAGTTGTGCATCACAGCTTCTACTGCAACTCCATCCTAGTGAACAAATAGCGTCCTGTTGTTTTCAGAGCATTGGCATGCACCTGCCCTTTCCATCCACACATCACAGTTTTAAAATCTCAGGACTAATGACATTACAGGCTTGTAGGACAAATCCTGCTTGAATTCTGAACAACTGTGCATGGAGTGCTGTCAGGAGACTCTGGACCTGGATTTAAACCCATGACAAAGTTGCATGAATAGGTTATAAATCTACCTAATCTGTAACAAACTCTTATATCACGTTGAAAATTAGATCCCATGATAACAGCTTGAATTCCGTTCTTTCACTATCAGCAGTAGACTGAAAATCTTGATACCAAACAAGATTTTATGATGTTATCATAACTCGTCAACACATACCGTTCATAGAGGATGCAGACTGGCATCATGTCTACAATATTAACGAATATTTATGAGGTTTTATCATTTTGCTGAAACTGAAATCCCCAAATGGCCCCAGTTCTTGTTTGTGCAGTTGCTTATGCAATACTAATTATACACATCTGACCAGTAACACGTGATAATGGGAAGAATTGGCATCAAATTTCCCCAATAAAGCCTTTTATTATCACAGACAGACAGGCTCTTCTTTGCTGTTTATTAGGTTTGTATTTTTCTGCCTGTGTCTTCTGGGGTGAGCAGGAATAATAAAGGATGCTACTGTCACAGGAGCCCATCTGATTTGATGCTCACTTGTACGCACACCAGACATCACACACACATGCCCGAGAACACGGTTTGCGAGCTCTTGCCATTTTTGTCTTCCACCCTGTGTAATTTTAAAGTGCGTTGGAAATCCTGTGTTGGGGCCATCAAAGCAGTGCCCTAACCGTTAATGGCTTTACAGCTTGTTAGTTAGTTTTAGGCTGCTCAGGAGGAGGTGTGCATGTTTTTGCATGAAGGAGCGGTGTCAGCTGGCTTTAAGCATGATGAGCGCGGTGTTTGCAGGGAATTAAATTCAAACAAAAATGCACATTAGTACAGAAAGAACGCACACATCCAAGCAGGAGGCGAGTGTATATAGTGCAGATGGACTCATATACACAAACACACACAAATAGTAAACCAGCACGTCGATAGTCATCTCTCTTTCTGCCTCTCTCGCTGGGAGTCCGGTGAGGCCTGGCCTAATTGAGCTGGCCTCAGGAAGCCCATCATTAGCCCTGCTGCTCCGGTCACACATGGCCACCAGATGTGAGTCCAGCCACAATGGAAAACGCCACTCTTTCTCTCCTCCGTCTTCCTCTTTTCTCCCTCCATCTCTCTCACTCATGTCTGTCTCCCTCCGTCACTCCTCAGCCCTAATAAACTGGCTTTTGTCTCGACGAGGCCCATTGTCCGTTAAGCCTACCACTGACTGCCATAAGAGGAGTCATTGGGGCCTGAATGTGATGCTTTGTACTGACAATAGACAGAAATAGGAGAGGAAGAGAGGGATGGAGAGGGAGGGAGGCGGAGGGTAACTGGAGCGGTTTTCAATGAACTCTCTGGAATTTTTACGGCTTGTTTTTGCAGTTTCAGAATTCGGTGTCTTGGGGCCATGAAATATACATCGCACCTTTCTCGCCTCCCCTTCCTACCTGGCTGTCCACTGGTAGATGTTGCTCTTGATTGGATGTGACTGAGTGTGCATACATATGTGTATTTGCTATTTTTGCGAGAGACTAAACGAACTTTCTGTTTAGTCTGATCTCAACAAACCAGTATTTTTCTGACGGTCTTCAGTAGGAGAGCTTATAGTGGGGAAACTCAAGGTTCATGGTGACAGCAGGCAACAGACCATCCACAAGACCATTAGTGGGATCAGCTACTGATGTTGGACTGTTGGATGTATGTAGATCGCTTTCTGATTGGACTCTGGCTTTGTCATGGATCTGGTGCCCTGTTATGCATGTTTTTTTGTTTTACAAACATATTATGACTACAACTGACAATCACTTTCATTGTTGATTAATCTATCTGTCATTTCCTCACCTAATCAGTTTGTTTTTTTTATCTATAAAATGTCAGTGAATGGTGAAAAATATCAAATATCTCTCCTCAAAGCCCAAGACAATGTTCTGAAATGTCTTGTTTCGTCCACAGCTTAAATATATTCAGCTTACTGTCATAGAGGAGGAAAATGAGTAGAAACTATTCACATTTGAGAAGCTGAAATCAGATAAGTTTTACTTGATTTTCTTGAACTGTGGTAGTTCTATGCATTCACAGGGCTATGCATTCATGGTAGTCCTGGCCAGGTTCACATCAAACATGCTGGACCTCATCTGAACTGAGCAAATTTATCTTTGTCTAATCTGATTAAAGGCTTCTTTTAATAATCTGTCTAATGTTCTCTAGCAAAGTTTCATGTTGCAGTTTTGTGCCAAAGAGCTAACGTCTTTTGTTCTCAGATGATATCAGTAGAGGTTGATATTATCCAACATTGTTTACACTGTCTGAGTTGTCAGAGAAACTTGATTGCCATTGATAACTACTGCGCTAAGTCCGAAGCAGCTACTATTTTTCAGAACTTTATTGTGCAAGTAGTTCACTGTCTATAGCCTCATTTTAGGACGATGACTGCAGCACTGATTAGTGGTACTATGGTTTGTTTTTTTATCTCTTAATTCCTAGTACAACTAGGTATCAACTGATTTTTAGTTGGTCACAGATCTGCTTGTTTCCTTTTCCATCTTTGTAAAGTCTCTCAACCAGTTTTTTTTATATAATCCTCTGGGAATTCTTTTCCATGTGGAGCCATGATGCAGACATGCAGCCTTTAGCTCTGTCCTGTAGGATTAATAACTACCGTGCCAAGTCTGAAGCAGCTCAATCTAGCTCAGTTTTTTTAGAGCTAGACTGAGCAGGTAGTTCACTGTTTGTGGATTCGTTTTAGGAGGACGGCCACTGCAGCACTGATTAGTGGTACTATGACTGTTATATACCTCATTTCAGGTGATTTTTAGTTGATCACAGATGTTCCTTTATCCTTTTCCATCTTTGTAAAGTTTCACAATCAGATTTTTTCAATTCCGCTGGCAATTCTTTTCAACGTGTAGCCATGATGTAGACATGAAGCCCAAAGGTCCAAAACACGTGTGCTCCATTTTGTTGCATTGAGTTTCTACTTTGGGCCCAGTATTTTCAGTATTGTCTCAGTTGTTAATAAGAGGAAATACTTCGCTTGTTAACGTAAAAATGATGCAGTTGTTGAGAGGTGATGCAATTTTGATGCAGTCATTTCAGTGATGTTACATTGGGGTGTACTCCTTCCATTGTACACTGTAAAACCTGTGTGATTGGTCCTATTGTTTCCATCAATTTCCCTCATTTGTTTTTCTTTTTTTCTAACTCTAAAAATGTCTTTATCTCTCAGCCACTTAGGGGAGGTGTCTGTGTGTGTCTGTGTGTGTGCATGCGAGCGTGTTGGGTTAAACTGTAGACGCATGGCAATACATGATACATTTCGACGGCTGCCCTCATTTGAGACAAATGTAATTATCACGCGTGGCTGAGTTTTTTCTTATTATTGAAAAGTTAAGTCACTAATCTGTGAAGTTGTTCCTCGGCTGAATTAATTCAATTATCTGGCAGCACGAGTAGATATCAAGGTTTGACGTTTGTGCCTGTGTGCCTATTTCTGTTTGTGTGCAGTTGTATAATATGCATATGTGTGTGCATGTGTTTTTGTATTAGTGTGCGCTAATGCTTGCATGTTTCTGACATTTCACAGTGCATGGATTTGTGTACGAGTGTATTTGCGTTTATTATGTGTGAGAACAGACAGCATGTTTTCAACTCCCACTGGATCAAGGCCTTTTATAATCCACTGAGCCGACATAATTCCACCTCACTTACAATGGATTTGCCTCTGCTTTGTCTCCTCATTATTGTTCTCATTCACATGATAAGCTGCTTCATGATTCCATTAGCACTCTCCCTTAGCCACCAAGCTACAGGCAACAACATCTCAACTTTAGCGCTGTGGAATCAAAACTTTTTACTCCATTCATCTCAGCCTGATCAGCTGAAGGACAGTTGTGAAAAATCCATTGTTGTGCATAATAGACCATCTCAGACTGTGTTTATACTATTGTGTCATGAATAATAACCAGAACAAATTATCAAGATATCTGTCAGTATTCCGCTTGTTCATTCTCGTATTCTGCCTGTCAACACAGACACTTGTGAGTTACAGTTACATTATTTATTTTAACCCTGCCATCTCAAGCAGTTTCTGTGCTTCTTTGCTCCTGTCACATTTTAACTCACTGCAAGCTCATTTTTCACTGCAATATAAAGTCTTGCATCTCTGTATAAACAGCACAGCCATGGCTAGAAGCAGAGAGAACTCTAAAATGTGTTTTGGCAAGTATAGCTGAGTTATAATGCCAGAAATCATTAAAAAAATAAAATAAAATCAAAAAACGACAGTTGAATTTCTTCTCCAAAAATGAAAAAAAAAATGCACATAATTTTTCCAAGTGCCCAAAGTGCGACCAGTACTACAAAAAACTGTTGGTTCTACATGTTATTAATATTTATTATATACATTTTAACTCATTTCCATACTTATGTCCTATATGCTATGTGTATACACGGCCTGCAGTTCAAACGACTAGTATTTGCAGGCACCAGTACATACAGAATATCTTTTTTTCCAGAATCTGGTTTAAACAAAATATTTGGTTTGGTGATTTTTTTTTAAATTTTATTTTATTGAAGCATGTTGACTAAAGTAATTTTAAGAAAATTTCATGCAATTAAGCCTAATTTTGGTTAGGTTTTCTGGTCAGAGTCTTTCCTTTTTAAAGTTTTTCAAATGAACAGCAAATCACAAATGAGTAGTTCATTGGCAAGTTGAAAATTAGACAAATCTTTCTGTTTGTACGGTTTCTAGCCCTGAAAAGTTGTATATTTTTGGCGACTTTTTAAAGATAAAATGTCTTTCAAACCCACTGGCAGATTAGATATTGATGATATATTTGCAGCTGTGCTAATCAGCATGGTTGCTATCAAGAGTAGATCATTTCTCCAGCATATTACAATGGTTTAATGCTCCACAACTTCACTGATAAATTACAAATGTGCACTTCCAGTGGCTGCGAACACAACGCAGGTCCTGGTGTTGACAGCACAGTGTCAAGTGACATCCTGACTCTTGACTCTTTGCACATGTTGCACATGCGTTACAGGGGTACGCTCTGTGCAACACAAACACAACTTCGTGTTCAACCCAATGCCAGATGAAGCAAGTGCCTTTACATTTGCTCTCTGGCTGTACAACTAGCACATTGTTATCACTATTGTACTTGATAGGCCAATCTTGAAAGTTATCTGTGCTACAGAAGCGACATCCTTGACATTTTTTCTGCTTTCATTCAAGGTTCAACTCATTTTAAGTGTTCCTACAGTAACATTCATTGCGATCTCTGGTGTGAGATCTGACACAGATTCATCAGTCTGCTCGACTGCATGCAGCTAGCAAGTGAAGGCCACGTTAATCGTGTGCTAGGATGAGCTACAGCGGAATGTTTATTAGTTATATTCCTGCTATTAAGAGTTAAGCTTAGCATTTTAGAGGCTGTAATTGTTGCTCACTCTGTGTTCAGGAGGCAGTTATCCAGTAGTTTGATCATCTTTTCTTCCGGATTCATGAAACGGTGTCAAACTGGGAAGTACATGCACACACCTCAGTCAGTTTGCATTGGTTTGTATTATACAGTATGCTAGAATGGATCAGTTTAGAATTAAACGCATGTGTCATTCAAACCATGAATTGTAGCTTCAGTTTGCAAGGCAAGTTTTTATTTTTCATTGTTGCTAATCTCTTGCAAAACAAAATTGTCCTTCTGGCCAAAGGTCTGCAGCTGCAGTAAACATCTTTTTCTGTCTGTCTCGCTCTCTGTCAGACATGCTAATGCTATTGATCCTCATTGGAAACAGGACAGAACCATCTACAGATAAGAAGACAATGCTTGCAGCGGCCCATAGATTTCTTCCTGGTGCTCTGAGAGGTGTGTTGCAGGCTGTATCGGAGTTCACGGGGTTCTCACAATCTGTTGTCTTACGAATCATATCGATGCTCTCCTCTGGGCTCGGCCGAAGCAGTCTGTTTTTATCAAAGAGGATAGCAATTTGTTATGTACAAGACGAGTGTAAGTGTTTGTACATACAGATGGCATGTTCAATTTTGGATTTTCTAGATTAAAGAGAATATTTTTTGTTGCATTCGTGTGCATGTGTGTTGCGACAAAGGTTGTGTAATTTATTTATCTAATGTCAGGGTCCCAGACAATGCAACTCCAGTGTCAAGGTTGGCAGTGATGGTTGCCATGGCGATGCTGGCAAACACATCTCACAGATCTGGGCTTGTATTTCTCCTCTCCAAGAGAGAAATCAGGCTTTTGGAGACTGAAGAGCAGAGCGGCATCTTTTTTTTTTTCTTCTGTGTCTGTATGTGTCTGTGTGTGTGTGTGTGTGTGTGTGTGTGTGTGTGTGTGTGTGTGTGTGTGTGTGTGTGTGTGTGTGTGTGTGTGTGTGTGTGTGTGTGTGTGTGTGTGTGTGTGTGTGTGTGTCTGTGTGTCTGTGTGTCTGTGTGTCTGTGTGGGTGTACACGCATGTGTGTGTGTGTGTGTGTGTGGTGTGTGTGTTTGCCAGTAGAGTGGCGGATATTGATCAAGAATCGAACCCATGTCGCTCAGTAGAGAGGCCTAATGCACTTTCGACCCAAACTAGAAAGAGATGGGGGAAAAAAGCGTGAAGAAGAAGAAAAAAAAGGAACCACTAGCTATAATGTATCACAGTGGAGAAGAAAAAAGTCGCTGAGACAAGAAGACAAAGAAGAGAAGAGGGAGAAAGCCTTTTTTTTTTTCTTTTTAGTAGAGAATCAATTAGGTCTTTCCAGTCTAGTGCTGCCGTATGTATGTGAAGGAGATGGTGCACATACAAACACCTGCACACGCCGTAAAATCGCCTGACGCGAACACAGTCAGTCAGTGTGAGCTCTACCTGCTCAGTCTATCATGCAGGAGGGAGAGGAGTTAAGTGAAACGTGTTGAGCCCTCTCAGGTAATTACATCTCCATGCTAATGTCTAATTAGACAGCTCAGAGGGGACTCATCTGCACTGCATTAATTAATGCAGTCAATCCAGAACTTGCATGCACATGCGCAGCAAATACACAACAGCACACACGCACATCCCAGTCCGTCGACCCGCGGCACGCAGCAGATGCACACTGTATACAGTATGTGAGTTTGACGGTGAATTCGCTGGAAATCAGGGTAATTTGTTTGCTGACGCTGTGTCTCATGAACGTGTAAATATTGTGGAGTAAAGAGAAGCAGGTAAGGACTTCAGCTGACATGAAACAAGCTCTGATTGTGGTTTGTTGGCAGGAGGTCCCAAGCCGAAGGTCAGGATTCCTCCAGAGGGTCAGAAGGGTAATAATTTTTTTTAAATGATTAGCTAATAAATCCGTCAGTTGATGGACTAATATTCTAAAAAAATGTAATAATCAGGTAATCAGTTTAACCCTCTGAACCCTGAGTAGTTTCCTTGTGCCTGTCACGTTGTTACCCACCGTGGGCTCATTTATCACTGCAATATAAAGTCCTGCACCACTGTGGAAACAGCAGGAGAGAGAAAAAATAACTTCTTTGATCGCTTACACTACCATTCAAAAATCTAGACTCACTCAGACAATTTCATGTTTTCCATGAAAACTCACACTTTTATTCATAATTGCACAAGGGTTTTCTAATCATCATTTAGCCTTTCAACATCATTAGCTAACACAATGTAGCATTAGAACACAGGAGTGATGGTTGCTGGAAATGTTCCTCTGTACCTCTATGGAGATATTCCATGTATTTCTGATTGATTTAATGTTATCTTCGCAGAAAAAAAAAGATTTTTTTTCAAAAATTGGACATTTCTAAGTGACCCTAAACTTTTGAACGGTAGTGTATATTACATAAAATTGAGAAATGTTCTGAATCAACATGTGCAACCTTTTTAAAAATGTCCACAGTGTGTTACTAATACTGGCAAAAATATGGTGGCTTTACATTCTATAAATATTTACCTACCTACATTTTTAATTATTTCCCATACCTGTTTCCTATCTGCCAGATAAATTACAGAAACAATAATAAAAGAACCCAAAAACGCCACATCCAAGTAAGGAAAGCAACAAGTGGAATAAAATAAAATCGAGGGTAAGTAATAAATACAAGGCAAAAAAAAAATGAGAATAAAAGTAAATAAGTGAAAGAAATAAGCAAAGAAGTAAAATGAAAAAAATAAATCAATTAGAGGATAAAAGCAGACAATAAAAATCTAATCAAATCAAATCATTTATTTTCATTTAGATGTACATACAATTGTAGTGCAGGCAAAATGAGAGGATGTTTCACTACATATCCAATAAACAAATAAAAAAAGCATAATTTAAAACACATGCATATCCCTGAGACGCATTGTAGGTAAATGTAATGCCAGTTAAAGGTCGACAATTGTGCTCATAAGATTACATACAATGGCAAAATTTGTGAAATATTTGTCCTTTTTTTATGAAATATATGTTTGATCACGGAAAAAACTTTTCATTGGGGTTAGTGGTCAGACACCACACAATTGTATTTGCTCTGACCCTTCGTGTTTTCATTAAGGAATGCTAGATGTTTTACAGATTCTGCCAGGGTATGTCTGCTGTTTACACAAAATCCGTGTTTTGAATCTATGATGTTACACGTCTGAAAACTTGTGTCAAAGACTGGAAGTGCAACTCTGCTTTCAAATGCAGCATCCGTCTCCATACTGTACCTTCAACAAAATATGTATTTTTTATAACAGGCGTAAAGAAATCTTTCAGCACGACGATAGAATTCCCTTCTCTCGTCAGTTTCAAGCGTATTTGATAAATGAACCAGCGTGAAAAGACCCACAAAAGACAGGCTGGCTTGCTGTGCCACCAGGACTCTCCCAGTCTCCAGAGGATGCTGTCCGCCACATTGTTGTAGCTGGTTTGGCCCAGAGATTAATTTTGACCCTAATTTCACCCAGTGTCACCCAGGAAGCTGCTAAGATCGCCTGACGGCTCCCTGCATTGTGTGCGTTAGCTGTCTGTACAGTATACGTGTGTGTGTTGGTAATCTGCTGACCCCGGGGTTTTACAGTAGTGATGAGAGGTAACTGCACTAATTCACCGTCCTACTGTGAACGTCTTCTGTAATTAAGGCCAACTTGTCAGACGGGTCGTGCCTCTCTGTTGCCTGTTCGCTCTCGTTCTCCCACTCTATCAGCTCGAACTTTATTTAGAGGGTGTGAATTTGTGTGCGTTCATTTTCTAGAATCTTTCTTTTCCCCAACTGGGATTCACAGCTTTTGCTTTTTGTATGTGTGTGTGGACTCTCACACACATTCTTAACCTTCTGAACCCAAAGCAGTTTCTGGGCGTTTTCTGCTCCTGTCACATTTTTACTCACTGTGGGCTCATTTTTCACTACAACATAAAGTCCTGCACCTCTATGGAAACAGAACAACCGTGACTAGAAAGAGAGAGAACTCACAAATGTTTTCTGTGCAGCATGATATAATTAAAATGTCTTAAATCATGAAAAGAATAAAGTATAGTTGAATTTCATTGATTATTTGTTTTTGCAAGAATTGAAAAAAAAAACTGCCGTATGACATTTACAAGTGCCGACAGGTGTTACTAACACTGGCAAAAAAAAATGGCATCTCGTCATACTATAGATATTTTGCTTTTTACATTATTTAATTAGTTTCCCTACTTTTCTGCTATCTGCTCTGTGTAAGCAAATCCTGCAGTTCAGCCGAGTTCAGTCAAAAATCCCTGAATTTTTGCCACATCAATGTTGGTCACAGTTGAGTCTTTAGTAGGTTTTCATTTGGGTTACAAAGCACAGATTTTCTTATTGTTTGCAGAATCTGATTGGTGTAAATTGTCTGTTTTTTGCATTTTTTTAAGAGACATGTAGCATAAAGTGACTTTGGTGAAATGTCACTAGGTTAAGCTTAGATTTGGATCATTTTATTGACGGAACTGCATGTGACTGATGAGCAGTTCAGGGACCACTGGAAAATCTCAGAAATGTTTGTTGTTGTTTTCTTTTTTGTCGTCGTTTTTTTTTTTTTTTAGTTCAACAGCCACTGCAAAATTGGAAAAAAAAAAAAGTCAACTCTAGCAGACATGCAGAATAAAGTAATTTGATAAAATATCATGATTTTAAGCTTGAATTTAGTTAATTTTCCTGATGCAACAGCACACCATAGATGAGTAGTTCGAGGACCATTACGAAGGTCAAAATCTGATTATTTTTCTGTTTTTACAGTGTCTTTTTCTGATAAATCCTGTAGTTTTTTTAAATTTAACATACATTTCTAGCCTGCTGGTGGGTTGAAGCACATACTCCAGTTTGCCTCAAAAGCTGCTTTTATTTCCACAAAGTGGTTTCATAGATGATGTGACTCTTGGTAATGTGTGTAGACTGAACTCATTCACCTTTGCAGTCATTTAACCCAGGTGAAGAAGCCGTGTGCATCAGATCGGCGGTAACAACAGAATTGGCCGCTGTATGCGTCCATTAAATCCTAATCATGTATTTACTTTTTGCTTTGTGTACTAAGCGCCGTTGTCAAAATATGTGTGACGACAGAAAGTTTGTGTGTGTGTGTGAGAAATCGCTCTGCGCAGTGTGAAGGAATCTCGTCTTCCTTTACAGCAGCTCATCTCCATCAGACCACAACATGCAGAAATCTGCTCGCTAATTACAGCCATATAAATCAGCAGTTGTAATTATGCTAATTAGGCCGCTAACTTCCTCTCAGAAGCCTACACAAACAAAGGCGACGGTATCGGATGATGCGGCGTGTTAACGAGCTTGTCAACTTATCTGACACGAGCTAATTACTCCGCGGGACTCCTCTGTGTTTGGGAGGAGGAGGAGGTTTGGGAGTTAGCTGGTTTTAAAGTTTGCCTCCTTTCACCCTCCTGATTGATACCTGTGTTTTTCAGTGGGATTAACTGCACTATTAATTGATAATAGATTAATCATTATTGATGGATGAAGGTGAGTTGTGGTATGCACTGATTGCATTGTAACGCAGGTATTTCATACGTTAAAGCTGATGTCGGCAAGACTTAAGTTTGGTGTCATAGTGCAAAATAGCCATGATAACCTTTTAGCATGTTGTGATTTATGAGAAAACCAGTCATCTCCACCTCATCTTGACCAATCACAGGGTTCTTCCGTCCAGATCAGCTTAGATGGGATGACTGCATTTTGTATTTCATGTTTATTTTATTTGTACCTTTTGCAGATTTCTGCCTACTGCCGCTTTTAGCGATTGCCAAAGTCATATTGTTGTAAATAATAAGAAGTATCACAGTAGATTCAGAGGTTCAGAGCATTAAAGCGTGTTCATCAGTTTGAATACAAAGCTAGCAGTGCTTTAATTTCCTCAAAGTGGTTTGTGAGATCAGCTGAGATGGTATGAAGTTCATTGGAAGGGCTTCAGAGAGGAAGGAGGATGGTATTTTTTACTTTTGTCTTTTGCAGATTTTTGACAACTGTAGTTTGTGGCGATCACCCTTATAGTCTTAGAAATAATAACATAATAAATAATAATACAATAAGAATACATTATTGCTTGAGTTGATGACCTTAAATAATGTGATTACCCTCAAATGACCAGTTTGCATTCCTGCAAATTTATTTTCAGAAAATTTAACTTGAAGTTTTCGACTTTTCCAACTTAAGTATTTGCTTCATTCAAACGTACCCTAATGTGAAACATGATTGTTGTAATGCTTTTATGTTTGTTAGTCTGTAGTCCTTCTCAAAAAAAAAAGTGGTTGAGTTGCAGCAGAAAAAACGTCAGACACAACGCTAAAGGAGCTGTAAACTTTATTTTCATACTCTCGCTGAAATTAAAATACTTTAAATGGACAAAATGAAATTTCAAGTTAACCATAAATCAATTAATCAATTAAAGTCTTTGAATTCTTTGTCCTTACTCCTCTTTGCCTTTTTTCATTTGCTTCAATAACAGATGTGAGGATTTCTGGGTTTTTTTCTGTTATAAGTGAATGACAACTGTTTGAAATATTTGCTTATTTGGAGTTGGAATGTTGAATTACTGGGAAATCCCAAAGTGTCTTTTTGTTAAGTGAACTGAACCGATTTGAACTGATAACTTGGAAATCCCCAAGTGGACCTTTGTTGTGTTGTGAACTGTTTCAGTTAGATGAACAGGACTGAATTACAAAGAGTTTTTGTTTGCTTTTTTCCTCTTTTGACCCAAGATAACTTTTGAAAATTAACGATGTTGTAGTTTTTTTAAACTACATAGTTTACTTCACAGCAGCAGTTTCTTTATAGTATTGAGACAATGCAACCAGGGGTTATGTGTGTTTGAATTCATGTATCCGTTATGAGGTTTGACTGTTGACTTAGATCCAACCTGGTCAAACTGCTATGAGCCTTGAATTCAAAAACATATGCACTGTAATGTTTCTCTTGGATTTAAATGCAGCACCATAAATGTCTTACAGAAAGTGATACCTGAATAAAAAATGTGATTAGGTTGCTCTGAAGGCAACACTTGGGCAGATGAAGGTGAACCCACTCTGAAGTGCATTAACACACTGGTACAGTGCTTAAATTAAAAAAAGAACTGACAGCAAAATAACTGAGAAGTGTAATGTAACTAACAAGAAATTTGGGAAGCTACATTTGAATTATTATTTTAAAAATTTCCTAGTAGATCTCAAATGGACTTGACCAGAAGAGACATGGGAAACCTTGAAGTCAACTGGAAGAAGGTTCTTCAGCTGAGACCAAATCTAAACACTGCACATCATCACAAACATACCATCCCCACTGTGAAGCATGGTGGTGGCAGCATCATGATGTGAAGCATGGTGGTGGCAGCATCATGATGTGAAGCATGGTGGTGGCAGCATCATGATGTGAAGCATGGTGGTGGCAGCATCATAGTGTGAAGCATGGTGGTGGCAGCATCATGATGTGAAGCATGGTGGTGGCAGCATCATGATGTGAAGCATGGTGGTGGCAGCATCATAGTGTGAAGCATGGTGGTGGCAACATCATAATATGAAGCATGGTGGTGGCAACATCATGATGTGAAGCATGGTGGTGGCAACATCATGATGTGAAGCATGGTGGTGGCAGCATCATGATGTGAGGCATGGTGGTGGCAGCATCATGATGTGAAGCATGGTGGTGGCAGCATCATAGTGTGAAGCATGGTGGTGGCAGCATCATGATGTGAAGCGTGGTGGTGGCAGCATCATGATATGAAGCATGGTGGTGGCAGCATCATGATGTGAGGCGTGGTGGTGGCAGCATCATGATGTGAAGCATGGTGGTGGCAGCATCACGATGTGAAGCATGGTGGTGGCAGCATCATGATGTGAAGCGTGGTGGTGGCAGCATCATGATATGAAACATGGTGGTGGCAGCATCATGATGTGAGGCGTGGTGGTGGCAGCATCATGATGTGAAGCATGGTGGTGGCAGCATCATGATGTGAAGCATGGTGGTGGCAGCATCATGATGTGAGGCATGGTGGTGGCAGCATCACGATGTGAAGCATGGTGGTGGCAGCATCACGATGTGAAGCATGGTGGTGGCAGCATCACGATGTGAAGCATGGTGGTGGCAGCATCACGATGTGAAGCATGGTGGTGGCAGCATCATGATGTGAAGCATGGTGGTGGCAGCATCATGATATGAAGCATGGTAGTGGCAGCATCATGATCTGAAGCATGGTGGTGGCAGCATCATGGTATGAAGCATGGTGGTGGCAGCATCATGATGTGAAGCATGGTGGTGGCAGCATCATGATGTGAACCATGGTGGTGACAGCATCATGATGTGAAGCATGGTGGTGGCAGCATCATGATGTGGGGAAGTGTTCAGCAGGTCCTGGAAGGTTTAAAAAAGTAGAGAGTAAAATGAATGCCAAGTATTGGGAAATCTTGGAGGACAACCCAATGCAGTCTGCAAGTGTGACTTTGGAGAAGATTTAGAAGATTTGTTTTCTAGACAATGACCTAAAGCATACAACCAAAGCTGCACAGAAATAGTTTAAGGACAACCGAGTGAATGTTCTGGAGTGGCCAAGTCAGAGCCCAGATCCCAGTCCAACTGAGAATTTGTGGCTGGACTTGATAAGAACCCACAACCCCTGTGCAACCTGACATGGTTTGAACAGTTTTGCAAAGAAGAATGGAGTAAAACTGCAGTTTCCAGATGTGCAAGGCTGATTGAGACCTATCTACACCGCTGTAATTATAACCAAAGATACATCAACCAAACGCTGACTTGAAGAGAGTGAATACTTATCAAATTTCTTACTTTACATTTTAATTTGTTTAATTAATTGACATTACTTTGCAGAAATCAGTTTTCACTTTGACACGAAATAGAGTTGAACTGACCATGATTTTATGTTGAAAAGCAACAATGTCAACCTCCTTTGACCAGTAAACTGTCTCCATATTTCTTGGGTGAAAAGCTGAAAAAGTTAACTATCAGTGGTGTTGTGTTGATGGATGTGTAATCTACAGTATTTGGACATCTGTGAAATTTCAGGAAGCTTCCCAAATGTGGCTAAACTTTGTGATTCCCGGAGGAATTTGGTTACTTTTTTTGCATGTTAGTTTGTTTTATGCATGTGTATATGTGTGTGAGAGGGCAAAAGTAATAAGTTGTAATGAACCCACAGGGATTAAAACTACTGGAGAGCTGCATTAATTACTTGAATTCAGTCAGTGATGTAGCCATTAAACACACACACTGCACACTTAAACTTCATATACATACATTTCTCTACTGTAAACTTCACATTTATTCAAAAATCTACTACTACAGCTGCAGTATGTGTGCGTTTGTGTGTGTGTGTGTGTGTGTGTGTGTGTATGTGTGTGTGTGTGTGTGTGTGTGTGTGTATGTGTGTGTGTGTGCCTCAGGTGTTTAAACTGCACAACACAAGCTTCCAGCTGTTGCTGCTACACACAACATTCATGCACAGATTCACATACTGTTAGAAACTCACAAATGCTCTCTTGTCTCTCAGTCCCGAATATTAACCTTTGCTTTTATGTCCCTCTGCCTGTCTGTCTGTCTGTCTGTCCATATGTGTGCTGTTTGTCTGTCTGTCTGCATGTTTGTCCGCCTATCTGTCCGTCAATATGTCAGTCTGGCTGTGTTTTTGTGCGTCAGACAGATTTCGTCAGAGCCGGGAAGCTGCTAGATGTTAAGGGCTATGAAGAACGCTGAGTCTGAAGACAGGTGAGGTGACTTTCTAAAATAATCCATCCATTTATTAAGTTCTTTATCCTGTAGAGGGTTCTTGGGATCTGTTGTCCATCCCAGCTAACTTCAGGCGAGAGATTGGGTATACCTTGGACAAGTCCATCACCAGGGTAACACAAAGAGACAACCATGTATGCTAATGACCAATTTGGAATCACTAAATAGCCTCTCATGGACATTTTTAGATGGTGGGAGGAAGCCAGGCCACCCAAAGGAAGCCCACCAGGCACAAGGAAAACCTTTCGAAGTCCACCTAGAAGGGCCTTAAATGGCCCCCGTTACCATGGATCATTCCCATGCTGCAGGCTCTACCATCTAACAGACTCAGTAGTCACATTATTACCTCATTTAATGGCAGCAGAGCCATGATTTTGCACTTACAAAGAGGAACAAAGTCCAGGAGACTTGAGTGTGACCATAATTATAGTTTTATTTTTTCACTCAAATCTCGGTCAGACTTTCGCTTTCATCTGGTGTCAAGTTGCGTTTTCAGTCAATGATTGTTTACTGTACCAAAGCTGCTTGGTTTAGAAAAGGATCGTGGTCCAGGTTAAAGGTCCTATATGGTTTTGTGGTTGTTATAAATTTACAGGTGTAAAATAAAAACTCTTAAACTAGACATTTTGGTACCTTAACCTAACCACAAAGTCAAAAGTAACAGCACCATTTCCTAACAGTAGAAATTTGACAAGTGTACTACTCCACATTGTCAAGACAGATGATTGACTGGTGCTCCTACAACCACACAAACTTTGGCTGCACCTGATTGGATGAATGCATCACTAGTATTCTGCCTACTCCTGATTTCACACCAACATGGTAGCTTGTTTGGAAACATACTGCAAAAACAGCTTACCAAAATGTGTTTCTGAAAACATTTGAGGCAAAAAATAGGCCGTGTTGGAGATTCTGAAGTCAACTAGAAGAAGGTTTTTTGGTCATTTGAGACCAAAATTTAGCTTTTGGATCATCAGACTAGATGCTATGTTTGGCAGACACTAAACACTGAACATAATCACAGATACACCATCCCTACTGTGAGGCGTGGTGGTGGCAACATCATGATGTGGGGTTGCTTTCAGTAGTAGGCCCTGGAAGGTTTGTAAAAGTAGAGGGTAAAATGAATGCAACAAAATATAGGGAAATCCTGGAGAACAATCTGATGCAGTCTGCTAGAGGGATGCGACTTGAGAGCAGATTTGTTTTGTAGCCAATGACCTGAAGCATGCAGCCCATGCTGCACAGAAACAGTTCAGTGCAGTTGTTGAACCAGTTGTCATTTTAGATCACCAACAGTTAGTTTAAACGTTTTTCAGAAATTTCCAGAGGTGTAAAGTGGCAGCTTGACTCTCCTGATTTGCATAAAGTAGCCCAGACCTCAACTTTATCCAATGAGGAGATAACAGTGCCTCTCTTGAAATGCATTGCAACGCTATCAGAGTGCATTGCATGGCTGACAATTCAGAGAAAATACAAGGGAATCGTTGAAGAATGATGTATCCATTGGACATGTACAATAAGAATAGTGGACCTTCACACTAGACGGAAGCCTTGATCTCCTTGGTGAGGTCCAGTTGCTAACTTATGACTCCATGTTCCCTTCTACCACCTCTAATGGACTTTAAAACTTTAAACCTTTCCATAAATGAGAAAATGTTTCAAAACGTAATCTAGAATGCTGCATAGCTGTATAAGAATGTAATTTTTTTGGAAACCAGACTGTCTTTTTCCTAAAATATTCCTTAAAAAATAGATCTTATAGCACCATTAATGCTCACAGCATCAGTTGCATGATTTGACAGACTGAGCCGTGATCCTTCCTCAACCTAGACGTGACGGTTGAACTCCACACATTGATATCAGCGAAAGACATCATCATACATACATTCCTCTGAGGGAAGGGAAGAAGGAAATCCTAAAGGAAACCTGCTACTCGTTAGACAGACACGATCGAGGCTCATTTTTGACATAATATATAGAAACGCAGATGGCTAACACACCACCGGTTCCTCTTTCCTTCCACATGGAACTTGCAAAGTAACTCGAACGTCCCTAGTTGCCGATCAGAGTTGCTAAAAATGTTGCTCTGTGCATGACTACCACCTGCTGTCTACCTCTGTCTCCTCCCCCTCTCCTCCTGGTTCTCCTCTTCTCCGCTTCAGTTTGTTTTTTCTTGCACTCTAATATTTAATTTGATCTAACAAGAGCTGATGAAAACAGCTGTATCCGTCCATCACTGCTGTCCGCACTGATCCCTTCTGATCTCGGCGACTTTTTCTCTCCCCTTTTGCTTACCTAATTATTTCACTCCTGTGCCACACGATTAGCTCCTCTCCTCTTTCCTCCTCCTCTCCTCTCCTGTTTCTTCCTCCTCTTCCTCTCCTCTCTCCCTCAGTCTGTCTCTGTGTTCAGTATGCGCTGCTGAGAGGGCATCATTACGGAGCCCGTATTTGAGTCATTTTGATTTAAGCAGCCAGACAATGGCCTGTTGATTGAAGCAACCAGAAGGCAGACAATAGGGTTCTATGCCACATAATGCGCCACCATTTTTTCTGAGCTCCCCGCTTTCAGAAAAGGGCCCCGGCTCTCCATTGTGCCTCTCCCGGAGGGAAAAAAATGGTGCTTGGGGAGGAGGAATATTTTCCCGTGGTATGTCATTATTTTGCAAATTTCTATTATCTCATCATGTTGTCTTCATTGTAATTGCAGCTAATTAGGAGGCTAGTTAGGAGCCTGGGCTTTGAGGCTGGCTCGGCTGCTGAAAGGAGCCCACCGATTATGGCCCCGACAAGAGAGGAAGCAGGAGAAAAGGGGAGATTAATGCTGTTACCCAGGAGACACTGGCTTCCATCTGCGGGGAACAATGCAGTTTTGTTTTCTCCGGGATCCTGCTCAGATCAACAGAATGGGGGCTAGCTCTGCTCTACTCTGCTTGGCGACAATGCCCAATTCTGTCTTACCGGGAGGCTCAGAGCAGAACCCCCCCACCCCACCCCGCCACCACCTCCTCACCCTCTCCTCACCTACCCTGCCTCCACCTTTCCTTTTCGTCGTCCTCGCCACCTCTTCCTCCTCCGTTCAGCGGGGCCCTGACTAAAAAGCTTAGCACCCTCAGCCATCCAGCCAGCCCAGCGCCAGTGACTGAGAGCTCTCACACTGCCTCCCCCCTCTTCTTCCCCCCCTTCAGTATCAGATGAAAGCATGTGTGGATAAAGTTCCCAGGTTGTGGGAGGTCGCGCCCTTGTCACACTCGAAGCTGCGAGGTTTTACTCCCTCAATCCCCGTCGAGCTCCAAAGCACTTAATGAAATAATATACTCTGTCGCTTTTTGCTCTTTCTTCCCCTCCCGGTTCCCTCGCTCGCAGCGCCGACCCTTCCCGCCCTCGTCTCACGAAGCAGGGGCCCCTCGCGGCCCCTAGACTCCCTTCTTTTTTTGCGGTTGGAACACAATGAGAAAAGGGAGCCCCGGTTTTGGTACAGTACAAACACACGGAGGACAAGCTAGGCTAGGGGGAAAATGAAAGGCCTTTGTCTGGCTTTGTCAGGAGGAAAAGGACACTGAGAATGAGGGAGAACTTATGGAGGGAAAAAAAGAGGAAGGAAATAACAGGCTGGATCACATGACTAGTGAGCATTGTGATCCTGAGTGAGAGAAAAGGTTTGGAGCGGAGCATCTCTCCATCTGGTCTGAGCAGGAAAAAAAAAAAAGAGGGAGAGACAGATAGAAAACAGACACAGGAGATGGAGGAGAGCGAACACAGCGAGGGAGCAAACAGACAGAATGAGAGAAAGTATTGAGTAAGTGCCAGTGACATCTGCTCCCGTGGGCACAACAATAAAACTCCCTCTAGATCAGCTTCACACCATATACGCTTGCACAATGCATCGGCCTCAAAGGCACAAATAAAATATGTGAATGCAGACTGTGTGCCCACTAATCTCGTTTAACATTCACCTACACAAAATCTAAATTAGCTCGCAAACTCTCCTCTGCTTGCTCTTCTTGCTTGCATTGACCGATAAGTTACGCTGCCTCGATTCTCCACTCGCACATATTACTGCATCCACTCAGGACTCCAGATGCTTACGTAAATCTCCCATGTGCTCTCATTTTTATTAATATTCTGTTTCCTTGCAGTTTTTAATAGGCCTTAAACAGAGGAAAGTGTTGCGTGGTATTGTAAGAAGCAGCCTACTTAAGCATCTTGTTTGTAAGTAATTACTGCCGGAGTTGTCTTGTTGATTTGACCCCTGTGAAATCCATACCATAATGAATAGTAAATAGCAGTTTAGTGAAGAATAAGAAACCGTATGGCTCTAATATGTTGCCATATGAGGCTGAACACACATATAAGATCTGAACATGGCTCCACATAGCAGCAGCATATCCTGTGATTAGGAGCCAAACAAATACTATTGGTACAATTAAACATTTCCCCTTTTAGATAGTATACAATAAAAGAAAAACAGCCATCCCTGCATGAGTATTTGCCATTTATTCTTTCAGATATCTTGCCTTTTGTACACAACAAATGCTTTGTATATAGTGTTTTTTGGCCAAGGAGTTGTTTTTGATTGGCCGAGATGTGATTGAAGAGAAAAACAGTTTTGTTTTTTTTTTCTTCCAGTTGGGCTTTTGAAAAAAGTTGGAACTGAATAGTTGGAAAGTTATATGTACCTGCATCTGAAAAAAAAAAAAAAAACGGCAGCAAAACTTTAATCAAACAGCTTGAAATCCTAACAGATTCTGAAAGCGAGCAGACAAGGTAATCTGTGTTGTTTAGGGACCGCGGCGCGCCCCTGCGCCATTTATCTTTGTGGGGAAAAAATTTCTCCCTGTTGCGTTTAATGTGTAGTCAAAGTGGAGAGGGCGAAACGCTACTCTCTAATTTCGCATGTCATCTCTCTCCAAATCACTTCAAACACGAGGCCCTTGCCAAAGATTTTCCTCCCTTTTACTCCTTGCCTTTTTCCTTTTCTCTCTCTCCTCTTTCTTTTTTGCGCCTTTTTGCTTGTTCCCCGAGTTGCCGTTGTCACCGTCGCTCGGCGCCAGGAAATCGGCGGGCATCTAAACAGCAGCACACAATGTCGTAAAAAGGCTCTAGAGTTTTACTTTCAGATGTCACTCCAATAGCACACATCTGCTACGTGCCGTGCATCTGCTAGGCTCCTCCGTCTCAGAGAGCCGGGAGCGCTGATTGAACTGAAGACAGAAAACATCCTCATTATCGCGGGCAATGAGCGAGCTGGGCTCCCCAACAGCCCTTTTTAATGCATTCACTCACTTAACTGCAGCCCCGGTATTGTAGCGTACACACATGCAGTTACATGCGAGTACGCACACATGTTGACATGAGCGCTCGCATTTGCTGCTTCGGTGCCAAACGCCGCTGTGTCATAAACAATAGTATTAAGCAGCCATTGTGTCAGTGTTTACTGAGAGGTATCTGCTCTCCAGCCTTTATGTCTGTACTGGATGTTCGCAGCAATGGATCACACTGCACCAGAAAGCGTCCCTCTTAACAGTTTTTCTGTGTTTGATATCCCCTTTGAGCAACAAAGGCTAAATGAAATGCAGTTTGATGTGATTTCTCATATATTGCACATCAAAATAAAAAAAGCTACTCAAACAGCACATTTTTTTAAATAGACTGTATATGAAGATGAAAAAACCCTTCATGATGAGCAGTTGTGAGGCTTGCTGTGGTAGCAGTTCAGCTGAACCTGACTCCTTCTCACTCCTAGATAATCCAAAAATAAGCCAAGAAGCCAGACCATGCATATGTCCATAGTAATTTGAAGTTCCCACGCCCTTAGTTATTGTTAACTTTAAGCCTTAATATCATTCAAAATGAGTTCTGTAAAAATCCAACCACTGTACAGATGTTATGAATGAGGAAATTAGCTATAGAGACCAAAACTGCTTCTTGTACCAGGCTGTAAAGATGTTTATTTCTGCTGTTAAGTTGACAGTTTTAATATTGAGGTTTATGAGGATTGACTCACTTTTGCAACAGCCTCAAGTGGTCATTTGATGAGCTGCAGTTTTTCACACTTTCTGTTTGGAGAAGAAAAAAGGATGAGAGAATAGTAGGATGTTGATATGAAAATAGTTTGAAAACAACACATATATGACAGAAATCAAGGCAAAAAATTAACTCAGACTCAGGATTAGAACTTGTATTGATTTTTGGCATTTCTTAGTTGCCTTCATTTTTCAACATGAGAGGTTTCTACATGACTTTTCTTCATTGTTTTCCTGTCAGTTGCTCCTGTACACTTCCTATCAAATGCTGTCAGCTTTTTAATCACCTGTAGGTACATTATTGTGTAGATTGTCTTACCCCAGCTTCCTGTTTCAGACTAAAACTTTTAAAGTACTACTGCCTTGTCCATGCATAGTTGCTTGATTTCAGAATGGGGATTTAAAACGGGAACAATCTCCATCCATTGACATGTTTAAGAATTGCTTCAGAAATAATCCATCATCTATTATACTAGTATGTCTATCATATATAATCTATTCTGAAATACATGAAAACATACATGACATGACTATTCACATTAAATAAGCATTTTTGCAGGTGTAAACAAGAAGCAAATGATTGGTTGTTTAGTTGCAGAGTGACCTGATGTGAATGTGTCAAATCAGGAAAAGAAACGTAGTGACTGATGAGACCCAATCAGGAAGCAAACATGGGTGTCTGAGCCATCGTTTTTAAAAGTCTTCTTTTCTCCTTGTGCATGCATCAAAACTGCAAGCAGTTTTTGAATATTTTCTCCCTGAAACATGTCAGTTTCCAGTTATCTAAAACTGCATTTCCAAGTGAACGATAGCAGAAACACATTAAAAAGCTTTGTTACAAAAAGATCTGTCTACACGAAGACGAAGCCTAAGATGCATTCTGAAAGCAGCTCCTTTAAATCAGGTAGTACTGAGGAGATAAAAGGAATATTGACTGAAAAAGGCAACTGAACCAATCCAAAATCATAAAATGAGACGATGTTCTTGAGGATAAAGGGGCAAAATTTTTAATATTTGTTGAAAACTCTTTAATTATAAAGGGATACAGCAGTTTAGAGCAATAACTGGCAGTCTGTGCCAAAAGACACCTTGATAAAAAGAAAAAACTAACACGCTGTACTAACATTTACTAAAAACAGTTAAAGGCATATTAGTCCACACTAGTGTTGCATTTTGATGGCTGCAAATCCAAGTAACACCTCACTCTTTGCTTTGTTTTCTGAAGATGTTGTCTCTTGTCTCACTTTCTAAGACCCGAGAAAGAGCAGGATGATACTCATCTTCTATTCTTAGCATAACGTAAAAAAACGCAGTATTTTCCATTAATAAAAGAAACCACGCAACTTCAAAAAAACACCGAGCTCTCAGTGACAGCCAAGGAAATCTGGATTGGCACCGAGGTCGTCCAATCAAATCTCACTAAATGACTTCCTCACCAGTTACACTTTTGGCTCCGTTTCCACATCGGGGTAAATCCTGTCATCACCTTTTGCCATCAAAAAATAAATAAATCCCAGTCCAACACAGAGTCAGCGCTCCACAGTTGACCAGAGTCTCGGCTTCTCACCTACTGACGCAGTGGTGATAAGTGGTAACTGTGGCAACCGTCGCTAGTGTCGGACTTTAATGGTCACATTTCTGAGCCTGCTGTCAGTTTCAAACCTTTCCACATCCTCTGCTAATAGCAGCCTCTTGTCTGACTCTGTGGCACTATTCAACACACACTTTCCCTTCACTTATGCTATTTAAAACATGATTCAAGGGGCATATACCTACCATTAAATATACTTAATCTACCGATTTAGATGAAACTTTTAAGTTGTTTTTGATGGGTTGGATAGGCATTATAATGTTGGTAGTTGCATCAACTTAATATTGTTTGTAATTGAAACTTAAATTTCAGTATTAGTTGGTTTAAAACTAAATTTGAGTTTAAGTAACTTAATTAAATAAGCTCGATAACTTAAATTTTCCTACTTTGAGTTCAATTTCAGACAGTTAAGCCTTGTAACTAAAAATATCTTTGATTGTAGAGGAAAAGTTAATTCCCTCAACTCAGTTTAATTCGTTGGTTGAACATGATTTCATTAAAAATCGTCAGAACTCAAAAAGACTGTTGCAAGATGTTGCATTAATTTGCTTTTTTTAAATTGAGCCTAAGCATTGTTTTTTTTTTTTTTTAGCTAATTTTGCAGTTTTCATGCCTTTTTTAAAGAGAGATTTAGAGTTCAAACTCCAAACTTTGTTGTTTGTCCAGCTTTTTCGCAGCCTCGCTGCTTTTTGAAATCTGGATTTGTACTTCCTGTACATGTATGCAGACTGACTCTTTGACTACTCCTTTCACATAGAAAAAAATAAATAAATAAAACCAAAGACAGAGTTTGTGTGCCACAAAGGCTGATTGGGAAGGAATTCTAAAACAGGGTTAGAAGTGAGGAGGGAGGTGTTCCAGCTGACTTTGTGGGTGAGTATTAGCTGGCTGAGGTCAGCAGGGAGGAGGTTGTTCACCAGGTTAATAGCTACAGAATGAACTGAGGACATGGTAAGAGAGTGATAAAAGGCTGGGGTTGAGTGGATGAAGAAGAAAGAGGGGGAAACAAGAGTGATTTGAGAAGAAGGTTGGATTAGGGAAGGATTAAACAATAGAGAGGAGGCAAGGAGATCAGGGCAATGGTTAAGTGATGATGTACGGATGGAAGGAAAACACTGGTGGTGGATTGGAGAGTAAGAGAGGTGGTGGAGAGAGGACTGAATAAATCAATAGGTAATGATACAGTAATCTTTTACGCCTGAGGTGGAGCCCCGTGTGAAAACCGTACCACCAATTATATAAATTAGTGGATAACATAGTGGATAACTGGCTTAAAAATACAAATTTCTGCATGATTTTTTGTAAAGTTGAGAAAATATAGTGCAGGCTTATTGGTACAAATAATGGATTTTTACAATACATGATACAGAGCACATACATACAGCATGTAATGCACAATGACGGGTCGTGGAAGGGAGTTACTTCACTGTAAACTCTCACCACTCAAAGATGAAGAGAAGATAACAAATTAGACCTCAAACTATTTTGGAAATGTAAAGTTTCTTTACAGTAGATGTCCAAACACGCACATTGATACCATGATGTTACTTTCCTTACTATAGTCTGGAAATTACAATTAGAGATCTGACTCACTGAATGGACAATAGTTGGGTAAACTGCACATTTCACGAGGCATTATCCACCCTTACGCTAAGTGCAACTTCTGAATTAGCTATTTTAATCCCAGTGCTCACAGTTCCCCATGACATTGTTTTCCAGGGGCACCATCACTGGGCTTAGCATTGCCCTAAAGGATTGTCCATCCATCCCCTTCTCTTCCACATATCTGTGGTTGGGTTGTGATGGCAGCAGGTTAAGTCGGTCATTCCAGATATTACTCTACACAGCAAAGTTTTCCAGTTCCTTCTGGGGTAACCCAAGGTCTTTCCAGGCCAGATGAGATATATACTTCCATCAAGTTCTGGGTCTACCCCGTGGTCTCCTACCAGTTGGATGTGAACAGAAAACCTCCAAATCGAGGTGCCTGGGAAACACCTAGATGCTAGAACCACCTTAGCTGTCTCCTTGTGACGCAAAGAAACAGCAACTCTACTCCAAGCTCCCTCCAGATTTCCAAGCTCCTTACCCCATCTATAAGATTGGGATAGGTATAATATTGAACCTAAAAGAAAGCGTAATTCAAAGTGTGCACTGACATGGACTGATAGATTGAGTGGTGTTGCACTGTAGTTGTAGCCACTATGAAGTGTTTGCCAACAGAGGTTATAAAGTTACTGTCATCGGCCACAAAGTGTGAAGATATTTCAGTATTATAGTTATTCAAATGTTGTGCACCTTGTTCGCTGCCCCATAAAAGGAAATAAAGACCAGTTTATGCAAAGCTACATCGTTATCTCTTCACCTCCTCACTGTAGAGCTGATCCGCTCAGTAAAGGCTAGTTAGCAGCTATGAGTAAAGACAAAGACAGCCTAAAACCAGAAGCCTCAGATCTGGAAATATAACATGGCACCTGCTTGGAATAAGTTGGATCTCTGACAGCGTTGTGTTAAGAACAGACTCATTTATCAGTTAACTTGAATTTGTCAGTTTTGGACAAATTTGTGCAGAACTGCGGATAGATTCTTCTGCAAGGACAAGCCAACAACAATCCTGCACGTGTCTTGATTGAAAGTGTAAGGAGGAAGATTTTACCCACTGAAATAATCAATTTGTGGGACATTTAGAAATTTTGAACATATCTTCCAACCCTACAACAAAGGTTATTGTTTGCATTGCAGTGCAGATTGCACGCTGTTTGTCCCCATTTTAAAAAAATAAAAGGTGCATTTCAATGTTTGTATTCTTCCTCCCTCATTACACTGTGAGATTGATGACGGAATAACTTATGCATACAAGACAAACACTGCAACGAGCAAATTAGTCTTCACCTTATTGCCTTAAAAGAGCAGAAAGATGCATTCCACATCAAGAAGAGCAATATTTAATGATAAATTCAAATGTTTTTATGTAAATATCGCTCTATTTACATCACAAGTGAGAGGAGAGCGAGTCCCCCGGTAGACAATTCATAACATAAGGTGAAGACGGATGAGAATCAGAACCTCTGGATGGGTTAAATGATTAGATTCCTGCTCAAACACAACTGAGTGTGTGTGTGTGTGTGTGTCCATGTCCGTGGTCTAATGACTGTGCTGTCTGCAGAGAGTGGAACACAGGAGGGAATTAGTCGTCATTGCATATCAAAGGCTTAACCATTAGAGACACGGGGTAGGGTCTTCCTAATGAGAGGGGAACCGGTGTGTGTGCTGGTGTGTCTGTGTGCGTTATTCGGTCGGGTCACAGCGTATGCAGACGCACACCTTCAAAAGCAGCATATACATATTTGTATTTAGAGGGAAAGGTACCCAAGATGTAATTCATAGAAAGACACAGCGTTTATACCTCAGAGACATGTTCTCAGATGTAGACCAAGTCGGAGACATGCACCGCCTTGCCAGCCCCTCTGGCAGGCCTCGCTGTGCCTCTCAGTGTGGCACGGCGTGGGCAGAGGTGCCAGCGAGATGCCAGGGCTTTGTGTGCCACGCTACATCAACGCCAGCCGTCGCACATACACAAGCACACAAACACTCACGGGGACGCACAACACTCACACCTTCATCTATATCCGTGTAACTCCTTTACCTTTTTCTTATCCCCCCTTTTTTTATATTCCTGTGTAGATGTGTGGGGGTGTATGCATGCATGTGTGTGTGCGCATGTAGGCTGATTGGCGATGCCCTCTGTGCCATCTGCAGCAACTCGCCCCCCCTCCTCAACACACCCTTCCCACTCATCACTAGGGTGGGCTTAACCATCTGTGTGCCAGTGTGTTCCCACAGTGAGAAATAAGGGGGGAACTCGGGGAGGGGTCATAGTGGTGGTGGTGGGGTTGAACCGACAGAAACGCTAGATAAAAATGTAAAATAAAAGCAAAAAACAGCAGTATGTTGTTGAAATTTAATAAGCATAAGGTGGTGTCGTCGTCTAATGTACCACTCGCGATGACATTTGTTCGAGACAAATGTAGGAGCATATTGTACACGGTGTTGTTTTTCATGAATTGGCTGTAGCGTTGAAGCTGTAGTCCAGAGGGAGTTCAGGAGAGCAGCAGCAGTAGGTTGAGTGTCAACAATTCCATAAGCGCTAACGTTAAAGGAAACCAGTGGTAAGAGTCAAGGGTCAGGGCTACAGTAACCTGTTCGTATTCTAGTGGGCATTGATGTTGACTCATGGGTAGAAATGCAAGGAAGGATGGATAAATAAATACAGAATGAATACACCAGAAAGACAAGATAACATAAGCATTTATTCAGTTATTGGTACTTTAATATGCTGGGATTTTGTTCATGAGTGGCGGGCTTTAGATAGACAGATGAATTGAAAATGGACAGCATCAACAATAATGTGGGCATTGCTCAGGACTGTTATGGTTAAGATTAAACAAAACCTGAAGGCAAAAATCTCATTTTACCAGTCAGTCTATGCTCAAACCCTCATCTGTGGTTTTGAACTCTGGGTCTTTCTGGGTAGAAAGAATGAGATTGTAGATACAAACAACCAAGAGTTTCCTCCGTAGGATGATGGCCTAAAGACCAATTCATGCTTTCTCTAAGATTTGTCTGCAAGAGCACACATAGTGTAAATTTTGTAATCCACCCAAGTCCGCGTGGGTTCATACTATGACTACACATGTGTCAGGAAACCAAGAGATGCTTAAAACAAAAGTTTGGTTTGAGGAGAGACCTTGTGAGGAGGTTCTTCCACATCCACTCTGTTAGTAGTTATCAAAACAGAGTTGTAATTGAAGTAGCAGCTGCAGGGCTTTGGAGGAACTTTGAGTTGTGCTTGCTTTCCATCAACAGAGCCCAAACATGGTAGGAAGATCTAATTTGTCCAAAAATCCCTTGCTTTGTTCAGACACTGTGCTTAACATACCTCGGGAATAATCAAGTTAACACAGTAGTACTGCGTAATCTGCAGCCAGCTGCTATAGACCCATGTGTTTCTCTGTGTTTTTCTGTTTCTTTGGTATGAGGAAAATGTGACTGTTCCAATAGCAGACCAATGTGCACCTATTTTAGTATGAACCGAGCCACTTATTGGCTGCATGCACATGAATTGGCCTTTAGAGATAGAGTGAGAAGCTCGGACATCTGGAGGGAGCGTGGAGTGAAGTCACCACTCCGCTGTGAAAGGACACAGCTGAGGTGGTTCTGGCCTCTGATTTGGATGCCTTTCTAGACCTTGGGGGTAGACCTAGAACTCATTGGAAAGACTGCACATCTCATCTGGCCTAGGAACACCTTGGGATCCATCAGGGGAGTAATTATGGAAAGAGAAATGTCTGGAATCAGCTTCGTAGCCACAAAACATGGACCTAAGGAACATGATGCAGGATGAAAGTTGGCAAAAATTTCTAATCAGTGAGTCTCCTCTCAGTCTGTATAGCTTTATGCTTCCAGCTCTGGGTTTGTGGTCCAGAACTGGAAGACAACAAGAGCCGTATCTCTCTAACATAACTTTATGTGCATTGTGACCTATTGCATTAGAAAAAGTTAATAGAAATGGTAGAATCAAGAAAACAGTATTAGGCTTGTGTAAGGTGTTTGTTGACTTTATAAAAGAAGAGGTAGTGTGCATAATTCCAGATGACGTAGCATAAGTGATACCTTTTTTCCATTTCTTTTCACCTCCGGACAGCATGAAACATGTTAAAGACCAGCTTACAGAGAAGAATAAATACAACTTGCCTGTTTGAAAGCAGCATCTGAAGACTTTTTTTCCCATAGATGGCAAAAATTCTGTTTGTTCCTTATTCTTCTTCAAGGTTAAAAGTATACACGGCTGATGTACCATCTTTTCCTTTCCTCTAAATAGATGCAAAAGTGGCAAAACATCAAGGTGTGAAAAGGCTCCTCTGTTGTGCATGGTGGCAAGTTGTGTTTTTCGAATCAATTCACACCCAATAGTCATCAGTATTAATGAAAGAACAGTTTCAAAAAGTAGTTGTTTAATGTGCCCACGGTGGTAGTGTTTAAGGCTTTTGGAGGAGGCATGTACACCGGCTATACATTTAATCATTATGGAAATCTGATGTAAATGGCTTCTGTGAAAAGGTGGTGAGTTGTGGTCTGGTAATGATGCTGTGTGGGTGTAAGGCTGCATGCTGATTTACAGAGGCTGCTGGGGTTGTGAGATGTTTAAGGAAGCTCACCACAACTGGAGTGGCTACAGGCCAGCTGGCTAGTAGCCTTAAACCTCAACCAGCACTTCTTCTGTTGTCTAATTTTTGTCTTTCTTCCCTTCTATTCTCTTTTACTTTGGCATGTTGTGTCGCTTTTATGTCTTATCTCAAGCCAGCCTTTTCCCAAAAGCATGCACGGTTACACAAAAATACCACAAAACACGCCTGATGTTGGAGTTTAGTGGTGTCCTCTTGCCCTACCTGCACTTCTGCAAACTGCACACACACTTCTGCATCTATTGTTCTTTATGTTTTTAGCTTTGATGATGACAACAAAAAGGAAAAACTCTAAACCTCACACCCAGTCTGCTATGCGATAAGATTAGATTTATTTCTCCAGCTGTGACATAGAAAATGGAAGTGGATTATTTAGTTTAAAAAAATGACAGAATTAAATTAAACTAGTAGGCGTTATTGTTAAGCAAAGGAACATTGGGGGGCTTAAATATATACGCTCAGCAGAACCCCTCAGGCAGTGGATAGCTCAATCTTCTCTCCTCTTGTTCTCACCAATGGACTTAAAAAACACACATATAAACAGCCTTCCAGGACCACAAAGCCTGTGTAGAAAATCAGAAAATCATTTCCTCTTCACTCTAGATTTTCCTTATGCTGCTCTCTCCCTCTTTTCTTCTCCGTCGTCCCCCTTTCCTTCTCCCTCAGAGCAAGTACACAGGGGGCTGCCAGGCCGCATCAATCCAGGGCTGAGCTTGTGCCTTGACGTGGAGAAAACACAAAGTGCGGAGATTTGGTGCATAAACATGCGCTCTTTTAAAAAAAAGAAAAAAGAAAAAGAGGCTGCAGCAGCGAGCACGGAGAGGGGGAACGGTGCCAAATCCCCCCATTCAGCCTCAGACCCAGGGAGGCAACATCCTGACAGCTTTGAGGTGGGGTAGAAAGAAAGTGGGGGGTTAGTGGATGTGAAGAAGAAGAAGAAGGGGAAGAATGAGGTAGAAGGAGAGAGAGATAGCAATTGAAAGAGAAAGAGGAGGTAGAGAGGGAGAGAACATCAACACCTGGGGGTAAAAACAAAGCTCAGGGAGTTTAAAAGTGATAATCTGCTGTATTTTCTGATTTAAAAAGAAAATGTTTTGCTGTTTCTTATCGCCGTGATGCAGCAAGACAAGGAATCAACTCCCAGTTTGACCAGTCAAAAATGTTATTCACCAGTGATAATTCATCTGTTCATCAAGATCAAAGCCCTTGCACTGGTTAAAGTTGTTCTTTTGAGTGTTTTAGTATGTTTAGATGCACTAAGTTACTCTGAATATCTACATTAATGCAATAGTCAGTTAGGAGCGTTCAGTAATGAGTAGTTTCTCTGATGCTTTTGATCTTCATCCGCAGATTAAGTTATAATTGACTTTTTCATTTTTCTGAGCACTGCAAGGATGTTTTTAGTGGAAAGTTGAGGATCACGGCTCATTTTTGAGCTTTGAACGAAACAAGAGTTGATCAATATTTAGATGTATTTGTCATGTCATAATTTTGCTGCTAATGTTATCATTTTTGTGTTTTGTGATAATGTGCCAACTAAAATAACTGCTAAATGGTAAATATTGTGACAAATATGTTAAAGACACCAGAAACGCATGTACAAAGGAGTGTAAACAAACCAGCCTGTAACCACCATATTGAAAGAAAAAATCAACGGCATCATTAATCTCTCATTGTACAGGAACACTCTAAACTCTACTAATAATGACTAATAGTAATAACAACTAATAACATAATACAGTGAGAATAACATTTTAATACAGATGAAAGTGCAACAGTCCAAAAAAATCCCTTTGAGCAACCACATTGGTTACAGTGGAAAGAAACAAAGTCACCTTTAACAGGACTAAACCTCCGACAGAACCAGGTTCAGGGAGGGCAGATATCAGCCTCGAGCAGTTAGGCTGAGGGTGAACAGGAGAGAGAACAGGACAGTAGGTTGAAAACAGTTCAGCAATGCATAAAAGAACACTAAACACTGAGACGGTTGGTGAGATCAGTACCTGCAGATCAGAAACCTGCAGATTGGATGAAACACAAACTACGAGAGTGAGAAGACACAAAGTTAGTGACATGCAGGTGATCAGTGCATCATGGGAAGTCCCCCAGCAGCTTAGACCTACAGCAGCATAACTAAAGGAGAGTTTAGGGTCGCCTGAGCAACTCTAAGAACTTTCTCAAAAAATAAAGTTTCAAGCTTAATTTTAAAGCTAAGGGAGACGTCTACTTCCTGAACCCAAACCTGGAACTGATTCCACAGCAGGAGAGCCTCATTGAAGAAAGATCTGCCTCCAATTTTATGTTTGAAAACTCCATTGTATCTTTAAGATGCACTGCAGCTTAGTCATTAAGGGCTTTGTACGTGCAGAAAAGGTTTTTTAATTATATTCTAGATTTTACAGGGAGCCAATGAAGATAAACTAATGCTCTAGCTGCAGCATTTTGGTTGTGCTGAAGGTTTTCCGGAGAATTATTGGAACATCCTGATCATAAGGAGTTACAGTAGTCCATCCTAGAAACTACAAATGCATGGACTAGTTTTTCAGCAAGCAGACCCTGAATTTGACAAAGAGTGTATTGGATTATAATTACATACTGCACCTTTAAATGTCTTAGTTTGACAAATCACTGCACAACTTTACTCACTGCACTGTTTAAAGTCAAATTTGAGTCAAAAAGTACATCTAGTGTTGGGCCAAGAAGTTGTAATATTACTATTTCTGAGTTGGAATCATTCAACTGCGCATAATTTTTGCTTTGTATTAATGGTAAATAATAGTTTAATTGAGGAAGGATGTATAGAATACATCAGTTGACATCAACATCCGTGTTGCAATGAAAACTAGCATTATATCTGTGGTAGATTTGCCCAAGTGGAAGCATGTACAGTCATGAACAAAAGTTTTCCATACACTTGTAAAGACCAGGAGTCACCAGCTGTAGTCAACTGTTATCACTCACGAGAAGTTAAGAGGTCATGCCACTAAGAAAATGAGAGGAAGGTGCATCTTCTAGCATAAAAATGTTCCTCCTCCATTTACATTTTTAAGAAGGAGCTCAAGATATACAAGTTTTCATTGACTTTTGTTCTCAATGGTGCTGATTTTCAGCATTTTCTTAATTTCATCCAAAACCAATCTTACAGGTTGTTGTCTCTGTTGTTTAATATGTTTTGCAATTTTGTTCTCTTTTGCAAAGTGATTGCATTTTTGCACATTTTTTTCCTGCTGTGTGACTGAAAGATTTGAATTGATTTGATAACTTAGCGACAAGCGCCAATGCAAGACTCAAAATCTGTCAAATCAATAGCATCAATAGCTACCTCACCTTTTTAACAACTACATCTGCAAGTTTCTGCCTCATCCTTCACTCTTGGTGCTTTTCCACGCACGAGATGCTGAACCTCCCGTTGATCCCCGGCAATCAGACCAATACTTTGGTGTGTGAATGTCTGCGTGAGTGAATTTGAAGCATTGTGAAGCTTCAGTTTGAAAAGCGCCACATAAGTAAGTTCAGTCAATTTTCCATAGCATGAAAGCCATGTTGTTCTTTGTTCTTTGGCAACAAGTAGCGTGACTTTAACCTTCTAAAGGATATGCTTAGAAAGGAACGCCAATGACCAAGCAGCAGTGACATTTGTAATGATCGTTATGGTGTTGGAATAAAGGCAATGTCCATCTTTTTCTGCCATTCATTCAGACACTGAAAGCCACAGCCTTGATGCTCACCCACTGCTCAGAACCAACAGATTGTTCCCTCCAAAGATATCTTATTCTCTTCCCTCTGCAGATGGATTTTAGTCAGACTTTAGTTTGCTCTTAATTGAAGAGAAAGAAGTAAAAGTCTCCATTGTCTGTAGTTGCGGGACAATTGCAGCACTTTTTGTATACTTACTCGTCTGTGTTTGCACATGTGCATATGTGTGTGTTTCCAAAGATGTCTGGTCATTTTGTTCTTTTTTTGTCAATCATTCACTTTTTATTTATCTTCCCAGCCTAGTGTTTCATTAACCCTGCCGTGACACAGAATCCCTTTCATTCACTCTTCACATTGTCTGCTCCAGCCGCTCACTCCCTCACAGCGCCGAAGATTACTAATAAATAAGTGACACCAGAAACAGTCTATTTTCCCTCAGCCATAATTAACTGACTTGATGTTTTCAAGGAGAGGAGCTAATTAGGAATGAGTTAAGATTCGCACAAAGAGTACAGATCGCTAATTAATTTTTCACGCGAGGCATTGTCGGTGGAGAAAACAGCTTTGTTTACAGTGCTGCGTTTTTGTTTTGTTTTGTTTTTTGTTTTTTTCCACAGTGGTTCGAGCTGAGTGCTCGCTGTGGGGGCACGGCAGGGAAAGGTCTCTAACATGAGCACTGCATGCGCTTTACATGTCCAGCAGCCCTGAGCAGAGGCAGAGAAAAAGCTCTGATCAAGAGAGTCACAAAAGATGGATGAGTAAATTGATGAACTGTGGCATCAGTCAAACAAGACAGAAACACATTACTGACCACGGATGTGAGAAAACAGCAATGTGTTTTGATGCTGATGTAAAGCCATGCCTCCCCCATAATCTCCAAGTTCCTGAAAGGCACTTGTATAAGAGTTTTATGAGTTCACAGGAATCACAGGAGCGTTGGGTTGAATAAATTGCATAAGTCAAAATATACTATTCGCAAACCCATATTTATTTCATTTATCATATTTACAGTTACACACATTCACATCTGGAATTTACCAAACACTAATGTTACCCCTTGAACCCCCAAAATGTCACATTTTCTACTTTCCAACATCCCTTGAACCACTCAACTGTCTCATGGTGTTCTGTCATGATAACTCATTAAATACACTTTATTCTGCATGGTTCATTTAAAAATTTATCAAAAATAGACCATATCCACCAAACAGATTCTGTGAAAAACAAGCAATTCTGCACTTATTTGCACAATCGTCAAGCCAGTAGTGACTGAGCTGTGATTAACAGTCACATATCAAAAATTCTTAGACCGTTTGGCTGAACTAGATTGAACTGCAGGCTGTGTTTGCACAAAGCAGATAGGGGGCGACTATAGGAACAAATGAAAAAGTTAAGTAGTAATATGTCTTTGGCATGTGGATTTGTCATCTTTGTAGCAACACCTTTGGGCTCTTGCAAAAATGTTGCATGTTGATTCCAAGTTTTTTTCAATTCAACTTTCACTTATGTTTTTAAGGATTTGTGGCATTATAACTTTGCTGTACTTCACAAAGGACATTTTTGAGTTCTCTCTGCACTTCTAGCCATGCTGTTTCCATAGAGGTCCATTACTTTATATTGCTGTGAAAAATGAGCCCACATTGATCAAAAATGGAATGAAACAAAAGCCAGAAAGTGCTTGTGGTTCAGAGAGCTAAGAGAAAGGCATCTCAAAATGTGAACACATAGAATTTTTGCATGATCTGATACAACTATAGTTTTATTTTCCCACTTGGGTGAGCTGACCCCTAGTTATATATTTGCCCATTAGGTATCTTGAAAGTATATGAGAACGCTTATCAACAAATGTGACTACAATAAAGGTTACCACTAAATAATAGCTGCACTGTGAGTTGTAGGGGTGATTCCTGGAGCTTAAAATTAATTAGTAGGAAAAGAAAAACTTACCAGTGCAGTTGCATCTTCATCCATGCAATTTATACTGTATTTACAATGCCATGACCAACGGACACAAACGAACAAGTATTTATTCAGTTTAAAGTAAATTTAAGGATTAATTATGCAAAATGTAAACATAAACTAATGGCAAATGTTTATTTAGAACTCTACAGTGTAGATTCCACTAGTGCCTCCATGTTTATGATGCTAATACTGGAGAAATTGTGCATGAAACTGAAAATATCTGAGAGTTCAGTAAGGACTAGTGCCTTACTCATACCTGGATCTTCCAAAACAGTGAACCCGGTGCACCTCACCTTACCAACACTGCTGTATTTTGGTGCGCAAAAGTGTGAGAGGCAGCAATTTGTTTGTCTCCTGCTCTCTGCCTGTCTACCTGCCCATTTATCTGCTCCGTTTTTTTTTCTTTCCCTCGCTGGGATTGATGGGTTTCGGGATGATGGAAAAAAAAAAAAAGACGCAGCGATCAAGAGAAAGAGTCACTCGCGAGTGTAAATGAACACGCACATGTCTACATCCGTGTCCCCGCATGTCAGTTCAAGTGCCGCAAGAGGAGGGAAGGTGTGTGTGTGCTGGAGTGTGTGTGGACGGCCTGAGCCCCTGCCTCTATTAAGAGGGCCCTGGCAGCAAGAGATAGCGGCTCTATCTTAATGGCTTCTGCCGCCTGCCACTCAGCCTTCAGACAGGGTCCTCCGCCTGCACGTGTCTTCCCACGATAAAGCCACTTCACAGGGGCTCGCGTCCTCTCCACGCCGGCCTCTCCTCTCCCTGGAAAGAGGAGAGAGAGAGAGAGGTAAGAAGAAAAGATGCCAGAGGTATTGATATACGAGCTCACCCTGAGACTGAGAGGGAGACAGGTGGAAGGAGGAAGTGTCATTCTCACACCGCAGGCCTTCATGCTCAATCCCGAACGGTTGATCGTATCAGATACGTTTGAAAGGCCGTCCTAGGATGTAACCGAGAACATGATATCTGATACGACAATGTCAATAGCGCGGAGTAACAGTAAGAACTATTTTTGGATCGGTTTTCTCATGCTTTTTTTTTTTTCTCACAGACACAAGTCAAGTTTTCCATCTGGCTTTCTTTCCTTTGTTGTGTCTCGGTGTCATTAATGTATTAATGCTGGCTCAGCTCAGCTACTGTGGGTGCCAAAGTTATAACTGTCTGCTGAATGACATAAGCTTTCCTCGGTCCAATGTTATTCCTCTGGTGGCTCATCCTGAGGGAGGATTATTGGAACACCAGTAGCAGCCATGGGATCAACTTGAATATTCCTCCATGGAGTAATACTTATTCGCCATTATGAAACTCTTATGGAATGTCATACATACGTGAGCACCAGCAGCACTTGCAAATGAGAAAAGAACTGGCAGCAAAAGAGAAAAAAGTCTGCCTAAATGGGCCATTTTAATCTCTGAATTTGAAAAAAAAAATGCAGTGATTATGCCGAGTCTTGCAAAAACTAGCTGCATTCAATATCTTAATGCAATTTAAATACCAACATCTAATAAACCTTTACTATCACCAGAGAGATGTTAAATGATACTGAAAATTACTTAATTTTTGTTGTTTTTTGTTTTTTATTTTTATCAGTCAGTATTGAAATTAGCAATTCATTCCTGATCATTCTGAAAGAACTTCAGTGGAGCAGTTTCGATTCCATTTTCCAAAGAAATACAACCAGAATCAGTTGTTTCTGCAACTACCCCAAGACATTTATTTATATTAAAGTGACAAAAACCCTTTACTAGCCACTGGAATAATAACCAGCAGAGGAGAAAGTCAGGTGATGTCATTAGAGAGCCACAAAACTAGTGTTGGAGAAGACTGGGGTCAAAAAAACATCAGATTTTAACTAGAGAGACCAATGTTTTGTTTCCCGTTTTTAACTGTGTCAGTGTTGCAATTTTTAAACCATTCTCACATCATACCAAAAGCTTAGTCATGTAATTAATATTTTAGCAACAATGATACAGGGTCCTAGTCATTTTAACTTAAATCACAATAAATGTGTGCATTTCTATGCCTAATGTTGATCACATTACATCATCATATTTTTTCCAGCTGTGATTAAGGTAGACATAGTTAAATGGTGTTATTTTGCAGAATATAATGCTTCCATGAGTTGTTCTTTAATGCATGAACTAACAACATATATAGTTGGTTAAAGTTCCTCTAAAGTCATTCGATAAATCTCTAAAAAATGTGTTTTTATGTATCAAAATCAGTATTCGTAGAAGTTTTTTTCCATGAAAATATTCCATTCATGCCTTGGAACAACTTAGACGCAACAATACGCTTTACCACCTTTCACTTGTTTCCACAAAATTCAGATTCTTACACAACGCAACTGCACTTTCATTTGAAAGAAATGCCCTAAAAACTAAAGTGTTTTCACACCTATGGTGTAGCAACAAAGGCTTCCAGTTTGAAAAAGCTACACATTGTATGTACTGACAGGTCACCAACCAAACCTTGACCCAAGAGACTCTAATGTAGGACCATAATTCTTAAGTTTTATTTGGTGTTTACTTGCTGTTTGGTTAGGTTTAGTCACAAAAACCATCTGATTAGATTTAGGAAAATATCATGATTTGGATGACTGCATGTTACAAGCTTGGTTATGTTTAGGCACCAAAACTACTTGGGTTACGATCAAGAAAATATCATGGTTTGGGATAAAATACAACCTTTTCACAAAATGTTTGACGCTTCTTAATTGTCTGGCTGCCATATATGTTCACATAATAAACCTATCCTTAACAAGAATACTGACAACAAAAGCCTGATTGTACAAGCTGACAGGATTGGTTTCTTTTCTTTGTTATGTAAGAATCCCCAAAAGTCTATGTTCATGTTTTTGACTCTACGTCAATGATTTTAAGGCGGAAATACTCAACCATGGTGCTGTCTGCTAATTTCCCTCATGATGTGTCTTCTAGCATATAAAAAAACACCATTTGGATATGTTAGCAAAACAAAAGTATGCTTGTATTGAAGGACATCTTTAATATAGAGGTCTTAGTGGCTGTTCCTGGGTCAAGAATGAACTGTCAAACCCAACGTTTCCGCCAACATGGATGAGAAGTCCTAGAGGTGTTCTGCTGATGAAGACATGTGATATAGTCAGAAGTCCCAGAATGAATGTTTTGCCAGCTGCTGTATTCTTAGTCAAGAATGAACTGTCCAATTCTGCTATTTCTTTAAATGTTACGTGGAAACTACAGCTTAGTTAAACTAGCAGAACAATTGCTGCTATCAAAACAGATAAAATGTTAATTTGTGACCAGATACAAGCTTTGGTGCACCACTGTGCATCACACCAACCTTCATAGTATTAATGTCTACTTTGCTACCTGAAAAGCTCACATCTTCCTACATTAGGACTTGACCTTTGTCCAGTGAACCTCCTGGACTTAGTGATCAATCATGAGTATCAATCCCTCATTCATAACTACATTGTTGACTGTTTCTGTCTTGCAGCATACACAGGCATGACTGAAAATCTCAAAAAAACATTGCCAAATTTTGCACCACTCTGCCCCTAGAACTTTGATTCCCAGCAACACGGCGCAGCAATATTCAACAAAACTCCTTTTGCATGCTCATTTCTCTCCGATTTAAATGCAAACTGTCATTTTTGAGATGTGATCTTGCTCTTCCCCAGAAAACCATCTTAGGTCCATAACTACTGATTTGCCACATTGTGTCCGATGTGTGTATCCCTTTGCATTTGCATAATATGGTGTGTGTGTGATTCTTCAGGCTTTGGGATTGTTTACTGCCGGTCTCTCCCTGCCCTCGCTCATGCTCGGTCCCTAATGCACTACAGCTGTTAGGGTCCCGACGCAGGGGCCTCCCATCAACGGCTTCATTGTAATGGACCTTGTGTGTGTTTGCGAATAACTGTGTGTGTTGTTCGGAGATGGAACTGTGAATACTTTCTGTTCCTCCTGGGTGTTTTCTTTTTTCCTGTCTCACTGCGATGCTATGTCACATATCCTGTCTTTTTCTGAGACCCTCTTCTTCTTTATCTCTCGAACATGCCACATTACGAACTCATGAGTCACTTACGAAGCCCCTTTCGAGTCGCAGTACCTTCCATTGGCCTTCTTCGATTCTTCAGCATCATGATAATTGCGGACGATGCCTCACACCTGGAAGGCAGGCTGTCCATTCGAACCCCGTGTCATGCTTGTTTATATTTCCTCCCTGCATCCTGTCTTACACACCTGTGAACTTTCTTTCATTGCAGCACATCTTCCTGAGAAACCTTGACCTCGGGCTGAGTGATAGGAGCTCCAGGAGAAACTTTTCTCCATGTGCAGCGCTTAGGTAGGCTGATTGTTGTGCATTTTCATTATTCTTCGCATCGCATGTGCCTACTATAGAATCCATTGTCAAAGCCGGAGCTAATCACAGCAAAGTTCATGGCAAGAAGACTCTCAGGAGCGCTATTATCTGTGACTATTGTGTCAGTAGTAATGCCATGCACATCTATTGAAAATATGACAAGCGAGAGGTTCATCCCCATTCTCCAGGCCGTCTGCAGCAGGGAGGGGGAGCAGGGCAGGGGGCGTGCCCAGGTCAGCGCTGCTCCGTTATGTTGACCGATCGCCGCCGACTCAGCTGCATGATGGAGAAATTAAGTTTCTGTAATGCACAAATGAGGTTATCATTGCTTTTCCAGCTGTTTACAGGGTCAAGGAGAGATGCCGCTTTCAATCGGGCCTCAATTTAGTCGGGAATGCGATTAGATTTAGCTCTCCCAGTGTATTCTCTCCATTTGACCATGAATTAGATTACATAAATAAAAAACTAATGCCACTGATTGTTGTTGCTGTTGACATATTCTTATTGCTGTCTTGCGGGGAGCAGAAGGAGGGTTCTTTGTCTACATGGGCGTATTCATATTCATGTGCACGTCGGTAGTTGTATAAATTCCAGTTATATCGGTTTTCTGTTGTTTCTCATGATACTCTGAGCTTCTTTCTAAAACTAATCAGAAACTTACAGCACAATTTGTTGTACAGTACGTCCCACTGTTCAACCAGTCAACTAAGGTCAGATCTGTAATGTTATCAGATGCTATTAAAAGCTTTAATTCATATTACAAAGAGCTGGCACTGACTCAAACTTTATATCTAATAAGTAATTGATAGAACAGTGAAGTTAATATATTGAGGATGATGGATTTATTGATATTTCATGACTATATAAAGTGGCTGGTTTGAGATGACAACTTTATATTTCTCATTTTCTAAACACTTTATGTGGCTTTCAGCTTGCAGAAAACACATTTAATTTCCTGCTGTTTTGAAATTGTTATTTGCACTGAGTGGAATATTAAACCCTCCAAATGCCAAGCACTTTATAGATGGTTTCTTTGCTCCTGCCACATTTTTACTCACTGTGGGCTCATTTTTCACTTGAGTATGAAGTCCTGCACCTCCATGGAAACAGAACAACCATGACTAGAAGTAGAGAGAACTCAAACACATCTTTCATGCAGTATGACAAAGTTATAATGCCTTAAATCATAAAAAGTTATAAAATGAGGCTAAATTTCTCTGATTATTTATTTTTCAAAAATGTGAAACTCGCATATAAAACAATTTTTCAAGCACCCATGGATGTACCCAATACTGGAGAAAAGAAATTGTGACTCTCCATAACATAGATATTTCACGTTTTACATTTTTAGTATTTCGTTCCGTACTCATCTTATTTCTGCTCTATATAAACACAGCCTGCAGTTCATCCCAGCTCAGTCGAAAAGTTCTTACTTTTTTTGTCTTGACTGTTGGTCACAGCTGAGTCACTAATAGTCAGTTTCACAGAGGAGTGCAGAATATTTTTTTTTTTTTTTATTATTTACAGGATTTGGATAGAACAAATGCTTTTTTTGTGAATTTTTAAATGAAACGTGTAGAATAAAGTGATTTTAATGAAATAAGTAATACAGTGACTATAAATTAAAAATATGTTTTTCCTATTTCTCACTCTGATAAATGGTATGATGTCTCTTTTATGTATTTTTTATTACTATTGTTTTTCAGTGGTGGGTTGAAATGTTCCACGTGAACTTTCTAACTTTGCTTTTGACCACTTGGTACTGCACAGGGTTCGATCTTTGAGATTAAACAAATTCAAATTTATGTATTTTATTTTACTCTTTTGTAGTTCTTCTCAAGGATGTTCAAAGTGGAAGTTCATTCTTTGCCTTGGATTTAGTAAGACGACTATAACTGGCCTTTTTGTGAAACGTGGTACTTCATAGAAAACTCCAAGGTTAAAGATGAATTTTCAGTGTCAACTTTTGACAAAGCATGTGGACAGATGTCCTTAGAGTGCACCAAAAAATGTAATTTTCATACCAACTTCTGTGACAACTGGGTACACATCTACAATCGAAATCTCCTGGTGAGCTTACATAATGGTCTTTGTGGAGAAATTGTTTTGTCAGCTGCTGTTTCGGAGGTCTCGGATGAGATTACAGCATCAACATCTAAGAAGCATCAGATTTCACCAGCAAAGTGCTTATAAAAAGTATTCTTTCAGCTTTCTTTCAACAAATTTTCAATATTGAATCATGGTCAATTTAATTTGGCTTATTTGACAAGAATTTACAACAAAAGGCTCATATGAAAGTGGAAACAGATTTCTACAAAGTCGTGTCAATTAATTATAAATATAAAATGTAAAATATGTTATTGCAGAATTATTCGTCCCCTTTAAAGTGGCTCATCTAATTCAATTCAAATGCAGCCAACTGGTGATTGAAGTCACAAAGTCAAAGAAATGGAGATAATCTGAGTGCAGTGAATGTGTCTCAGTGATTGTAGTATAAAGACACCTGTATCTGGAAGGTCCAGTCACTGGTGAATCAATCCTTCTGGATATAACTACTCTATATGAAGACAAAAAAAAAAAAAAAAAACACACACAGCAAGCAAATCTGTATAAAGGCTCTAGAAAAGCATAAATCAGGGGATGGATAGAAGAGAATTACTGGCCATGATATATCCTTTGCACCACTTAATCAAATGCATGATTGCAAGGTAATGATCCTTATTTATTTAGTATATAAGTTGTAAACACTGTTTTCATGAGATGTGTTTACATAATAATTATAATAATTATGCATTGATTGAATTAAAGCAAAAATGAAGTTGTAGTAAATTCACTAAATTGCCTCCATAACCTCATTTTTCTCCACTTTGAATTCAGGATTTCCCCCCTTTTAAAAAAAAAAGTCCCAAACTGCTGTTTATGGTACAAGTCTTTAAGTAATTAGTTATTTAAAATGCCACTGATTGTAGAGGTAAGACTAATTCAACTAACTCAGTACAGTCATTGGTTGAATATTATTTCATTAGATGTGTTTCTGCAACTCAAATGGCTGAAAAAGAAAATTATATGGACACAGGATGGTCTAAGTTGGGCATGTAAATCAAACTTAGTTCCATCCTTTTGTTTTCATGCAGCACAGACCTGGAATAACCTGTCAGTTGATGAGACAAGCTCTGACTCTAACTCACTTTCAAGTCCAAGCTAAAACTTCTCTTGCTTTACGCTGCATGCTCTACCCTGTAATGACTGCAAAACAATTTTAACTCAATTTCAGATAATTGTTTGATCTATGCATCTCATGTCTGCACTTTTGCTATTGCTAAAATTGTAAATCATCAGTTTATTGAAACATTTTCAATTTCAGTCCTTTCCTATGTATCAATATAGTTAAATGATTAGTTCAGAAATGGAAGGAATATGCAAAATATGAGTGTGTGTGTGTGTGTGTGTGTGTGTGTGTGTGTGTGTGTGTGTGTGTGTGTGTGTGTGTGTGTGTGTGTGTGTGTGTGTGTGTGTGTGTGTGTGTGTGTGTGAAAATAAGTAGTTGTTGAGCAGGCCGTCCTCAAAAACTGAGTCAACCAAGACACCCATGCCACCATGCTGCATGGTGAGGATGATTTAATGTTGAAAAGCAATATGAGGAGAGAACTTCTAAGCTGGATGACTACTTTTTATAGGCACTGAATGTGTATGAATGCTATAATACTGCTGCACAGTACACTCAAAAAGTGAGTGACCAGTGGCCACCAAGACACCCATGGTTCCTTCTGAAGGAGTTAAAAGCTAGTATCGACCACCATGCTGCATGGTGGGGGTGACTTTTATGTTGAAGAGCAAAAACAGGAGAAAACCTCCAACTACTCACTTTTTACTGCCACTTCATGTGTATGAATGCTGTTATAATGCTGCACAGTGCACTCAAAAACTGAATGACCAGTGACCACCAAGACCCCCATGACTTCCTCTGAAAGAGTTAAAAGCTAGTATTCCCCATCATTCTGCATGGTGGGTGTGATTTAATGTTGTAAAGCAATAAAAGGACAACACATCCATGGCGGATGACTACTTTATATAGAGAGTGTATGTGACCAGTGGTCACCAAGACACCTATGACTCATTCTGAATCATTTAAAAGCTAGTATCGACCACCATGCTGCACAGCGGGGGTGATTTCATTTTGAAAAGTAATGACAAGAGTAAACTTCCAACGTGTGTGACTACTTTTTATTGCCACTGCATGTGTACAAACACTGTAATAATGTTGTATAGTGCACTAGAAAGCCGAGTGACCGGTGGCCACCAAGACACTCATGACTTTCTCTGAAAGAGTTAAAAGCTAGTATTCACTACCATTCTACACGGTTGGTGTGATTTTATGTTAAAAAGCAATAAAAGGACAACACCTCCATGGCGGATAACTATTTTATAGAGGCACCGTATGTGACCAGTGGCCACTAAGACACCTATGACTCATTCTGAAGGATTTAAAAGCTAGTATTCACCACCATTCTGCATGGTAAAGGTGATTTTTTAAAAGGAGAAAACTTCTAAGGCAGGTGATTACTTCTTCTAGTCACCGTATCTGCATGAACGTTGCATTAATGCTGCACAGTGTTTGCATGTTGTGTGGCTGCAGTGGGTGTCTGCTTGTCTACAGTAAATACAGTGATGGGGTATGCTTTCTCTCTTTCTCCCTCCATGTGAGAGTGTCAGTGTCTGAGTGTGTGTGTTAAAGTATCACAGAAGTGGCAGTCTGTCAGCTCTGCTTTGCTCTGCGCTCCCCAGAACAATAGCTGGATTGGCCGTATGTGTGACACGTAGACCACACACCCTTAATAGTGACTGACAGCACTAAGGGCTGAAAGCAGCATGCACTACCGACACACACGTGCACGCATACAGTGCACACACCTGAGGACACAATGGGTGTGGTTGATCAGTTGAAGGTTCGCAGTCAAGTCGTGTGTGTGTGTGTGTGTGTGTGCGTGCGCGCATTGTGTGCGTTTGTGCATGCGTTCATTCATGCATGTGAGCTTCAGCATATGTTCTGTTTGAAAGTGTTCAGCTGTCTTCTTGTAACAAAACCGGTCTGTGTCACGGAATCAAACGTCTGCATCTCACTGCATCAAAACAAAAGAATAGAGAAAGGATATTAAAGCCAGTTAAAGCTTTTATTCCGTCTCGTTCGTTATAATAGGAGGAAAAAACCTGACTGTGATTGGCTGGAGGATGGGCATTATTCTCCGATACCTACAATGCTCATCCTTGACATTGTTCTGCTTTAATAAAAGGCATAGAAATATCATATTAACGCCCTTTGTGCTTAAGCTAACGTCTGCAAGTCTTAACGTAGCAATGTTTAAACCGAATGATGTATGAATAGATAGAAACGGCTTAATACAGTACGCTGCTTTTCACTTGTTGGAGTGATAAAGTAACATTTGTCCCAAGATGGAGAAAGAGGACATGAAGTCGGGTTTATTAGATTAGATATTTGGCCAGAAGCCATGGGGTAAGTGGGTTTTCCCTACATGCACATCAGTGTTAAATTGTTATGACAGCAAATAGCAATAACATGAAGTAACCTCTTATTAACATTGTTTTCGATGCGTTAGAAATGTTATTTAGCAGCTACCCTATAGCCACAGTTTGATTCCCAGAGGAACGCTGCATCTTGTCTGGAATGTCTACTTTATATGTGATTTAACCTTTTGCACAGCGTTTCTTTCAGCAGCCCCTTAAAGAATGTAAACGCTTTAACCTTCAGATACCTTATATTAATCTTGTTTCAAGGTTTGTTTCACATCCACTGTTGTGTTACTTTATTTTGTTAGCATAGCCAATCATGTGAAAAGCACGATGTGTATCAAAGTTGAGCACAAAACCGCTTCACTTTCCCAACATGGTGGAACCAAAGGGACAGTGAAAGAGGCTGGAACAACACAACTTAACCAATTAAGCATGGATGAGTCCGAGGCATTAGTACAGATAATATGTATGTATGCAGCCAGTGAGAAAAGTGGAAGAGTGTTTGTGCTGAACTGAGCTGTAAATCTATATAAAGTTTAGTAGAGAATGTACATGGAAGCTAAGGTTGATCTACATGGCAACCTTAGAGCAACTTGTTTCTGAATGATTCTTGTATTCTTTTTTATTAAATAGAAATAACTCTGCCAAAATGTTGCCAAGAAAGCTCCTCAGGTTTAAAAGGTGTGTTATTTTTTTTTAAATCAACAAAATTGCACAATTTAACATTTCTACATACAGTAAAAACAGCAAAAATCACTGGATTTTCAACTTTCCGATAGTCTTATTGCTCCATTGGAAAACGTCACCAAATCTGTCCTTTAAATTGAGATATTTCGTCAGAGTCACTTTATTCTACATGTCATTTAAAATTTGTTGAAAGTTCCGTTTGTTCTAACCAGATTCTGTGAAAGACATAAATTCTGTGTTCTTTGAAACAACCGTGTAGCCTTTTCGTGACTCAGCCGCATGGAACAATCACATGACAAAAACTCAGGGACTTTTTGAACCGCAAATTGTGTTTACACAGAGCAGATAGAAGGCAAACATGGAAACGCACTCTAGATATAAGTAGTAAAATATCTATAGTATGCAGAGCGACCATTATTTACAGTTTGGTAACACCTGTGGGCACTTGGAAAAAAGTTGTGCAGGTTTGTGCAATTTTAGTAACCGATAATCAAGAAAAATTAACTGAGGTGTCTTCTTTTTAAGATTTGTGGCTTGATAACTGCTGCAGAAGAGACCTGGACTTTATGCTGCAGTAAAAAATGAACCCACAGTGAACAAAAACAACCAGAAATTGCTTGGAATTTAGAGGAATAATTCAAAAATAAATGCAAACTCTGGCTTATCAGAGTAGCACCTTTGCTGCTTTTCTCTCTTATATATATTTAAAAGTTAAAAGTCTTTGGATTTTATAGCTGGTTTCACTCTTTTCAATATGAATGACTGTTTCTGTTTGTGGTAGAAGACACAAACAGCATCACATTTAGTCAGGGCATGTAGCATAAAAGCGTAAGAACATAACAGAAAAAAAACACAGAAAGAGAAGGACTGCGTGTTCGATTGTATAGTTCAGCACAGTTCACTCCGTATTGATTAATTCCCTTCATGTTGCATAATAAAAGAGCATGAGGGCTCGTAGCGCTCTGGTCTACATGATCTGTTGCCTCTGCCAGAGAGAGAGAGAGAGAGAGGAGAGAGATTCGGACTTGAGGAAGGGGGCAGCACTGCTGTGCATTTACACCGAGGGAGTGATGAGCCCTCCGGTCAAATAGTCCCTCCCCTTTGCATAGACACACACACACACACACACACACTGTGACACACAACCAGTCACAGAGAAGAGGCTTCTGCTGCTGCTGGCCCTTTAAGAGCTGAGCCTAGATCTCACAGCTTACAGCGAGGGAGGGAGAAAGAGGAGGGACAGAGGCAAAAGAGAAAGAGAGAGAGAGAGAGAGAGAGAGAGAGAGAGGGTGTGAGGCTGAAAGTGTGTGAGTGGAGAGAGAGAGGAACACACAGAGAGGAAAGAGAGAGAGAGAGAGAGAGAGAGAGAGAATCAGCAGCAGTGTGTGTGAGAGGTTGAAGGATCACTTCTATCCCGGCTTGTGTTTTTGGGGGAGACTAAAAAACCTTGTCCGTCTGAGCATTGTGGGACTGTTTTATGTTGTTGTTGTCGAGAGAGACGGACCCTTACTCCAGCATGCTCACTGAGCCTGAGCTACCTCAGGAGTGTAACAGGTACGTGACGCTTTCGCATGTATTCACACAGATGACAGGGGGAGAGTTGGGACGGGAAGGTGGATATAGAAGCGTACGAGTGTGTTCAACAACTGTCCGGAGAGAGTGTGTGTGTGTGTGTGTGTGTTTGTGTGTGTGTGTCAGCTCATGATTGACTCCTATACTTTTTTTCTTTTTTAAGAGATATGCAATCATGTGAGAGACGCGCAGAAATGACTGCTCAATAACCTGCGTAGATAAAACTACCAGAAGCTGTGTTTTAATGTGTGTGAAAAGAGAATGAATAAAGAAGCTCATATCTATATTTATATATATACATAGAGACAGAAAGAGGTGTGTGTGTGTGTGTGTCAAACTCACAATGTGTGATCATGTCATCTCAACTGCTCACCACAACTTTATTTACTTCTGCTTTCCCTGTCAGCTTTTCTCATGTCTCCTGCCTCATGCAAAGAAACAAAAAAAAACAAGGTGTCATCAACAAGTCGCATAGGAAATTTATTAATTTTTAATTTTCGCATGAAAAATAACATTTTTGAAATGTTTAGACCCTCGTCTTCCTCTTTTTTTTTTGGTTTATCTATTTTCCACTTAATCCAAATTCAATACATGCAAACCCTTAGTAATCCTATTGTCAATCTGCATGGTGTTGTGTTTTTTGATTTTTTTTCCCCCTCTTGCCTTATGCTAATGTTAATCTCACGGTGCTCCTGTGCTGTGTTTGTGCAGGCCTGCTTCATTTAGAAGGTGTGAACCCTCTAACCTTGCCCCCCTCCCCTGTTTTTTTCCCCCCTCTGCGCGACACTGTCAACACACAAGAAGTGGCTTTTTGCCTGTGCAATAATGCTTGTTTGATGCTAATACTGTAAGAGGCAGATTATGTTATAATACCCAAACGTTTTAATACCAACACACATATATGCAAACACGGACGCACACTCCTCTACTCTGCTCTGCCTTCGCTTGCTTGACTTTTATTGCATTAAAGTCTGGTTTTTTCTTTTCTTTTTTTTTTTTTTTAGATGAAACTAATCTTTTGTTCTGAGATAAACTGGGGTCGGCGGGGTGGTGGGTTGTTGTGTGTGTGTCGCTGGTGGTGGTGTTGGTGGGGATTTCAGGGGCCCCTTTTGAATTAAGAACACATTTAGATGTGATGGTGGTGAGAAAAAAAATGTGTTTTTAATAAACCGTCCAATCCTGCAAAGTGGTTAAGTAGAGAGAGAGGAGGAAAAAAAAAGATAACAACAGCTAGGAGGAATTAAAAATTTAGAGGATTACACCGAAAAGCAGAATGTATGGAGATAAATGCAGGGATTACAATGACTTAGGAGGAGAGCGCTTAAAACTCTTGCTTTCCAGTAATGCACTCCATCACTGTGGGCTCTGGCCGTGGAGTGTGTGTGTGTGTGTGTGTGTGTGTGTGGGTGTGTTATGAGGAGGTGTCTTCCCATTCAGTAGTGTGTGTTTTCGAGTGTGTGTCTGTGTGTGCGCTAGTCTCTCAGCGGAGTGGAGAGTGTGTGTGCGCGAGTCGCCAGTGTGTGTGTGTGTGCTCGACTCGGCGGTTTGCGATGCTCTCGGTTCCTGCGACTCTGTAAGTTGTCCGCTCGCCTCCTCCACTCATGCTTCTTCATCACTTTTCTTCCTCTTTATCGCTGCTAAAATCCACTCAGAGCAACTTTCTGCGACAGTTTTCTTGTTCACCCGCAAAGTAAATATCTGTTTCATAGGTGAGAAACCTTTGCTGTAATTTAAACGTCTGTCACCTGCTGGAAAACTTGCATTTTTTACTCAAACTTGAATGATTTTTTTTTGCTTCTTCTACTTGCCGTCGTCGTGCTCTGTGATTTGTATTATTATATCAGCTGAAGTGACAGCCTGGGTTTCTCGCGATTTCATTCACTTTTCTGCCGCGCATCAGAATCTTTCCAGCCGAAAAAGCCGAAAAAATACTGGAAAACAGACTGCCTCTCCGCTAGCTCGGCCTCGTCTGTTTGCACAAACAGAACAGAAATATACACATAGAAAGAGAAAGACGGAGGAAGCCAAAGCAACCAAAAAACACAGAGAGGGAAATATGGGGAAGGAGTTAGCAGAAGGAAAAAAAAAGAAGAAGAAGAGACAAATAGACATTTGAAGAAGCTGCTTTTGGTGGACGAGAAAAAAGAAACGATGTGGTCAAACTGACACATTCCTCTGCCGATAGATAGGTTTTAGTTGAAGAGGAAGGTTTGCAGAAAAGTGCCAGAGATGGAGGGGTGAGGAGGAGGAGGCTGGGGGGGGAGGAAGAGGGTCGATCTCTGTCGATGTGGTGTTAAAGGCAGTGGTGGATTTTCACACTCCTCCATTTGTCCTCCCCCCCTGCTTCAGTTTATAGTGGTGTTTGTGTGGTGGAGGGAGGGCAGTTGAAGAGGTGGTGGTGGTGGGTGAAGGGGGTGAGGATGGAGGGGGGAGACGGTCAACAGTGGACGTGTCAACACTTTGAGCGGTTTGAGGAGGGACGCAGTCAGATGCAGCGAGAAGCAGGAGAGCCATTCGACGCGTTTTTTTTTTGTGTGGCAATTTTAGGTCACGTAATTAAAAGCTGCTCCCTGTGCAGAAACAGACTCCAGATCAGTTTAAGATGTAAATTATAAAATATACCGCTTCCGTATCAATCTGCAGCACAGCGATTCTAAAACGGACCGACTAATTTATGCTCCCGCTCCTGTTTATTCCTGTTTATTAGAATATTTAGTGGCTTTCAATCACAGGAAATATTTTTTTTTTCTTTTTAAAGGCGAAAAAAATTCTTGCGCCCGACGATAACTTGTTTCCAATTTAAGTGAGCAGTGCCGCTTCCAGTGTAAGTGTCGCTGTACTTCATTTAAAAGGGTGAGATTAAAGTGGTGTGTGTGTGTGTTTGACGCAACGCTGTGAATGTGTGTGTGTGTGTGTGTGTGTGTGTGTGTGTGTGTCTGAAGCAGAAAGAGAGAGAGTGGAGTAATTGAGTAGAGTGTCCGTGCTCTGCAAACTAATGCGCCATTCTTGCCCCTCTCTTCCCCTGTGGCCCTGTCCCAGCCTCCCTCTCTCCCTCTCCCTCTCTCTCTCTCTCTCTCTCCCCCGTCTCCCCCTCCACCACCACCACCACCACCTTGGACTGGAGGCCATTGTCTGGGCCATATTGTCCGTCCCCAGAGAGCCTTGATAACCGTGTCTCCATCCACGGAGAGAGGGGAGGGAAGGGGAGGCAAAAAAAAAAAGAAAAGAAAAGAACGACAGACAGACAGAGAAATACCAGAGGAGAAAGCCCCCCCCCTCCTCCCCCACTTCCTCCCCTTTTCTCAGAGCAAACCCACACCTCCAACTCTCTCCCTCGACCTCCCACCCCAGTGCGATCAGCTGCACCGATAGCCAATGGGAAGTAAAGGAGGCTGGATTTGTTGTTGTTGTTGCTGTTGTTTATGGATGCAGGAGAGATGGAGTTAAAAGTGGGGAAAGTGTCGTCCCCCCCCCGTAGAGTTCAGTCATATGACACAAGGTCACGAGGGACAGGTTAGAGGTCACGGGGAGGTATTTCATTGTCAACAAAGCGGCAGAAACTCCGCAGCGTACTGTATCTTCCTCCTGGGATGCCGCTCTTCCCTTCTTCTTCCATTCCTTTAACCATCCATCATTCCCAGCAGCTTGTCTTACGCCGATTTCTGCCTCTTTCACTCCGAAAAAACACCACCGTCTTCTCCGGGCCACAATAGGAGACAGTGTCAGCTCTCTCCTTCCCAGAGCGCCACAATGAAACCTCTGTCTTTCCAGGTAGCAAGAGAGAGGAGGGGGGAGATAGAGAGAGGGAGAGAGAGGGAGAAGGGGGGAGGTCAGAGGAAAAAGACCATTTGGGTTTTCAAAGTGCGGGACGGAAGGAGGGAGAGAGAGGGAGAGAAAAAAAAGAAAAAGAAAGAAAGAAAGAAAGCCAGCTGGGTGCTTCTGTTCTGTGTGTGCATGTGTTGTCATTTATGTGAGAGAATGTGTGTCTGGTTTGCAGGGGGAAGGCCAAGTCGCTGACAGTGAGACAAATGTTGTGACTCCTTTATGGATTGCTTAACAAATGCAGCACAAATAGTGTCCTGGCACAACAATGGAACAACACTGTCCCTCACTCAATAAACATTATGCAGCGGCGCCTCTTCTTCCCCTCGCAAAATGAAATTTAAAAAAAAAGGAAAACACACCGGGGGGGGGGGCTCTCCGCCGTCCGTCCACCACCGGATGCACTTTTCCTCTCTTTGCCGTCTGTCTCTTCTCACCCCCCTTCAGTGAGATTTTCCCATGAGCTGCCCTCAAAACTTCTCTGACCTAAAGAAAAAAATCACGTAAAAAACACATAAATAAGGTCTTAAAGAGGCTGAAAACTCTGTGGAGTGATGCCTCGCCGGTGACTAAAGCTTTGGGGTGGATGAAATAAGAGGTTGTCCCAGAGGCCACATGAGTTAGTCGTGTTGCTCCCACCCCCTTCTTGTGCACATGCTGGAGGAAAAAAAAAGTCATGTGTTTTTGTGTGTGTGTGTGTGTGTGTGATTAACAGCGGTGACATTAGGTTGTGTGTTATTGCCTTTTGTGGTTAAGCCGGACAGGAAACACGGTTCGGGCCGCCGCTCGCCGATTTAGGGCACCTCACAGAGGATGCTTTGTGTTTGTGTGTCTGCGCTTTTTTGTGTGTTTTATGTGTAAGTAAGTGAGTAAGGGTGTGTCTGAGCAAGAGTGTGTGTGAGTATGTACAGGGCAGGAGTTGCTCACATTTTCTAACCGTTACACGCCGTTTGTTCCAACTTAGAAAGCCATGGGAGGCTTTTATTTTGAAATTTTGATTCGTTTTCTCGCTCCTTGCTTGTTAAATTCTCCTGAAACTTGCTCACAAAGTCTAAAAATCAAAAGACAAGGGAATATCCACGACCTCCCTGCCTTTATCTTCATCCCTCCATCACGGCTTCTCCCCTCCGCCGCTGCCCCACTCTTCCCACCGTTCCAAAGGACAACCTATAAATAGATATTAGGCAATATCCTTAAGAGTCTAGCTCCGAGAAGAAGGGAGCGAAACAAGAGGGAGGGAGGAGGACAGAGGGATGGAGCGACATTCTTACAAACAGCTGATTGTGTAAAGAGGGAACAGTGAGTAAGACAACACCGAAGGGGGGGAGGCAAAAAGGGGGGAGAGAGGGAGGACAGACGGTGTTAAAATAAGTTCAATAGTGTGTGACAGTGGAGAGACGAAGGTAGAAAGAGAAATTGTTTTGAAAGCTGAGACTAGGAAAGAGGTGGAGGGGATAAAAAGAGGCTATAAAAGCAAGTGATAGGGAAAACATTTGTTTAAATTCCTGCCTGAGGTGTCACATGGATGTAAATGTTGCGGTCGGCTCCTCGGACGCTAAAAAACGCCCCGGGTGCCTTATCTAAAAAGGCGCATTTCACAATCCTGATATGCCACAATTTCAAAGATGGCTCGCTTTTCCAAATAGACGCCTCACCTGAGTGACAGGCGGCCGGTTCTTAGCGCCCTTAAAGAAATGTCACTTTGACTCCTGGCAGCACTTTTGGTATTAGCCTCTATTTTGTTGCTATAGATTTGAAAATAATGGGCTGCAATTTAAAAAAGGAGAAGAGGGGAATTTGTGCATACATGCATATGCAGGAGGAAGCCGCACACTTTACTGTGGAATTCTCCAGAGGAGGCTCCCACGCTCCCTGAAAGCTTGTTCTGAGTAGAGGAGTTAACAAGAGCAGTTAGCACCATGATTATGTTAGCAGCCAGACACACAGAGTGAACAGAGCCGAGTGTGTGTGTGTGATAGCGTGACATTTCAGTGATGGCTGCTTTGTCTTTCCCCTCACTGAAGCTTAAACAATTATTTTTTTTGCGCTTAATTCATTTGAAAAGTGTTTCTCGAAGTCTTTTGCATGCCACAGCAGCCATATTTATATTTATATTTAAGCCGGCTGAGTGTATTTAAACATGCTTGCGTAAGCTCGCCGTTGCTGACGTGCCAACATGAAATGGTTGATTACAGTAAAGTGATGGCCAGGAAGTCGGCTAACCACCACCAACACCAACCGCTGATGGCGATTATTTGGCCCCTGCCCGTTAATGGACGTCCGTCGCTGTCCGATTAGTGACTTAGCGGCGGTGGACATATGTGATATGAGCAGGGACTTAGTTGAGGAGCCACTAATCATCAAAAAGCCAAGGGGAAGTGGCGCTCTAATCTCAGCTTAGCGCTGTTAACGTGTGTGTTTGTGTGTGTGTGTGTGATCAGTTTCTGCAAAAAGAAAAAAAAAGTGGGGTCAAAAATAAGAGATTTTTGATTTCAGCTGCAATGGTGTTGCTTCCCAGACTGTGGCAGATTTTTCGTTGTTATAGGAAATTTACCTTATAGGACACAAATTATGACCCCTCCTGCCAATTCATCAACTTAACGCAACCTCATGTTTCTTCTTTTAAATCCTCGCAGACATTAGAACTCCAGAAATAGCCTTAGGATTTGTTTTTGATCCCAAAAGAATGGTCGCACGTCTAATTTGAAGATAACTGTCCTCACTTTTTCATCACACGTAGCTCTTTTTATCCCACATTTTGCATCGAAAAAGTCCGTTTTCTTGAAGTCACAGCTCAGTCTGTCACAAAAAAATGGCCATAAATCTGCTTAGAAATGATTAAAAAAAAAGACAGATCCTCATTATTACTCCAGAACTTGGTTTAGGATTTGTTGCTGAACCCAAAAGAATTGATTCACGTCTAATTTTAAGAACTCTGTCCTCGCTTTTCCCACACTCTTAGGTCTTTTAAACCCACTGCACCTAGTTGTTACCATTTGCATCAAAAAAATCTATTTTCTTGAAGTTATGACTCAGTTAGTTGCAAAAAATCTGCCCACAATTGATAGAAAAAAAGACTACTCCTTCTTATAACTCTAGAGGAGTTTGCCCCTGAACCTAAAAGAAAGGCCGCACGTCTAAATGTAGAAACTCCATCCCCACTTTTTCCTCATTTGTAGCTCTTTTTAACCCAAAGCAACCAAATTGCCACCTTTTGCGTCAAAAAACTCCTTCTTTCTTGAAGTCACAACTCAGTCTATCATAAATAATGCCCATAAATCTGCTTAGAAATTACAGAAGAAAGATACTTCTTCATTATAATTCTAGAACTTGGTTAAGGATTTGCTTTTGAATCCAAAAGAATGGTTTCACGCCGAATTTGAGGAACTCTCGTATCTCTTTTTAACCAACTTTTGCATCAAAAAACTTGATTTTGCTGAAGTCACAACTCAGTTTATTACAGAAAATGGCCATAAGTCTGTGTAGAAATGATAGAAATATACACTACACTTCATTTTAACTCCAGATTTTGCTTTAGGGTGTGTTTCTGAACCCAAAAGAATGTTTTTTTGAGAAACTTCATCTTCACTTTTTCCTCAATTGTAGCTCTTTTTAACCCGTTGCACCCAAATTGCCACCTTTTGCGACAAGAAAACCTACATCTTTAAGTCAGAACTCAGTCAAATGTGAACATACTGACACGGTGACTCAACATCTCGATGTCCGAAATGTACTTAACAAAACCCAAAACTTGCTTCAGGATTTGCTTCAAACAGCGGTTGCACGTCTCAATTGAGGAGCCAGACTGTGGGAGATTTTTCATTGTTGCAGAAAATCACGCACTAATTGTGACCCCTCCTGCTAATTCATCAACTTAATTCAAGCTTTTTTTTTTTTTTTTTGAAACAAATCCTCGCAGACAGCCTCTAAACCGGCGTGCCACCCTCTGCCAAACTTTAAATGAAGTAGCCGGCATAACCTGTACACCCCGCTGTGCCCAGTTGTATAGTAATTCCACTTCAAAGGCCAATACAGGAGGGGGGGAGAAGGGATTTTATAGCCGGAGAGGAGCTGCGAACGGCCTCCTCCATTCATTCAGACACCCACCTCTGAGGTAATAGTAGCAGCAGCAGAGCTGGAGGGGGCAGAAGAAGAAGAAAACAATGATGACATGAGAGTGAAGTCCTCTCTATGTGGAGGTTTTTTTTTGGACACCTATGTTGTTTCACGCGTTAATGTGTAACCACTCTTGTCTCTGGAGTCCATCTAGATATGTCAGCTACTGTGGTTAAATGCCGGGATAGTAAAGCTGTAAAATTAAAATCCTCTCCGCTTTCAAAAGGTGTTTCTGTGAGCGGAGGATTTAAAAAAAAAAAAAAAGAAGAAAAAACTGACTTTGTGCGTTATGGGCCCTGCAGAGGTTGGATACAAGGGGAGGTGTGTGTGTGAAACAAAAGGCCTTAGTGTGAGAGAGTGAAAGGAGGTAAAGTAAACAGGTAGTAATGAAGACAGACCTGCAGTGTTCTGTTCTATGTATGTTCTGTGCACATATGTGTGTAGCAGTTTGTACAGCTGGGCCGGCGCTTGCATTGGATAGTGTTCACAGGTTCAGACGCTCGCACAGCTTTCTGCTCGGAGCATCATAAAAGTTAATTTTAATATCAGCAGGATTAAGCGTGCACTTTTATCTCTGAAGTCTTTTGTCATCGAGGCAAATCTTCCCTTTTTATGGCTGCAGTGTTTGCTGATGAACAGATAAAGAAATGAGTTGCAGATTCCTGTTGATTCCCAGTGTTTGTTCTGCACTCGTTGTCACAGCTGATTCAGTGACTCGAACCTTGATTGAAGGAAAAAAGAAGGCATTAAAATGGAGAGATTGTAGCTTTTTGATGTATTAGTAAAAGCTGTAAACGGCAGTTTTCTGATTTAGCTTCAAATGAAGTGGATGAAACAGGAGTGTAGAACCTTTAAAAGCTCCGTGGAGCTAATTGAAACTCCAGCAAACAAGACAAAACTTGACATTTTGGAGCTTGCATGGAAAAATTAGTTGAAATTATTGCAAGATTTATGAATTTTGCTGGCAAAGTCTTCCAAAAAACAATTAAAACTAATTAAATTACACCTCATATGGTGCATTTTTTTGTCTTCAGTTGAGTTCATTTGATTTCGAGTGCAACCTTCGAAGCGGCATGTTGCACGTCTTTTTCCGCTGAGCCTCACTCCATATAGTTTACCTTTCCACTGTCATAAGGTAAATAAGCAATGAATTAGCGGCGGCGCTCCTCCGAGGAACAATGCCAGATGTACAGTCCGGAGAAAATCCAATAAGAGTCTAGAGTGTAATCAGTTTAGAGGGCCAGGGGAGGACTTTGAGGGAGGAAAGTGGCTGAAGGGGAGATTTGGGGTGAAGACATGATGCTAGAGGAGAATGTGCAGAAGAGAAAGACGGAATTGGAGGAGTTTGAGAGTCAGATGCCTGTTGCTTCCTTTCCTGCTTGTACACCTCCAACCCTCCATCCCTCCATCCCTCTGTGTGACTGAGCGTTAGCAGCCTATTACCCAGGGTCATAGTCGCAGTGGCTTCAAGGCTGACAAGTGCATCTGAAAGCACTCAGGCGATGCTGAGAACCACATTAAATTCTATTATTGCCACATAGTCACTGCATCCCTATTCAGCTGAAGTACAGGGAGGCAAATTTACCTTGTGAGAGACAGAGTTCACCTAATAGATGTGGCTTTATATCCTTTCCTTCTTTTCAAGGGGAACAAAGCCGCGGTAACAAATGCAAACAGCGGGGCTGTCACGTTGCTAGCTATTTTCCTTCCAGTTCCTCCATTGTCCAGAGGTTTTCATGAACACATATTATTGTCACTGTACATACTGCTCTCACACTCGTTTTTTTTTCGCCTCTCAATCTGTGTTTCTCTCTGAAAGCCTATTGTCAAGATGTGGTCATTTCCTCCCACAATGCCAGTGCAAGCGGGCTTCATTTGCAGTAATGGTCCCCGTCCTTTTTGGAAAACGCTGAATGGCCCCCATGGTAAACATACTGTAAGACCTGAGAGGGTGTTTGAAGGTCTGCCAAGAAGCCGGGTGCTTGCAAAAAAAAAAACAACTGAAGGGGGGATATTGTGGAGGAGATGCACTCGGAGTGGGAAAAAAAAGAAAAAGAAACTTGTCCGGGAAAAACAGAGGGAAAGAGGAAACTGGTGCAGGTTGAGGAGATGAATGGGATTTGGAAGATATATTTGTGGTATCATGTTACACGACAGTGAAAAATTCAAACTTGGTCCAGGAGTTTATCCACAGAAACCTCTTCCTGTCGTATAACTCCAGTTGTCAACCTATTATATCATCTTTTGAATATTCCTCACTCTTCCTCCTGTTTCTCCTTCTCTCTCTTGTCTTTCTATCTCCTCTTTTTTTTTTCCAGGATGTCTTCCAAGCGACCAGCCTCTCCATATGGGGGGACAGATGGAGAGGTAACCATGGCAACCAGCAGACAGCGAGTGGAGGATGAGGAGAGCGAAGGACTGGGTGGTGTCATCCATCTCCCCCTGGCCTCCTACTGCGGCAAGGTGTCCCCTCGCTCGCCCCCCAACCGCAACTTGGACAGCCCCCCCAACATGGTGAGGACAGGCTCTGGTTGTTTTAGTTTTGTTGTTGTTCGGTCTCACCTCTTTGGGGTGAAAGCGCTCACCTCGATAGCGGCGTTGAGAGCAGACGAAGGGTCGAAACGGGTTGGTGAGACGTTTTCAGCCTCTTTGACCCGCAGTTTGTTGAGTTGCTGCATCTGGATTTGCTGCTGAACCCACTAGAATAGTCGCCAGTGGTGATATGTCCCTGTTGTAAACTTTCTAACAAAGGTTTTACAGTAAAATTTTCCCCCACTAGTTGCCCTTTGTAACCCATAGCACCCGATTGTCACCATTGGCATTAAAAGAAACTCTATTTTCTTGAAGTCACAACTAAATTTGTGACAAAAATGTCCATTAATCTGCTGACAAATTGTAGAAAAAAAGTCTCCTCCAGAACTTGCTTTACAATTTGTTTCTGAACCCAAAAGAATGGTCGCACGTCTGCTTTGAGGGACTCGGCCCTCACTTTTCCATCATTCATAGCTCTTTTTAATCAACTTTTGCATCAAAAACTCAGTTTTCTTGCAGTTACAACTAAGTTTGACAGAAAATTCCCACAAATCTGCTAATAAATTACAGAAAAAAAGATTAATCCTCATTATAACTCCAGAACTTGCTTTAGGATTTGCTTCTGAACCCACTAGATTGGTCTCATGTTTCATTTTTGGGACTTTGTTGTTCGTTAAAACTGTCTCTTAAAGGTTTCAGAAGTAATGTCCCTCTATTAGTAGCTCTTTTTAACACACTACACCCAGTTCCCACCTTTTGCATCAAAAAAGTTTTCTTAAAACTACAAGTCAGTATGTCACAAAAATTGACCCTCAATCTGCTTAGAAATTATAGAATAAAGAAGCCTCTTCATTATAACTCCAGAACTTGCTTTAGAATTTGTTTCTGAACTCAAAAGAATGGTTGGTTGAGGAACTCTGTCAGTGTTTGCCTTAAAAAAATCTATTTTCTTGCATTTACAAATTTGCTTAGAAATTACAGAAAAAAGATGCCTTGAACACTCTAGAATACTCACACGTCTAAATTTAGGAACTCTATTTTAACCTCATTTGTAGCTCCTTTTAACCCACTGCACCCAAATTGCCACCTATTGCATCCAAAAATCCCATTTTCTTGAAGTCATGCTGAACATTCGTACACTTTCTAGGTTCCATGTGATCTACATCGGATGTCTGTCACAAAAACATGGCCAGAAATCTGCTTTTTATAACTCCAGAACTTGCTCCAGGATTTTCTTCTGAACCCAACTCAACTGTTGCATGTCTCATTTAAGAATCTTCGTCCTAACTTTTCCCTCACTCTTAGGTTTTTTTTAATCTGCTGAACCAAATTGTCACCATTTACGTCACAACCTAGTCAAATCCGAACATACTGAATCCATGTGACCCAAAATTTGACATTCTTTGCTTAGTACAACTCCACAACTTGCTCTAGATTTGCTTCTGAAACAAAAAGAATGGCTGCTTGTCTTATTTGAGGAACTCTGTCCTTGATGGAAACTTTCCATAAAAGGTTTCCAACTAAATTTTGTCCTCGCTATTAGTTCTTTTTAACTTATCACACCCAATTGTTACTGTTCAAAAATAAATTTTCTTCAAATCACAATTGCGTCACATTTGAACATCCTGACACAGAAAACATGCTTAGATTCCATGTGACCCTACATTTGATGCCCATTTTAAAAATAATGCCTATAAATCTGCTTAGAAACAATAGAAAAAATACCCCTATTATTAAAACTTGATAACCCAAAAGAATGGACTCACATCTCTGTCCTTGATAAAATACTTTCTATTAGCATCCAATTGTCAGTATTTGCATAGAAAAGCACATTCTTTCTTGAAATCACAACATAGCTAAATCTGAACCAGATTTGGGGCTAAAATCTATCTCTAGCACTTGCTTCAGAATAATTATGTTTTAAAGTTTTCTCAAATGTCAAAGTAATGCAGTGCTGCCTGTGCATTCATTGGCACATCATAAACAGGAAGTGCTAATAACTAATTTGGCACATGATCCAGTTGTGTAGATTCTTCATGACTCTACATTTGATGTCCATCGCAATAGAATAGCCATACGTCCACTTATTGTAACTCCAAAACTTGCTTTAGAATCGTTATGTAGTAACGTTTTCTTGAGTGTCAAAGTGATGCAGTGATAGTTATCTGTGCATTCATTAGTACATCATAATCAAGTAGTGTTAATAGCTATTTTGGCAACTTTTTGATGGATCTGATTGCGTAAATTCCACGTGATCCTATATTTTTGGAAAAAAAAAAGCCCTAAATCTGCTTATTGTAACTCCAGAACTTGCTGTAGAATCACCATGTTTTAAAGTCTTCTTAGGTTTTCTGTGCATTCATTGATACATCGCGAAGAGGAGGTTAAATTGGCATATTTTTTGATGGATCCAGTTGTGCAAAATGTAAACAAATACAGTCTAAATCTAACTTACTATAATATTTTATGTTTACATGCCCCCAAAGCATTATGGGAAGTTGAGTACAGTTGCACAACATATAAATAAGATAATCACCTTAGTTTTAGATGCACTATGTGAGTATTTCTTCACTTGAACAGTGACACTGTCTTCTTCTCCATTAATAAAACATTAATGTTAATATTTGCCCTCGGTTGAAAAGACATACAGACAAAAAACTCAAACTGTTAACAATATTTTTCCATTATAACGGTCTTAAAAATTGATGGACGCTCTGGATTCATTCTGAAAATAAAGTTACCTGTCTGCACCTTCTGCAGCTTTTGACATTGGCTCTGGCCTTCATCTTCATCTCTGACTTCCTGCCCTTGATTTCCTGTCCACCTATGAGCGTTTGAGAGGCTTGAGGTGGAAAGTGACCCCTCGGACACAGACCCCAGATCAGATTATGTTCACGCTAATCCTATCCTCCAGCGTTTTCAATGGGACGATCAGCGCTGAGTGCTGTTAGTGCAAACCCTCCATCTTTTTGCACAAACTGACTAAGTGAGCTGGAAAAGCAGATATAAATTACAACCTTTTGCTAGAAAAATGTTTTATATCGCGGATGCATTCAGCTGGAAATTAACTTCCTTGACCTTGTGTGTTTGTCAGCTTCTGAAATTGGTCTATAAAGTAATTTCAGGAACAAAATACGCTCAAAATATTTAGAATTGTGTTGCTTTATGGAATTTCTAAGCAAGTAAACAGTTTTTTTTACTGCATATTGAATAAAATAAATGCAGATGCAGACTAGATCTGAAGCTCCCCTTTGACTTTGGTATGTTGTTTACTCCTCTTATGGCGATTCTTCACACCGAAGAAGCAAAATACGTAGATACTTGTTTGGTGAAGAGAATCCTAAAAAGGCAGAAATTGACTGCGAGTGAAAAAGCAGTTGTTTTTCCTTTTTAAAGGTTCAAGGCTAGTGTTTGGGTGCACACATGTTTTTGCTGTTTTTATGCGCGCGCCACCAGCCGTCGCCTTCAGCCCATTTGATGCACAGTTGCGTGACTGCAAAAAAATGTGAGCCATTGGAGTGAGTCATTTTCTTGGGGATGAAGTGTGACATTGTGCGGCGGCGCTTGAATGTATGGCTCTGTGTTTGCGAGTGTGTATTTGTACAGCGGAATTGCATCTTTCTGCGTGATTCATGTTAAATATTGGTACAGGCCGGTGTGTGCTGTATACGGGGGGGGGCTTATTGCAAGCGTCTGTTAGCTGACATGTGAGCTACATCGCTATATGTGCATTTTAGAGATGACTCTTGTTTTTCCTGCATGGAACTCATTACACATTCTACACATGTGGTGTGATTTACAGTGCATGTTCGGTACATAAGTGTGATTACATGGCTGCATGTAGGGTGCTACGTGTTGCCTTTTTTTTTTTCTGAGAAGCATGCTGATTAACATTTGAGCTCATCTGTTGGAGGATTTGGCCCTCACCTTGATAACACACCCTGTCGCAGCAGCAGATAACGCCTGCCGACCTTTCCCCCACCCTCCACCTCCTCCTCCTCCTCCTCCTCCTCCTCCTCTGTGCTTGCTGACAATAAATGCTCACATGCTGTAAAACAATGAAACAGTGCTTAGGAGCTGTAATGGATAGCTAATTCTGTAATTAGCCCCGCTGATTAGCCTGCAGGCCCCTCCCACGGTGGACCCTGTGAATGTGGCAGGTGTTGACTGTAAACCAAAGTCCTCATAAGACTCGCTGGGAGTTATCTGGTGAAAAGTTAACAAACAACAATGCTATATATTTGTGTTTGTATGTGGAAAATGGGCAGCAAAACGGGGCGATTGTTGACGTGTGATGTGTTGATGTGAATTATTAAACCAGAGGGTGGGATACGGGGCTTATCCGGCTGACTGCTTGGCATGTTGTAAGATGTGTGTTAAGTTTTTTTTTTTTCTGTTTGAGAAGAGGGTTAACAGTGCCAATCCCTTCAGCTGACTGTCAGTGGATGAAGAGTGAAGAGAAATTTACAAGAAGAGGAAAGCTGGGGGTCTCTCTCTCTCTCTCTCTCTCTCTCAGGGCAGTAAAAAAAACAGCTCATTGGTTGACTTGGAAGTGAGGCAGCAGGGGGGGAGGAGGCAGGCAGGCAGGGAGGAAGGAAGGGGGTGAGGCAAGATTACAGCTTTATCTTGTCATAGTAAATTAACACGGTGGCGGAGAAGCGCTCAGCCACACACTGACCTCTTCATTCCGCCTGCCTGTTCGGCTTTGGCTCGGCCGCTTTACCTGCAGCTGCACACTCAAAAGTGGAAAACTGGAAAAAAAAAAAAGAAAAAAAACTGAAAAGGGGATCAGATTATTCACTTTTTTAAAGAAAAAAAATGTTTTCTTTATCCAGCCATGACTGCAGAATAGCGGCGCTCATAATGGTGTGCAAATGAATGTAGTTTGGCTTTAAAAAAGGTTTTTTTTAATGAATGTGAAAGTTGCATAGGTGCAACCCCTGATTGGATAAGTTCAAATGCATGATGGGAAGGATTCTAGCAGCGGTTCGACTAACCAATCAAGTTGCAGAATTATCATACCAGGACACTTTTCTTTTATTATTATTGTTTCCCTTGCTTGCTTTCTTTTTAAACCGTCTTTTTATGTTTATGTTTGCAGATCCTTGCAAAAAAAAAAAAAATGTTTTCACGTCAAGCATCTTCTCTCATCAATGTGTTAATGGACAAACTAATTATTTCATTAGCAGGCGAGATGCAAAAACTATAAAGATATTTCATCGAGCATTAATTTTCTTATTCATTTTTCGTTCCACGAGCTCCATCTTCCCCTCTTCTTTTTTTTGCGTGTGTATAATTTGTATGTGTGATTATGTGTGTGTGTGTGTGTGTGTGTGTGTGTGTGTTCATGTGAATTTGACAGATTTAACACAGCCATTGAGCAGTCTTGAGACACAGTGGTCACACTTAATTTCTCATGCCAGTGATGCACTAATGAATCAACACACGCTTGCCTGTCAACAGTGAGGGGTCGTGGTAAAATACACTGTCGTGCATTTTAGCCAAACTGCTATTTAAAATACAGCGGCGTGTTTTTGAGATAAGGACGAGGGCAAGTGTGTAATTCCTGGACAATGACTTCAATAGACAATTAATGGCGTTTTTTTTTTTTTTTTTTTAATATAAATTCTGAATAATTATCTATGTGCCACAGTGTTTTTTTGTTTTTTTCTTAAATGTGTGGGTCAAAATTTTTGGAACACACGGAGCAGAAGAAGTATTGTGCTCCGGCTTGTCCCAGCCTGAGGGACCCCCGAGTCAAAACTGACAGTGTCTGTGTTTAGCCGTGGCATGTAAAGGGATTTGCTCGCGAGTGTGTGTGCGTTTGGCAGTGCGCGTTAAGTGTATATGGCGGCGAGATTGGCAGGTCTGGCGCTGAGCTGAGTCTCGCCCCCCTGCAGGAGCGATCAGTGACATTCTCCTGGTGTGTATTTGTGTGCATGTATTTTAGTGGAGCAGCTGTTTCCAGTTTTCTTCCTACTTGCCACATTGTCCATGCCTTGATCCGCAGCGACGCGCCAAGCATCAAATATTGTTTTTTTACACCTTGCACAGCCCGAGACATGTCAGGCTATGGCACAGAAAAAAAAAAAAAGAAAAAGAAGGGAGAGTTTCCTCTTCAGTCGGGCAAGAAGAGAGAGAGAGGGAGGAGGAAAAAAAAGAGGAGAGAACATGAACAGCGGCATCTGTGCTGGCTGTAGGAAAAAATAGCATTTTTTTTTTTTTTTGGCAAGAGTTAAGTGTTTTTAAACCAACCTCCCCTCACAGATGAGCTTAAGAAGACAAAAGTTGTTTAATTCGGTTCCATTGCAGAGGCAGTAAAAGGATAAAGAGAGTGAGGCGCAATTTTTACTTTGTTCCAGTCATTTGGAAGAGAATTGACATCTGCAAACTAAAGGCAGAACCGCCCACACTTCGCCAGCCTTGCCACATCCAGCGCGTATAAATACATACATATATATATATATATATATATATATATATATATATGCAGACGCTCACATTTTACCAGCACACACACACCTACGGGCGATCGTGGTGTCACACATATATGGCAAAAATTTAAAAAAATCTCTCACACATGCACCTAGAAAGGAGGGCATGAACAGTTTACAGTAGCCAGAATTTCTGTTTGTACTCATGAATAAATGCATGTTGATGAGCAGGAGGAGGGGGGGGTTGTGACCAGGAAGCATGAGTGACATCGGTTTACAATAGTTTTTATTTTTTGATCCCTGGACTTGGGATTAGAGAGGTTTGATTGAAGCGATTTAAGTTGCCTTCGGGATAAAAGTCTGTCTGTCTGACTTTACACATAAATAATGTCACAGGCCCCTTCTAATGTACATGGTCTTTGAAGAAGCTTCCCTGTTAATTCCCTCTGATTGGGAAATGACCTTCATTGTTGGACGCAGCCAGATGACATCTCCCTGGCAGCTTTTCTGCAAAGAGATCCTCCAACTCCATCCATCCATCCGCCTCCCCCCTTCTCTCTCTATCCTCTCCCTCCCATATTCTTGTTCTGTTTGTTTTGTTTGCGCGACATCTTTCTCGAAAGAAAGAGTGCGGCTGTTTTAAGTAGGCGCTGGATTAGATAAATGGGATGTGACAGGTGTGACCGCTGCCTTCAAGACGCCTTGCCTTTCCCTCCTTGCTCCCCTCTTTTTCCTCCATCGCGGATCTCTCTGTCAACTCTCTGGTTTCCTCTAATAACATCTCTTCACTCTCTCTTTCTTTCTTGCTTTTTTTCTTTCTTTGACTGTGTTTTTTTTACATGCTTCTCCCTTTTCCTGTCTCGTCGCATTTGCATGTCATTGCCGGCGCCTGACGCAACTCGTAAAATCGCCCAAAAAATCCGCTCATTTTTTGAAGTCTTGAGATTTCCCTAATCTGGAGAAAGGGTGAGGGGAGGAAGGAAGTGACAAAGGAGAGTAAAAAGAAAAAAAAACACTTGATCAGGTGGTGAGAGGAGAAGTCTTTTAACAGCCTCATCACCCCCATCATATATCGATATATTTATATATATATATATGTGCAACTGTTCCAGCCTTATCATTGCTGCCACAATCTGTCCCTCTGCTACAATGCATGTGCAAGAATGCCAAGGAGAGAATTAGTGAATTATTGAGTGTGTTGACTTATTCAGAGAGAGAGAGAGAATGAGAGAGAGAGAGAGAGAGAGCCAGTGAAGTGTCGAAAATGTCAAGTGATAATGGTCCGCTGTACCTCTCCTACAGCGTTTGACCACCGACAATGAAAGCATCCTCAATATTGAATACCTTCTTAGTAGAAACACAGAAGAAAAAAAGTGACTTGTCTGCTCGAACGGCTCAAATGTGGAGTCATCTGATGACTTCATCGTGGACTGTGATCTCGGTATTAAATTCCACTTCCAGCGAGTTAATGATTATGGAGCCACCTCTGCCTTTAATACGCCACCATGTGCATTAATATAGCTGGAATGTCCCCATGTGACGCCCACACGGGGACAAACACCTACAGTATGTGTGCCACTGTCCCAGGTGGCATGCCCCATACTGTAGTGAGATTAGCCAAAGATTAACCCTGTGGACCATTGACCCTGCTGTCTGCAAAAAGGGCCGAGCAGCTCCGCTCCAATTGTCTCTGCGATCGAATGGCCCACCTGAGTTCACCTCGGAGCGCCTACGGCGGTTATTGCATGCATGTTTGTGTGACCAGATCGCGTTCTGGAAAAGCCGCCGGCGTCCTCCCCTCTCACTGTCACTGTTAATTGGGCTGAGCCAGCATTAGGCCTCATAATGCCGGCTGCAGAAACAAACATAGGTTTTATTGGTTCAAAGATTAAGACTCTAAAAGTTACTTAACACTCAGCTGCTGCTGCTTCCAACTTAGGTAATCGTTCGAAAGGGGAACAATAAACTGAAGATAAGATCGTGGAAGAAGCAGAAAGTTAAATGGGGAAAAAAATAGTATTTACTGCATAAAGCGTCAATAAACCGAACGTGTTAAAGGCTGTAAACTTTATACACACGACAGCAGGATAATTATTCCTTATGACAGCTTGGCAAAAGGCTCCACTTTAAACTGTATACATTATATTTTGTTGCTGTCATGCTCTAGTAGAATCAGTTTTTTTTTTAGTCCTTTTATAAGTTTATGGAAATGATTTGACATAGCTCCAGAGCTTTGTTGGTTTTTTTTGTGTGTTTGTTTGTGATGCAAGTTGCATCTTCAGCATTAATTGTCATGAATCTCAAGACAAAAAAGTAAAAAGCAAGAAAAACTTGGGCGCGGGATTTGGTGCTGCGAAGTTGGACGTCCCTCAAAGCGCGCCATCGAAGGGCTTTGTAATGAAGAGTTAACGTTGACACTTAAGAGTGCTGCGGAGTCTTTTTGCTGCTGTTTCATGTGCCGCTTCTGTCAAGTACCTCCAAGTCAGTCAAATGCAGATTCCAGAGGACGTAAGAAGGAAAGAAGAAGAAGTATGCCCTAACTTGAGATAACTGGCCGGGGATGAAAGTTGCAGCATTGGGCTATAAGAAGGGGAGACGGGGAGAATAAAGGGAGCAAAGAGTAGCAAAGAAGCATGGAGATAATGAGCCAGCTCCTCCCAGATCTATGCTTCGTTTTCCTTTTTCTGCTCTTTGTTTTTTGCAAATTTTCTGCAACTAATAATTTCCTTTTCTTCCAGGAGCAGGATGGCACTAAGGGGAGCTCACTGAGTCCTTACCCCCAGCACAATGCTACCTCACCGGGCAAAGAGGAGGGTGGAGGCAGCGGGCGGCCCTGCAGCGACGGAGGCTCGGCCGGCGGCACCCTGGGAACCCCGGAGAGACGCAAGGGCAGCCTGGCCGACGTGGTGGACACACTGAAGCAGCGCAAGATGGAGGAGCTGATCAAAAACGAGCCAGAAGGTCAGTAATGAAAGAGGTGGAGAGGCCAGATGTGCGAATCTGCGAGTCCATCCCCGCACTTTTCTTTTATTACACTGCTTTTCTTTCTTTCTTTCTTTCTGTCTTGTTTTCTCTCTCACGCTTTCCCTCTGTTATGAACCCACACACATTCAGATGAGAGGCGAGCCTTTGTTTTTCCAGCACACAGACAGACAGCATCAGCTGCTCAGGCCTATTGTCCACCACGCTTTGCATATTTATCACAACCTGACAAATAAGATGTGTGCGCAAGTGTTCGTGTATGTGTGTGTGTGTGTGTGTCTGTGTGGCGGGTGTGTGAAAAGCCTGTGAACATACTTGGGTGTATTAACAACTCTCCAAATGTTTCCCCAGCTACAATTTCAAGGAAACGCTCACATTAAAAGCGTCTTTTCAGCCCAATAAGAAGTGCATCACCTCTCCTAGTGCACTTCAAGCCCTCTGATAAAGATTTCACACACTGTCGAGGAAGCCAAGCTGCAGTCTTGCCCAGGGCCTACATAGCTTTAGCTCGATTAGCCCCCACATTTCATTCTCAGATTTAGCCTCGGGCTAACAGTTGGAGTCAAGAAACGAGATAAAATTAGCCCACGGCCAATGCTAATTTCCACTGGGCATATAAATGGGGGCTTATGTCACTATGAAATGCATGTAATAGTGATAATGTGATACGGATATCACTAGCAGGTGTCCATCTCCTTTTGGAAGATGGGTTAATATAAATAACATGGTGCTTTATTGGTGGGGGTTTCTTGTGCATTGGAAGTCAGTGACAGTTTGAAAACAGGTTCATGAAGCTGGCTGGGATGGATTGGCCTGTTTAACCCTCTCAACTTCAACAGTTTCCTGGCATTTTTACTCACTGTGGGCTCATTTTTCACTGCAATTTAAAGTCCTGCACCTCTATGGAAACAGCACAACCATGACTAGAAGTACAGAGAACTCAGTAATGTATTTAGTGCAGCGTAACAAATTTATAATCTTATGAATTAATAAAAATTTTTGCAAAACATAATAAAAAGTAGTGCACAGAAAGTGTGCACAGGTGTTACCAATACTGTGAAAAATGGTTTCATATTATCGATTTTCTTCTACTTGTTTCCTATCTGCTCTGTGTAAATATTTTTGCAGTGGAACCAATAAGTCCCCGAATTTTTGTCACATCAGTGTTGCTTGCAGATGAGTCACTCATGGCTTCACAGTTGCACCAAAGAGTGCAGAATTTTTTGTTTTTTACAGAATCTGTTTAGTGCAAATACTTTATTTTTGGTGCTTTTTTAACCTTACCATGTATAATAAAGTGATTTTTATGAATAATCACGATTTTAAGCTGAGATTGGATTGATTTTCCCAACAGTGTTCTTAAATTTCTGAAGATTGTTTCAGTTTTTATAGTTTATGACTCAGATTTTTTTTTAAAAGACAGCATCTCTTTCAGACCTGCTAATGGGTTTTGTTGGTTCAGAGGGTGAGTCAAAGCAGATTTGAGGTCTTGAGAGATCCAAAATTGCTAAGATGGACCAAACTGAACTATATAAACTAAATCTTTGATAAAGAGACATGACGTTTCAAGCACAGACACACCTGAAATATAATAGAAACTATATTTTTTTGTATTTATTGACTTGCTCTGCTGTGATCGCTCACACCTGCCTGCCAAAACCCAACTCTCCTGAGGTTAGACTTACTGGGACCCAACTTGGGTCAAGCCTCACTTCCTCACAACCAAGTGTTCCAAGACCTTCAGCAGAAAAAAAAACACCAGATCAGATCATTCTTTTCCTTTGCTTTATAAATCCACTGCTGTAGAATTTTGTACTCAAACATCCCCCAAAACTCGCAGAACTCGAGCCCGAGTGACACCCTGCCCGGAGAGGTAAAAGAACAGCACAGCGAGTGTGTTGTGTATTTGCCTTTAAGTGTAGGTGCGTTTTATGTGTTTGCGTTCCCCCTCCGGCACATCAACAGGCTTTCATTTCAAGCTGCGATGTGCTAACCTTATTTTCCAGGCTTTTCTGTAAGGGCTCTTTTTTTTCAAAAGCAGCTGAGACTGCTGGTCAGCTCTCGCCGTCTGGTTGTTTTTATTCCAGTCGATAGAGAGGCCTGTTGTGGCACATTTTGCAAAAAAAAAAAAAAAAAAAAAGAGGAAAAAACTGGACTGTTTGTCGAGCTGAGCTGTAATTGAGGTGTGTTTTGGGTTGTTCGCTGCTTCGCTGGACCTCATGAACCGGCTGCACAGGAAAAAAAAAACAACAATAATGGATCTTTATGAGTCAGCCAGCGCAGAGAGGGAGAGAGATGGGGGAGGAAGAGGGAGGGAAAGACACAAGGTAAAAGGAAGGAAAAGTGAAGGAGAGAAAGAGCAGTGTCTTCACAGACCCCATTAGCACAGTGCCACAGTGGAGTGGCATCCAAACCAACCCGGAGCATTATCTGCCCTTACGTTTAAATGAAACGCGCTAACAAAAGGCCTGAGCGCCTCCAGACCCAAAAAAAAGAGAAAAGAACCAAGCCAAGCAAGAGAGAGAAAGAAAAGGGAAGATGAAGAGAGGCAGAGGGAAATGGAGAGTGGTGGGGAGGGGAGGGCACGACGAGGGGGCAGTATTGAACGCGAGATAGAAATCCCTTTTTTCTGTGCCCAGCTAGCTATTGTTTGGCTGTGTGGCTCACAAAGGCCATTAGCAGCAAACAGCAGGTTGGGATGAAAATTTAATGAAGGCTTTAATCATTATGAAAGGCCTGGAATATTACCGCTCCCTCTCTCTCTCTCTCTCTCTCTCTCTCTCTTTTACACTCTGGCTGGATCAATGATACGCACCCACAAAGTGTAGGAACATTAACACCAGGAGGGATGCGAACAAGGGGCGCCAAAGACACGAAATGGGTCAGAAAACGATAAACATCTCGTATCGAAAAGGCAGCCCCTGAGCGAAGACATCTCACATGCACTGAGGAACTTTTTGCTGCTCTACTTAGGCTTAGATGAATGGCGAGCGGCGGATACTGGGTCAACGTGTGTGCGGTTAAAGCCTCTGGGAGCATGTATGCTTGTGTATTTGCATATGCATTTGCAGGAGAATGTAGTGAGGATTGTGTTAGTCGCATGCATGTGAAAGTGTGTGTTTGTGGCCCTTTAATAAATGACTCGCCTGTGCTGTCCCTCATGGCCTGGCCCCAGCGTTGCACCACTGCTCCCTTTGCTCCATCCATTCATCTCCCATCCTTACCCCACCGGCCACCTGCTACCAGGGACGCCTCTACATATATGTTGCTGCGTTCTTTAATAAATTCTGCCGGTTGCGTGTTCGTCTGGCCGGTTCGTGCTGGAGAGCGTCGCATGTGTCATTACGTGGACTAATGAGAGCAGAGTGCAGAGCGTCACGGGAGGCGTGGGGTCGAGAGGAGAGTCGGTGTTAAAGCCCGAGAGGGATGCCGCCGCGTATACACACACCTGTGTAGTGTGAAAACACACGCACACACCTGCAGACTCGCCGTTTAAACCCGTGTGACCTCGGCGACACGGAGCACGGCCCTGTGGTAATCTATTAGCCCAGCTGTGGGAAAGGAGACACCAGAGAGATGTCATTCACAGATAGACAGAGATATATAGATAGATGGATGGATGGATGGATGGATGGATTTTATGTGCATCCAAAAAGAGAAGAAAAATTAGGGGAATTAAAAGCAGGAGGAACATCACTAAATGGGGCACAGATGTTTGCGGCGGCCCCTGGAGTGGTGCCTCCACTGCCCTGGACTTTCACCAGACACTCAGCCTCATTCCTCCTCTCTTCCTCTTCTCTCTTCTCTCCTCGTCTCGCTACATGGCAGCTTCGACTGTAAGTGGCTCACACATTAAGTGCCAGCTGAGCTCCATCTCTGGACCCGTCTGTTGACCCTCTGCTACCCAGCCACAGCTACCCGTCGCTGGGGCGCTCCGTGGCCTCTGGGACTTTTTATGTTTTCTTTCTTTTTAGTTATAGCCTCAGCTGGAACGGGAATAAACAAAGGTTTCTCTGCCACAACTCTGTGTGTGTTTGAGTGAAGCTACTGTACGGATTTTTTTTTGTGTGTGTGTGTTTTAAGCTGAAGGAACCTTTAGACGTTGTACCGTTAACCTTCTGAATTCCAAGCAGTTTATGGTTTTTTGCCTCACATTTTTATTCACTGTGGGTTCATTTTTTTTTACTGCAAATCTTGCACTTGTGTAGAAACAGCACAACCATGACTAGAAGGACAGAGAAGTCAGAAATTTCTCCTGTGCAATATGACACAGAGTGCCATAAGTCATAAAAGCAAAAAAACTAAAGTTGAATGTCTGTGTCTTTTTCAGGTCCTCATGGGGTTTACCAATTGTCAACATGCTATAGATATTTCACTTACAACTTATATTTTTATTTTGATTCCGTACTTGTACTCGCTGCTCTGTGAAACACAGCCTGCAGTTCAATCCAGTTCAATCAAAAAGTCCCCGAATTCTTGTTACATAACTGATGGTAGCAACCAAATCAATAACGGAGTCACAGTTGTGCAAAAGACTGCTGAATTACTGGATTTTTACACATTTATCTAAAAGTAAATGGTTGATTTTTGGCCACGATTTTGATGAAATATCACACTTTTAAGCTTAAATCTGGTCAGTTTTCCTGATGGAGCAGCACAAGATACATAATTAGTTCAAGGACCATGTAAGAGTTGAAAAAACAGTCATTATTTTATGCTTTTATAGTTTCTGTCTCTGATAAATGGTGTCATTTTGGCTTCATTTTTTTTAAATAACAAGCTTTTCAAACTTCACACACACAAACACATTTTGGGGGTCAGAGGTTTAACAAAATCTTTCTTTATGCCAAAACAGAATCCAGAAATTCTCAAGAAAATATCTTTAAAATCACTGCTAGTGCTATAAATGACAGCACAAGCCATAACTCTGCACTGAGCTCGATCGTGTGTCTTTAATGGTCACTTGTATTTCCCGGCGGTCGTGTTGTCAGGGTCAACAAATCCCAATATTGTCGTTGTTTCGCTGAGCCGGGGTGCAGCTCCGGGGTCAGACCTTTGCCTCCATACTTTATAGTCTTGATTTGGAAGCACGTGCGGAGAAACAAGAGACACACTCGTGTGCACACACACACACACACACACACACACACACACACACAAACTTCGCCGGCGGACACGGTGCAGGTTTACAGCTGCGCCGGCAACCTCGAGGTCAAACCAAAATGGTGTTTTACGGCTGAGCGTGCACGGTGGCGCTCTGAGGCGATGGTTTCCGTACTGAAAATGCCAACTCAGTGACAGATGTCACACAACAACACACTGTGGCGGACACATGTACACGCACGCGCAGCACTTCATCTATTTTCAAGGCATGGTGGGGGGAACCCAGGGCTTGCTTTTAGAGAGCACTGAGGCATTTTATAGGACAGCACTTAGGCGAGGCCATTGTGCCACACAAGCACACAGTGGCCGGAGCTCCCTCACGCCTCCGTACACTCCAATGGGTGACAATGGGAAGGGCGGATACATTCTGCCAAGAAGAAGGAGAGAGAGAATGAAAAGGGAGGAAAGAAAAAGGAGCCGGAGAAGTGGAGGGATCGAGGCAGTCTCTCTTCATCCGTCCATCAGCTCCCCTCCTCCTCCTCCTCCTCCTCCTCCTCCTCTTCACTTTGCTTAATCCTTCTTCTTCTCTGCTATCTGGGGGGTTACGTCAAACACACTATAAACATCAACAATGGCATATAAAAACCCTCGCAAGTCATCACATGGACCTCCGATTTTTAAGCACAGGTCCCTGAGGGGGAACTTGCACATAAGTGTATCCGCACACACACACACACACATACACACTGCTGTGTAGCAGCAGGTTCACAGCCTTAGCGTGGGAGCGGGCGAACGTCTTTATGTGATTTCCACCCTTTGTTGGTAATTAGTTAGTTGTATAAATTAACATGAAGTGCAGCAGGACTCTCACAGCCATTGTTTGTCGCGATTATTCTTCTCACACTGGGGAGAAAGAAAAAAAAGGAAGGCGAGTGAAATGAAACAGAGGGGGAGGTTGAAAGAGAGAATTGTTTCTTGCTTTTTCTTTTTTTTTCCTCTCTCCCAATTCACTAAAAGCAAGAAAGAGAGAAGCGAGAAAAAGCAAGATTTTTGTCCTCCTGCTCGCCAATTAAAGCGCTCTAAATACCCGGTCAACATACGCTAAAGAGAAGTTGACATCATGCTTATGAGACTTACTCTGCCTTGAACCTTTTCGCTAAGGAGATTTGAACTCCATGTGTTGTTTTTTTTGTGCTCTGCCACGTATTTCCATGACCTGGTGGAGAAAAAGAGAGAAGAAGAAGCCTGCAGTGGTGAAAAATCAAACATTTCTTTGCTTAGAAGGATCACAATACTGGAAAAAAAAAAAGATCCTTTTAAAGCAACGAGCTCATGCTTCATATCGGTTATCTTCCAATTCCTCTTTTTATTTTTCATTCTGTGCAGTTTTCCGGGTGTCATTGTGTCAGTTAACTTCGCAGGGTTTGTTGGGGGATCATCATGGACATGGCTCACAATTCAAATCGAGTCAATTCGGGAGGTTTTTTTTCCCTTTCCCCCTTTTGTGGCATGAGAAACAGGCAACGTCATGGGGCGAACCTGAGGCCTATTGTGGGGCCGGCCATTGTTGGCTTGATGAAAGGCGCATTCAAGTCACTTTTTCTTATTGAATTGTTTTGCAGTCCCGCTTTTCAATGTTGCATTCTCTCTCCGAGCCTTGCACGAGACAATCAGTGGGGATGAAACTCCCCTTTTCTTACCATTCTTCCCAGTCCAGATGAGCGATATTAAGGAGATGAATGGTATGCATGCATATGTGTGTGTGTGTTTTTGTTTTTTTGGGGGGGGGGGGTGGGGGGAAGAGAAGGAAAGCAGTGCCCCAGCTTTTGTCCAATACATGAGCATAAAGGGGCTTAGACAGAGGAGAGAGGATCCTGTGGTTTTTCTGAAGGTGTGTGTGTGTCTGTGTGTGTTATTGGCCCCCCGGCGGGGCATTAAGTTAAGGACAAAAGGCTGGAGGTTCATGAATCAGCTTCCATAGCTTAGCTGCTGTGACACAGTTTACAGTACAGAGTGTGCAGGAGGCTACCTGGTGGAGGGTTTATATATGTGCATTTCTTTGCGTTTTGGATGTATTTCATGCATAGCATATGAATATATTTGGAGTTGCATAAAGGCCTCCCAGATATTAGACAGGCCCCAGTGTTCTGGCTACCCATTCGCTCCCATTCAGCATCACGTCCCATGACCAAATCAGCGGAATCCATGATTTATCTATTCAGCTTTCTCATAAACTCTCTTCATTTGCACACTTGTTTTTCCGTCCTCTTCTCTTTATTTTTTCCCCCTTTCTCGCTCTTTTCTCCTCCATTTCCATGGAGAGTCGTAGGAATGTTTTTATGCTGCAAAATGGCTGCAAGATTAATGAGTTTTTGTGCAGAGTGCGCTGACTTTCATTCGTCCCCTCAATTTGCTTTATCAGAAGGATATGAAATGCGGCGAAACATCTCGAAAACTTTTCACTGAGGTACTTAAAGCACGAAAAACCCAAAAAAAAAACTCGTGAGAAACATTGTGGAAAAGCAAAAAATGCTGTTTGGAGTTCAACCAGTTTCTTCAAAAGGCCAGATGACTGCACCCTCCAACGTTTTTACTTTGCGAGAGGTTAGCTGACAACTTCGACAGTCTTTCATTAAGTAGTTTACCGACATAGCAGCAGTTACTTTTGTGAGTAGGTGGATGTCGCATATTTGGAATGAAATGCTTGATTTTTTTTCTCATCTTGACACGATGCCATAACGAAATATAAAAAGGTATCACTTTGCTGCAAGGTTTCCAGACGTTTCCATTAACATGCAAATTTTGTAGTGTGTCTGCATGAAGGCATCTCGGAGTTAACTTTAAAATAATGAGCGGAATAAGTGCAAGTTTATCATAAGTTAAGCATTCATGCCATTTAAGCTATGCATGTATATGAGTTTTCTTTTTAAGATTCTTTATTGTGAGGTCAGTTAGTTCCTAATCATTTACCTGAAAGATTACTGGATTAGCGTAACTTTAGTTAGATGTTTAGCAAAAAGAAACACTTTTTTCTTAGTGTGCTTGGCTTTAGTACAATTTCACATTTTGCATGTTGACCAGACATCTACTTGAAGACTCCCTAGATTAGTGTTTAATGAGTTCTCTGCACGAATATATACAAATATGATGAACCTGTAAAACTGAAGAAAGTCTTGTATGTTCATTTTCATTCCAGGAGTCAGAGAATAGAGTTTCAAAGAGATGCTTTCTAAATTATAAGCAAATCAACTGCGATACCAGGCCTTGCAAGATAATCGCATTCAATGCAAAATTTCCTGGAATCAGCAGATATAAGTGAGATTGACTTTACCTATTATGATGCATATTTACATCTGCAGTAATCTATGTATATGCATGCATTTGCTTATGTTTATGTGACCTATATAGCAGTGCAGGTGCACGTCTGCACTTTCATGGCACCTTCATGGCAGCATGTAAGCTGTAGGCTATAATGCACTTTAAATAGACTGTAAGTAAGCTCTGTGATAGAGCGTATTAGCCGTGGCAGTTTTTCCTAGAGATTCAAGTACTTACAGTATAAACTACTATTTTTATACTGTCTCTCTCTCTATATATATATATATATATGTAGGCAAATGTGCATCTTTGCTTTAAATTCTGCATATTGCATGTGTAAAAGATGTCACAGTCCCCAAGTTTCCCCTCCATAATCCATGTAGGCTTGTGGGCAAAGTAGCACAATCTGCTTAGTGCAATTTTTGCATCTCAGCTCCAACACACATGTGAAACCTCATGTCAGCAGCGTCCAGTGCAGGATTTAAGGCCTGACATGGATGTAAAGGGGCTTTAACAGCTTGGTTGGAGGCGTCGGTATTGGCTTCCTGTTAGATTGTCTGTGCGGGTAAGAAGAAGAAGAAGAAGAAAAAACAGGCATATATAGCACAGAGTGTCCGCAATACAGCAGTCTGTTTGACCTGACCAAGGAGGACAATCCACGTAATCACCACCCACAGGACAGATACCCAAGTGGTGTGAATTCTGGGTAGTTTTGGCACTTAAGTCACCCAGAGAGCAACAAGTCAGTGAGTCTTTCATGTGTCAGGTAGTCATCTAACAAGAAGGCAACACCAGTAAACTCTCCATTCAGTCCTTCTTCTCCATGTGTCTTTGAAGCCGCAGGGTCTTTATTAATTAACCCCCGACTGGCTGGTCAGAGGGCATGAAGTGGCGGCGTCCTCGGGGGTCGGGCCCGAGACCGCAGGCCTTTATTTGAGCCAGATGTTGGGAGACAAGCATCTCCTCTGCACTCTTTCTGTTCGCCGATGCTCCTCTGGATCCCGTTCTGCCTCCATCCATCCATCCATCCATCCATCCATCCATCCATCCATCCCTCCATCTCCACCCCTCCCCGCTCGTTTGGCCCACTGCCTTTTTCCGCTTCGCTCAGGGGAAACAGCGCCGTGTGTGTGTTGCCTGGCAGCATGCCCGCTCTCATCGTCTTTTCTTCTCATTTTTTTTTTACCTCATCCTCCCCTCATCTCTCTCTCTCTCTCTCTCCACTTCTCCCTCCCTTTGTCACTCTCTCCACCTGCTTCTAATCACTCCCCCTCCATCTCTTTCACTCCCTGCCTCCATTCATACTTCGTCTTCCTCCCCTCTCTCCCTCCCCTTCGCGTCTCTTCCTCGGCTGGGCTCAGGAGCAGTGAACAGGTGTTGTCTCCTTTTGATTTGGGTGCGTTCGGATTAATGCTGTCAGCTCAGCTGTTAAAACAACTGCCACCGCCAGATGCCAGTCAGTTTGGGGCTGGAGTTGTCACCTACACACAAACTCACACGTACACACACACACACACACACACATATTCAAACATCCAAACATACGCAGATGCAAGGCGTGCACAAACACACACACAGACACGCATGGGATGGCATGTGCACGTACACAAACACCAACACTTGGCCTCTTGGCTCATTGTAATACTGACAAAGCAAATCAGCTGTTGTATGCCAGTCTTGTCTATAACCCAGGTGTGTGCTTCTGCAGCCTCTCCAAAACATCGCAGTCAGTGGCTATAAAAGTCACCAACTGTATGCTGCAGTGATCATTAATACACTGTCAAGGTTGCTAAAGACTTACTCACACAGCCAGGTTGTTATTTGCTGTAGCAGAGATATCAATGCTTTTAGACTCAATGAGCTATTTTCGAGATTTTAATTAGTTAAGGGGTCAATTTACCACACACTCCGCCTGTGTTCTCTTCTGCGGCTCTTCGTGAGCTTTCTAAAGTCAAAGAAAATAACCCTGAGGATGTTGCCAGGGTTAACGTAAGCCTGGTTTTGGGGCTGTCAAATATTTGACAGAAAATCATAAAGTGGGAGCACAAAGTTCAAAAGACTGAGGATATTTAACAGGCAGTTATGACTCTCAAAATGAAAATATTCCAGGCACTACTACGAAAGACTCCATTTAGCTGTTTTCAAGTTTTTAAATTCATAAAATGTTTACTTATTAGGACATAATCATTCACTTTTTTGAGGTGGCTTCTTGTATAATAACCCTTGTGTAAATCACTTTTCACGCTCCAGGACCAAAGTTAGTTGAAAACACCAATTTTGTCACATTTTAAGCATTTTGCCAGTCAAACCTATAAGGGAAATGCTGTAAAATTTCAATACCACACTTGAAAAATCCTGTCACAAAATGACTTCTTCTGGCGAAAATCTAGTTGGTTTTTTGTTGACCTTGTTAATCTGTCCACATGGTGTGTTTATATGCTAGAATGGAATCTGCAGTGTACCAATGACAGTCTCAAAAGCACAGATTCTAACTTCTAGGGTTTCATACACAACAAACCTAAGGAACAAATCCTGTTAGTCTGCAGGATGGGGCTTTCGTTATCATTTTTATTACTCCAATATTAGAACTGACTATTGTGTAGTGTAGAGTAGTTTTGTATTGTTTTAGCAGAACTGAATAGAAGTAAATCACGGGCATTTTAGGGCAAGAATGGATTAGTTTCCTGGTACCAGCTTTTAAAAATGTAACTTCAATACACACAGGTGAGTTTTTAGGAGTTAAATCAACAACCAGCGAAAGACTTAAGCCACAAAATAGACAATTTTATGTCAACTTGAGTAGTAAGTAGAGCCCAACTGACTCCAAATCGAATAATTCACACAAGTATTGCAGATTACCTGTAGTACCTAATTGTGTCACTTGCTGTTCAATACTGTAGTGAGCAGAGGAAATGGACAATTTCATGTTGGCATTGTGGGGGTTTAGCTAGTAAAGGGGCACAATTACAAAGAGTTATGTGTCACTTAATGACCTCCGGCCAGCACAAATATGTTAAATCAAACCTGGAACAGCCAGAATAGCATTCTTATATCCCTATGGCACATGTTGACAGTTGCTTTTGCTGTGCATATCATGTGCCACTGCCTTAAAATAGCAATATTAGCACAGACACACAGACAAAATGTCTAGTGTATTTGATTTTGCAAAAAATCTACAAATAATTGGTTATTGATTGATTATGCTGCATGTATCAAGAATATTTTTCAATTTGCAGATGTTTAGAAAAGATCAGGCTTAGGTTTGTGCCAATATTGATAACTTAGAGCTTACCTTCATTGGGTTTTATCTCAATCTTGAGGTCGCAATTGGAACTTATCTGTGCATTCACTCAGTTGTGATATGTACTCTGCTACATGTGCTGCAGACAGTGCTGTAAGGTTGTTGGAGCTATTTCTAAATGATCTCAAGCATCTTCCATCTTCTACATTATGTTTGGGAAAAATAAAGTTCTCAAATAAGTGCATATTGGACGACAAATGCACCTACACTAATATATATGTTATAGGCCACTGTCAGAGAATAATAACTAATAAATCACTCAGGCTTTAGTATTAAAAGTGCATAAAATCACTGAGGTTGGTTTGTTTTGGCTTGGGCTTTAACTGCATGTTGCCAAACTCTCCTCACCCTGCTTGCACTCACTTGTTCCTTTCTTTTCTCCAAATCATCCATCCTGCGGCGTCTGTAGCGTCCAGTCAGGAGTGGCTTCATTTTTTAAGGTGTTACCGCAAAAAACTTTGGCCTTATGTATCTCAGATCTCTGTGTGTGTGTGTGTGTGTGTGTGTGTGTGTGTGTGTGTGTGTGTGTGTGTGTGTGTGTGTGTGTGTGTGTGTGTGTGTGTGTGTGTGTGTGTGTGTTTGGTGTCTGCATGCGTCACCATTTTCTTTGGCACGGCCCTCCTCCCTCCTCCTACGCTCACAGCCCTTTTTTCCGCCTGACAGTTGCTTAAATTTAGAACGTGGATCCTTGTTCGCTGAAAAATTTGTGAGTAAAATGATGATTAACTACGAATATCAATGATCAGTGGCGGATAAGTGGTGTGTAACGGCGCTATTTAAGGCTCCTTTAGATGTGAGTTTGCAGGCTTCTCCGTCAGATGGTGGGTAAGTGGGCTTCGCCGCGATGATGCTTTTATATGCACAAATGCAAAAATGTGAGGGGAAACGTGGATTGTTTTCGTCTGTCTTTATCTGCCTTCTGTCGCTCCTCCTTTCAAATTAAACCCATGTTTGTTTGCACAGTACATGAGTCTTGTGATGGTCCAAACTAAGACACTGGACACTTGTTTCTTGAGGTCACGCCGGTGCGTCTGACACACTCTTATGCCCAAAAGCACACACACCCAACTCTTAACATTGAGCCCTCTATGTGCCTCCCAACCCCGCCGCCGTATCACTTTACGCTGTGAAAACACAGACGAACGCTCGGATTTGTAGCCCCCTTTGTAACCCGCGAGCTGAGCCGTATTTTTTGCCCCAGTTTTTACCCGCAGATCATGCCCTCCTCGTCCAGTTTTTTCGGTTTGTTGAATTACACTAACTACGTTATTTCCAAGGTTATGATACCCCCGCTGTAGTCTCCAGTCGCCGCTGAGCCAAATGTTGTTAAGGCAATTAGCCCACTCAAAGAGTCATGGGTGTCTTGTCGGAGGAGGAAGAGGAGGAGGGAGAGGGGCTCAAACACAGACAGGAATGTTCAGGAAGAAAATAAGTGCTGACACAAGGAGCTGTGGCTGAAAAAATTGTGATATTTATAACTGAAGTTGATGCAAACATCCCCAAATTGATGTAATTATCTTTTTTTCGTAAAGATTTGAAAGACCACATTAACTCAGATTTGATGTAATAAAAAGCAGATTTGATAAACATCCTAAACAGTTATTAGTTGCTTGGATTATTAAATGTGTCCACTGTAAAGCTTAATCATTGTTTTGGTAGATGCCAGTCATGGTTACGCTGAGAACATACAGAAACTGAATGAGCAGTTTTGAGTGGATTTAAGCTCCAGCTGGCTCTCTGCAAGACAGTTACAGCAGGGATGCTAACACGGTTTTTGGAAATTAAAAAAAAAAAAGCCAATTCCAAATCAGGGGTGTTGCCCAGTGCACTTACCAAATCACAAATATTCACATTAGTGTAATAATGAATAAAAATCCAGGTAAATAAACAGACAAATCTAGAATGGCCAAACTCAAAGCAGTCCACACTTTCACTTCTTCATGCTAAAAACACAAGGGAGACAACTAACAATTGTTATATATGTAAGAAAATGACCTGAAAAATGATCAGTGTTTCTAATTGACCTATATGACACCTACAACCCAAAGATAATCATTTTCTGATATATAGAATTTTTAAAAAAAAATTTTTTAAATCTAATATAAAACTGGTGTCGGAAAATGCTGCCTTGTTTTTCTACAAGTTTTTTATACTTTCTACTGAAAAAGATAAATTGATTATCAATATAGTGAGGTGATTGATTTCACCCTCTGAACCCTAAAACCCACCAACATGTTGTCTTTAAAAATCTGCCAAAATGATACTCTTTATCAGAGCCAAAAATTGTACACATTAAAAAAAGAAACCTTGGATTTTCAACTTTCCAGCGGCTCTCATCTATGACGTGAGATTCCCTCTAAAAAATGTATGAAAAATATGCTTAAAACTGTGTCATCATCAAAAAATCTCCGAAAATGAATTGTTTGGACTAAAAGGATTCTGTAAAAAAAAATGTTGCCCTTCTTGGAACAACTTTACTCCACTTTGACCAGCAATTGAATAACAAAAACTCTGGGTCTTTTAGGCCGAACTGCAAGAGGTGCAGAGCAGATATGAAACAGAAGCAATAAAATATTAATAGTATGCACACTCATCTCTTTTATACGTGTTGGCAACACATGTGGGTATGTTGAATACATTTTTTTCCAAGTACTCAAAGTGATTCAACTTTCATTTTCGTTTTTTCATGATGTATGTGATTATAACGAACATTTTTGAGTTATATCTCATGGTTGTTCTGTTTCCATTGAAGTGTAGATACAGTAAAAAAAAAAATGCGCCTACAGTGAGGAAAAATGAGGACTAAAAAAAGCCAGAACCTGCTTGGGGTTAAAAGGGTTAATTGTCGCAGCTCTAAAAACAACTTCCTCCCAGGTATAATTCCCAAAATGCAACTCAGTAGCACCTTTCATTAGAACGTTGTAAGTCTCAAGGCGGGATAATCTGACGCCATGCCTACGACATCCTCGGGGTTACTGATTTCAGCTCCTCTGTTTTTGCAGCACTCCTCACGACAAGTAAAATGTGTGAAATTGCTGAAGAGCCACGAGTGTCTCTCCAGCAAATTTTTGCTTTTATTCAATCAAAATGCTCGTAGAAGCAGCAGCAGTCCGACTTCCCGCCAGCTGGACTTTCGCTGCATGTTGTTTCCCGCTTTTTTTTTCTTTTTTACCCCTTTGTGTCTATTTTTCAGAAAAAGGCAAAAAAAAATGGACAAAAAATCAGCTTTTTCACTCACTCTGTTAATTTCTGTGAGTTCTGCTTTGCCACAGATGGCTAAGTGATCTAAACGCGACCCAACCCGCAGCATCTTATTGACGAGGCATTGACAAACTTTTCTAGTCGCCTAAATGAAAAAAAAAAAACCTATGTAATCTTGCCAGGAAAACTTGGGAAAAGGAAAAGGTTTACGGGGAGAGACGTTGACGTGAGCGAATAATTGGAGCACAGTGACTCGTAAGGCTCAGGTCAGGGCCGCAAAACGCTCGAAAACACACACACACTCGCGTACAAACACAAAACACACACATGCTAGTCAGCAGAGCATTCCAGTGCTGTTTGGTGCTGTTGTTGCCATTGGTCTAATGGTTCTCACATGTCTGTCGCCCCTATCTTTGAGCAGCACACTGGACAATGTGAGCTATTCTTAAGACTTTTACAACACGTTCTGTCTCAGGCCCGATCGACGCACAGATGGAACAAACATTCACACATCGAGAAGAAAAGACAAAAAAGAGACAGAGACGGATATCGAGACTCAAACAGACACATAAACAGAGGGAGAAGTGTGTGTTGCGCGTCTGTTTGCGCTTGTCAACAGTGTTCGCGTTAACTGGAATAGGCGGGTCCCGCCTCCGCCGTCCGGCGAAGCAAAGCCACTCTAATGCCAAGCCAACTGTCAATCAAGCAGCCGACACACGGCCAAGACTATGATAGCATCAGAAATAACAGTCTTCACCCATCAGTCTCACATGCACGAGCGGGGAGGAGGTTAAAGTCGCAGCTCGGCGCCGTTTGAATAGGCTTCCGACATGCAAAACAGCATTAGTGTGTCAGGAGAGTCTTGCTGCTCTGTCTGTCTCTCTGTCATCGCTTTGACAGGCAGACGAAAAATGTCATGACTCGAAAACGCTGCTGCTGCTGCTGCTGCTGCTGTGTTTGTGCATCTGTGCTCCTCCGTCTAGTTAATGCGTGGGTCCATTCCCCCCTTTTCTCTATACACGGCAGGCCTGATACACAATGTCTTCTTTTGTTGTCACGTTAAAGTGATGCAATAAAGCTGTGCAGTGACAAGGACGGCCCGGGGGCTGCCGCGGTGACAGAGACGTCGAGTGTGCACGAGAGAGTGAGTGTGTGTGTGTGTGTGTGTGTCTGCGTGTGTGTGTGTGTGTCTGCGTGTGTGTGTGTGTGTGTGTGTGTGTGTGTGTGGATTGGAGACAAGAGCATTGAAGAGGGGTTATTGCCACGAGACAGATTGCAAGTGTCATTTTCCATTACAGCAGCCTGAACCGCTGTGTACAACACACACACACACACACACACACACACACACACACCGGTACACATGCCTTGGCCCACTTTAACAGGATGCTTTTGACAGGGAGAGATGTGCGTGCATTAAAGGAGTGCTGGCCCCGACTTTTAACCCTCTGTTCGCCCTCACACCAGGCTGACAGAGCAGCCTTTCCAGAGGTTTCTTTTTTTTTCTGAATTTGTCATCAGTTGAGCCACACGTCAGCGATGTGAATCAGATTTTTGCATTTCAGGAGTCCGTAAATTGCATTTTCAAGGAACTAAACTGCTGCAGAAAACCTAATTTTAGCGGCTTACATCGAAAGATTACACTCTGTGCTTTATGAACTTATGGAATCATTTCTAAAGTCACTGATGCTCGGCTCAAATTCTGCAAGGAAAAAAGGGAAAATAGAGTGTTTTCACCTGACACAATAAGTCTTTTTAAATACACCTCGACCTCTTGTTGCATGTAAAGCTGCTGATCTAATTGGTTGATCTACAGGTCACTGATATAAAGCAGCTTTTTATTTTTAATTTTAAGAGTCTGAACACCTCATTTTGGTGATTTACATGGTTTATTTTCCTCAGATCTTAGAAGTTGTTGGAGAATTTGAAAAAGTCACTGATGCTGAGATGAAAATCTACAAGAAATCAAATGTTTCCACCTTACAAGGCAGTTTTTAAAAGCATTCTCAGTGAATAAACTTGGTTTTAAATACAGCGTGACCTATGTGAAGCAGCTGATCTGATTGGTTGATCTACAAGTCATTGATATAAAACATGGCTTAGTTGGGCAGATCTCACAACTTATTGGATTATTTGAAAAGTCACATTTGAAAATGTATGAGAAAATAACGAGATTTTCTTTGAAATCAGATGATTTCTTCTGACACAGTGGGTTCCTCAGTGAACAGACTTAGTGTTGGATACAGTGCGACTTATTGTTGCAGTCATGAGTCAGAATTTTCCATGTTAGGAGTCTATAAATCACATTTTTAAGTTAGTAAATTGTTCTCAGCCTCATTTAAGTGTTTTAGTTGAAAGATTACCTGTTGGGAATATGAAAACATCTCACATTATATTAGATCGTTTCAAAAACAATTCATGTTCAGTTAAAAAGAAAGAGATTTTCTTTGAAATCAGAAGCTACAGTGTTGTCACGTGATAAGACATATTTGCTGAAGCAGATTTTCAAAGGCACCTCAGTGAATAAACTTAGTCGTGAATACAGAGTGACTTATAGTTGCAGCGATATGAGTCAGATTTTCTCTTTCGGGAGTCCGTAAATCACATTTACACGTAAATAAATTGCTGAAAATCTAATTTCAGTGATTTACATGACGCTTTTGCAGAAAGATTACATCATGGGCCTATGAGAGAATCTCAGAACTTATTGGATCACCTCAGAACTTACTAAAAATATACAAGAAAAAGGGAGATACACTGTCTTTGCCTGACACAATACACTTGCTGGAGCATCCTCAGTGAGTCCACTTGGTTTTAAACACACCCTAGTGACCCTATTGTTGCATGCGAGGCTCTATTATCTATTCAAAAGTCTCTCATGAGGCTCTGTTTGTTAACCAGGCAATTAGCAGGCAGTATTTGGTAGTTATCAGTACCACAGTTGACACTTGGTCTCTTCAGCCGGTAAAGTATGAGGCAGTAAAATGAAAATGGGATCTGTGTCGGGTCCCATTGCTTGTCCCTAATAAGGTGCGGTGGCAGCGGCTATCAGGGCCTCGGAGCTGAATTAGTCTGCAGCGGATTCAAATGCCTAGATGCTATCAAGCACCATTTAATGATAATGGAGGTCACAGAGGCAATTGGGAAAATGCTGTGCGAGTGTGTGTGAAAGGAGCGTTTTTTTTTTCTTTTTCTGTCTTTACGCAAAAAAAAAACACAACACAGCTTTAAGATAGCATCGCTAATTTCAACCAGCCTCGGCACACAAACAACATGCAAGAGGAAGAGGAAGAGGGGGAGGAAAGAAGGAAAAAAAACCTGACACAAAACGAAACAACAAGGAAAGTTTTTCTGCGACTTTCTCGAATGTCGCTCCAGATTTTGCCCTTCATCGTTCTTTCACAATGTCGCGCCCTCTCCGCTGCTATTTCTGACTGCCAGTGTGTGGATCTGGCTCGCTGAGATTTCATGCCAGTGTAAAAATTGGCTGAGGGTTTGGTTCAAATCAAATTGGACATAAGCACCCACAACACCATCTGTTAGGGAAAGGCAGTGGAGTGAAGGGCAGAACTCTGTATTCAGATAAATGGATTTTCAATTTATTAAATTGTTGACTGACACCCTTGTAAATTTTCTCTTTATGTGCCGCGGCCTATTCTTAGAAACGTGGCGTTTAATGGAAACATGTTGCTATACATCCCTACAAGCCCTAATATTAGAACCAAAGCTCCCGCTGCATCTGTTGTTTGGATTTTTCTGCACCAGAGAGGGAATTTGTCGTTCATTTTCCCCCAAAAAAACTTTAAAATTAAACCCCTTGTTAGGTGTTTTTTTGGCACGCCGCTTACCGTTTAACAGGTGTCGCCCCGAAATGTGTTTAGAGGCGACAATCTTGTGATTTTTGCAGCACTTCAGGGGGAGAACCATATGTCCCCCGTCGCCTCACCCTCGAAAACTTACAGCGCAAGGTGAATAATAACTCTCAGAAGTTGATGTCGTGCACACGCCAGATACTTTGAGTGTGCACACGAATGTATACGTGTCCCCGTGGCCCTCCTCGTGGTCCGAGTGTTTATTAATAACTAAAGTTGGAGCAGCTTCTGAATGAAGAAGTCGCTGTGGACGCCGAGACCAACCGGGGAACCGGAGCTCTACAAACACATTCTGTCTCTTTTTCTTGCTGCGATCCTCTGCTTCAGTGGGAGACAGGGAGCACCGGGGGGGGTTAGAAAGTAAGGAGGAGGATGGAGGAGGAGGAGGAGGAGGAGGAGGAGAAGAGGGATTTTAGTGTTTACACAGAGGCCCGGCCACCGCGGCAACTGTTGCCAAGCGCCGTTCTCCCCAACAACAAGCCAGTAATTGGTACTTTTAGCAGCTAACCTTGCGGAGGTGGTGGTGCGAGGTGGGCTTGGACAAAAAGCTTTTTGATACATCTCCCTCTCTATCTCTTTCTCCTCTCTCAAGCCGCCGTATAGTGCCCCTGTTTCTTTTTTTTTTTTTTTTTAATGACAAGAGACTGCCCATAATCTTGGCACAGGCCCTCATCGCTTTTGGAATGATTGGACTGTCTTTAGAAGGAATCGATGAAAATGTGTCCAGACACATGGCCCAGCTCAACCAGACATGAATTGATCATCAAAATATCAACAACATCATTTCGTAATGGAGTGTGTTGGCGCCGCCGGTGCGAGGGGAATAGCCAGGCTGTAAAGCAAAAGCTGCAGTATCAAGAGGGTGTAAATAAGTGAGGAGTTGTCTTCCAAATTCTGCCTTTTCTGAAGTTTCTTTCAACGTCTCCATAATGTAGAAGATCCAGGCTGTTAAAGTTGTAACATTTACTACACAAAAGGCTTCATATTATTTAAATAGTGACACTACTTTTTACCCTTTTTTTCCCTTTTTTCTCTCTAAATGAGACACTTTGTTAGCTTTAGCAATCTGAACTCTGAAGTCGCTTCTGGGCGTTTTTGCTCCAAACAAATTTTTACTCACTGTGAGGCTCATTTTTCACTCTACTTCTATGGATACAGAACAACCATGACTGGAAGGAATGATTTTCTTAGATTTTACAAAAACTATAAAAACCTGTCATCCACATGTGCAACATTTTTTCACGTGCCCACAGGGTGTGTAAACAACACTGTAAAAATAAGAAATAAGAAAAATAGTGGCTCTTTCCAACACATACTGCAGATTTTTCACTATTTACATTTTTGATTTGTTTCCATACTTGTCTTCTATCTGCTTTATGTAAACACAGCCTGCAGTTCAACCAAAAAGTCTGTGAATTTTCGTCATGTGAATGTTGGTCACTGCTGAGTCACTGATGGTTTTCCAATTTCATAAAACAACACAGAATTTTTTGTTTTTTACAGGATCTTATTATAGCAAATTGTTTATTTTTAGCGAATTTTAAAAAATGAGACGACTACAGTAAAGTAACTTTAATGAAATATCTTGATTTTGAGCTTTGATTTGACTATTTTCCAACACAGACAGTCAGAAAACTTAACATTCAACGTTCTCTCTGTTTTCTAGCTGATAAATGGAGCAATTGTGGTGATTTTGTTGAGATAACACACCTTTCAAACTCAGGTTTTGGGGTTTAGAGAGTTAAAATACGGGAAGTATTCACTGCAGCACTGAATCTTGCTCTTTTAGGTGAAACATTCAGACAGATCATTTTTATCTCACGCTTTAGCCCAGCTTGAGGCTATCTTAAATTTTTTTTTTTTAGTCTTTGTGCAGGTGTGTTTGCATGCCGAGCCATCCTCAAAGTGGCACCAATATGTCTCTAATTCTCTCGCAGTGCACAACCCAGACTACGAGGTAAAAGTCTGACTTTATGCAACCCAGTTGTCCCGAAACACGACGAGATTTTAGCTGTTATCAGCAACCAATTAAGGCTATGAATTAAATAATAAGTGATTTAGATCTGTTATGCTTCGACTTCAATTCAGTTAAGATAACCTTGTCTAGGTGTTTACATGACTGTCACAGTGATTTACCTTAATGTGGTTACAGTCTAATCTTTAGATCACATGTGAGCGTTCTCTTCATCGCCGCCACCAGCAACAAATGCTCTTTTTTTTCTAACTTTTTCTTGTCTCCTCGCTGTGTTTTCTCCTTCCTGCCATCTCAATACTGCAGTGTTCAGGGGTGGCAGTCTTAGACAAACTCCACCAGTGCTTGTATAATTGCTTATTCAACGCTGACCCCTGCTCGTTTTTTTTTTTTTTTTTTTGGGGGGGGGATGAAGAAGGAAAGAAGGATGGAGGAGGAAGAGGAGGGGGAGTAGCTGGAGCCTCCCAGTGGCTGCCAAGGCCCAAGTCAATGTGGAGCCTGTTTTTTCGGGGATATAAGCGCCGGCCACGGGTCCCAAGCCAGGGCCCTTTCCTGTGGGGCCCTCCTCCTCCTCGTCTTGGGTCTCCTCCTTCATCCTCCACCCTCCTCTTCGAGCCCGGCTGGGCCTGGCGCTGGCACAGAGGACCCTTTGTTGTGCACCCGAGGGCTCTCTGTCTCCCTTTTCCTCCTCTCTCTCTCTCTCTCTCTCTCTCTCTCTCTCTCTCTCTCTCTCTCTCTCTCCTTCTCTTTCCACCCTCCTCCCTTTTCCTTCTAAAGGTCTCCAGTCTTCACAAATATGAGATAATAGGAAAAATAGAGCTGGCTGCTTGTGGTGACTCAGGGCAAAACGTCTGAGTGAAAAATAGAAAGTGAGTGAGGAGAGAGGGGACGGCATTGTTTGTGAGGTTGCGAGCTGGACTGAGGTTGAGTCTCCTCCCATCTCTTTCCCTTTTCTCTCCTGCTCTCTCCAGCAGCTTCTGAACCAAAAAAGCTTACTGTGGATCCAAAAGCCGGATGGGGTTCTCGCTGTATAACACACACACACACACACACACACACACACACACACACGCACACACACACACTCGTGCACACACTGGTTCCCTCTCGGCAGGTGGACGGGGTTGTTTTGGCTCGGCTTGCGGGGCAGCAGCTTGACTCCGTTTGAGCCAATGAGCCAAAATAATAGCCGACGATTCCAGAGTTATTGTCAGCGTTTTTCCCCCCCTCCGCTTTTTTCTTCTTCTTTTTTTTTTTCCCAGAATCCCTCTCTCTCTTTCTCTCTTGGCCGTGCAGGTTTCCGAATCAGAACCTCGGATGAATTTGTGTGCACATGAAAATATAACAGCGGGGTTCGCGGTCGGTCGAAACATGGTTTTTAAAAACTGCTTAATCCTTTCCAATCAATCATAGGGCCAGAATATCCCAAAGAAGCCAAATTTGAGGAAATGTGGAGGGAGTTTTTGATATTTTATTGAGTGTAAACATCATACAGCTTTAATAAGGAGCTGGAACAAGCTAATACAGAATATATATGCGTTATCTTCAGACAGCGTGGATTTTTGAACATCATTAAAGCTAATAGAAACGGTTAAGCTGACCTCTTCTTGGGTAGTTTTTGCTTCTGTTGCATTTTTACTCACTGTGGGTTCAATTTTTTACTGCAATATAAAGTGGTGCACCTCTATGGAAGCAGCACTACCATCGCTAGAAGTAGAGAGAACTCAATTGTGTCTTCTGTGTAGTATGACACTGTTAGAAATTATCAAAAAAAGAGAAAAATGTAAGTTGGATTGCTTTGATTATTGTTATTTTTAATTACAGAATGCAGGAATCAAAGTTCTCATAGGTGTTATAAACAATGGGGGAAAATATAGTGACTCTACATAGTGTAATCTGTAAATCAGCTGAAAAGTCCCTGAATTTTTGATATGTGACTGTTGGTCATAACAGAATCACTAATGGCTTCCTGATTTTGAAGAGATGTGTAGAATTTTTTCTTTTGTACTGAATTTTCTTAGTGCAAACCATGTATTTTTTGGCCAATTTTGTCGTTATTTTACCGTTTTAATTTATTATCCGACTTTTCTTCTATCCGTCTGAGTAGACACAGCCTGCAGTTCAGCCAAGTTCATGTCAAAACTCCCTGAATTTTTGTCATGTCGCGTCAGTCACAGCTGAGCCACTCGTGGCTTCATGATTTTAAAGAGCAGTACAGAATTCTTTGTTATTTTCTGAATCTTTTTAGTGCAAATTGTGTATTTTTGACATTTTTTTTCAACGAGATACATAGAAAAAGGTGAATTTAATGAAAACTCATGCTTTTAAGCTTAGATTGAGTGAGTGATTAGTTCAAGGACCATCTAAAAGCTGAAAATCCAGTGAGTCATCCTGTTTTTACACTTTCTAGCTCCAATAAATGGTATAATTTCTGCAGTTTTTAAAAAGAATAACATGCTTTTCAAACCTCCTAGCAGGTTTTTGGGGTTTAGGGGGTTAAATTATTAGCATGAGCACAGACACATTTGCGTAAACTTCTGTTTTTCTGTTTAGTTTTGTGCAAATTTCTCTCACCCCTGCTTTTTTTTTTGGTCAAAACTAGGCGGGTAACCTCCTTCGCCCTCATCTCTGCAACACCCCACCCTGCAAATATGCGACCCACACCCCTGCGTGGGCATCAAACTCCACCCGCTTACCTCACTGCGACTCTCAACACACACTCTTCTAGCATACGTCACTCAAAAACAGGGAGTAGCGTCTCTGATTTTCATGGAAAGTGTTGTGCTTGTCCTCCTTTATTATGTGATTTTTGGCCTTAAGTATCGCTAGTGGACTCTCGCTGTGTTTCCATACAGCTGTCTGGTGAAATTTTGTTTTCACAAATACACCTGGAATATTGCAGAACATAAAATCAGGTGTGCTTCTATTGTGGGATGGAATAAATCCTGGGAGGGCGGAAAAGAGTCTTTCAAGAATTGATTGATTTGCGCCGGACGATTTGTTATTGTTGCTGAGAGACAGGAACCGGCGGCCGTATTTCATTAAATGCCTTAAAAAAGGATGAAATGCACTCAGAAATTGCCAGTGTTCTGCTGCACAATGATGAGAAGCTGATGCACGAGGGAGGCAGCTTCAGGACGTCCAAGCGTACCTTTTAACCCACTTTGTGCTTGTGTTGGCGACCTCTAGGTGACAGAGGAGGTTTATTCTCATAGCATTCACATCAATCAGCATCTTCTCCTCTCTTCTCTCCCCTCTCTTGCTCTCCTCCTGCCCATTTCCTCCCATTTTTTGCCATCCGCCGCACAATGAAAGAGCCTCTTGGCTTTTTATTAATAGTTAAAGTGGCCCCGGCCTGTCACTGGGGACAATGGCTGCAGCCCCTGTTAATAAATAAAAATAATAACTAGGAGATGGGAGACAGGAGAGAGAGAAAAGAGAACAGGCGACACACTGCCATTTGTTGTTCCCTCTCACTTGTCAAAGCTCTTTGGCTTAAAAGCCTCTGTCATTGTTGAGGGGAGAGAGGAGGAGGGGGAGGAGAGTGAGAGACAGGGAGAGAGAGGAAGGGAGTGCCAGGGGCTAATAGCACCTGTTGGGGTGATGGTGAGACAGCTGTCATGGAGGGGGAAAAAAATACAGGAGTCCTTCTTCTTCTTCTGCTGTTTTCTTACAGGAAGATTCCCCTCCTTCTACCTTCATCTCCACTAACTATCTAACTCCTATTGGTGGCTAAGAAGTAGCTGCAAATGTGAGGACAGCAGGAGCATAAAAGCCTCAAGTTCAGCATCGGCTTGTGTGTGAATGCGCATGAAGGCTCTCGGACCTGATTCAGGCCTCGAGGGGAAGCTGGAGGTGCACAAACACACAAACAACTAAGGGACAGTATGTAGGACATGCTGCTGCTGGTGTGAATATATGATGCTTAAATCCTGCAAAACCTGCAGGTGGCTTCTCATCATCATGATGCAAAGCAAGAAAGCAAGAAAAAGAGAAGTTGCTGCTTTTTTGTGTGTGTGCATGTGTGTGTGTGTGTGTGTTTTGATGGTGTGTAGAAGTGGCAGATATGGAAGAAGGCATTAAGCCGGACATGTCTCTCCTCACTTAAGACTTAAGATTAAGACTTTTTTTTCTTCCTAAATCACTCAAAAAATATAATCCGAGGAACAAACAAACTTTTTTCCCCCTCCCGCCTGCCGTCAGCAGTATACATATATGAGCTCATTGGTGTGTTTGCGTTGCGCTGATGGGGTTAATCTCCCCAAAAACCTCTTTTCCTTCGCAAAGGCCTCGCATCCCAAGTTGCAGATGGCTCCCGGTAAATAACTCTCTCTCCGCTCTCTCGCCTCACCCCCCCCTCCCTTTTGTCTCATCACTTTCCTCCCTCCGTTTAGTCCATGTATGTGCGCATGGTTTGGATTGAGTCGCTCCATGTGTGCGCTCTCCTGTGTGACATTTCCATTCCCCCCACTGCTCGGTGTGCATGTGTGTGTTCGCGAACGTAGTTAGGTTTGTAATTAGCGATTCGGCAAGTGTGTGTGCAGCGGTTTTGTGAATGTGTGTGTGTGTGTGTGTGTGTTGAAAACAAAGCGCTAGCTGATAATGTGTCCATTGTGGCGGGTGCATTAAGGCCCTCTTTGTCTCAGGGCCCACAGGGCTAATGATTCTCTAGCAGCAGGTGAGAGGGAAAAAGCCTCTCTCTTTCTGCCTCCCTCTCTCTCCTCCACTTGTCTCTCTCTTTATCTTGCCTCTCTCTCCCCCCCTCCTCTTTTTCGCTCACTTGTTTTTGTTTTTCAGATTTCCTCTCCTTTTCGATTATCAGCGTCTCTCTCTTTTTCCGCCGTCCACTCCCTCCATCGCCTCTCTCTCTCTCCTGCTGATGCGGCCATTAGGCTGAGCTGCCGCTGCCTTTATTACAGCAAATGGACTTTAAATGAGCTTTATTGTCATGTTGGCCAGCCGACTGAATCCCTCTCTCTCTCCTCTCCTCTCCTCTCCTCTCCTCCCCCCCGTCCTCCCCTGTCACCCTCACCCTCCTCCTCCTCCCAAACAGAGGCCCCCAGCATTGAGAGGCTGTTGTCAAAGGACTGGAAGGATAAACTTTTGGCCATGGGCTCAGGGCACATTGGAGAAATTAAAGGTACAGTACGGTTAAATGACAACTAAACTAATCTTAAGGGAACTTTTTAAAATGTAGTTAACCCTCTGATGCACCACAGAAAGGAGAAAAGAGGTTTAGAAACATGTTTCATACCATCAGTTTTAGTTTTAGTAAAGCTCAGAATGCCCCCTAATTTTTATGTATAATTTGTCCTAACATATGCATAGCATAATTTACATGGAAAAGAATGGCATTTCTGAGTGGACTTTAACTTACACTGAAAATAATATATGCCATGTCTAATAGCAACAGTGAAATCCAAGGAAAAGTAGCTTAGGTTTACCTTCTGAACCCTTTTCTACTTTTTTACTTGTGTTTTTACTCGCTGTGAGCTCTTTTTTCACTGCATTATAAAGTCCTGCACTTCTATGGAAACAACACGACCATGACTAGAAGTAGAGAAAACTCAAAAATTACTTCTGTGCTGTGAACCATACTTATAATGGACAAATCTTTAAAAAAAAAAAAAAACAAAAAAAAACATAATGCAAAAGTTGAATTTCTTTGATTATTTATGTAAAACAAAAACAAAAAACTGAAAGCAGCATTTTTAAGTGCCCATAATTGTTACCAATACTAGAAAAAATAGTCCCTCTATGTGCTGTAGAAATGTTTAGTTCTTAAAGAGATAAAGAGATAAAGTTCTTTATTTCTCCCCACTCCAGGGGAAATTTACATTGTTACAGCAGTTTTATTTACAATATATACAAGGGTGGCAAAATTTTTAACAGAAAAAATAAAAATAAAGTTTAAAAGTGCAAAGATGTGCAGTGCAAGAATGTCTGTGCAAATTCTTATGCTGTTATTTAGTTTCTACACCTGTGTCCTTGCTGCTTTGTGGAAACATAGCTTGCAGTTCAGTCGAGTTCATCCAGAAATTCTCAGAATTTTTGCAGTGTGACTGTCGGGTTGCAGCTGAGTCACAAATAGTATCCTGGTTTCAACAGAGAGCACAGAACTTCTTGTTTTTCACAGAATCTAATTAGTCCAAACATTCTATTTTTGGTGATTTTTTAATTGAGACGTAGAATAAAATGAATTCGATGAGCGATATTCAGCTTAGATTTTTTTAATTTTCTTGACCGAATGACACATTACAGATTAGCAGGCCTGTCAGAAAGTTAAAAAGCTGATTATTTTCTCTGTTTTAACAGTTTCTGGCAGTGATAAATGTGTAATTTTGCAGATTTTTTAAAAAGATAACATGCATTTCAAACCCGCTGGTCAGTACTGGGGTTAACTGAAAGCAACCTAAACGAACAGAATTCATTTAAAGTGAACATAAACAAAGTGATCTGATAGGCTCACTTCATCGTGTATGTTTGCCCAACATGTCAAAAAGTCCAGCTCTGTGTCAATTTCAGTGTTAATCGCCCTTTTTATCCACACAAACCCTTTTAAACAGACTGAGCATGACTGAAGAGAGGAAATGACACAATAAAAAAAAAAAAAAGACATTAAGAGAGCTGCACTGTGAATATGAAGGAGCAAGAATCAGAGAACGAGAAAGTGAATGAGGGAAAAAAAAAGATGTGAGGGAAGTCGAGAGAGGTAGAGGAGACTATTATTCCCTGTAACTCCAGGGCAAAGCCGCCGTTCTCCTCCAGTAATTGAGCTTCATTAGGAAGCAAAGCAATATGTAATCAAAGAGCCTTGTGGAGCGGCGTGGCCATGGAGAGGGGGGCTCCATTGATCAAACCCCCTTTTTCCCAGCTCCCCGTCGCGCTGACATTTCTGTGTAGGGGCGTCCCGCTTGGCGCAACCACACACCAACAGCTGGGGAGCGATATATGTGTGCATACGAGTGTGCGGCGGCTTACGTAACAACCGACTGTGGTCGCGATTGGGGAGAAAAAAACACCAGAAGCGTCGCTTTAACAGCATTAATGTGCAGATGTGTGTGTGTTGTCAATTGTCAGCGCATCTCTTGGCTTTTTTTTTTTTTTTTTTTTTTTTTACCCCATCGAATTCCACTGAAGAGCTTTTTGTGGGGAACAAAGTGACTCACCGCCTCCTGCTCCGTCGGCCTTATTGAGGAGAAGCATCGGTAAAAGGCCCCATGCGGTTCAACATAGCAAAAACACACACACACACATTTATGGGAACTCACAGCGCTAGAATAAATATCCCCACAGTGTAGTGTCATTAACATCAACCCTGCTGCACTAGAAAGAGTGACAGGGGATGACAGTTAATCTTTTTAAATTACTTCCTCATTCGCCTTTTCTTTTTTTTATGACATTTTCCACATACACAATATGAGCATCAGCTTCTTTCATCACTTCATTAAAGCCATGTTTTGTTTACACCAGGGAAAAGATTTTTAAGGCTGCTGAAAATCGAGCTGGTTTAGGTCTTTTTTTTTTTGCATAATTTTCTCATTTGTCCATTTTTAAAATAAAGTTTGATTAAAACTTGGTGGCACAACACAAGCTCGTAAATACGCGCCTGCCAGTGGACCTGGCAGAGTTTGAGAGTTTAGAAAGTGGCGATGAAGCTCCACAACCACAGATATTTATATTGGATGCCTCCGATCACAGAACTTGCATTCATACTGTACAGACGCACTCGTATATTCAGTAAACACACAGTCTTGTACTGTAGCAGCAGCTTCTCTAGGAGAGTTCTGGGTTTGCTTGAGGTGTTGCAGTTAGAAAGACAGCATGTTTTAACTTGTAAATGATGCAATTTTAAGCTCCTTCAGCTCTTTTTCTAATTATGATTTGCATGAAAGCTCATTATTTACTTCAAAATTACCAATATTTGCCATTAAAGTAGTGTCATAATCTAAAAGCAACTTCAACATAACAACCTGGTATATAGCAATGTTTCCAACAGTGATGCTGGAAAAAAAACATTATGGAGCAACAAGAAAAGTTCTATTAGTGTTTTAAATACTACAACAAGTAAGGAATATGAAGATTCTCTGTAAAAAATCATAGAATAGAGAAGCAAGGAAGCCATCGTAAGTTATTTTCTGTGGGCTAGAAATCATGTAAAGTTAAGTTGTTGGAAAATGCCAGTGCTCCCAGCAACAAATTTCCCAGTTGGTTAAATAGTAGTTTGAATTTAGGCTAGTGGACGAGCTTCAAAGTCCAAAAACACGTCAAATTGAGCACAAATTAACAGCAGTCAAACATTGTTGGAAAGAATATTATTACATTAGTCTGCCCCGCATGTAGAACAACTTAAAAACCACAGATAACCAAAGCTCTACATTAATAAAATGTTAAAAATGCCTCAAACTGAGGACTATTTCTGGTGTAGACTAGTGAGGGGAGCAAAACTTAGTCATTTAGGTGACTAATAACAGACATTGCTGCTGGAAACATGAGTTTACTGCAAATCATGTTTGTCCTGAGCACTTCAGCCAAACTCTTAATTCAGTTACCTTGATATTGACCTAATTATATTAACTAATTTGATTATTTAAAGTAAATGTCCCTGTCCACATACATATAGTTAGCTTACTTAACCTGCTTTGCACTGAGCAGTCTGGACATTTTCTGTTCCTGTTACATTTTTACTCACTGTCGGCTCATTTTTCACTGCATCATAAAGTCCTGTGCCTCTGTGGAAACATCAGCTTGTAAAATGTTTTTCACGTGCACAGCCACACAAAAAAAATGACTATACTATAGATGTTGTATTACTGCTCAGTGTAAACACAGCCTGCAGTTCAACCCAATTCAGCCAAAAAGTCTGTGAATTTTTGCCATGTGATTGTCACTCACAGCTGGATCACTCATCGAATTCTATTTTTTTTTTTTTTTGCAGAGTCTTTCTATTGTGAACAGTATATTTTTCACCATTTTTCAAAGTGAGAAATGCAGAATAAAGTGGTTTTGCTGAAATAACGATTAGTTCAACAGGTAAAGCTGCTAAAAATTCAATGACTCATCTTGTTTTTACAGCGTATTGCTGTAATAAATTGTTCAATTTTGGTATTTATTTCAAAGAATAACATCCCTTTCATACCTACTGGCCATTTTTGGGGTTAAAAGGTCTCCTGTCTGCTGCAGTTTAGCTAAAAAGTTGCAGAATTTTTGTCAAGTGAGTGTCGGTTGCAGCAGAGTCTATGATTGTTTTACGGTTTCGCAGAGGAGCAGAGAATTATTTGTTTTTTACATAATCTAGTTAGAGCAAATGGTTCATTTTTGGTGATTTTTTTTATCTGAGACTTGTAGAATAAGGTGATTTTTGGTTTATCATGATTTTGAGCTTTCAGAACTGGATATCGCACGTTAAGTTCAAGGACCATCAGAAAATTTAAAATCTATATATTCTTTCTGTTGTGGCTCAGATATAACCCTGCAGCAGGTTTTAGTGTTGAAAGAGTTCACATATTATAGATACTTCACATATGTCCTACGTTCCTGACAACTTTCTTTTTCTGCCTCCTTTTGCAAGCTTGACTTCCCTCCTTCTTCTTCTTCTCTTTACTCTCATTTTGTTCCTTCACTCTCTTCTGTCCGTCTATTCTACTTTCCTCCCTCCCTCCCTTCCTCCACAGCTATCTCATCCCCTCTCCTCCCTCCCTCCTCACCCAGGGGGGGTTATCAGTGCAGCCGAGGTCATTAATTAGCGCCGCGAACACAGTGACAAGTATTACATTGTTACAAATTGGTTAATTACCCCGTGTGAGTTAGTGCGTTCGCGAGAGCCGGTGTCGGTTCGGGGAGGGTTTGTAGGTAAGCAAGGGGCCGTGGCAATCTGCCTTAAGGAGGAATGTGTGTAAAACCGATGGAGGAAACCAGTTATCGATCCACCTGCTCCGCTCACAGCAGCTGAGGAAACAAGCCGACGCGAGCTTGATTTATGGGGCGGCCGCGGAAATTCTGAAAAGTCTGAACGAGAAGGGAAATAAGGGAAATAAGAGGAGTGTTGGAGAATTTCTAAATCTCACGCCGCTCTCTTGGGTTCTTCAGGGGTATTGAGAGCAGCGTGTAGGTGTAGAATACAGTCTTTTCTTTGCACATCCAGACTACTGGTTGCAGAATGTCCCTCTTGCACCCAGAATTTTACTATGTTTGCATTAGTGTGCGTGAAGGGAGGTTAACCCCTGCAAAAAAGAGCCTCCTTTGATCCATCATTTCACCTTTGCAGCCCCCCTCCAGACCCCTTTTCCCCTCCCTCTCTCTCCCCCCATTTTTTTTTTTTTTTTAACACAAGGCTCTTTCTTGTCTTGGTCAGCTTTCGGCTACACACACACAATCTTTTCTGGCTCGACAAAGGTGGGTCTGTGAGTTAGGACAGCGGCGTGTTTATTTTTCCAGCGGCCAGCGCTCCCGACAGTTGCCTTTATTGTTCATTGTTGGCGGATGGATGGAGTGCAGGAGTGGGGCGGGGGGGGGGAGGAAAGCGAGGGAGGACGGGGGAGGAAGGGGGGTGTCGGCTACCAACAGGGACGACAAATGGATGGATCTCACCTTCCCGAGGCGGTCAAAGGGCAGGTCAGCGGCTCCCTCGCCCTTCACTCCCATCTTCTTTTTCATCTCCTGTTGTGCTTTTTCTTCTTCTTCTACTCTTTTTTCCCCCCCTCTTCCTCATCTGGTTTGACTGGTGCAGGAATGTGGCCCTGTTAAAGGTAGCGGCGGTGGAGGAACAATGGGGGATTGTGCTGCTCCAACACACACACACACACACACACACATGCACGAACACACACACGCACACACACAACAAAGGCATGTAGGCAAACATCAGTACATACGACCAGACATGAGCGCACACACTGATTGTGCCCCCCTCTAACTACATCCTGTTGAATGATTTAGGCCTTGTGTGGAAGCCTGTTTGTGTAAATGTAGATGTGTGTGTGTGTGTGCGTGTGTGTGAGTGTGTGTGTGTGTGTGTGTGTGTGTGTGTAATGGAGCTGGTATGTCAGGATCTACGGAGTCAAAGGTCAGGCCATGCTAAATGTGAGCAGGAGGTTGGCTGACTGCAGGGTAAACACAGACCAGACACACTCTCCTCGCTCTCTTCTCTGTTTTTTTTCCTTCCTCCTCTCTTGAGCACATTCACACAGAAATCCAGCTCGACAGATTTACCCGTAATTCGCCGCAAATCAAACAATTTCCTTGATTTAACTTCAAGTTCTTCAGTGGGAAATGTAAATTTTTCAAACCTGGCCGCCGATCGGTTTTGTTTGTTAAACATATGAAGCTAGCAGCTCGGATTTTTTTGCGTTTTTCCGCCACATTTTCCCTGTTTACAAATATTCCCTCGGCCAGATTTATTTTCGTTGTTTCAATAAGGCGATAAAGGCGCTGATGGATGTGACTCGATGAATCATGGCCGGACCTTCTGCTGCCCGGGAAAATGAGTCAACATCTGGTTTTACAACTCGGCGTTACGCAAACGAACTTTACCTAAACGCGTCTTCCTTTGGCTCCCTCCTACCGTTCGAAGCCCCTCATCGGTCATATATTAAGTCCACCAACAAGCCATGGATAGCTTTACTCTGCTTTATTGTTCCTTCCTCCTTCGTTCCTTCTCTTGCAAGCCTCTGACCTCTGACTTCACCCCCACAGTCCTCACTGGCCTCTGAATCGCCTGTTGTAATCATGTTTTTTCAGCATGTACCCAGTATAATATAACCTGGTTGCATTTCAAACAACATTCTACTCAATAAACTCATTAAAATATAGTCAAACACAGTTGGAATAACTTATATTGTTGCATCAACTTAATATTACATGTAATTTAAACTAATTTCTGTGTTAGCTGATTGAAAACAAAAAATGAAGTTGAGATAACTTAATTAAATTGGTTTGATAACCTCTGAACAGCCTGTTGCATTCATGTTTTTTCAGCATGTACCCACTATAATATAACCTGGTTGCAGTTTGGACAACATTCTACTCAATAAACTGACTAAAATATAGCAAAATCCACCTGTAATTATATGAAAAATTGCACCAACTTAACATTGTGTCTAGCTTGAACTCAGATTTCTGTGTTCGTTGATTCGAAACTATATTTAAGTTGAGATAACTCAATCGAATTGGCTTACTAACCTTTAAATAACCTGTTCCATTCATGTTTTTTCAACATGCATCATTTTAATAAGACCTAGCTGCAGCTGTTGTAAAATCCTGTAGGCTACAGTATGAGTTGTTATATTTCAGGTACTTATAGATGTTCAACAGCCAAAGCACTGCACTCATTAACTGATTAAATGGATATTTACAAGATAAAATGTATTTTCATGGGTTGTTTTGACATAATAAAGTGGCTAATTGTGTTAACTTGACACTGTTTGTCATTTAAACTTCTGCGTTAGCTGATATAAAGCTAAATTTAAGTTGAAGTAACTTGATGAAATTGGCTCGATAACGTCCAAGTATTCCACAGTTTCATACAGAACTGGAAAGTTAAAAACAGCTTTAATTGTAGAGAAAAAGCTAATTAACTCAATGTAGTTTGTCGGTTGAACGTAATGTTATTAGAAGTTGTCTGACTGATACAAACTGTTTTTAGAGTGTAGCAATGACTTTCCAATCATCTTTAGCAGACTGACCGTTTATCAACTGAAATTGGACTTTGAAGAAACTCAAAGTCTTCCTTTCAGCACTAAAAAACTTTCATGGCGTAACCTTATCCAAGCCTTGCACTCTTCTTCAAAGTGCTACCAGATCACCTCTGACCTCTCCTCCCCCCTCTACTCTCGCCCTTTAGGTACCCCAGACAGCCTGGCGGAGAAAGAGCGCCAGCTCATGGGCATGATTGGCCAGTTGAGCAGCCTGAGGGAGCAGCTCCTGGCGGCCCACGAGGAGCAGAAGAAGCTGGCCGCCTCGCAGATGGAGAAGCAGAGGCAGCAGATGGAGCTGGCCAAGCAGCAGCAGGACCAGGTACAAGAGCATGTGAAGGACCTCATTTGGAAAACGCTGTACGCTCCTGCAAAAAAAAAACATCCATCCTAACAAGTCAGTCAGTTTAGTGCATGAGATCTGTAAAAAAAATCATCTGCAGCATTTGGTTCGTTTCCAGTTAGATGAGCAAGAGTTACGTAAAATCTGTCTTGATTCACCACATCTCAAAATATACACTTCAAAGGTCAATACTGTTTAAAATACATGTTACACTGCAGCACAAAATCCAGGAAATTTCATGCTCAATAAACAGCGAATAAAAGGCACACGCGCTGGTATTTGCAGACGTTCAAAATTCAGCACGATGATCGCAAATGGTCATCAGAAATCCCGGCACAGATTTCTAAGGTTTACAACAGAAGGTGGGCTTGAAACGCAACAAATCCCAAAGGATTTCTCTCCGTCCTCTGCACTCCTCTTTCTTGCACACAAACATTCTCATATAGCGCTCAGGCAGCCAGAGACATGCGCCTTTGGCAGCACCAACACAGGGACATTGCACAGGAATCAGCTGAGGGTATGTAGTGTTGGAGCGGATGTAGCAGAGACAACACACACATGCTTACACACTGACACACACACACACACACTCCAAGCTCCCGGGCGAGAGTCTGCCAGGTATTTGCATAGAGAAGGGTTTCCCTTTTTTTTTGTGCTTTTTTTTTTTTTTTTTTTTTGCTTCTGGGAAGCTTGGGTTTACGATGAGAGGGACACAGAAATACAGCTGTAAGGACAAATCACCTGTGACAAGCACAATGCCTTACAGCGCCTTTGGCTGCACTGCTGCACAGTGAAGGAGTCTGACAGCATGACAGTTTACTGTACCTGAGTACTGTACTCCTCTGTGTCTACGTTCCTCTCCGTGAGCCACTGGAGTCACTGTTTAGAAGTTAATCATGTTTTATCAGCAGTTTTATGCAAAATGAGTCAGAATGGAAGCAAAATTAATGGTAAACGGAGAGCAAAATGACATTGCAAGCTGTAAATAAATACGTCTAAAGCTAGAAAGTACCTTTAAATCGATTATTACAGATTGAATTCAAGAACAGAAATAGCTGATGATCTTGCAAAACACTAGAAGTGCTTTTAATTTAAGATATGAACTCTTAGCATTTGCTGTGTGATTTTTGCTCCTGTGTCATTTTTACTCACTGTGGGCTCATTTTTGACTGAAGTGTAAAGTCCAGCACCTCTATGGAAACAGAACAAACATGGCTAGAAGCAGAGAAAGACATCAAATATGTCTCCTGAGCAGACAGTATAACACAGTTACAATGCTGTAAATCACCAAAAATGTAGAAACTGAAGTAGAATTTCTTTGATTATTCATTTTAGAAAAATGAAAAAATCCTGGAATCAAACAATATTTTTCCAAATACCCACAGGTGTCACCAATACTGAGAAGAAAATGGTCCCTAGAGATATCTATAGATAGTTTACCATCCACATTTTCATTTTGTTTCCATACTTGTCTTCTATCTGCTCTGTGTAAGCGCTGCCTGCAGTTCGGCCGAAAACATTTGTGAATTTTTGTCATGTGACCCGTGATCTTAACAGCGTGACGGATAGCTTTACAGTTGCACAAAAAATAGAAGAATTCTTTGTTTTTTTCTAGAATCTGGTTATTGCAATTTTTTCCTTTAAAAAAAGACTAGTAGAATAAGGGGATTTTGATGAAATATCAGAATTTTAAGCTCAGATTTGGTAAGTTTTCTGATTAAACGGCACATCACAGATGATTAATTCAAGGACCGTCAGGAAGTTCAAACTCCATTGATTCTTTCTGAGTTTACAGTTTGTAGCAGTGACAAATAGTGTAATTTTGGTGATTTTTTTTTTTTTTTTAACATAGCATGCCATTCACAGTCTCTGGCAGGTTGTGGAGTTCAGAGGGTTAATCAAACAATACACCCAGTCCATTCAGCAGGGCTTGTGTACACGGCGGTAAGTGTGTCGGTGCAACGCTGTGGAGTCCAGATGAGATCAGGTCTTCAATATTTCATAGCAGGGCATCGACCCTCTGTCGTGCAGCCGGGTCCTCTGAGACGTGCCCATGTGTGCACACATGCATGTCCCGTATATACGTTCTAAAAATACGTCGTGTGCTCTGTCCTCAGATTGCCCGGCAACAGCAGCAGCTTCTGCAGCAGCAACACAAAATCAACCTCCTGCAGCAACAAATCCAGGTGAGGCCGGCCTGTGTGTGTGTGTGTGTGTGTGTGTGTGTGTGTGTGTGCGCGCGCGTGCATGTGTGTGTTAGTGATGTATGCCTGTGTACGTATCACTGCGTGTTTGTGAGAATGTGTATCTCACAAAAGCAATTTTGTGATTGTGATTGTTGCAGCTTTTCTTCGCTCAGCCATCAGCATTTGGGGCCTGATTCAGCGTTGCCTTGTAATAGTAGCCCCTCCTCCTCCAGCACGCACACACACAAACACACACACACACACACACACACAACTTGTGTAATCACTTAAAATTGGTCAGTCTGCTTGGGGGAAAAAAATCAAAAATACTGCGCTGGCAAGTACAGTAAGTGTGTTTTAAGTCTTTATCATTATATAAATCAAAGTTTGTGCGTGGAACTCTCAGCTAAGTGCACTTTTCTGTTTATTTCTTTGTGCCTGTGAGTGATTGTTGAGGCGTTTTTTTACAGACAGAGCAGTAGATTGGGTGGCTTCAGCAGCAGCAAACCAAGGTTAAGCATTTCAGTCAGTGAAGTATGCAAGAGGAGGTCAGAAAGAAGCTCAAAAAAAGGCTACAATTTTAAAATCTTTCTCATGTTTCATCTCACAGGCAAATAAAAGTCACATTATACCCCTAAAACACAGCTGAGACTGGAGTAGGGTGAATATAATCTAACCAAGAACTAATATAAAAGCATTTTTCCTTTCACCCAAACACAGCTAGCACACATTTTGATCTTCCATCTCCATATTTAAAACACATTTATGGTCGTACTACTGATAAAGTGAGATAAAATCATCACTTGAGTTAATTTGCACAGTTACCTTAAAACTTTCTTCTGCAGTCCCATCATTTGTCTCCATTTTACTCTGCAACATTGTAAGGAAAGTTGACGTGTTTTAGATTGCGTGATATTTGGGTCTTTGCATACTACAGATATTTTACAACTTCAGTTTTTATTTGTTTTCATACTTTTCCCTACCTGCTCTGTGCAGTTCAACCCAGTTCAGCTGAAAAGTCCATGATTTTTTTTTTCATGTGACTGTTGGCCACAGCTGAGTCACTAATAGCGTCTCGATTGCACCAAAGTTTGTATCATTTTTTGTTTTATTACAGAAGCATCTTCGTGCAAACGGTTCATTTTTGGCAGATTTTGAATTGAGACGTGTAGAAGAAAGTGATGCTGCTTAAATCTTGCAGTTTTGAGATGAGATTTAGTTGATTTTCACAAGCAAATCACACGATTAGTTGAAGGACAATCAGAAAGAGACAAAACTAATGATTGCTTTAATTTTTTTCAGTTTATTGGTCTAATGATTTGTCTCATTTTAGCGATTTTAAAACAAATGACAGGGAATTAACTAGACTATAAAGTAAAACTAAATGATAAAGTCCCTGAATTTTTATATAATAGCTGTTTGTTCAGTAGCTTCTCGATTGCACTCTTTCATTTTTACTTAATTTTTAACCAATACATATAGAACAAAGTGATTTTTGATGAAATATTGCAATTTTAAGGTAGAATTTGGCTATTATTCCCAACCAAACTGAATAATTAGCCCAAGGACTGTCAAAAAGTTATTTCTTCAATTCCTTTGCTCGAATGAAAGGTGTAATATTGGCAAATTTTTAAAATAAATGACACACTTGGAAACTCAGCAGCGGATTTTGTGGTTCAGAGGGTTAAATAGACTAAAAAGTAGAATAAAACTGAACTTAAAAAGTCCATTTGGATGAGAAAGTGGATGGGTGTATATATGTAGCATTTTAAAATGGCGGTATTGTACTTTTGGGCGCTACACTGGAGCCTCTATTTTGGTCCAGGTGGCTTGGAACGAATAGCCGAGGCCTTTGTAAAGGCAGATGACACTGAATTTTAAGCTGAGAAAGCCGGGCTTTGTATCATAAAGAGACACCCTGTCCAAGAAAGAACACACACACACACATTGCCTTTTCCCCCCCGAGAGTTTAGCCATACACAGTTTGTGTGATAAGAGACCTTGTGATAGCATGTGTGTGGGATGTGTGTCTCCGTGTGTCGGCGATTCTTTCGAAAGCAGCTGTGTTTATTTGCTTTGTGCGAGTTAAATTCTGAATTGTTCGCGTTTTTTTGTCCCGTTTCGACGAGAGCACATGTTTGTTTCTGAGGATTTCTCTGTGCCTCGCTGATGCTTCTTCGCCCATGTGTGTGCGTGTGTGTGTGTGTGTGTGTTCGCCGCAGCTGTGTGTGTTAAGCTATAAACACGTCCGCTCATGATTCACTCCCTCACGACCCCGCCGAGACAAAGCTCTCTTTTCCCATGACTTTGCAACCTTTTCCCAAACAAGCGTCTCTCCATTGAACGGGCCCAACAATAGTTTCTCACAAGCGCAGGGGGCAGCTGTAGGCAGCCTCGTTAAGAGCGGCAACACAATCAACAGGGGCTCATCACGGGAGCACACGCTCACGTATGTCGCGCACGTCAAAAAAAAAAAAAGTGCACGTACATACATGTGCACGCCGCTGAATGCACGCACGGCTGTATCACGAGAGAGTGCTGCACACTTGCCTGATGATCAAACACACACTCATCATCAAAGACTTGGTCGAGAAATACACTGCTTAATCATTCATGAAGAGATTGTCCGCACAATCCCACAATACAATGGCCTGCCAGAGCGAGGGCACCAGGTTCAGTGTGTTGTGTGCCGTGTGTGTGTGTGTGTGTGTGTGTGTGTTTTGCGTCTGTATGATAAGCCCCCTGTGATTGCATTTCCCCCTAACGAGACTGAGTTCAGCTGTCCCTTCTTGTGTGTTTGTGTGTGTGTGTTTGTGTGTGTCTGCGTCCTTGGCTTTGTTAGACCCAAACCCCCAAAGGCCTGTGAAGAATGCTTTCAACCGTCCACTTGGAAGAGGTGATGAAATGAAACGAATAATCAAGCTCATGAAAAAGAGAGGAGAGTGGCACACATCCTTCATGAAAGGAGGACAAATTATTTATTGTCCTCGTGTCCGGTTTCCTATTTTTTCTCACCCCGAAACCCCAATCAAGCCGGCGATATGCATGTTAGCCGCCGCTATTTAGGCCAACGGCGCTCGCCGAATGTGGCGGCGAGCTGACGAGCAAGAAAGTTCATTTGCAGACGCAACAGCAGCACAAAGCTAATGACACGCACTGTATGAGTAACACACACAGACATGCGTGGACCTTCATGAGTGTTCAGTATCAGTGACTGGCCATGTTTTCACTGGCTAATTAATTCTACCTGAAATGATCCGTGATTTAGCATCACCTGTGATCCATTAATTTCCATCCTCAGGCAGGGTCTGGGAGTTTTTTAGCTCCCATCACATTTTTGCTCACTGTGGGCTCATTTTTCACTGCAATATGAAGTCTTGCACCACTTGTTCCACTTTTCCAAGTGTCCACAGTTGTTACCAATAATGGAAAAAAAATTGTGATTGTACATACTATAGATGTTTCACAGCAACATTTGTAGTTTGTTTCCATACTCGCCTCCTATCTGCTCTGTGTACACACAGCCTGCAGTTTATCCAAGTTTAGCCAAAAAGTTGCAGAATTTTTGCCATGTGAAGCAAAGTCACTATTTTCACAATTGCATAAAGGAGCACAGAATTTTTTGTTTTTTATAGTGTCTGGTTAGTGCAAAAGGTTTACTTTTGCCAAAAAGACAAAATATTTAGAAAAAATGCTAAATAAGATGTAAAGATTGATTTGATGAAATATCACAATTTTTGGCTTGGATCGTTACAGTTTTTGGTGATAAAGGGTATAATTTTGACAATTTTTTAAAAAGACAACATGCCTTTCAAACCTGCCAGTAGATTTTGGGCTTCAATTCTGAATTTAACCTCTACTTTTATCCTGATTTAACCTCCACGCCTCCTAATCCTGATCTTAAATCATCTTCAAGCATAAGCAACCTAATCCAAGTTTCAATCTTGCACCAAAACCCATATCGTGACTAAACTAATCCACAAAACTGACATTCACTTTAAAAAACTTTGTGTTCATTACAACGCAGCTCACTCTCACAAGAAATTCCCAAACAGGGACATGTGTGCACATAAAGACATGCAGACACACCAACACTGCTACCCCCTGCTAGGGGCCTTCTTGTTAAACTCCAAGGGGTGAGCACATTTTCTCGAACTTCCCTTTACTTTCCCTCTCGTCTTGTCTCGTTCTAATTAAACGGCTTGTCTCGGAGGCTCCCCCCGGTGTTGCCGGGGACGACTGCTGCCTCCGCGTGGGGAAGCGCGACAGGGATGAAAGGAGCTCACCTGCCGAGCGGCTCAGGGCTTACCTTGAGAACACATTTTCATAGAATAGCAGCGAGGCGCACACACACACAATGTATACTGAAACAGAGGGATGCGGGAGTGTGTCCTGCCTAATGAATCAAAACTCACCCAAGCAAAACACACACATACACACCGTCGAGTGCCTTTGTCGCGCCACCGCTATGTGCCGTCTTTCATCTCATCAAGAATCATAGTCGCTATAGGTCGGAGCCAACAAAGCAGACAGAGAGTAAAGAAAAAATATCAGAAAATGACTAAAGCCACCTGATGCTTTGACTGGTTTAAAGGGGGCCAGAATCGCCAGCGACAGCGGCTAACAAGCTCTCTATTAAGGCTATCCTGCACTGGTAACTCAATCACACCGACACACACCCTAACACCGCCTCAGTATGCGCCTTTCAATCTGTCAAAAACATGAAGACAAATGTGAAAACATGACACAGTGCACTTTTTAAAATCAGTTTCCACGTGTACCTCATACATACACGGCAGCACCAACGTATTCTTTGCATTGGAACCGCTAACCCAATTGCCTGTGTAATAGTTTAATCACCTCCATTACATGGCAGCCAGTGTAATTTGTGTTTTCCTAGCAAGCTGTAATGCACACATGCACTCAAACTGGACCACAACCAGATAGTCCTCAGCGCGTAGACATACCTGCAGTCCCCCATGCCCCTGCTTTCACAGCACACTGGCCTAATAGCCTCTGTCCATAGAAAGTTAATGGACTAATATTAAAAGCCGGCTATCTCTCTCCTTCTCGTTCCCTCTCTCTCTCCAAATTAATTATTGGTTCTATCGCTCGCACGTCCCCTCTTCAGCGATAGGTCATCCAGGTCTTGCATTAATTGCCGGAGCATATGGTCGCCAACAGATTTTAGCTGTGGGACTCGCACTTTAGCGGGGGCTATTTTTTCGCGCGCTCAGATGCGAGCCATATTGTGCGGCGCTGGCAGCTATTGTTCGGCGCATTAACTTCATAGAGCTAATTACTCCCCAATAATAACTTTACCTTGGAGTTTTTAGCGTGCCGCGTGCCAACCAACCTGTTTCGCACCCCATATGTTAATTAGCGGCCACATCTTCATTATGCCGCAGCGGCGCTTTAAGTTCAAGCTGTGCCGCCTGGCGCGTGGTGAACGCAGCCTCGACTCGCTGCCAATTATCCAACTCTTGCTCCCCTTCGCCGTCTCTCTTCCTCTCACTCTTTCCTCCCTCTCTTGTTCATTCTGTTCTCTCTATCTGCTGTTTATTTCCTGAGAATTCGTCTCGCCAGGGCGAATTGTCGACTCTCTCTCTCTCTTTCTGTCCTCTTTGCCCCTGTGAAAGTTCTCAAGAAAAAGTTTCACACTTCGTCTTTATATATAAATATATATATATATATGCAATCTTTTTTTCCTCCTTCCGAGTATTTTTCTTTGTTTTGCATTCAGTTATCACTGATTAGAGGAATTTTTCAGATGAGTTTTGTTTGCTTCAGGTTCCCTTTTTGGACGTGGAGGGGAAAAAAGCCTCTTATTCTCCACGTCAGCAAAGCTTACAGTATCGGCGGTGTGATGTTTTCCTCTGTGTGCATTGTAGGTTTTCATGTTCGCTTTGGACCTGATGTGAAAGAGAAGCTGAGGAGTGCATTATTCCCCAAAGCGCCCGCTGTTTCAGATGTGCCTCTTTTTTTCCCCTTTATGTTAGGATCTGGAGATTGTCTGATAGATCTGGCCTCGCTCTCACTTTTTCTTTCCCTCACTTTCTCTCAGTAGCTTTTCCTTTCTGTCAGTTCATCTCTTTGTCTCTGATTCTTATTCTCTTGATTTTGGATGGCACACATGCACTGTTTCCCGCTCTTTTCTTCTTCTTCTTGCTTTCAAAGTTTGCATCACTGGGCGGCCGACACACAGAGCTCCCTTTAAGGTATTGCATCGCAGTATGTGCGAGATATTAGATTAAGTTAGTTTGCAGCTGTAAAGGAATGTAAATGGAAAGGAATGTACGGAGAACGATCCACTCTGATATCATATGACACCAATGCACACATATAATCTTGTGCATTTTCTTGTTTATCCTCCTCAGTGACCCTTGTTTGTTCTTCCTGAAGTGTGTTTTAAAGATAGGCCGATAATCGTGACAGATATACGTCCCTATATTTGGCATTGGCATATTTATTGGCCAGTTATTGTTAAATTAAAAGCACTATTTCAGGTCTGATGCAGCCTCCTCTCTCTGTATCATTCTGTGGTCTCTAGCAGAAAAAAACTGGTTAAGAAACACAAACCAGGAGATTAGCTTCTCTCACAGTGGTTAAGGCTATGCAGCCACAAATCACCCTGACACGAGCCTTAAAAACAATAATCAATACAGCTTTAAGATATGAACCTTAATTGGTGATAAAACAGTGAAAGATTATGAAAACAGAGAAGCAACTGCAGGAATCAAACTGATCAATCTCAGTCAAGAGCGTCCTAATTTAATCACTTCTATTTCTACTTTACATATTCAGTTACAGTCACTCTTATTTATGAAGAAGCCTAGTTATGAATGACAGGTTTTCTGCGATCACATGCTGTTAAAACATTATATCTAATGCATATCAGCACAAAATATCAGCCTTTCTTGTGTTACCAATAATAAAAAAAACACAATCGGTCGATCCCTGGTGTGTTTGTGTCGCCCTGTGAGGTTGCAAAGCTAGTTGCACTGCATCAACTGCAACATATGGGAGCGAATGGGAAAAATTCTCTGTAAACCATTCTTTCTTTTTCTCTTTTGTTCCTCTTTTTTTATTCTTTCTTTGCTGCCTGATCTTCTTATCCCATTGTGCAGACTAATGTGTGTTGTGTAACACTTCTGTAGGCTGATTAATGCAGCGCCTATTGTGTTCAGGCTGGCAGCAATCGAGGGGAGAAGACTTGGATGCTCTGCAGGATTTTCTGTGATACTTTCAGAGAAGGAAGCAAAAATCCTTGTGCACACACTGACGTCATGCGGTTTACTGTACGCGGTGATGTGTTTATGTACAGTATGTATGTATTACAGCTGCCGCAAACTTCTCCTCCTCTACTTGCCTCCTCTTCCCATCCTCTCCCTCTCCTCCCTCCGGTACATTACAGTACTGCTAGCCAGCTCCACTCCAGCATATGTCCAATTAGGCCTGAAAGGCAAAGCAGAACAGTTCTGTCTGTGATTCGTCCCCGCGGGGGTCCTGTCCGAGCGTCGCGCTGGAACGCCTCCCCCTTCTGATCGCGCGGCGCAGGCGGTGCGATGGTTTATGGTTAACCAAAATGGTGGAGTAATTATTGTTTTTGGTTGTAAGGGGGGAAACAGGAGCCGCTTGAAGAGAGCGCTGTTCCCCAGCGCTGTGATAGTTTGATTACAGTGCTGCTGGCTGCCGCATGCCGACACACAGGAGCAGCAGGAAGAAGGGGGGAGGAAGAGCGCACACACTTTTACAGTACACTGTAAAAGCGCTGTTAGCACTGAGCGACAGCGACTCTCCCTCTCGTCTCCATTTACCTGTCTCAAGCGCTAACCACTTCAAGTGCCTACATTCAGAGATATTACCTGATTGTAGCATCTACACTCCAACCACCGTCCTTATGATTGTGCAGTCATTTCTAGCCATTTCCATCATTCCAGATCAATTTTCCACATCAGACGGCTTTTACCTGCCCATTATCCTATTCAACCATTACCTCTCTGGCCTCCTGGCAAAATAAGAGCGACAGAAGGAGATTGAGAGAGATGAGTTGCAAAGAGGGAGCAAAGTGCCGTGCAACAAGACGAGTGCAGGTCAAAGGCCTGAAGACCCCGTCAGGGATTTGATTTAAAGGGCCACTCTGCCAATTTAGCGCATAAAGTTTAGCACTGTTGTCTTTTTAAAATGTGCTTTTGATGTAAGCGGGAAACAGCTGCCACTAAACAAGCAGCTCTAAAGATACTGAGGCCCATTTTTATACAGTAAAATACTCACATATTGATATTCTCTATATATATTTATACATATATGAGAAGGGAGAATCTTGATTAACTTTCTGTCAATGTGTTTTGCCACAAAAGAACATTTCTTCTCCAAAGCATATCATATATTATGGATCAGAGCCCAGGTGATACTGGAATTTAGAGGCCAATAAGGAAGCAAAACATTTTAATATTGATATTCTTTCTATCCTTTCAATCTATAGTCTTGGGTCATCCTAGACTAGAGCCCAACCGATACGGAATTTTTGGGTGCCAATTTTGGAAACAATTTTAGAAAATACTAATTTGAAATATTGGTATATGAACCAATATTATATGTGTCTGGAGAAATGTTTATAAATTTTCCAGCAATGTCTTCTAACAAACTAGTTAGTAGTTTACCGTGACGACACCACTTGACTGTGCACCACTGTCTGTGATGAATGCTCTGCTACATGTGCTGCAGACAGTGCTAAGTGGTGCTCTGCCCAACAAACTATGTCATGACATTATTTCTAAGTTACCCCACACACATTTTTCGGCATTACATTCTGTATAAAGATTTTTATATCTGCATATGTCAGACAACATACATGCCTAAGAATGTTTTGTCTCTAAATTTGATCAGATAGCATCTATTAAAGCCCGACTAATTCTGGATTTTTTGGGACCAGTGCTGATTTTAGGAAGTAAGAAATTCTGACATCAATACATCAGCCGATATTATTCATTTATATACTAGCGTTATATTGAGAAGGGGAAAAGATGAAGGGTACTTCTTTATTTACTTTCTAGCCATGCCTTTTACAAACTAGTAAGCAGCTTACAGTGAAGACAACACTTGGACTCTGCACCACTATCTGCAATGAGTGATCTGCTACATGTGCTGCACGCGGTGCTTTCCCAGAAGCACCATTTCTAACTTACCACAAAGATCTTTTCTAAATTATTTTATTGACAACAGCATAAAAAGGGTTTCATATCAATGCATATCTGACAAGATATACACTGAAGAACATTTCTTCTCTAATATATAACACATTGGAGCCCCACAGGAACTGGATTTTTGGAGCCAATACTGATTTTAGGGAGTAAGACATTTAGATTTTGGTAAGTCTGCATGTCCCTATATATGTTAAAAAAAAAACAGGTAAAAGACAAGGTTGTATTAACTTTCCAGTAATGTATTTTACAAACTAGTTACTATCTGTCTATGAAAACACAGCTTGGACTCCGCACAACTGTCTACAATGAGTACTCTGCTACATGTGCTGCAGACAGTGACTTACTCAGTGACAACACCATTTCTAAATTACCCCAAATACCCCCAGAAAGCTTTTATATCAGCCCATATTAAACCACAAATATGCTAATATCAATATATTTGTGACTGGCTGATATCAGCTGGTAGTATCAGTCAGCCGCTAACTAAAAGTCTGGTTAAAAAGAACAAGCACAGAAGCAGATTTGTTGAATAATTGATTGGATTGCAGGACCGGCCTCTTCTACTTCTCATTTTATTTCACTACAGTGTGGGCGCAGCATTGTTGTATTGTTGCCATCCCCAAAGATTCAAAACCAAAACTGTTTCCAATGAAAACACCACAGTGTGTCTTTGCAGAAACAGATAAATTCAAAGAGCGAAGAGGGCATAGTTTGCTTCTGATCTACCGATTATGTAACGCTGTCACACCCAATTGTTGCAAAAGCAATTGATTTGATTTGCTTATCGGAAGATGGTTTAAAGTTTGAATTTCCTTCGTGCGTGTGGTTTGATACACAACCTGAGCCAGATAAGATCCATTCTTTCCCTCCTCCTCTCACCTTTTCTCCACTCTCCTCCTCTTCTTCACTGCTTCTCCTCCTCATCCTCTCCTCTCCTTCCTCTCAAACTGTCAGTCAGTCCATCACACGCAAGTCTTTGTGTGTTGTTTTTGGCAGAACGCTGTTTAGTGCAACCATCTGTCTCCTACTTCTCTGCCTCTCCTTCCTCTCTCTCTCCTGTCGTCCCTGCCAAAGTCACCCATCGCAGGAGCTTTTTTCTGCGTCTCCTTTTAAAATCCTGGAAACCTTATGAAGTCGTATGGCTCTCTGCCGACAGACGCTGGGTTGTATCCGTGCGTTTTTGTGTATATGTGCGCTGATGATGCTGATGGAGGGGAGAGAGAACATTATCTTCCAAATAAAAAAGGCAAAAAACGGGCCAGCTGTTGTTAGAGTTTACTGAACTGTCCTCATGACTCGCTGCGTTTAGAGCCTCCTTCACTGATGTCATATGTGAGCTCCATATGTGTAAATGTATGTGTATGAGACTGAATGCATATGATTGTGAGAAATCAGGGTCATGCCATTCGTATGTTCTTCTTGTTGCAGGATTTACTTCTCAGTGCATGTTCAGGTATTAATCTTTGTATGTTTCCTTCCTTTTCCCTTTTCCAAAATTCAAAAAAACCCCATCCTCCTCTCCCTCCTTTATCAGCAGGTCCAGGGCCAGCTCCCGCCGCTGATGATTCCCGTCTTTCCTCCAGACCAGCGGACTCTGGCGGCGGCTGCAGCCCAGCAGGGCTTCCTAATGCCCCCTGGCTTCAACTACAAGCCTGGCTGCAGTGAGTCGACACATACATTCCTAAATGGGTGCAACTTTGGGAGTTAAAAAAAAAAGTAGCTTATGTGTGATGTTTCACATGTTTTGCACCAAGCAAGGTAGAAGCGTTTTTTTCCCACACACAAGGAGTCTGGTTGTTTCCCAAAAGACGAGCTTGCCCCTACAACAACATCATCTCCCTCTTAATAGAAAAACCATCCAAATACACCCTTCCTGTTTACACTCTCCCTCTCTCTTTATCTCCCTCTCTCTCTTGGCTCCTTCCTTTTGTCTTGTCTATTTTTTGATATATAAAAGCAGCAAAATGAAGGCGTCCTGCAGGACATGTTTTTTTGTTTTTTTTTTGGCTATCACGCTCCGGCTGTGTGGCAATGTGTTGTTTACCATGACAGAGAGAGAGAGAAGGGAAAAAGGAAGAAGAGAGAGGGAGAGAGGGAGGTTGGTGCTTGCCAGGGGATGCTGGGAATAAATGCACGGTGGGGGGTTAGCAGAAGGGGGGAGGGAGGGTGGTAATGTGACCTGCCCCAGGTTCTCCTCACATTAACACGGGACGCAGCCAGAACATGTTTCCAACACAGCCCACACGCACTAACACACATAGACACGCACACACAAAGACGCTCAGTGATCGCTTTGTGATATTGCAGGGAAAAAAAAAATTACAAAAACGAATATGTGCACACTCAGTCCCGCTCCCACCCCTCTCCCCACCACCCCACTTACAGTTTCACAGCTTCCCAAACAAGTCCATTCCATTTTAATTAGTGCCATCTTCACCCACGCCCACTGCCCACGTAAATACCCTGTCAAGTAGTGGGCTTGTCTTTTCACTGCCTCCGCCAACTCCAACCGGACTGGCACACTTCGGCAGGCCAAGCCGCCCCTGAGAAAACTCTCTGGCAACTTTCGAAGTTGTTGTGAGTTGATGTAGTTTTCGGTTTTGCTGCGGCTCGAAATAGGACATGTGTAGCATTGTGCTCTGACATATTCTCACGGCGCTTTCGTAGCGTCGGAGATATGAATAGACCCCGCGCAGTATGGACTTCTGTGCACTCGGTGGCTGTCTTGTTTAAACACTTGGACGGCGACGCATTTGTTATGTGCTTCTGACACAGCGTGCTACAGCTTAAGATAGCTGCTCTTTTTTGAAGGTTAAAAACTAAAGCTGTGCATAATAGACCTGCATTTAGAGGTAGGAAATGTGCAGAATTTACTCGAAAAGCTCATTTTCAAACAGACTTTTCCTGCTTACAAAGTGAGAAGCAAGCATGAAATATGCAGCTTATATCTCCCACCGATTGCCATCCTAAATACATCATTTTTATCCCACTTTGGAGTCTTTGTACCAAATTCATCTGATTCTTTTGTCTTATGTATATGAGACTCAAATTAACTCAAAGGGGCGACAAGAGATCCAGCATTGCACTTTTAAAGGTCACAAATACCCCAAAAAAGGTGCATATCTTTCAAACTCATGATTTTCTTTAAAACATTTAAAGCCTCAAGCAATGTCAGACTTTAGAAAACTATGTTCAGAGACAGATAAGACATTAAACAACTATTTTTACAGCTTTAGTCATGATACCCATGACAAATAAACTTGCCTTTTGCCTCCATGTTTAACCCTCTAAACCTGAAAGGTGTGTTGTCTTTTTTAAAAATCAGCAAAACTGCACTCTTTATCGGAACTAGAAACCTTCCCGTGGTGCTTGAGCTGAACATCTGTATAGAAACTTAACCAAATCTTAGAAAATTCACTTTATTCTACATGTCTTATTAAAAAATTGGCCAAAAATAAAGGATTTGCTCTAACCAGATTCTGTAAAAGACAAAAAATTCTGCACTCTTTGACACAACCAAAAAGCCAATAATGGCTTCACTCTGACCAACAATCACATAACCAAAAATTGCTATATTTTTAGCCGAACTCGGCTGAACTTCAGGCAGTATTTTTTTACAGAACAGATAGTATGAGTGTGAAATAAAATATCTATAGCATGTGCTCCACTATTGTTAACACCTGCGGGCACTTGGAAACATGTTATGCATGAAAAATCCAAGTTCTTTTCATTGAGAAGGCATTTTACTTTTGTAATTCTTTTTAGCGATTTATGGCATTATAATTATGTAATGCTGCACTAGAGACTTTTCTGAGTTCTGTCTACTTCTAGTCATGCTTGTTCATGTTGCAGTGAAAAATAAGCCCACACTGAGTAAAAAATGTGACAGGAGCAACAAGCCCCAGAAAGTGCTTTCAGGATGCCCCTTTAAGAATTTTTAAAACACTTAAAACTGTCCACAAAGTGACACTGATGGCCTTTTTGTATCTCACTCGCCTCGATCTGTTTCCCCCTTTCGTCTGTTTATCAGTGAGAAATCTCAGCCCGGTCCGCCTGGGTCGCTGTCCCCGAGCCAAGAGCAACATGTTTGCTTTTCCCTGTCATTCTCCCTTTTGTTACAGCGACCCCCAGGAGGAGCATAAATATCCACTGGGCTCATGTTTGTCTAGGGAGCAAGGAGAAAAGACCAATCTCCTAGAATACACAGTCCTGAAATAATTCTCTAATCCCTGCTGCCCTCCCTCCTTCCCCACTGGAGGAAAGAATGTCTCAGCTTTTGCTTTCAGTTGTTTTGATTTTTTTTTTTTTTTTTTTTTTTTTTATAAAGGAAAAGAGGCAAGTTATATGGGAAAATATGTTGGAAGGCTGATGCCAAGCTGGGACACATGCAAATTTGCATGAGCCGAGAGGCTGAGCTGAAGGTTTGGGTTAGAAATGCAAGGTCGAGCCCTGAGAAGTTTCTCCTGGAACAAGTTTCCTGGATTAAACACCAATATGAACGCCTGATGGAAATCAGAGCCGCCAAGCAACATGTCTATACAATACGACTAAAATTAAACACAATATTCCTCTTCTTCCCCTCATGTCTGACCTTTCTGCCCCTCCTTTTCTTTTCTCTCTCTCTCTGAGTAATTACAGCACAGCCTATCTGCACCTACTAACTAATAACCTGGAATCATCCTTTTTCTCCCCTGCTTCCTCCACCTCCCTGCACTTCTGTCATCTCCGCCACCCTTTTCGTCCATCTATCTCCTGATTTATCATTCCTGACAGAAGAGGGGGAACGAGAGGGAGAGGTGGAGGAGATGAGAGGTGGTAGAGAGTAACTTGTGACTACAGAAAGAAGAAGAAAGTGGGAAAGCAGCACAAAACAGCAGAACGGGGTGAAAAAAGAGAGAGAGCAGAGAGCAGCAATCGGCAGTCGCGGCTCTTAATTACGGTACTGGGGCCGGCTTTATCAGAATCCCTTCACCTCGCTGCTCTTTGTCAGGGGGTATTAAGGAGGAGGACACACAATCAGGCTTTTCATTAGGGCCCTACCGGCAGCGCACACAAAGGACGGCTTTAACAGCTGCAGAAAGGGACTCAGGTGGTGGTGGAGGGTGGATGGTGGGGGGTGAGGCGGGGGAGAACAAGGGATGGAGGTGGGATGAGAAAAACAAGAGGATAAAGGAGGGAGGACAAATGTGAGGATTTGGGTGCACCAAAAACGACAGATTTTCTATAAAAAATGTGATCTCTGGTTCCCTTCAGGTGACCCCTACCCTCTCCAGCTCATCCCCACAACGATGGCCGCCGCTGCAGCCGCCACACCAGGCCTGGGACCCCTCCAGCTCCAGGTAAGACTGCAGCATCCACACAAGAACTCACAGTTGACAGTGTTCACACCTCACACTGAGCTCCACAACACCACAAACACAGCCACAGGGGTGGGAAGCACAGCTGTCACTTCCAGCCAGAGTGTGGACACTGAAGGCATCCTGCAAAAACATGATCTTCATGATCTGACGATGACAAATGTAGCGTTGGCCCTCGGCTTTGTCCTGCTACTGGAAGTAAAAGGGTTGATAGTGCTGCTGATGTGAGTGTCAGGGTGCAGGATATATGGCAGAAATATTCAGATTGACTGTTAGAAGTGATCTGGCGGTGATGCTGAAGACATTTCTGTCTTCTTTAACAGCACAGAAGCATCTTTGGATGTGACTCGGGTTACTATCATGACCAAATTGGTGGTTTCACTTTTACCTATCTTTCCACAAACCCCCGAACACCGAGAACTAATGCTTGTTACAGGTAGTTTTCTTGACCTTCTGAATCCCAAAACTTACCAATAAGTACAAAAGGCATGTTATCTTAGACCAATTATCAGAGCCAGATACGGTAAAAACAGAAGCACTCGTCAAATTTTCATCTTTCTGACACTCCTTTGTGAAATCTACGTTGAAAATCTTCATCAAAACACTATATTTTATATGAGTCAATATAAAAAATAAAAAAAAAACAACTTTTCTGAAAGTTTCTGAAAAATTCTGAAAAAAACTAAAAATTCTGTGCTCCTCAGTGCAACTGAGAGGGCATCAGTGACTCAGATGCAACCAACAGTCACATGACAAAAATTCAGGGACTTTTTGGTTGAACTGCAGGCTGTGTTTACACAGAGCAGTAGTCATCTAATTGAAATTGAATTTTAAAAACTTAATTGAGTTCATTTGGGTTGACTACAAGTGTGAATATTTGGATAAAAGCTAGAGAAAAAGTAATTATATAGTATAAAATAGTAAGTATACTCTGATTTGTGGTTCAATGGTGTGTTTTCCAGAACTCGACTGATATATCGGTTAGCTTATATTATTGGTCGATATTTGTCTTACATACAAATATCAGTATCTGTGTATATGCTGTCTAATATATGATACTTTTTTCATAGAACATAACACAGAAAAAGATGCTTGAGGTGATTTTGACATCACATAGTTTGTCAAGCATCTGCGACGCCATGTGCAGCACATGTAGCAGAGTCCAGTTGAGGAGATGGTGGTACAGAGTCAAGCCATGACTTCATGCTAAACTAGTTTGTGAAATACACTGCTGGTTTTGCTGTAGTGTTTTTAGTACTAAATTCTGCATGTAGAACAAGTTTAAAGAGCAAACTGCAACATCTTTTTAGTCAAATCTGTTTTCCAGATGTGACCAAGCCAATTAAACACTCTCAGGACTCTGTGCAGCGCATGTAGCAGAGTACACCTGAGCAGATGGTGGTGCAGAGTCAAGCTGTGACTTCATGCTAAACTAGTTTGTAAAATACATTTCTGAAAAGTTGGGGCTGGTCTCAGCAGTAAACAATAGCCCCAATATTTTCCCTTTTCAGCATAACTCTAACATATATAAACAATATTGGCAAATATATCAATATCAGAATGTCTTACTCCCTATAATTGGTTGCCCTTTGGTGTTTTCAGTACTAAAGTCTACATGTTGATCAAGTTTACACAGCAAACTCCACCATATTACACCATGCAAATTAAAATGTTAGTCTACCGTCTACTAGTCTATTGTGTGCAGCACATGTAGCAGAGTACAGTTGAGTCAAACGGTACGGTGTCTTCATGGTAAACTAGTTTGTAAAATACATTGCTCGAAAGTTAGAGTTGGGGATAGATAACATTTCTCAACAACAAACAATGACCCCATTATTTTCCTTTTTCCAGTGTAACCCTAACAAATATATAAACAATCAGTCCATACAGAGATATTAGAATTTCTTACTCTCTGAAAATGGCCGCATTCTAATGTTTTCAGCACTGTTAACTACTAAGTCTTCTTGTAGAGCATCAGCGCATTTTTTGTCATTATATCTGTTTTTGCATCTCTGAGCAATCAAAATTTAGAGGAGAAGTCCATATCTACAAGCACTCATATGCTTGATAAAGTGGTCTGCTGTGTGCTCTTCTGCCGTCTCATAAATCTGGAGAAGAAGTAAGAAAACAGAGCAGAAAAATGAAGGAAAGGTACAACATAAAAAACAAGGAGCCAACATCTGTTTTCCCACTTTTAAGGAGGACGAGTTCGATCCTTTTCCCGTCTGCTTATGTAGAATAAGTGGCCTTTTCACTTGGTAATCCTGACCCGCTTTCACCTCCGCCGAACCCTTCGACGCTGAAACGCTTCCACTCGGATCCACGTGGGCTCCGGGGAGGCCCCCACTCTCCCAGGGGTTAAGAGCCTGTGCGGGCGTCCTCTCAGCTGCCTGTCTGAAACACATTAAGCTGCGGTGTTGGGCTCGGCCTCGATACGAGCTGCACTCGGCCACCCCTCGCCTCCTTGACATGCATTATCATAAAACGCAACACACACCGAAGCGAGACGCGTGTATCTGGGGGAAACAGCTGCATGTATATTAACACATCTTCTCGCTCTTGCGAAAGAAAAAACGACGGGAAAACGCGGGTTAAAGGTCAGGTGGAGTGTGTGTAATACATTTGCACCTGTCAGCCAAACGTGCTGCCCCATATGCTAGACACTACAGGGAGAACAGAATAGCTGTGTAATTCTATCATGGAGAACGGACCCCGCTGTCGTCACTGATTTCATTGTTACTCGCATGTGTGTATATGTGTGTGTTTAGCCCAAGAATAATGTCCTCTGTCTGTTATCGCCGCTTCAATCTAGCTGTCCATATGTTCAGCTGTGTTCGCTCAAATCTCCAGTTGAACAGCTTTGTCCACCTTGCAATTGGATTTTTTTTTTTCAACCATCCGGGAGGGGTGAAAGAACACAAGTGCAAAAAAAAAAAAGAAAAAAAAAACCATCTCACTGGCAGATTTCTTTCTTACAATCCCCCCAGTAAAAAAAATAAAAGAAATCCACATGCACGCTCGCACAAACACGGCTGAGATTAAGGCTTTGTCGGGAAAAGAAAACGGATTTGCCCGGGCTAACACGAGTACAGATGTCTCAATGTGGATGGATTTCCTTTGGGGATCGTCTCGCCGCCCTCATTTGATAAGAAGGTGTTTCTGCCGCCAGAGACGAGACATGACGGTTAGCTCGGGCCTCAGGTCGCCACGGCAACACAGTGGTTTGGCTGAGAGGACACGGGTGAACCCACTCAGCGAAGCACACACACAAATATGGACAGAAAATAAAAGATTTTCAGATACAGCGAACAATAAAAACTCCAGCTGCATTCAAGAGAACATTGAAACGTGATCCTGAACGTGCTACATGCATTCGAACATCACATATATTTGTACCTACGTGGTGATTCAAACTTTTACTGTAGTCATTTGAACGTCACAGTTGGGTTCTTATCTCATGTAGTGACAGGAGGGAATTTAATCCGGCTCGGGTCGTGACCTTTGGTGCCTCAGTACTTTCAACAGGCTTCAATACATGGACTCATTTGGGACACTGGTATAATGGTACTAATGTAGGGAACAAAAACTACCTGCACACACCTTCACACACACACAGTGCTGACACTATATAAGTTCAGAAGCTAACCAGTACCACATTTAGATCTTTCTTTTTGGTTTTCATAATTTACTCTTGTACATTCCTCTTAGATTATGAGTTAAATTCTATTAACTTTGTAAAGAATAAGAGGAAAAATAAGATAAAAGTCAACTGCTACTAGAAAAGCTGCATTAGTACTGCACATGTATTGAAGATACACAGATTTTTAAGAGTATCGTCAAACTGAGGCAGCACAGCCTGAGAGATGCCCTTTTTCTGGTCTTTTTTTGAACCATCTCAACCCCAAAACCAATTGTGAAAGCTGTATAATCTTTTTCAAATGTGCCAAAATTATACAGTTTATTAGTATACAGTGCAAAAAAAAAAAAAAAAACAGGATCTGATTCTCAACTTTCTGACATTCTCAGGTGTGACTTAGAATTGGAAAAGATGTATAAAATCTAAGCATAAACTGTGATATTTCATCAAGTCACTTCATTCTACATCAGGTCTTGTTTAAAAATTTGCCAAAAAGACAGTATTTGCACTATGAGGATTCTGGAAAAAAGCTAAAATTCTGCATTCTCTTTTGCAACTAAGAATCCATGACTGACTCAGCTGTGACCAGCATTCACATGACCAAAATTCAGGGACTTTTCTGCTGAACTGCAGGCAGTGTTCATAGGAGACAAGTAAGGAAACAAATTAAAAATGTAAATAGTTAAATATCTATAGTATGTAAAGCCACCTCTGTGTATTCAGGTATTGGAAACACTTCTATAACTGTCTTACAGGAGACATTTCTGAGTTCTCTCTATTTCTGTTGCAGTAAAAAATGAGCCCATGGTGAGTGAAAATGTGGCAGGAACTAAAAAAATGTACAGAAAATGCTCAGGGTTCATTGCTAAAACAGACAGTAAAATTTATCAGGTTGTTTATATACACGCATATCACAGTTCACATGAAGATTAAGAGTAAAAAGCATCATAAAAACAAAAGTTTGTCTCAAATCATCAATGTCAGTGATCATACAGGGCTAACTTCAGTAAATTATAACATCCACATCTGCACATATTGGCCTCCAAGTCACTTTCTGTCTCAGTTTTTAAGGTTAAGCCCCAAACACAGAGTTGTAGTTTCCTTTAATGCAACTCAATAGCATCTTTTGTTAACACAAGTCTTTCAAATTCTCACAATTTGTGACATGGGGACTCTAATAAAAATCAAACAGATAACCAAAATAACCCCAATTACATCTCCAAGAACCACAAAAACCTAAAACTATTGATAGTTTGGAGTGTGAATTACCTCTTTAGGATTTAGCTTCTCATTTAGACCTCAATGTAACCTATTTATGAAATTTTATTTTCTTAGATGATACAAATGAATCTATATCACAGTCTTTCAATTTAAAACTGGCCTTTTTTTGCACGTTGTGCAAATAAAGCACGAAAACAAGTTTGGAGAATTGACTTTTGCTCCATTTGCACTGCATTTAAAAAAATCGTACTCGCAGAAAGAAAGAAGGACCGAGAGAAAACCTCTGAAAAGCACAGCTTCGAGTTAAGTGCAGTTCTTAGAAAAATGTATTAATCTCAATGATTTAAAGCTTTCTGTGTCTGAAACATCCTCCATAGAAATCAACAGAGTAGCTCTTATAGTCAATGGCAGCTTAACACATTATCCTCTACAGAAGGTTTTCAAGGCAATGGAGGCTTTGAAGTGTACAAGGTTGGCATTTAGCATCTTAATCTGCGGGATGAGCGTGACATTGTGCATTAGACCATGTTAATCTGACTCCCTATTGACCCTAGATATCATTGATACCATCCACATCACACAAATGGACTGAGAAAGACAGACAGAGGGTTGAAAAATGAAAAGAAAAAAAAATCCACTTATCCAGGCAAGAGAGGGAGAGAGATTGGCGATAATGATGAAAAGTACCAGAGGATGATCAGTTAAAAGGATATAAACAGAGAGATGATGGGGGATGGAGGTAAGTGGAGGAGAGGAAAGTGTGGATGTGCAATAAAGAGAGAGAAAATGTGTGTGCGGCGTGGCATAAAGAGGGTCAATGGTGTGGGTCAGGCATCATATGGAGAGGCAGATGTTGGAACATATTGTCCTGGATTACCGCACTGTACACCGGAGACATAGATGGACGAACAACGGACAGGCGGTTGGAGGGAGGAGAGAGGAACAGATGAGGGAAGGTAAACGAGAAATCAATCGAGCTTCTCCTCACACAACCTTATCGGGAAGGGAGGCAGATAGCAGCAAAGCAGTTTTCTCAGATGTGGGAATCGCTCCGGTATCCGTATCTGTCCTCTCAGGTCTTACAAGCTCCTTGGAGTTGCAGGGAAATTTTTTTTGTAATAGCAGTGTGAGATCAATGAGAAACCAATAAGCAGCAGAGATGAATGGTGACAGGTGAGCAAATTGTACCCCGGCACATATTGAGGAAAGGAAAATACATTTTTAACATAGAATGAGTCCAGATAGCATTTCTGGAAATCAATTTTTGCATTTCGTCCCCAAAATTCAGATGAATTTCTAAAATAAAGTTGACAATACATTAGTGAAGTAACAGAGATTCACTTTAAGGATTTCAGTAAAGATAAAACCAATTCTTTTTTAGCATCCTTTTGCAAAGCACCAAAGAAAAAACCCAAATACTTGAGATGTTATATGTCAAAAAATAAATTATTGTTTGAAATAAAGATATAAGGGAGGCATTGTAAACTTTTTCTCCAAACTCGACCACTTTAATGTGTTTCTAGGTTGCAGTTAATATCAAATATGGGTTTTAAAGGCAGATTATCTTTAAAAATCACCAAAATTATGGCATCTATCAAAAAAAACACTATAAAACTAAATACAATTGAAAGTCATTGAACGACTTATGTTCCACTCTTTGTTTCGTCAGGCAAAATTAAGTAGATATGAACTTAAAATCATGATATTTCATCAAAATTGCTTTATTCCATATGTCTAAATTAAAAATTCGCCAAAATAAATAGTTTGCCTTAGAAAAATATGTAAAGAAAAAAAGAAATTCTGCCCTCTTTAGCAGAACCGTGAAGCCATTAGTGAGTCACCTGTGATTGAAAGTCACGTGACAAAGATTCTGTACCTTTTTTGCTGCTCTGGGTTGAACTGCAAGCAGTGTAATATAGACACAAAATGTGAAGAGTTTAATGTCTATAGTATGTAGACGCGCAGTTTTTCTTTTGTATTTAGTAGACCTGTGTAGAAAAATGTTCCACGTGTTGATTGCAGGAGTTCATATTGCATTGGAAAATGATCCCACAGTGAGTAAAAATGTGACAGGAAGAGAAAAGAAACACCCGCAAACCGCTTGGAGTTCACAGGTTTAGATGACAACAAAGTCTCAAAAACAGAAGACAAAAATCACAAAAGAAGATGTAAAGACAGGAACGTGTTTGTGTCACACACCTGTGACTCACAGTCAGTCCATAGGTGCTTTCTTCTTTTATTTTTTTTGTATTTCAGTGTCAAAAAAACAACCCCACAAGTGAAAAATGCACGGTCAAACAGACACGTAGAGAGAAATCCATTAAGATCAATACAATGGTCTTTGTGTCCGTGTAAACAATAGAGCTCAGACTCCTCTGAAGCGCCGTTAACTCCCACAACAAAGATCAGGCGAGCTCGTAATCTGACTAAAGCTGCAGATTATTGACCAAGATTCACACACGCAGATCCCCGCTGACAGATGACAGGAAAAACAGCACAACAAGAGACGGCTTATTGTGTGTCTGCGACGCACGCACACACACAGGTAAACACACGCACACAGACACACACGATGTCAATAGCACTAATACCAAACAGTCACCCGACGTCTTCAGGCCGAGACCATCAATAGTCACCTTTTCACCTCCCGTCAATAAGCGCAAACACACATGTAGGGGTGTCGACACGTGCACACAAACATATGCAGATATTGTTGGTCTCACATTAGGAGATTAGAGAGACTCACACACAAACACACAAACACTCGGCTCAGCAGTGCGCCTGGCTAGTGAGTGACATTTCAAATTCCTTCGTCTCATCCTGCAACTACGATTGCATCCCCCCCCCCACCTTCTCGCTCACACACTGTGTATGTGTGTGTGTGTGTGTGTGTGTGTGTGTGTGTGTGTGTGTTCGCTCCTCCAGTCACCCCAGGGGGCTTTGCGCTGTCACTTCCTGTTTGTTGACATGCATGTCGTCGTGGCGACGCTCTGGGCGCGTTCCACAGTGCCTCTGCCCTCTGTACCGTGTGTGTGTGTGTGTGTGTGTGTGTGTGTGTGTGTGTGTGTGTGTGTGTGTGTGTGTGTGTGTGTGTTTATGTGTGTGTGTGTGTGTGTGTGTGTGTGTGTGTGTGTGTGTGTGTGTGTGTGTGTCATTGCTCGCCGGCCCATTGAGCAGGCTTTGAGTGACGGGAGCTGGCCTTGTAATGGAACTCAATTCAGTCCGCAAATAAAGAGGCCTTTGAACCACTGGTCCGAATATGGCACACACACACACACACACACACACACACAAACACACACACCGCCTGTGGTCCACTTGCTGGGGGGGTTTGGCTAGTGGGGAGGAGGAGGAGGAGGAGGAGGAGGTGTTCATGCTTGGCTGCATCTCCAACCCCCCCAACACCCCTCCTCTGCAGGATCTACAGTGCAGCTAATTGAAGAGAAATGAGCGAAAGGCGGCGAATCTGATCTCGTTGAAGCTGGTCCTCACTGATTTATACCACAGCAGCAGCAGCAGCAGCAGCAGCACTATCAGCACTATAGAAAGTGTCAAATATGCTTCTTAATCACAATTAAATTTATTGAAAAGTATGTGAGCACAAACACGAAATTTGACTTTGATTGCTTTTAAAGTGCTTATACAAAATAAAATACACTTGCATTTAAACCAGGGCAACAGTGAGTATTTAACTATGTACAAATATAGATATGTGTGAAAGAGCATGTTTACAGTTCACACATGTATCAGCCTATCACTGATATATCAGTATCGGCGTAATTGTCATCCAATATAAAAACTTTCTGTCGCAGCAGAAGATCCTTGAGATGATTTAAAAATGACATAATCACATAGTTTGTCCATCAGAGCAGCTCTGACTCCAGTGTTATGCTCAGTACTCTCTGCAGCACATGTAGCTGAGCAGATGGTGGTGCAGAGTCAAATGGTGTCTTCATTGTACATTGCTACTAGGAAAGTTAATTGACCATGAATCCATCATTTTCCCTTCTCACTATTAGTCTAACATATGTGTTGATACAAAGAATAGCTGATACATTTTTACTCTGCATCAGATCCAAAAATCTAGAAAATATCGGTCGAACTCTACTTTTCGTGGCACCCGTTTCCCTCTTTCGCTAAAACTGATTGACAAAAGACAAGTATACTAAACTTTCATGTGCTAAATTGACAAAGTTCGCCTTTAAATCAGAAACCCTTATCGACTCTTTGGGCATTTGACCTTAACTTATATGTGAATATATGTACAATATCAATAAATATAGCAAAATGTCTTACCCCCTGAAGTTGGTATCTGCTTCAGATATTCAGCATCAGTCAAACTCTAATCTATGCCATCTGATATTTTTAACAAAAGAAATGTTCACTTGCTTATTTTTTTTTAAACTTTTGAAATTACTGCACTCATGAGAAAAGCCTCTAAGAAATCAAATGTGGAAATGTTTGTTTTTCTTACAAACAACAATTTTCCTCATTGCAGTGGCAGGTGTCTGCTGTTAGAGTGAAAATAAAAGTTTGGGAACTCAATAAAAGCAGCAGAATCAGAAAACATTGTTGGATGGTGAATATTGTTGTCGCCACATGTGAGTGACAGTCGGGCAAAGACGATTACACATTCAAATATGACATTTTTCCAAAAAGTATGTCTTTGTGTGAGCATTCTTGCAGCCAGTTTGAATGTTTTTTTTCATCTTGTTGAGATAAATGTCTTTATTTAAGATAGCAGAGGAGAGCAGAAGCTAATGTGGCTGTCAAGAGAGATAGAGAGAGCTACAAACCGACAGAGAGAGATGGATAGAGAAATAGCAGTGACAGCATCTCTTCCTTGTCCATTTGCATAAACCAGCCTTTGTTTGACGCCGGTGGCCGGCAGCCAAGCGCCAACAGAAGGACGGAAGTTAAACTCAAAAAAAAAAAAGGATGGTCGTCTTCCAGAAAAATATTCCAGCAGAAATAAATAATAACAATTATAACTATTAAAAAAAAAACCACACACACACATCAGTTACTTCTCGCAAAAACAACCGTTCTGTTGCTCTTCAGAGGGAGGAATGACAATTCTGAGCAACACACAAAAAACAAAACAAAAAAAAATAAACTGCGTCTTGGAGATTTGTATTAGCCGACATGAAAGTAATTGAGCTTTGCAGGATGATTTTGAGGAGGAAGACAGAGAGACAGAAAGAAGCGTTTATGAATATTGAAGCTGCTTCCAAGTTGTGAATATTACGCTGTGTCTGTTGCTGTGGAAATACTGGCCAGAGACTGTTTTGTGTGATACAATGGTATTGCATAAATATCACCAGAGTATGTTCACACCATAGCAGCTCACACCATAATGCTTTTATTTAATTGGAAATTAATTAAATACATAAATAAGAATAAGGGAAAATGATATTTTTTTTGTGTCTCCCAGCGCAGCAGTTATTGAATCAATTTATCTTCGTTTTCTACCTATTTGCGTCTTATTGTCGTCGCTGAAAACATCACAGAGCCACAAGACACTTCTGGCATGTCCCATCTGGCATGTAGCTTCACAAATCTCTCCCCTCTCTCGTTTTTTTTCCTCCTCCATCATCACTTTTTTTCACCTTGAGCGAGAGCCAGGCTCTCCGGCGTGACCTCGATAGCCTGGAATGTTTGCCTTTCTCCCACGATGCACCTGGAGGGGACATGGGCCATCTCTGGGCCTGTCAGAGAGGCTGTTAGCGCTTCTCCCATGGGGTGAGGATGGAGGGAGGAGGATGACAGTAGAGATGTCCCTCTGTCACACAAACAGAGGCCGAGCCACTAATGGCCTCTTCTTCCAGAGCTTTTTAGCCAGCTTCTCTCTTTTTTTTTTTTGTGCGCTCTCGAGTATTCATTTATTCATGTCATCCCTTTCTTCTCCCTTTTCTTTCTTTTATGCCTCCCTCCCCACCGCCGCCTCCTCACCCCCGCGACCCACCTCCTTCCCTCCCTGCCTGTCTCCCTCTCTCTACCTGTCTGTCGGACCTTGCAGCAGTTGTATGCCGCCCAGCTGGCAGCCATGCAGGTCTCTCCAGGGGCCAAGCAGCACGGAGGCAGCCTCCCCCCTCAGGCCAACCTGGGCACACACTCCCCACCCACCAACACACACCCACAGAGCGACAAGGGCCGCAGCTCCCCGCCACCCAAGACCAAGGTAAGCAAAAAACATAACCGTATCCGTGTGTGTTTGCCTGTGTGTGGGCATGTTTGTGTGTTTAAATACCAAAAAATTGGACTTAACAAGGCTGCTTGGTCAATATTAACCCTCTGAACCCTGCCACTGCCATGTTTTTACTCACTGTAGGCTCTTTTTTTTACTGTAATATAAAGTCCTGCACTTCTATGAAAACAGCACAATCATGGCAAGAAGCAGAGAGAACTCAAAAATGTATTTAGCATAGTGTAAGAAAGTTATACGTCCCTTTACAATTAACATGTACAGTATTTTTTCAAGTGCACACAAATGTTAATAGTAGCAGAAAAATTAATAGTGACTCTACACTCCATAGAAATGTTTGCTAATCTATTATTGGCTGTGTTACACTGCCTGCAGTTCACCCGACTAGTCCCTGAATTTTTGTCACGTGATTGTCAGTTATAGCTGTGTCATTCTTGGCTTCACAGTTGCAAAGAAAAAAACTGAATTTTTAGTTTTTTACAAAATCTTATCAGTGCACATATTTTATTTTTGGCAATTTTTTTAAATGACACATGTTGAGTAAAATTAGTTTCATGAATTGTCACAATTTTAAGCTTAGTATTAGTCAAGTTTTCCAAGAAAATATCACACAAATTAGTTTAGGGATCATCAGAAAGTTGAAAATGTGACAATTATTTCTCATTTTACAGTTTCAGGCTTTGATAAATAGTGTAAGTTTGACTTTTTTTTTTTAAAAGACAACATGCCTTTCAGCATGGGGTTCAGAGGGTTAACCCCTATTTTATGATTTTAAAGGAAATAGCATTCAATTTTTATTATTAGACATCAAAACTATTTCTATTTCTTAATTAAAGCTTTACTTTCTTGAAATACAATAGAAATCTGTTAGCAGAGTGCTTTAAAATCCTCAAAATCCTTGATACAAGTTGATTTCTATAGAAACCAAATTTAACTTCTTCCTGATAATTCAGGAAAATACAATATTCTGGACTCATTTATGACTTTTGCAGCCTAATTACAGTAACCGTGTCCACTTTGTTCTAGCTAAAGTTACCACACAGTGTGAGAGAGTAAACCAGATTGTGTTTCACTACAATGCATGAGCTGACAACGTGGTCCTGAGCTTGTTTGCATTGCATCCTGTTTTTTTTGTGGTTTTTTTTTTTCATTTTTCCAATCAAACAAGTGTCCTGAGCAGCTCCGACTTGACAAAACTTGCAGTTTTCTCCCTCACTTCCGCAAATCAAACAGCCCAACTTTATCACAAAACTCCAGCTGCTATCTGGTAGCAACACATTTCAGGATGTATTGGTGTTTCGTGTCGTTTTCTCGGCTGGCTGCCCAATAGGGCCGAAGACAAGCCTCGTGTCCATCCAAGTGGAATTCTATGAATATCTGGTTTGGACCGTTGGGACTTTGACCACCTCCCCAACCCCCCCAGTCCACCTCTACGATCTGTGAGGACGAACACGTAGAATCAGATTCGTCCAAGGCTGTCGAAATCCCACTGAGTTTGACCATCTGAATTCTCATTTTTTGCTTCACTTTCTGCCACATGAATCAAATTTCCCGTTTCCTTTCCTTACATTCCCATACTACGTCTTTTTCTTTGCTTTCTCCTTGACCGACCCCTGCATCCACACTCTGGCCGGGCAGCTCATGGCACAGATTGAAGCTTGTCGTTGACCCCTGCCTCCTTGTCCATCAGCCACAAACACACTACAACCATCGCGCCCCACTGTCACACACATTTTATTACCATATATATGGAGTTGGGCAAGAGCTGTGGCTTGTGGTGGAGGGAAAGTGGGGAGTTGAAATGGCCTGTACCGGTCCAGCGGGAGTGACCGACTGGGGAGTGGACCGACTCGGACCACGGCGGGAGCCAAAATGGCCGATTGACCGCAGAGCAGTTGACAAACATTAGTAGAGTGCTCTGTGGAGTTTTTAAATTTCTTCCTTTCCTTTCTTTCTGACCACCGAAGCGGCCCTTCGCTCCTTCCCTCTCCGTCTCCGGTCGAGTGACATGTATATTTCAGAGGTGTGCTCCCCCTGTGGGCTCTATCTCAGGTCTCCAGTCATTTAGAGACCCAGTGCCTGCCGCCGCTCACAGCTGCTTGGACTCAGGCACACACCGCTTAAGTGCTTTACCCTCGGGTGAGACACGGACACACACACTTTTTAAAAAATGCACACACATATACACACACAGGTGTAGAACAAGACACTATACTGACCCCCCCCCCCACACACACACACACACACACACACACACAAATCACTGCAGCTAACATGCAGCTTTCTGATATGCAAGAGTGGATTCTCAGATGTAGGCAAGCATGCATACAGACTCATACAGTAGTGTGATCCCAATGATGCACCATATGTAGCCCACTCACTGACATGCATCATGTACATGCAGAGGCTGAAGGACACTCAGTTGAGTACTGTACTCAAGTACAATCTGGATCTCTTCAGTATGTCCATTTTATGATACCTAACGCTCCCATTTATCTGCATTTAAGAGAGAAATAATGTCATTTTTAATCCACTTTATTTATCCCAACTTGCATATTAATATTTCATACATCATTACAAATGACATCATTGACATCAGGTCTACGTTTTGAGATATTTCTTGCATATGAATTGATCTGACAAAATATTCTAACAATATAATGAATAGAATAAACAGCACTATTATTAAGTCGTGACAGGTGCTAAAATTTTAAAAGCCATGCTTTTACTTAGGGAGTAAAAGCATTTATTATCACTTTTACTCACAGTAAGTGAAAGATCTGAATGTGTCTTTTATTACTGCATATTGCACATGCATCCCATAATGACCATATAAAATGTGCTATACATTATTAGTGGATACATTTAAGAAATTCACTTTATGCACGCTATTAGACTAATGTAACTATGAAAGTATGACCTCCTAACACTGTGAACCCCAAGCAGTTTCTGGGCATTTTTGCTCACTGTGGGCGTATTTTTCACTGCAATATAAAGTCCTGCACCTCGATGGAAACAGAACAACCATGACTACTAGTAGACAGAACTCAAAATTCTCTTTTTTTTTGTAGTATATCAAAGTTAAAATGTCACAAATCATTTTTAAAAAAGTCAAAAAATTAATTTCTTGGATTATTGATTTTACAAAAATTGATAAAACCTGGAATCAACGCATGGAACCTTTTTCCAAGTGTCCATAGGTGTTACCAATACTGAAAAAGTAATGGTTCTACATATTATAGATATTTTACTATCTATATTTATATTTTGTCTCCATACTTGTCTTCTAGCTGCACTGTGTAAACACAGCCTGCAGTTCAGCCCAATTCAGATGAAAAGTCCATGAATTTTCATCATGTGACTGTTGGTCACAGCAGAGTCACTAATGGTTTCACGGTTGCAGCAAGGAGCACAGAATTTTTAATTTTTTACATAATCTGTTTAGTGCAAATAGTGTATTTTCTGTGATTTTTTTTTAGTAAAACATGTAGAATGTAGTGGTTTTCATCAAGCTGAAACTACAAATCCCACATGATGAGTTCAAGGACTGTCAGAAAGTCTGGTTCTGTAGATTTTCGCTCTGATAAATGGTGTAATTTTTCTGAATGAAAAAAAACATGCATTTTAAAACTGCTGGTGAGTTTGGGGTGTTCAGAGGATTAAAAGCCTACCAGTGTTTTCTTATCAAACACATTCAGAACTGACTCTCACAATTCAGAAGCTAAATAAGTCTTTCAGTCTGACAGGTAGCGTCGAGGCAACAGGCCTGCTGGAATTAAGGGAAAAAAATAAAGCAGGCAAATAGAAAACAATCACAATTGTCCCTTCCAAATACACTAATTAGTTGAAAATGTGAAGTGGAGGAAGGTTGAATCGGTGCCAGATAAGAATGCGTTTACTCCGCCGTCTAATAGAATTTGATATGACAATATAATTAATATCTGAACAGCCACTTATATGGAGCTGAATGGGGGAAGGAGAGGAAAGCAAAGGAAAAGAGAGAGGGATGAATAAAGGGAGGCACATTTAAAGGTCTTGACATGACCGTGGCAACAAACACCTACACACAGCGAGACCCGACCGGGATAAACGGTAGCGGCACACACACTTGTCCTGTTAATTGAACCGTCAGCTCCCGTGATAAGATGCAGAACCCTGATGTCGCTTTTCGCATGTCGGCATCCGCAGAAGTGAAATACAGCCCACAAACACACACACACACACACACACACACACACACTCGTTCATGAGCATTATCACTCCCCTTCTGCTTCCTCTCCGTCCCTCTGGCTCTCGCTGTCACTCTGCATGTTTTCGGTCTCAAAGCTGGAGACTGTTTCATCAGCCAAGAGAGACACAAAAGCAATTGTATTAATTCGAGATTCCGAGAGGCTTTAGAGGCGACACAACCGCGCGCGCACACGCACGCAAGCAAGCACACTGTCATGAGATTTAGAGCTTGTTGAACAATGTCTCACAATGACACACACACACATAAACAAGTCGGTCCAAGCCTCTCAGCTCCACTGTCTAAACTAATTCCTCCACACTGGCATAATGCAGGTTGGCCACCTTCCCACCGCAGGATTTGGTTTGGCGCGAAGAGGAAACTCCCCCATTCCACTGTACAAGAGGCATTATCTATTTGTAATAAATATTCAAACGCGTTCCCAGCCAAAGCCCACCATAATATGGGTCAGGATTGAGAAGATCCCCCCAGCTCGTTTTTTTTTTCCTCCTTTCTTTTCCCTCTTCTTCTCCGGCCCATTGTCTCACTCAAGGCATCTTTGGGGGTCTTCCATCTATTTAGAAAGACCCCCCTAATGAAGGACAATCCGGTTAGGCCTCATCGCACACAAACCGGCGATCGCGCACACACACGTATGTAGGGGGCTTAATTGGAAGGGCTTAATTGAGTTGTGAGGGGCTCATAAGGCTTAGTACGACTCAAGGAGTGGGAATCGGGAAAGTCGGCCTTAATGAGTGGATATGCCGCACACACAATACTTTCTCGCCTTTTCTTCTTTTTTTTTTTGGATCCCACTGTATGCCAGTTTAAGCAGCAATTAGACTAATGACCAGAAAATAAAGACAAATAACGTGTCTATTCTGTTCCGTCGTAAGGTCTCAATTTCTCGACAGAAGCACACCTGTAATGCTGCGAGTTAATTCAGGTTTCTTTTTTTTTTTAAATCATGAAACAAAACAACCAACACAGCCCCCGTTTTGACGCTATTGTTGTGTATCTGTAACTTGCCAGTCCATTAAGCTGTCCCTTGCCCCCATGTTGTGTCTGGCTTTTTAATTGCGGCGTTTTAATTACACAGAGTGGTCGGCGTACATCTGGCCCCTCCGCGATCTAATTCCTCCCTTCCTGTCATGTGACCCTCCGAGGTCCCCCCTGATTGGATTAGGTCATCAGCAGGGGCGATGTTACCATGACAGTTAACGTGATAACAGCCTCCAGCGTCGTGCGGTGGTCCACATGCCGGGTTTTACTTACTGTTGTGTTGAAGTTGTTGCTGCGGAGTGAGGAGGAATTTAACAAATACCACTGGTGCCTACAAACGGCTCCTTTAAAAGTTGTATTGATGATTCGCTGGGTCGTCTTTGAGGCCGTTATCTTCGACTGCGACCCGTTTCGAATGAACCAAATGCACATTGAATTGACAGAAAGTCCTCTTTTCTGTTCGATGTTCGATACAGTGTCTTTCGAGTGTCACACCTCTAAAGATGGTCTCGGGAAGGTGTTTTTCTTTGTCCAAAGAACGGTTTGACGTCTTGTCAGTGACCTTGTTTGAAGCGTGTTTGCTGCATGTGGAGTGTGCACTTGCATGACTCTGCCGGTCGGTTACTTTGCATGTGAATGTCAGTGGTTTTCACCGAAACATGTCAATATTTCTTTTTTTTTTTTACTTCTTTTTTTTTTCTATGTAATATTGTATCACAAAGCTGTTTGAAGACAGGCAGTGGCATGCACCTCGTCATCAGTTTCCCCCCGCCAGGCTTGCCTCAGATCGCTGTGCATGGGCTCCTGTTTAATTAGCACGTGTCAAAGCCTCCATTGGTCTCCGTGAGGGAGGGCGAGGGGTCCTCCTCCTCCTCCTCCCCCCCTCGCCCTCCCCTGCCTCCCGCTTCCAAATTCCAACGGTGGTCACAGCGGGCGAAACTGTGCTGTTTTGGTTTTTGCAGGACAGTGAGGGTGCACAGCCACTGAACCTGTCGGCCAAGCCTAAGGCATCCGAGAGCAAGTCACCCAACTCCCCCCCAACTTCCCCACAGGTCCCTGCTGCTGCTGCCGCCACCAAGCTGGGCCCTGCCGGCTCCATGAAGCACAGCGTCGCCCCCTCCAGCATTGGAGGACCGCCGACCAGAGTCAGCTCGATAGGTAAGTGGATTTAAGTGCTCATCGCACACACACACACCACAGGTAAAGTGAGGTTAATACACCAATCACATCTTTAGTTGTATCTAAATTCAAATACGTCTGGTGCTTATTGACGACAATTTCGCCTGACCGTATAGAGAAAGTTTTATACACAGAATGAAGTATGGAGATGTCATCTTTCTACAAAGCCACATACATGAAATCTAATCAAGAAGAAATGTTTTCTTAAAGAACCTCTTTTTGCTAAGGTTCTTGGGAACCCTGTTTATGGTGGCTAAAGAGAGTTCTTTCGCCTTTGAGGGTTCCTCAAAAAAACAATTTTTGCTAATGTTCTTTGAAACAAAGTGTATGGTGCCTAAATAAATCTTTTCTAGCTGTTTCTTGCACCTTAGGGCACAAATTAAGAGCCATTTCAAAGTTCTTCGAAAAACTTATTAAGATAATGCTCAACTTAACTATAGTGGAAAGGCTCATCAGCCAGTACAGTTTTCTTAGGGCAACTCAAAATAACGCCACATACCAACAAGAAGTTTCAAACTGCTACTATTTTAATAACAAACGGAACTTTAAAACCTGCTAACAGGTTTGACAGGCATGTTGTCTTTAAAACACTGCCAAAATTAGGCACTTTATAGAGCCAGAAACTGTAAAAACAGAAAGAATTGCCAGATTTTCAACTTTCTGACAGTCCTTGAACTACTCATCCATGATATTTTGTTGGAAAACTGAACTAAATCCAAGCTCAAAATTATTATATTTCAGAATCACTTTATTCTACATGTCTCATTTAAAAATAAACCATGTCCACTCATCAGATTCTCCAAAAAAATAAATTCTCTCCTTGGCACAATTTGAAAGTTACTAGTGACTGAACTACAACCAGCAGTCGTATGACAAAACTTAAGGGACTTTTCATCTGAACTGGGCTGAAATGCATTTTCAAAATACAAGTAGTAAAAGGCTGATAGTATGTTGAAGAACAGCTTTCCCCCCCAATGTTTCCAACACCTGTGGACACTTGGAAAATCTTGCATGTTGATGTCAGTTTTTTTTCAATTTTAGTTGAAATAAGAAATCAGAACTTTTGACTTATCTATTTTTCTGATTTATGGCATCAGATCTCTGTTATGTTGCACAAAAGACATTTTTGAGTTCCCTCTACTTTTAGCCATGGTTTTGCCTTTTCCGTAGAGGTGCAGGACTTTATATTGCGGTGGAAAATGACCCACAGTGAGGGAAAACGTGACAAGCACAAACAAAAAAACTCCCAGAAACTGCCTGGAGTTCAGAGGGTTTCACGTTGATTAGAAAAAAGCGTTCAGAGAGTTTACAAACAAGCCAGACATTCTCCCAGGCAGAAAGTTTTACAAAGTTCTAGTGATGTGTTCAGCTCAAACTTTACGTTTTCTAAAGCAGTAACGCTGTGAGAACCCTGACATTCCTTTCCTAATGCTGCATTGCTTTGGAATCAGGAAACACTGTATGAATGTCTCAGGGAAGAATGTTCTGTAATGTTTTACCTCGATGACAAAAACTCCTCAGAGAACTGCATACGTCATTAGGTACTGATTTCCTGCCTGTGTATTGTATTTCTAAAAGCGTTAGCAATAAACACTGTTTCTTGAGTTTTTAGGAATCATTAGCACCGTTTTAACAATAATTTGTGCTACATTTACTAAATTAATTGCAAAAATCAGAAAACACAACACTTGAAGTTGTGTTTTCTGGCCTATATGATTTCAAGTGTAATGTTTTCTGATCTAATTTGGTAAATATAGCAACAATGCTAAAACATAATGCACACACACACACACACACACACACTGATTGCTGTGTACATTTAAGTACAAATTGCTCCCATCATGAAAATTAAATATCTTTAGGGAACACAGCAGTGGCGATGACAAGAATAGCGTTTTGTTTTTTTTGCCATTGTCGCCAGTGCCAGTGCCAGTGCCATAATCAAACCCGGCCATATGCACACATACATTTAAAAAAAAGTGACATAAATGAATCACTATTTTGTCCTCTTAATCCATTTTTCACACGACGCCGATAGTTCAAATATTACACATATGTAACAGGCTATAATTAGTGTGTTTGTGTTTTTCCTCCGTGTCGCTATTTTGCCCGCGGGCTGCTTTATTGTTATGTGTTTATTAGTGAACTGAAAGAGACAGAGAGACATTGGAGTGGAGGGGAAGGAAGGGAAGAGAGAGAGAGGGATGAGGATTAGCACTTCTTTTTTCTTTTTTTTTTTCCAGTGCAATGAAGCGGGGGAATAATACAGAGGGGAGTGCATGACAGACAGGAGGTATCACCAATGAGATTAGACAAGCCTCTTACATGAACCAGGACAGCACAAACACCCAGCATTAATGACACAATGACAGCACACACACACACTCCAACACACACACAAAGCACAAACACAATCCCACCTCCTCCTCCTCCTGCATCTATGCAATAGGCAGTTAGTCTTTTTTTTTTTTTTTTTTTCTCCGTTCTGACTTCCTGGCTAATCTCACTGTTTTTCAACAAATCGGCGGATTTAATATCAGATTAGTGGATTTTCGGTCCCAGATGTTTTTTGTTCGGGAAAAATGGATTACAGTGTTTAAAGTTTGTGTGTGATCCCCGCTGAATTATTTTTCTGCGCGCTGGGGACCGGCGTGTCGTCGTCGTTATGGCTCCCATCTGTTGCCACTGAAGTTTTCATTTATTATTAGGATTCCTGTTACAAGTTCAGAGGGGATGGATGGGGGCAGACAAATTGGAACAGAGTCCAGAGGGGGGGTCGATTTGATCTGGGAGCTTTATGTTTGTGTGTGTGGGTGGTGCAGATTATAGATTTCTTCTAGGGTTATTTGAATAGGAACATAAACATACATATGAAATGGAAATTTCAAAGTAGCAATGTACACATAAGTTTATTCTAAATACACGCATTAAATGTTATAAAAATGCTCAAGTAAAGTGTTTAAGCCTTGATATGTCCTTGTTTTGTTTTTTTTTCAATGGGAAAAAAGGTACAACAGCTTCAGTTACTTGTCACATCACTGATTTTCTATTAGATTTCTATTAAATTTTTGTCAGGTTTGTAAAATATGATCCCTTTTCAAAGATTTAAATGCCCTATAAATAGTAGGATGTATGCTAGATTGATGTAAATGTTGTCAACAGTGAGTCCTCGGTTTGAAACCCGCCTGACCCTAACCAAAATAACTAAAAAAATATCCAAAATGACGAAAATATGATCCTTTTTCAAAGATTAAAACACCCTATAAGGTGTAGGGTGTATGTAGCAGGATGTATGCTAGATCGATGTGAATACCAGCAGCTGTGAGTCCTTGGTTTGAATCCCAAATGACTCTAGCCAAAATAACTGAGAAAATGCCCAAACTGATTGAAAACTTCTGCAAAATGACTCATAACTCATCCAAAGCAACTCCAAATGTGTCCAAAAACAAGTACAAATGAGCCAAATTTCCCAAAATGGCTAAACTTTCTCCAATGGGCAAATGCAAAATGATGAAGATTTTGTCCAAAATTACTAAAAAAACAAGAAAAAAGTGATGTATTATCTTAAATAAGATCAAACTTTTGCCAGATATTGCTTAGAAAAAAGAAAAATTGCACAAAATTTGAAATGCAGTCCCTTGTAGAACAGCAAAAAGATATACTCTAAGTATGAGACATGACAGAAAATACAATAATTAAACTAAAATAAGACTAGAGTAGATGAGACGATACTGAGAAAATAAGTATCTCACATGACATATATTTACCGCTTGTCCTTTCTTCTCATCCGTATTGTACTAAATAACGAAGGCAAAACTGACAAAAAAAAATTAACTCAAACATATTAATTTATTCAACCTTTATTTAAACTCACTTAGGTACAGAGGCCTCATTTGCAACATAACCAGGTACGATAATAAAAGAAAAGGAACTCGGTCAGTAAAAATACTATTAACAGTGTTTCAACTCACGAATTTGCTAAAACAGGAACAGCTGGAAGTGTTTTATTGTTTATAAAGTGTTAAAAAATCTTCATCTCAACCTCTTACTATGTCAAAATGCTGCTTCCATGTCGATGCAGATAGAATAATGACGTAAAACTGTGGAATATGTAACAATATAACCATGTAAAAGGGACAATTCTGGAAAATATGAAGTTTTTGAGGAGCAAATGCATCCAATTTAAGCTTCAATAACTTCTCCACGCTGCACCTTCTTCTTTTCTGTTTTTTGACACCTATCAACCTGAAGGCATGTTTCAAAAGTCGTCATCCGTCCATCCGTCCACACATCAACTCATCTCGAAGCAAACTGAAGGCTGTCAGCGCCTTTAACTCTTATCTCCATCACGCATTTGTCTTCATCTTTAAAACACACTTTCCCCCCCTTGACCTCTGTGGAGATTTCAAAAACAACAACAAAAAAAACTTCTGTGAGTGGAGCAAGAGAAAGAAAGAAATAGAGACGCCCTCCCTCCTCCCTCCTCCCTCCTCCCTCCTCCCTCCTCCCTCCTCCCTCCTCCCTCCTCCCTCCTCCCTCCCTATCTGGGTCACATTCACTCGTCTGGATGGTTGGCATTTCTGTCAGTTTCAGCGACGCACACAATCATGTGTACAAGAATATATCTGTCCGTCCCCTCCCTCCCTACAGATTAAAATTGACTGCCACCGGATTCCATCACCCTCTCTCTTTTTTCTTCTGTCCTCTCTCACCCCCCCGATTTTTTATTTTTTTTGGCCTTGCTCACATCCAGATTTTCCGGTTATGACTTCTGAAAGAGTTCACGGCTCTGTCATTACCAATCTGAAGCTGGTAATCTGGCCTGAGATGGCATTAGCGGTGCGGATTAGCGCAGATAAAGGCCTCATAAGCCGGCCGCGGCTCTTTGTTAAGAACTAACCCGGCTGATAGAGCGAGGCGATAGCGGCAGCGGCGCACACACAGCCAAAGCAGATGCCTCATCGGCGATTAAAGCTGCAGAAATAATATGAATAATAGGCGGCGAGGAGGAGCAAAAAAAAGAGGGGGGGATGTGATCTTTGCTCGGCCGGCAGAGCAGATGTTCTGAAATTAGCAGGACTTTTTAGCCATAATAGGAGTCATCTGGCCACCTTCCCTTCAAAGATGCCGTCAGACATCTGCATGTGTGTTTTTAATGTGATTTAAAGGGGTGTTTGTGGTATTTTCTGCGTGGCAGGTGGGGAGGTGGTGGGCAGCTTGAAGCACTCTGACTCACATCACCCAGCTCGACAGTCAAGTGGTCAGTGTGTGTGTGTGTGTGTGTGTGTGTGTGTGTGTGTGTGTGTGTGTGTGTGTGTGTGTGTGTGTGTGTGTGTGTGTGTGTGTGTGTGTGTGTGTGTGTGTGTGCGCGTTAGTCTGAGAGGAAACAGACACACATCCATTCCACACAAATGCCCCGACAAACTCCCCTCGTCGTCAAGTGTTATGTTAATGTCTTTACCTCATGGTTCAGGAGAAGATTTATTCTGGATGAAAACCTCCTGCCAGCTTCCCAAAAATAAACACACATCCATTTGCTCATCTACAGCGCAAGCAGAATGCTGTTCTAGATGTTTCTTTGACAGCAATATTTTTGTATTTGCACAGAAGACAAAGACGCTCAGCGTGAGTCTCACCTGCATCTTCAGTCGCTGCTAATGAATGAATATCGGAATTACACCAAAACCCCACGTGCCACAGGTTTGAAAGGCTCGTTATCTTTGCAGAAATTGCACCATTATCAGAGCCAGAAACTAAAAGCATGAAAAAAACCTGATTGCTCTTGAACTAATCATCTGCGACGTGCAGCTCCTTCGGGAGACATATTCAGATCTGAGCTTAAAATCGTGATATTAAATTAAAATCACTTTATTCTGTTATGTTTTTAAAAATGCAAGACAAATAAAGCATTGAAAACAAGCAGAATCTGTAAAAAAAAAAAACTAAAAATTCTGCACTCGTTTACACAACTGGGGAGCTAATAGTAACTCACCTGCAATTAACAGTCATGTGGCAAAAATTGAGGGAGTTTTTCAGCTGAACTGCAGGCTGTGTAACAGATAGGAGACGAGTGTGAATACAGATTAAAAATGTCAGTAGTAAAATATATCTAGTAGGTGGAGTCACCATTTTTGTTTTTCTAGTATTGTAACACCTGTGGGTACTCAGAGAACTCGTTTACATGTTGATTCCAGGTTTTATCAATTTTTATAAAAAATAAATAAGCGAAAAATGTAACTTTTGCTTTTCAGTTTTGTATGATTCATAGCATTATAATTGTGTTACTGCACAGGAGATATCATTGAGTTCTTTCTACTTCTAGTCATGGTTGTTCTGTTTCCATAGATGTACAGGACTTTATATTGCAGTGGTAAAATGAGCCCACAGTGAGAAAACGTCCAGACATTGCCTGGTTTCATAGGGTTAACTGATCACCCTCTTTCTCTGTTTGTGTCTTCTTCTGTCTTCGTTTGCGTCTCAGCAGACTTGTTGTCATCGCTGTCCTCAACAGCCTACCTGAACGACCACGAGGCGGTGACCAAGGCCTTCGCCGAGGCCCGGCAGATGAAGGAGCAGCTGAAGCGAGAGCAGCAGGTCCTGGACGCCAAGGTGGCCGCCGTCAGCAACCTCAGCCTCAACAACGGCCGCTCAGACAAGGTAGAACCCGCCTTTATGTTACATCTACATGCCACGACCGTTCTTGTAACCTTAGCAACGTGAGTGTGACAACTGGCCCCGAGGCTTTTTATGGTGCTGAATAGTCTTATTTTTTTTGTATTGAGGTTAATAACAAATGGCACATTAAAATCTGTGACCTCACTCGGTAACGCGGCGGCAGAGCGTTCGCCACAAGCAAAGACAGTATGTCGTTTTCACGAGATATTATTCTCACAACATGTGTTCTCTCAAAGTTCACGACTTCAGCTGACACTTACATAGAAGTCAAGGCAGGAATGATGCTATTTATAACCCGTTTACATGCTACATGTAGTGAAATAATCATCGTGATGTGATTGTTTCTATTAATTACAAAAGATTCACACTAAAAAACTGTACGAGTCTCTTAGAAATAACTACAAATTAGTGCGTTTTATCTTAGTAGGGGAATAAAAAATCCTAAATTCTGAGGACTAAACGCATTAATCCGCTCAAGTCTCCAAAGTCATCACAAGCTGCAGCGTCTCATTGTCAGTGTGTAATAATTTGTCTTGCCATGTGCCATCCCTGCTGCACCATGTAGGAGGTAAATCGGTGTACAATGTACCCGCTGAAATGTGTTGAAGCTAAACAGAGCCAGATAAGGTAAAAAACCAGAGGCATCGCAGAGGTAATGAGTGTGTCTGCGAGGCGCACTGCAGGGCTGTTGTGCATGTGTGTGTTTGTGTGTGTATGCGTGTGTGTATGCGTGTGTGTGTGTGTGTTGTATGTGAGTGTGTGTGGCAGAGCGGAGCGTCAAGGAGACAGTAATGTGAAATGACGGCGCCGGCTCCTCGGCAGCGTGGCTAAATTGTGGTTATTTGTTAAACACATTGGGAGTCAGCTGGTGCACGCGCAAGCAACACACACACACACACACACACACACACACACACACACACACACACACACATTCATAAAGAGAAACAGTGTGCTGGAAGCATCTGCACCGCTGACATTCAACAGCTCTATCTGTCTCTTTTGCTCTCTACCTTTTTTTTCATGTTTCCGACAGACTGATTTGTGTATTCAAAGCAGGTTTATTGTAGACAAATTACAGAAATACGCTTCCATATATGTACATACAGTATTTTTAATAGCTGAGGCCAGGAATGTGATCAATTCTGTTGAGAATAGCTGCTTTTCAGGAGCATATTTTGCAGATTGTCGCACACAATATCAAAGTCATTCAGACTTTTAATGCACTGCAGGAGGAAATAAAATACTAGATACCATTTCATTTCATTTTTTTTGTCATTTCTTGTTAAGTCAGTGCCTGCAAATATGTAAGAATACAATAAAAGAGACTGAAAAAGTTATGAGCGGAAATTGTGTATTACGATGATTTTTTAGCATTATTTGGAATATATTTTTAACTAGAATGTTTCTATAAATAAGCACATTTTCCAAATTGCCAAACAACTGTTTGAAATCTAGGGGAAATGTGTTATTTCCACTTATATAAAATCAATTTCCTGCGTTCATTTCAGACAGCCAAGCATCTAAATCTAATTTTTCATTTTGATTTGTTGTGCTGATAAAGTAAAGTCAGTTTAATTCCAAGTCTTGATGTTTTTAAATTCCGCTTTTCTAATACAAAATGAAATAAAAATCGCAATGACACCACCTCCTGTTTCCTCGGCCCCTTTGGCTTTGTGCTGCGTGAAGCGTCTCTGCGTTCGGATACAACAGTGTCATCTCTGACACACTCGCAGGATTAGTTGTGTCGCTACTTTGTGTCTTGGCTCCAGTGTCAGCCATTCAATCCACTTTTCTCGTGTACTGTACCGGGGCTTAATGTCAGACTAGGCTGTCATCCACTCCGTCTCCCTGCTCATCACACACTTACATGCCGCATAAAGCCATTAAACAGCACATTTAATCTGAAAATCTATGTGTGACACGCGTTTTGTGCTTTTTCTGGCACGCGCTTTCTGAAGGAGGTCCCTGCGAAAATCTCCTAAAATATTCCTCATTTACATACAAAATGACTCCATAATTCCAGGTTATTGTACATTTACGAAAAACGCAAGACACTCAGAAATAACATACTTTTTAAATGGCTTTCAAAAAACATATTTCAGTCGCGTGTGTCTGTGTGGCTTTTATTCTCCCTCTCTTCCCTCCCGTGTCTATTTATTCCAATCTGGGGGGGAAATTATCTCTAACAATTAAACTCTATTGGACTAAAAAACAGAGAAAATGCATTTCATTATCATTCTGCCCTCCCCTCCGTGCAGCCAGCCAGCTCGCGGGGGTCACATGTAAATGGAGAGGGACACTTTTTGGAAGGTTGTTTTAGAAGACGACAGTGTTTTGGGTAGCGCTCCTAATCGTATAATTAAACTGTAAAACGTTGGCCGCGGCGCATGTTGTGTGCGAGCGTGTGTGTTCGTCCGCAGTCAAGTTTGGAGCTCAGACTGCGCCGGCTGCTTGCATTAAGCATGTAAATGCTCAGTAAATCAGCCTTTTATTGGTTGTAATAAATACCCAGGGGGCCGTGCGGCGTGGCCTCGCTCTCGTCGGCGCTGCACTCTCTCGTTCTCTCTCTCTCTAATGCGTCGACCCTCGGGGGCCTCTGCAAGAGAGAGGCAAGCCGCAACACTCCACTCTCGCAGGTGGCTGCCAGGAGTCGCTGCACACACACACACACACACACACACGCAATATGCAGTATACACACACACAAAGCGGTAAACATCCAAACAGGACTAAATGTAATCAACATTCTTGCACATGCAAACATACACACAGATGTGTGCTCAAGCATGCAGGCGTACAGCACTCAAACAATTTGATGTTGACATTAACGTTTCCACAAACTGACACCGAAATGAACCAAAGCACAAACTGCCTATCTACTGAAATCACCACCGTTATTTGTCCGCTTCCTCTGTATCAGGATCCGCTGATAGAGCAATTATTATATACAGATTTATTTCAGATCAAAAGGGAACAGCCGCGTTCTCACTGGGCGTCTGAATCAAGATATTTGTAGCAGTTTTTGCTATAAAAATCAGAAATAGAAGATAAAAGTTACATTTAAAAGCAGGTGTTTGGGTGAGAAAGGATGCACGTTTTGTGGTTTCATTCATTCATATGCTCTGACTCTTTGTCTTGTTTAGGACAAAGCTGCCTTGGAGAGTCTGAGTCAACAGCTGAAGCAGCAGGCGGAGGACAAGTTCAGCCATGCCATGCTGGACTTCACCATGAGCGGAGACTCTGACGGTAGGAAAACATACTTACACACTCAGTGGGGGACAAAAAGTGGCCCATTTTCTTTTTTTTTTTAACCCTCTGAGCTCCAAGCAGTTTCTGGGCATTTTTATGGCTCCTGTTACATTTTTTACTAACTGTAGGCTAATTTTTTAAACCAATCAAGTCGTGCAGTTGATTTTTTTTTGATTGTTTAACATTAAATCAGGTGAACAATGAATTGTTAAATCAACATGTGCAACATAATTCCAAGTGTCCATGTGTTACCCATGCTGGAAAAAGAGACACTTTACTGTCTATACTATTAATTGGCTTCCGTACTCGTCTCCTATCTGTTTTGTGTAAACACTGCCTGCAGTTCAGCCTAAAAAGTCCCTGAATTTTTGTCATGTGACTGTTGGTTGCAAATGCATGATTGATAGCTTCATGGTTGCACTAAGGAGCACAGAATTTTTAGTTAGAGCACCTGCTTTACTTTATGGCAATTTTTTAAATAAGACATGTAGAATAAAGTGATTTTGATAAAATATAAAACATTTTAAGCTTAGATTTGGTTATTTTCCCAAAGGAACAGTGCATCACAAATGCTTAGTTCAAGGAGCATCAAAAGTTGAAAATCCAAAGTTTTTTTTTAGTTGTTACAGTTTCCGAATATGTTAAATAGTGTAATTTTTGCCAATATTTTAAAGATGCAATGTCTTTTAAACCCGCTGGCAAGTTGTGATGTTCACATGGTTCAAGAAAGATGAGCAGAAGATGTATTTTTTTCATTGAAATTATTTTAGGAGCTGAATTTTATCACTTGTTTAATAATATACTGTATAAAAGCACGCACATGTACAATATTACATGTAAATTTTTCCTTCATGTTTATTTTTGGACTCTATTTAATTTTTGTCTCCTCACACCTTTATTTATTTTCCTTCTCAGGCTCCCCTAGCGTGTCTGACTCCAGAATATTCCGCGAGGCTCGGGGTCGGAGCAGCAGTGAGCCGCACATCAAGCGACCGATGAACGCTTTCATGGTTTGGGCCAAGGACGAGCGGCGAAAGATCCTCCAGGCCTTCCCCGACATGCACAACTCCAACATCAGCAAGATCCTCGGTAAAAAAATAAATAAAAACACACATACACACAGGGGGGGAAAAACACCCAGCAAAGCAAAAGGAAAGATGCTTGTATTCCAACCCCCATTTCCTCAAACACACACTAATATTGATTTCCTTACAAGCGGTGGCATTGTGTAAGCGGCTGTTAATGAACGGCTGGGGAGAGCACCGCTCCGACAAATGATGATATAATTCATTATGCATTAAACAAGCAGCGCGAGGCCGCCTGACATTTCCCCCAGACCGCTGGGATCGGCCCTGACATTTTAAAGAGCTCCTAAGCGTTTTATAACACAGGGAAATCTGGTTTTAATAAGCCTCCTCTCTCTCTCTCTCTCGATTGCTAACAGAGCGCAGAACACAGACAGGGAAAAGACAGAGAGAGAGAACAGCCAAGTGCTGACAGCTTTTACCCATTAAACATACAGTAGTCAAGTGCAAATTCAGACCAGATATGAAACACACACTGGGGGGGGAAGACACGCTCAAGATTACACCTACACACACATGCAGCGGCGCTGATAGCACAAATCTGCAGCGGAAACTGAGCTGAGAGATGACAGCAGGTTAAGTGAAGTCCTCATTAGCCGAGATGAGTACCTGTCGTCCCCGCTGCTCTCCTCATTAACCTCCTCTTTTGCTGTCTTTAGCTGAATCTTGCGTCTTTATCTGGGTGTTTCGCGGTAATTTAAATGTGATGCGGAGCGCCTTGTTTCTGTTTCAATGCTTTCTTTTCGCCTCTCCGTCCAGGCTCCCGCTGGAAAGCCATGACCAACCTGGAAAAGCAGCCCTACTACGAGGAGCAGGCTCGCCTCAGCAAGCAGCACCTGGAAAAGTACCCCGACTACAAGTACAAGCCGCGGCCCAAACGCACCTGCCTGGTGGACGGCAAGAAGCTGCGCATCGGCGAGTACAAGGCCATCATGAGGTCCCGCAGACAAGAAATGAGGCAATACTTCAGCGTGGGGTGAGGGCACTGACAAGATATGTGTTTAGACTCTTCAGAATAAAACCACTATCAAGACTTAACTCATTTTCATACTCAACTCAAATTTGATGTTTCACATTTACATTATACATAAAATATAGGCAAGAAATTAATTGAATATTGTGTCAGGATGGGCATGTGAATGGTGGCTGTTTCAGTTAGAAACAAAAATAAACTTTTAGGTCTTTTTTCTTGTAATTTTTAGGTGTCTTTGCCCTCTGAACCCCAAAACCTGCCAAATTTTAAACGTGTTATCTTTTTTGGTTTTGTTTTTAATCACCAAAATGACAACATTTATGTAGCGAAAAACCTCTAAAAACACAAAGAATCGACATTTTAGGAACTGATCCTGTGCGACGTCTGGTTCAGCTGAGAAAATCTAACTGTAGAATCATGATATTTCATCTAAAATCACTTTATTCAACACGTCCTATTAAAAATCTGACAAAAATAAACAGTTTTCTGTTACAAACAAAAACATTTTGCACTCCTTGGAGCAACTTAGCAACTGAAAAGCCAAACAATTGCTGATTTTTCGGCTGAATTGCCGGCAGTGTTTACAAAGAGCAGATAAGTCAAAGCAATCAGTCAATCAAAAACAGATTAAAAATGTAAATAGCAAGATATCTATAGTTTGTGGAGTAATTGGTTTTTCTAGTATTGATAACACCTGTAGGCACTTGAAAAATGTTTTTATATATATATATATATATATATATATATATATATATATATATATATATATATATATATATATATATATATAGATTATAGGTTTTTTTTTTTTTAAATTCATGTAAAATATAATGCAAAAATCAATTAAATGCAGCTTTCGTTTTCTAAATTTATGTCATTATAATTAAGTCATACTGCACATATGCAAATATTTCTGAGTTCTCTCTACTTCCAGTCATGGTTGTTCTGTCTCCATAGAGGTGCAGGACTTAATATGAGTCCACAATGAGAAAAAACGTGACAGGAGCCAAAAACGCTCAGAAACTTGTTGGGACTCAGGGGGTTAAGCGTGTTAGGTCGAAAAATACTCCATCTTTTTAACTTTTTTTAATGTTGTTTTGGTAATTTTGTCTTTTAAAATAAGCCTTGCTCTCTCACTTAAGCGCAAGAACAGTAGTTCCCAATCTGGGGGTCGAGGCCCCAGAAGGGGTCGCAACACAAGCAAGTACTGTAAAAGACAACGAAAATAAAAAAGCATATTTCTGCTACATGCAGTTGTGTTATTTTTAGATCTGCCTTTGATATTTGCTGCTTATCATGTGAAGTCAGTTCTCTAAAATGTGTTCATAGAAAGGAAATTTAAAAAAAACGCTCAATTTAACAGTGCAACTAGTTTTAAGGGGTCATGAACAGATTTCTCCTTAATTCTGCATACAATGCATTTTCCCAGTTGCTGAATTACTCCATCAAGGGTGCACCAGCCAAAAATGGGGGTAACATCCGCCTAAGGGGGATTTTTTTTCCGTATTATCGAAGTCTAACATGAAACTTTCCCCCTCTGTGCCTACAGGCAGCAGGGCCAGCTGCCCCTGTCCTCTGCAGGCGTAGTTTACCCCGGCGCCTTGTCCATGGCGGGGATGCCGTCGCCCCAGATGCCCTCGGAGCACTCGAGCATGTCCAGCAGCCCTGAGCCCAACGCCAACCACCACCAGAACCCCCACATGCCTGGCCTGAAGGGCGACGAGCCACGGATCAAGGAGGAGGAGCTGCGGTTAGACGACAGCAACGGCGACGTGTATGACGACTTCGACTACGAGGACGAAGAGGCCGACTACACCAGCGACAACGAGAACCACATCACCCAATAGGACGGCGCTGGAATCCACGCTGCCCACTTTTGAAGCCAATCACTGCTGGTTTAAATCACACAATCCCACCAATCAGGAAGGAAACTCTTGCCAATCACCTTGAGAACCGATTCCCCCCCCCTTAAAAACGCCACCCGTTGTCCCTCCTGACTAACATGGACTCTTTAACGGAGCCAAACTTACCCCCCGTCTCCCACCGGAGTCCTGATACCAGCATCTGATCAATCAACTGAAGCACAGGACCTGTCACTCACACTGACTGTTACACGAACTGGGACGGAGGTGGAGAAGCCAGTTTCTGAAGGAATATTCGAGTACTACTGCAGGAGTGTAACGCCACGAGTGAGGAGAACTTTTAAAAATCCGCTCTCAGAAAGCAAACCTTTTAGCCCCGTTTGTAGAAAAAAGGAGACATTTCAAAAATGAAAAAACAGTGGACCTGTCAAAGGCGAACAGATGACACTTTAAGATGGCGGACCTGTTTATTATCAAGAGACACTTTTAAAAAAAACAGCTTTTTTTGTTCTTTGGTTCTATAATATTCTCACTCAGGTACACGGTGCCAATAAGTGGCTTGTGAATGTGATTTGTTGTTTTTGTGCTACAAGTTTGAATAATAATAGAAAAAAGAGACATTTCTTTTTCCCCCTTTTTTGTTGTAAAGCACCTGAAAGACATCAGACGTTTATTTTTAACAAAAAGATTTTTTTTTCTTCAACCTCGCAGCGTGCCGTCAGCGGTTCCTCCCCCGATTCCTCTTTTTTTTTCTCTTGTGTTTTCGTGACCAACCCCAACTTTCCCCCGTTTTGGAATCCAATGGGACGGTCCAGCCAGGACTGACCAAGCACAGCGTGGACTGTCCCAAATGAAAAAAAAAAGGGGTGGGGGAGTCTCTCTCTTCTGGAGCAGAAACGAAAGCACTGTGTTGTGAGACAATCTTTCTTCTCGCTCCGTCCCTCTGAATTTTTCCTGATCTCGTCCAGGGCAAAAACAACATCGGTAGCTGGAAAGAAAAAAAAATGAGTGTGTGTCCGTGTGCGCTCATTCGCTTCTTTTTTTTTGTTTTTTTAGTGCAAAAAAAAAAGAAGAAAAGAAGCAAGTAATTATTTACCGCACACAAACACACAACTGTTGTTCTGTCCGTCAGTGTTTTTCCCTCTAATCACGTCGTCCTGCTGTAACCCAGTGGGCGGAGCCGAGGCGAAGTCAGCCAGTCAGTGTTTCCGTTTGTATTTGAATACTGTATTTTATTATTTTTCTCTTCAAAACTGCCTCTAGTCTAATAATATTATTAACAATAATTATAAGGATGGTCAGCGTTTCCTAAGTTTAGTAAGTTATGTACAGTATAATTTATTTTTCTCCTCTATTGGGTTTTCATGACCATATGAAACTATGACAGTCAATGAAACATTATTCTATTTAGCTGGTAGGTATTTAGATCTAAACTAAAGTTTTTTTTTGTTCCCTTCCTTTGATATTTTGTATTAATCGTGCAGACGGGTGGGCTTGAGGCCAGCCCTTCTTTTTTTTTTCATGTCCAAACCCATTTCTAAGAAGCACTCAGACTCTGAGGAAAAGAAGAACATCTTTTTTTGAATTATTATTATTAATTGTTATTATTTTATTTGTAATGATTATCATAATGTATAATGTGAAAGTTTCCTCTCTTTTTTTTAAATTTTTTTAATTTTGTTTTCTGTGAACAAAGAGACCCCCGTCCCCTTGTTTTTACTACTCCGGCCGCCCAGACGCAGTGGAACATCCTTTAGATTCGGATCCACATACATGCACATGAGCAACATTTGAAAATTAAGAGATTATCATGACAACCAAACAAATCCTATGCTGTCCTTTTTTTCCCCCCATTTTAAAATCCTGTACATATATTGTGTGATCGCAGTGATTTTTTATTTTTTTTGCTAAATCATAGGAAAGCAGTGTTTACCGTGATCCGCCGAGGATGTTCCACTGTGTGACCAGGCGAATCTTTTACAGTATCTTTATCTCATCAGGAGCCCTTTTGCTTTGTTTGAGCTCCACGTGATGCTACAGGAGCCATGACTACTCTTCAGGTGTGCCGTCACATAGTGATCCCCCCTAAACTCACAATCATTTATTCTCGCTATAGGTGTTTTTGCTACATATCGAGCTTCTGGGTCTTAATTTTTTTGCTGTATAGTCACATAAACATTGTTTAAACCCCTATGCTGGAGAGAGGGGATCCATTTCAGGAGGGTGGGTGGGGCATTAGGGCATCAATCATCCCTGCTGGCAAGGTCTTACCCCCATATCAAGACAATGAGAAGTGATAATGATATTATTTAAGACAATCAAAGTCATGAGTGGAGCTCAAAACAAAGTTATTACAAGAAAAAAAAACGAAAAATATCTTACCATCTCAACTTGAAAAATCAAGAAAGATAATTATGTAAATATAACATAGAGTTATAGATTTATATTTTGTTCATAACACAGTGTAATATAAGTTGTATATTTCTTTTTTTTCTCTCCCTACTGTCTCTTTTATTGATGTTATCCATGCCACAGAAAAAGCAAAGAGTCGCAGTGCTCTCACAAAAAAAATTTGAAGAAAAATATCAAAGAAATAAAGAAAAACAGAAAAAAAAAGCCGTGGGCTGCCACCACCATCTGTTCTAAGTTCACTTTTTTTCAGTATTACTGCCAGACAAGGCTCTAATAAAGACAGCAATGTGTTCAGTAAAAAAAAAAAAAACTTGTGCTGGTCCTGGTCACTTCTTTGCACCACACTTGCAATCACACAATGGCACAAACAAAAACATACATCCTTATTTTATGCTGCAATATCAACAGATGCACACAAGTTCTTAAAGGTGGATTTTTTTTTTTTGCCTTTAAAACTCATTTAAGGTGGAAACAGTTCAATTGTTTCCATAACGATGCGTTAATTATGCAAAGTCCACCTCCACACAAACATACATTCTCATTTTATGCAGAAAAATCTACAAAGAGTCCAAAATGATGCACAAAACTTCTTTAAGGGGCATTTTTTGCGCTTAAGACATCATTTTTAAGGCGGAACCAGTTTATTCAGCTCCATAACAACGTGCTAATTTTAAGTTCACCTTCATACAAACATACATGCTTATATCTTGCAGGAATGTCAATGGAGATCCAAAATGATGCACACAAGTTCCAAAATGTCGATTTTTTTTTTGCCTCTTAGGGGTCATTTTTAAGGCCGAAACTGTTCAAATTATCTTTAGAATGTGTTAATTATGCCAAGTCCACCTTCACTCAAACATAACTGCTTGTGTTTTTCAGAAATATCATCAGAGAGTCCAAAAGCCTGCACAAAAGTTCTTAAAGGTGCATTTTTTGCCTCTAAAATCTCATTTTTAAGGTGGAAAAGGGTCAATCATCTACACAATAATGTTTTAAGCAGAGTAAGTCCACCTTCACACAAACATACATGCTTATATCTTGCAGGAACACTAATGGAGATCCGAGATAATGAACACAAGTTCTTCAACGTGCATTTGTTGCCTTTAAGAGGTCATTCTTAAGGTGGAAATTATTCAATCATCTCCAATAACATGTTAATTATGAAAAGCCCCAATTCATACAAACATAAGTTCTTATTTTATTCAAGAATATGGACAGAGAGTAAGAAATGATGCACACAAGTTCCTAAAAGTGGATTTTTTTGCCTTTCCAAGGTCATTTTTAAGGTGGAAACTGTTCAGTCATCTCTATAACAATGTGTTAATTATGCTTCACACAAACATACATCCTTGTTTTAGGCAGGAACATTGACGGAAAGTACGAAATTATGCACACAAGTTCTCAGAGGTGGATTTTTCTCTTTAAAAGGTAATTTTTAAGGCGTAAACTGTCCAATCATCTCTATAACAAAGTGTTAGTTACGCTAAGTCCACCTTTACACAAGCATACATACATATTTTCTGCAGAAATATCAGCAGAGAGTCCAAAATTATTGACAAAAGTTTCTAAAGGTAGATTTTTTTGCCTCTAAAACATCTTTTTTAAGGTAGAAAGGGTTCAAACATCTCTATAACAACATGCTAATTACTCTAAGTCCACCTTCACACAAACATACATCCTTATTTTATGCAGGAATATTGATTTAAAGTCCGAAATGATGCACAAAAGTTCTTAAAGGTGCATTTTTGCCTTTTGCTAATTTTTTAAGGCAGAACCAGTTTAATCATCTTCATAACAACGTGTTAATTATGCTAAGCCCACCTTTACACAAACATACATACATATTTTATGCACTAATATCGGCAGAGAGTTCGAAATGATGCACACAGGTTCTTAAAGGTAGATTATTTTTGCCTTTAAAAGGTCATTTTTAAAGAGTAAACAGTTCAATCATGTCCATATCAACGTCTTTATTATACTATGTCCACCTTCATATAAACATATCTTCTTTTTTAAGGCCAAAATATTGATGGTGGGTCCAAAAGGATGCACACAAGTTGTAAAAGGTGCCTTTTTTTGCCTTTAAAAGGTCATGTTTTGAGGCGGAAACGGTTCATTCGTCTCCATAACAACGTGTTAATTATGCCAAGTCCACCTTGTTGTCCCTCCAATCAGAGGGCCAGCTGGGAGACGTGGAGAAGAATCACGGGCCGTTAGCAACCTGATAACCTAATTAAGCACAACAAGGGGACATGGGGGGAGGAAACGGGAGGAGGGGTGAGTGATGAAATGTGTGCACATGTGCGAGTCACGTAAAAAAAAAAAAAAGACTCTCACTGTCTCCTTAAGCCCCGTCAAAGCTCCGGATGCCGGCTGCCTGTGCCGCCGCCGCCGCTGCTGCTGCCACCAGTTTCAAATCTTTAATTGATGCTTGCTTAAGGATGTTGAGGATGTTCGAGCCTCCACTTTTCAAGGGGTTAAAAAAAAACACAAAACCCCACTCAGAGCACCCATTAAAACGCTGTCCCCCCATCTGTGTCCATATGTTCCCACAATCAACCCCCACTGCCGCCCGGTCCGACGCATAAAAACAGTTAAATGCACTCAGAGGAGATGATTCTAACATGCTTTGCTAATTACCATAACTCCACACACACATACACACAGAAAAAAAAACTCCTTTTGATGCAATAAAGAGGCAGGATGGGGGCAGATCCTCGACTCCTACGGTAAGTGAAGGACTTAGTTGTTCTCTGGGCATTGTGAATTTTTCAGAGGCAGCCTGGAGGTAAAAACCTGAGAAAAGGTTTATGTGTGAATAGTTGAGGAGCAAAGAGGGGATTCAGATTTTTCTTTTTCTTTCTCTCTTCCTTTATTGTCAGCAGTTCGGGGGAAAAGATGCTGGAGGAAGCAAACAGTGGCTAGACTCAGATTAAAATCGCACCCTAAGGTGTGCTGCAGCTCAGCTTAAACCACGTTCCTCTATTACAATAAGCACATATTTACATTTGAATGCGTGTTTTAAATATGATTTCATCTGCGCTAACTTTTCCCCAGCTGTAGATCAGTTAAAAACTTACATCTCGACATGCGCTCGGTGTGACTGGCCCTCTCGCCTGCACCGGCTCACTGAAATATGCAGTTTTCGACCGTGGGTGTTTGGAAATTGAGTGAAAACGATGTCACATTAATGATTTAAAGTCGGTAATAGGATGTGCTGTGACGCTGAGCCGCCAGCTAAGCTGAGTTTAAGGCTCCGGCGTTAATGTATTCATGAGGAGGAGGATTATACAGAGACAAGAGCAGCTAGAGAGCTGAGTGCAGCACAGCAGCCAGGGCCAACAGGCCTGCTAGACATTATATATATAAAACTACATTTACACGAGTGCACGTTTGCACAATGCAGGAGGTAGTGCACAAAAAGAATCCTGCAGGGAGTGCAACTAAACACACATCAGTAATATTAGCTTTATCGCAAATGTTGCGTTATTTTAACTATTATTTCTTATTGATAAAGCTTTGTAAGTGCACCGAAAAACTGCTATTAATAATTTCACAGAAAACAAGCTCTGGCAGCAACTGTGAAAAAAGGCCACAGTTCTATATTAATTCTCGCCCCAAACCCAGATATTAGCACAAATATGTGTTTATCTGGTAGCACTGTTTCTTCTTTCATCTTTGATTCTGGCAGCTCCGCTAATCCCCCGTCTAACATACTAATGTATACACAAACTGCAGCATCATTAAACCCAAAAAAAAAGGGAATCATGAAAGTATCATAAAAAAGCGAGTCAAGTACTTAAGCTGCAATTTTTTTTCTTCAAATATTTAAAAAAAAAAAAAAAAAAAAAGGAAGTGGCTGGCTGGCCATTAAAATCAGGTGGCTGATGCATTAAGACTCCATAAAATAATCCCATATCAGAAAGTGCCTGCACTCAAACCATAAAAATAAAGTAACATGATGCTGAGATGCAAAATAAAATATAGATATGCAAGCATATGGTATGTTAAATATATATTTTTTGGCAGATGGCCATGCTGCTACTTTATTTCTAGTGATTTAAGCATAATGTGCTGGTCACATGACAGAGCTGCAGGAAACCGGTGACCGAGCAGATATTAATCAGCCGGTTGCGACCTCACCGCAACTTCCCGCACTTCTTCTCTTCTTTCACTCGATGAGCGGAGTAATCAGCGTGACACGAGGCAAACAAAAACAAAGCGCCGTCAGTGTTTGAGCGACGGCCCTAATGTGACAGATCTGAGAGCGGCGGTGTGTGAGGGACAGGCGTGGCGCTCGGCGGAACAGGGAGGCCCGCGGGGCTGATTCCCCCCCGAAAAAGAAAAAAAAACAAGACCGGGAAACTGGCTCGACGCCCCTCTGCTCAGCCGCCACTCTCACATGAAACACTCACCGGCTTCATCATCATCATCATCATCGGCGGCGGCGACGGCGGCAGCAGCTGGCCTATTTTCACCCCGTCTGTCTCCATCACAGAATGAGTTTATTTCCCCTCAATTCTCACTGTGATCAGTTCTTTCTCAATGATTCATTCATAAGACTTTAGGCACAATTTGACCCTCATTTGTATGTCCCACCTGTTTGACCTCTGACCTTTGAGTTCCTGCAGAAACACTCCATAAAATGTGACGGCAACACTGCTGAAATCTACATTATTTAATGCCTTTACGCAAATAAAAGGCACGTATATCGACATTTACGCAACAAAATCGTGACATGACAAATTCTGATCATCAGATGTGTAGGTGGACCAATCACACGACCGCGAGCCGCCCAACTTCTCACAGTAAACTTGAAAAGCATGATGTTGTTCACGGAGCGGCAAATATCAAAGCGAGATAAAGAAGTGGGCGCTTTAACGTCATTCCAGGAAATATATATTTTTTTGAGACATGGAGAAAAAAAACGGAGAAAAAAAAAGCCTGTAAAACTGTTATTTTCTCTTCCCATCAACACCCTAATGCACACATGCAAATATTATGCTAATGGTATGTTAATTGGTGGAATAGCTGCAAAGCAGCCCTGCTGTTCAAATGACTGGTGAGAAAATAGGTGGGGTCAGTCACAAGCTGTAAAAGCAGCTCCAACACAAATAAACAAAACCCTCGGGGATTAACAGAACAAGGGCCAGTGATAAACGGATGAGAAGAGAGACAGGGAATACAACAGGCTGCAAGTGAGGGGACAAGGGAATCAGCTCAGGGATAATATGGAAATACGAAGAAGCAGAGGGACATAAGTGGAGGACGAGGGGTAAGAAGGCTTTATGGAGAAGACACGGGGATTAGGAGGGGAAGGAGAAAGGACAGAGGTAAAACAAATAAGTAAAGGAGGACATTTAAAGGCGGGAGGTGAAAGACGGCTGTAAATAAAAGGATAAAGCAATAAGCACTGTGGAGGGACTTAGGAGTAAGAAAGGAGAGAAGAATAAGAGGAGAGGTAGAGGAAGATTAAACATGTCAGCGAGAAGGAAAAGGGAAAGTAGCAAGCAGAGTTTTAACCTGAACTTGAAGTCTCTGTTTTGTTTTGCTTCTGTCAAACTTCCACTTATCATGAGGTAATTTTTCACTGCAATATAAAGCTCTTTTACTACACATAATTTTAACTAACCATGTCAGTAATAGCTTCGTATTAAATCAAGGAGCACAGAATCTGGTTGTAGCAGAATTTTAGATGAGATATGTAGAATAAAGTGACTTTGATCCAACAACGTCACAGATCAATCATTCTAAGACCATCTGAACGCTGAAAATATGTTGATTCTTTCTGTTTTTACAGTTTCTAGCTCTGATAAATGGTCCAATTATGGTGATTCTTTTTGAAAAAGCCAACATGACGGTGGGTTTTAGGGTTGAGAGAGTTGAGACAAAAGACACTTTAAAGATAAGTCAAAGCAGGAATATTGAACGGGCTGAAACTGTATGGTGACAAAAATGAAAGAAAGGGGAGTAGTAGGGAATAAAAAATGCTGTCAGCTGACTCAATCTGTCTTCAGGGCTATTTTATATTCAATGGTGGGCTGTGCATTTTACATCTGGGCCTTCAGTGGTATCCTACCTGAACCAAGTCACCCCATCATCATTTTGATGCCACGGCTATAGACACTATCAATATTATACAAAAAGGCAGTATAACAGGACATCTTCCACCACTGTCATTCGGATTCAGAGTCAGAAAACTTTATTTGTCCCCAGGGGACAATAAAAAGGCACATACAGCAGGCAGTGCAACAATGACGTAATAAAGAAATAGGGCTAAATATATATACATATGTAGAGCAAGTTATATAAGATTAAAAATATAATGAAAGAAGAGAATAAAAGACAAAAATCACAACTTGGTAACATACTAGTGCAAATATGTCATACTAATGGTCATGGTCATACATCAGACATGAAGAGCAACAAATGTTGGCCAATATTGTTTTAATGACTGATAGTGAACTAGAACTTTGATGGTACATGATCAGGAGGCAACACTGCACCCACACGTACAATTAGTTAAGTGTAACACTCTTGACACAAAGTTAGCCTCAATAACAACAAACAAACTAAATGAGAGATGATCCGTCTTTTGTCACCTGAATGTTTCATCACCTGTGAAAAATTCCACAGAACAACAGTCATAATGACTCTCATTTTCCTTCTTCACCTCCCAAAGCGAGACCAGGGCATCATTGGATGTTGTATAATCTGATGCTTGCTGTTGGAAATATATCATCCTGTGTGTAACCATTAAGGCCACATAAATAAAAACGAATAAAAACAAAGCTTGATGAAAGAGAAATCCAGAGAATCCTTGGATTTGTTCAGCTTTCATGTGCATTTTTACAGGGTCAAAACTGCAGCTATAATTCAAATCAAAGTCAAATTTAATCTCCATAACTACTATTGCTGTGGGGTCTTGGACATAATGTATATTTATTAGTTAGGTTAAGTTTCATAATTTATAGCACTGTGGGGTCGTGGCTACATTATTACTTTAGTTAGGTTGTCCTCCATAATTAATAACACTGTAAGGTCTGAGCTTTAATATGCTCTATTGTCGGGTAAAGTAGGATTTTGTGTAATTTTTGTTGGTTCTAATCCCTAATATGTAAATTACTCCAATAAAATCATGCTATAAATAACACTAAAGGGTCTTGACCCCAGACTTTACACTCCAGTCACATTTTATCTTGTTACACTTAAGGATTAAAATCATTTTTAAAATTATTTCTTTGAATTTGTTTTCATTAAATTGTCTAATTTGATATTTGTTTCATTGTGAAGCACTTCAAAAAGTGCTGTACAAATTACGGTATTATTAATACACAAGATACACTCTAAAACTGTTTAAAACCATCTTTAAAACAAATTACGTCTGTTATTTTGTTGAATTACAGGTAATTCGAGAAATTACATGAAATAAGTGTTAATTTATACGCTAACTGTAAAAAAACCAGCTAAAATTGTAAATAATATTAAAAGATAATTATATATGTCAAGGCTATTTTAAGAAAAATGGTATTTTTCACAGTTTTGAACAGAAACAAAATCAGGCTGTAACTGTACTTGACGTCCACATCAAAAACAATTTTAAAAAAATCTTTACCTAATAGTCATTTGTTCTTTTAGAGTGTGTGACTGTAAAATTTGACTGTTTTATTGTCAAATCCACTCACACAAAAATATCGCTATTTAGAGATATTTGCCATTATTTTCACTGTTTTTCAACAGTTTTTGAATGTTACATTATTTCAATTTCAGCCAGATTTTTATTTTGTATAAAGTTTTTTTTTACAGGATTTGTTTTTTACAGTGCAGCCTGAACAGATTGTATGAGCTTTTTGATGTAAACATGACATGCAATCTGTGGCAGTTTTTAGTTGCCCTTTAGGGCAGCTCAAGTTGTTTTTATTCTGTATAATTAACCTGCAAGTGGACCAAATATCCAAGAGTGTGTTCAGATAACCCAGATTAGATTGGGTAGTCAGAAAAACCCTCCCCAACAACATAAAAGGCAGCGACAGTAAAAGCAATTCTGTTGCATCCAAATTTAGAATCATAAAAATCAGTCTATTAAAATTACATAGCATAACATATGTGTAGCATGCAAATAAAATTAGGATCCTAAAAGTTATAGACTATAAAGGTATGAATAAACTCTGGGAAAGTTTTCAACTCACTTTATTACAACGTTCATGAAGTCTGTTTTCTACCAGGAATTCTGCTCTCCATAGCCCCATGTCGCAACGCATAATTGTTTGGAGTATTGAGAGTTGTAAAACATTACAGTACACACCCTAAATAAATAAGGCGCCCCATCGTTTTCTTATGAATCTGTCAGGGGCTTTGCAGCGCCAGGCCTCGAGTGCCTCTGGTCTTTTCCTGTGAGTAGTGTAATGTGTAAGAGCTCAGCGGGGCCTGGCAGGAAACAACACTATTTGGAAACTGTCAGTGTCCGCTCGATGCCAACCAGCCACAAGATACACCACCACAACCCCCAGTTTTTTTCTGAAAAACATCCCCTCTGGAGCCCCAATGGCTGCCAGTTTCTCAGACAGCCCACCGCTGACCCCTTCAGGCCAGGAAACTGTCGTCCAGCCAGGGAGCCAAAGAGCCCAGGGGCCTCGGGTTGCTCTCGAAGATGTTGGCTGCTCGCTCGGGCCTGGGAAAAGAAGGACATAGAAGGAGAGCGGGCAAAGAAGCTTTTTTTTCTTTAGTTAATTTGATTGCCCCATCACTTCACTTTGCTCCAAGATTAAAAAGCCCACTTATTCTTCCTCACTTTTTTTGCATGCTTTCCAGACGCCACGAGCCACAAAGCGGCAGCAGACAACCATGTGTCCTGACAGTTGACTTTGAATCCCAGTAGAGATCAAGTTGATTTGTTTGTTTCGATTATTTTGGAATTTTTGGAAGAGGTTGAAGTTGCAAAAGAACACATTCGATTGTCACCATATATTTGTCCTCCGTTGGCTTTTTTTTGGCAAATCTGACCGCTTGGCTCGCTGCCTCTGGGCCTCGTGTGGAATTGTTTTCCACTGGGACAAATCCAGGACAATCCAGCCGCGGTATGTTGGAGATCGGAGACGTGACAGCGGAGGGGATTGTCGGTTTTAAAGTTTAAACTTAGGACAGCTGTTCTATCACGAGAGGGTCGCAGGGATTTCCTGGATGGAGGTGTCCTAATGGCTCGGCGTTAATATGAATTCATAGACGACCCATTAGCGCCCTTTCGCTAAACCTCCTACTTTTCCTTCACTCGCGCCATAATGGCCCTGGCTTCGACCGCTAGTCTGCATGTAGTGGATCTAGCGTGGATTTACTCCGATGTTCCCAGGGATTACACCCTCAGTGAGCTGTGTATTATGAGTAGATTTAGACCCATAACTCCTGAAAGATAAGGGGAGGATTGGGGCGATTGTTTAACCGGCTTGTGTTAGCCATCATCTGCTAGTATCTCTGCTCACGTGCACGCGTGTGTGTGTGTGTGTGTGTGTGTGTGTGTGTGCTCAAGAATGTGTGAGAGAAAGATTCAGGACAATAAAAATGTTCACTGACGTTCATTGAAATTCCAATCCGATCGCGTTAACAATGCGAAACATTATTCTGAAATGCCTTTAAATGAATTCAAATGAATGCTTTATGTAACTGAAATGCTCTCTGGTTAATGAAAAGGGCTTTTGGTTGCATTAATCAAAAGGGAAATTCCGACAATTATGCACAATCACTGCAATTTATTTTCACATCATCAGTTTCGTTCCAACTGTTTTATAAAAGAGAAGTGATGACAAAATAATGGATGGTGCAATAATAAGTTTTTTAAAAAAGCAAATTGTGCTTCTTTTACATGAAAAAGAAAGTTGTTTGAAAGATTAATCATTGTGTGTGTGCAAATCCAAGTCACTTTCACCTTCAACAAAAGCTTTTTATGATCACGAATTGAACCGCAACGACTGAAACAACACTTTCGGAGCCGGAGGAACAGTGCAAAGCTGCGAAGTGAGAAATCCAGTCTTCCTGATGTCCCGTCGGGTTGTGGACATAAATCTGAAGCTGCGACATGCTGCTGCTGCTCGGCAGATGTGTGAGTTCTGGTATTGTGGTGGGAGCAGAGCAGCCCTGTGGTGAGGCTCTTTACAAGGCCTCGGGGACGAGCCAGAGACCACACTGACCACAAAACACAGCTCCATAAACACTGTCAGAGAGCACAGAGCCAAGAGCTGGAGGTCTGTGGGATAACTTCACCAACAATGATGGAGCCCCAGACGGACGCTTATGATTCTGGCTTCGGCGTCGATATCGAGGCTCAAAGTTGCAGTAAAAAGATGTTATGCAATAACACACAGGTTAAAATTGCTGACGCTGTCATCAGTTGGAAATTCTCACCTTTTATTGGAAGTGATGATTCAAAACTTCTCTGAGGAAGCTGCAAGATAAGGTGTTGCATTCAACACACCCCAGAATTTGTTAAAAACCGTAACCGGTAAATGCACTTACTGCATCGCCTGTGTTCTTCATCCATGTCTGCAAAAGCTACATACTGCTGCATAAACTTTTACATTGCACAGGGACAAAATGCACTTTAGTGGCCCCAAAATAAATCCAGGAGGTTCTGTCTTTCTCTGGCTTTTTTAAAGTTTAATTACCCAGAAAAACTACATGCTGTTACGCCAGGTGACTGCACATTTCTCAGAAGTATAATTCCATCGTGGTCAAAACACGACAACATTTTAGCTTGAACATTATCGTATTTGGTGCCTTTGCATGGCAAAAAAAGTTTACTTTTCTTAAGGTCAGTAACAAATTGTTGATCTGAGACTGATTAAATCTCAATGTGTGCTCTTTAAATGGAGTTGTTGTTGTGCACATTCTAAGGGTCCCCGCATTTTTGTTGAAAAGGTACCGCACTGAAAATGGCAATTTTAAAGTCTGCATAAGGACAAAACAGGTTGTGAATAGAAAAAGACAAAACCATCTCTATTTTGAAGATTTTTCATGATGTTATCAGACATGCATGTTTGCCTGAATGACACCCTATCACAAAGATTTTTGAAAAGGCAATTAAATGGCACTAAATAAATGAAAAGGGATGCACAATATTGGAGTTGTGCCGATGTATGTTGATAATTTCATTTTGGCCAATACTGCATTTGCACATATTTCTTCCATTTAACTACAGAGAACATAATATCTTTCCAAGTCTTCTCCTAGTGGAATAAACATATTAGATGCCTATTCTTGCCATGATGAATCACTCACAGATGCAGACATAAAGTATAATGCTTTCTGAATGTGAACTTCCACTGGGCAAATTCAGAAAACTACTTCAACTTACGCTTAAAACATGTCATATTTGTTTTTATGCAACATTTTTAAACAAAACTGTTTATGAGCCTGACAGGTGTTATCTCACTGTCAGTGTTTGTTTGATGAATAATTCATTTCAAAGCCTTTATTGGCCAATATTGATGATGATGCTGCCGACACCGTGCATCACTAAAATCAATAGGACTGTTTTCCTTCTTACTGCACCTGTTTTGCAGGGTATGGTTTAACTTACAGCTGTGTTTTTATATATCATCAATGCCAATTTATCTTAAATCCCACTTTGTGAAACCTGCAATCTAATGGCTAAGTTTTGGGAAAGCATTTTGATTGGTGCAGATGCTCCTTCAACTTAATTTGCATTGTGAGGTAATGGAAGGCAACTTCATTTGTATCGCACCTTAAGCAAAGAAATGCATTAAAACATTAAAAAACACAACAAAAAAGGAAAACTGAATCAATTAGCATGGCATAAAATGAAATTAAGAAAAACAAATATAGTTACAGGGCAGCACGGTTCAGTAGTAAACTGCAGCTGTACAAAAAATTAATCAAGGTAACCAGGAGTCGCCTCGGTAAGTGTATAATGGATTCTCAAGTGTTATTTTTATGATTCTAACAAGGCACTGTATAGAATATTCTTAAGTTGGCTTTTTAAAGGTAAATGTGCCACTTGTTAATGCTCTTTAAATCACTAATAAATAATAAAAATTTAAAAAATCCCTCTCCTTTGTCCAGCATAATTTGCTTTCGGAAGATCTCTCTAATGAAACCACCTACCTTTTGGAAAACAGCTTTGGAACATCCACACCAAACCTCTATTTAAGCATAGTAACATTTACTAACTGCGGAATTAAATGTACTTCTGCTCGAGTAAAATGTCATCGGCCCCGAACACAGTGGGACTTTCTCCATCGTTGCCAATCAGTCAGTCTTGCGACGAAGCAGCGGTCCAGTGATCTTTTTCCCTTCAGTATTGTGCCAAGCTGTCAATTTACAGACAGAAGTATGTTGCCTCTAAAATGTTCCAATAAATAAACACTACCGTGCAAGAGGACAGCTCTTTTCTGCTCGTCTGTGTGTGTGTGTGTGTGTGTGTGTGTGTGTGTGTGTGTTTGCACGCTCGCTGCCAGATCTACAGCCTACATTCAGACGGCGACAGACAGACATTATGTAGCCATGTCAGGGAGAAGAAGCCGCGAGAGAACGAACATCTCTGCTTGTTATTCAGCTTATGGATTATGTTCTGTTTAAATGACATCTCTTCAAGCTCTGCAAAAACAACTTTAATGCCTTCTTCTTTTTTTTCCAGCCCGAAACATATTTCATCAAAGTTGTTCTGCAGAATAAATGCTCCGAGGCCTTTGCAGAAATTGAGCTGGACGCCGACCAGCAGACTCGACTAATCCTCCCTCGGTCAGAGGTTAACTTGATGTTGAAGGAGGAAGCTGACAGATGAAAAAATTGTTATTGTCAAATTTTGTTTCATGTGACAATTGTTTGCTTTTTTTTTTGCCCCTCTCTCCATTCTTTCCTCCCTCCTCTCTATCTCAGATACTCAGCTGAAAGGGCCCCAGACGGGTGTAATTGGTGTGTAAGGGATGGTTGCCACAAATAACTGTAATTACCAGAAATGACTTGTTGCATGAAAACAGTCACGCGTGTCATTTTATGTATGAATGCTGCGGTCAGATGTCAGTGGAACTTGGAGTAACAGCACTTTGCGACTCATTTTTAACACATTAAAGCTCATTGTTTTCAGTCACGCCGCGGTTTGCTGCTGAACCCTCTCGCACGCTGGTGTGAAATAAAACTTCAGAGTGTTTTCGCCGGCGCGAAAAGCCGGTAGAAAAGAGGGGTCAGCAGCCCCCTTTTGATAATGATAATGCAGAACACATACGCACACGCACACGCAACGAGCAGGCGTGACAACGAGCGCTTGTCAAGCGGAGAGGCGTAAACACACATAAACTCGCTCATCGTTTCAGTTGTGCCCTTTGAAGTCCTCAAATATCATGAAGCATTTACAATCTAATTATGTGCATTTCTCTTCTACTCTCCCCCCCTTCTTCATCCCATCCCAGCTGTGATTTAAGGGGGAGATGAAAAAAAAAACAACAACAACAACAAGCAGGAAAAGCATGAAGATGAGACCGCACGGCGAGAAACAAACATGAGGAGGATGTGCGTTGACAGTTGGTATGTCCGCCGCTCTTTGGGTCATTTAGAAACCCAAGCTTTGGGATCTGGAAGCTGCAGGGAGGTTTGAACCAAGACCCATCACCCGACGAGGGTGAAGGGCGACGGGATATGAAGCCTCCGGAGCCGATGTTTAAATTCAAAAAAAGCTCCAACCTGCAGGGGCCTCCTCTCCTCTCGACGCATCTTCTCGTTGAATAAATCTTTTTTCTTTTTTTTTTTGCACCGAGAGCCATAAAGAAACATAAAATCAAAGGCAAACTCTCACTCGGAGGGAACAAATTAGTAAAAGGCAATCTGGGGAACAAGCTGTAAGTGTTGTGTGTGTGTTAGGACAACTGCTCCCTGTGTGCGAACGCGTGTCTGCTGTCGAAACAGTTTCGAAGTGATACAGTTTTTATTTTCCGTGTGTGTGTCAGTGTAACAAGAACATAATCTATAGGAGGGTGCAAGGTGTGTGTCTGTGCGATGTGGGCGGGCGACGGCTTGTGCCTCGAGTTTGTGTTGGTTTTTTTTCTCCTGTGAATGCTAAGAAGGGAATGAAAACACACTTAAAGAATATGTGCACAGGGGACGGATCGTGTGTCCCCGTTTCTGCACGGTGCTTCGGTTTTTCTTTCCCTGCCTTCCTACCAAATCTCAACACTACTGGTGGCGGCGGCGAGGCACTGACATTTGGGAGCAATTTTGAAGTGCGCCCGCAAAGGTTGTCAAGGGATTAATCTCATCTCACGCTGGGGCGCAGAAAAAAACGGCTTCCTCCAAGAATTAAACACAATTTACCCATCAAGACAAGTCTTTCAGGATGGGAGACAAGCATAAATAATATCTCCTCGGTCCAGATTCGCTAATTTACAAGCTTAGCATCTCCAAATGTTATTAGCGGGAATGACGAGGTTACCAGAAGGCGCTGTAGGGAATGATTTGTTATCCGGGCGAGCAGCAGCTGCAGCAAAAAAGCACATGCTGGAGTGCCTCGGATAGAAGAAGAAAAAAAAAGAGAGAGACATACCTGACACCCACTTGCCTCACCCCTCCTCCCTTCTCCTCCCCCCTCTCTGCTGCCACTACGACACCCGGGACTGCACACACCTCAGGCTGGCAGATAGTGAACTTGGCATCTACTCCAGCTAATGTTCTTTTCCACTTCCTCTCATTCTCATTTGCTTTCAGTCTCCCCTTTCTCTCTCTCTCTCCTCTTATTCTCTCCCTCTTTCTCCCCCCCCCTCTCTCCCTCTCTGTATCACTGTTTCTCTCCCACTTGCTCTTGAGGCTCGAAAAACATCAAATAGAACATTTGGGCAACCGTTGTCATCTTGGCAAGTGTTGAAGTAGCTCTCGTCTGCAATAAAAATATATATTAAAAAAAGAAGGGAAGTTTTTTCTTTTTTTTTATAAGATATTCAGACCTTTCTCAACATATCAGTCAATACAGATGTCTCTATGCTTCATCCAAAAATATGTTTGTCTCCTCTAAAGATCTCTATCGGCGTCTTTGCTCGGTCGCCGTCAATCACGAGTTCTCTGGCCAAGTTTAGCGGGAATTTAACTTTTGTAAATAACCAGGTGCCTTCCTGAATTTGGATGCCGCACCTTGTCTAAGCTGACAGGGAGCTAAAATCTGACGTCGCGCCCCGTCGATGGATCATTCGCCTTCTCTCTCCCTGTGTGTGAATTTTTTTTCTTTCTGTCTTTTGTGAATCGCATGTAGGTGTTCCTGCATGTGTGTGTGTGTGTGTGTGTGTGTGTGTGTGTGTGTGTGTGTGTGTGTTCAGGGGAGAGTATTTTGATCTGCGCTGGCTGTTTATCTTGCTGAAACAGGAGTCTCCCGTCACTCCAGACCCTTTCTGATCCTGACAGATGAGTTCAACCCCAGCCTGCAGCCTTTACGACGGGGAAAAGAGAGAGGAGAGGAGAGAGAGGGGAAAAAAAGAAGAGAGAGAGGTGGTTTGGTGGGGGAGAAAAGAAACAGATGGATATAGTAGGAGAGGAAAAAAACAGAAATAGGAGAGGAAAGTGAAAGAATAGAGGTGGAGAAAGGGGAAAGAAGACAGACAGAGAGGAAGTGGAGGAGAGAAGAGAGGGCGCTTAGCTTCACCTGCCAGTCTGTGTTAGCGAGGATGAGCCAGAGTTCCCTGCTTCTGGAAGCTTAGTGTCAAAGGTGGGACTGCAGGGCTCTGTCTGACGTGGAAGTGTGTATTAAACGTAGTGCGACCGCATGTGTTTGTGTGTGTGGGCTTGTGTCTTCGTGCCCAGTAGGGGTTCCCCCGCACGCCTCCGCTCGCTCCCCCCCCAACCTCCTGCCATCACTCAGATGTTGGGGAGTAGAGGGATGTTGGTGGCGGTGGCGGTGGTGTGGATGGATAACATGGCAGCCTCAGACTACACAGGAGCCTGATCTCTGCCAGGCTAATTGGATGATACATGTGTGTCTTGTTTGTGACAATATTTTCATAAAAAGATCCTTTTCTGGGTCATTCTGTTTGAGAAAAATAGGTATTTTGGGAGATAAAAGTGGTCTAAAATATACATAAAGCATCATTTAAAGAGAAGCACAGTGGCTAACGTTACTATAAGTTCTAATAATGTTTTAAAGGAAACATTTTGATCTAATGCTCAAAGAACCATCCATCCATCCATTATCTATACACTGCTTAATCCTCATTGGGGTCATGGGGAGTCTATCACAGCTGACTTAGGGTGAAGGCAGAGGACACCCTGGACAGGTCATCAGTCTATCACAGGGCTACATATACAGATAAACAAGCACACTCACATTCACACCTATGGACAATTGAGAATTATCAATTAACCTGAGCATGTATTTGTACTGTGGGAGGAGGTCGGAGAACTGGGAGAAGATCGTTTTAAGAACCATTTTAAGGATATTTATCATTTCAAGTAATGTTTCTGTGAGGTTAAAGGTGAACAAAGACAGAGCATTCAGAGGATGTTGTCAGGTTGTGATAACAAAGAAGACAAGATCCTGTCTTGTGAGGCTGAACGTTCCTGAAATGTGACATATTGTCACAGCCACAGCTTGAGGCTGTGGGTTGTGGTAGTGCTCTCTCCTCGCTCGGCCCTGCTCTCTCTCTCTCCTAGGTGTGTTCGTGGTGAAGCTGGCAGCAGGTGTGTTGCATGATAATCAGCAGATGAGCTGCAGGTGGAAGCTGAGTGATTCATCTCTGGGAGTCTCCATAAAAGCAGACTGCACCCATCATTCAAAGCTGGACCGTTGTCTCATCTCCAGTCAGTACGGGGAGTAGAACTGTCTTTGCCACCAGCCTTTTAGACTTTGATTAATCCTGTTTTCTATGTTTAGTGAACACTGGCTCCTGCCTTCTGGTTCTGGAATCTTCTAGCCTGCTGGTCGTCCGCTCTACCTTGAATTCTGTTCTGATGGAGGATTCCACCTCTCACCAGCTTCTTCCTGGGAGCCACAGGCTTCATCTGGATGGAACACTTTGGGAGAAATACCTACTTTCTATGAACTCTTGGATGCCAACAACCTTCCATGTGTTGAGTTCCTGAAAAGGGAGAGAGCTGAGAAAAGCCAGGCCAAGGACTGATTCCTACTCGTCAGCTAAGTTTCCAAGCCTTGGTATCACCAGACTATTAGTGTAACAGTTTGCACATTGAATTTTACAATCTGTGTTCTGTACTTAATATTATTTGTTTTATGCTTTGCATAAAATACTTTTAGTCTAGGGATCTTTGTTCAGGATTAGTTAGAGTCTAGGCTGGGTTTAGTTATTGTATTTTCAGTTGTTTTCCTGCCTTGGTTATACCATACGTGGGTTAACCGTAGTTTAAGTTCTCATCCTCATGTAGTTATCCTCCGTACCACTAGATGGTTTTTAGTTTTCTTGGTTAAGTTTAGTTCCTGAGTTTGAGTTCTCTTTCCGGTTCCTGTATTAATCATCTGATTGTAAATAAAGCATTGCTAAAACGTCAATCTGACTGCAGTCTCATTTCCTGCTCCTGAGCCTTTTTGACCCTGCCGTAACGCATATTAACAAAGGTTTGCCTGTACTTCTGTTCTGAGGATGATTTAGGGATGCAGCTGTCGAGACCATTTTTCTAGTATGTTTGCAGTGAAACTTCTGCCAAATGTTTTACGAAACAACCTTCAAGAAATGTTTAGAAGATGTTCTCAAGGCCTCCGATGTTCCTGTAATGTTACATATTAGCAGATGTTTGCCTGTGATATTCAAAGGATGTTTTAGTGATGTTGCTGTTGAGAACGTTCTTCTTGGAAGTTCTCAATTCAACTTTTGGGAAATCTTGTAAGAACCGCCGTTCAAGACACATTGAAGAAGCAACTTTCAAAAAAATGTTTTCAAGATGTTCTCAATGTTTTTTTTGTTTTTTTTTTAATTCAAATTTTCCTATAATGTGACAAATGAATAAAGATACAACATTTTTACTGTAATATTCTGAGGATGTTTTAGGCATGTCGCTGTTGGGAAAGTTCTTTTAGGATGTTCTCAATGCAACTTTCAGGGAATGTTATAAGAGACAACATTTAAGGAATGTTTCCAAAATGTTCTCAAGGTCTCAAATGTTCCTGTAATGTGACATATTAGGTGGTGTGCCTGTGATATGATAAAAAAAATATAGTTGCTGTTCATTTTTAATCAAAACTACTTACATTAAGGCAGATTTCAAATTACAATATTTCAGACAATTTTTTTTTTTTTTAAAAAACAAAAATGTCTTTGGTGTGAATGAACTTTGTCCGAGTCAAAGTTCACTGCGCATGTCAAACCACCACGTCACTCTTTGCTGAAGCGTCCGGGCGCAGACACTTTGGGAAGCTAAATGTGGTTTTTACCCTCAAAACACGGCAGAAAAGCGAAAGAGAAAACATTATTTTTACGATGACTGGGAGAAAGAGTTCTTTTTCACGACAGTGAAAGATAAATGTATGTGTCCTATTTGCAGGGCGACTATTGCGTCGGCAAAGCGGCATAATGTGGAGAGACGCTACTTTAGCCGCCACAAAGCTTCCATGCTAACTAGCCACCTGGTAGCGCACATAGACTGTATACGCACTACGGACAGGAAAAGCCGGGACTTAAAGGCAGCTTTGGCATCTACAACGCGGCGAAAAGTTTCTTCGTGGAGAAAAATGTACCATTAGAAAAGCTTGTTCCCATGACGACGGACAGGGCTCCTCCATGACGGGTCGGCATGCAGGCTTCATTGTACGATGCAGAGGTGATCCAGACTTCCCAACATTCCTACATTACCACTGCATCATTCACCAGCAGGACATATGTATGTACAAAAGTGGTCGGATTTGATCATGTGATGACTCGTGTCATGAAGATCATAAATGGCTCCACAACCAAACAACCAGGACATTGAAGGTGCTGCTGGAGGAGCTGTTAGCTGAACATGGTGACCTGTTACTACACACAGAAACCCCATGGATCAGCAGGGGACCAGTTTTGCAGCGTTTTTTGTCACTGTTGGCCGAAATCAAAGAGTTGATGCAATCCAAAGGGGAAGACACCTCGCTGCTTGAGGACACTGAGTGGATTCTTGCCCTTACATTTTTAACAGACATCACTGGGAAACTGAACCATCTGAACTGTGAGCTGCAAGGTAAAGGTAAGACATGATAAGCTCTGCAATGCCAGGCTTCCCACTAACACACATTTACAGACAAAGAAAGAGGTAAGATGTTGTCATTCAAAACACCGTGCCATTACACAAAAATATGAAAAATAATTTGTTGAAAACATGGAATGATTTGTTGGAATGATCTGTTAAAAATGTTGCAATGCTGGTGAAAAATGCTGGTGATTAGTACTAATGTGATAGGATTCATTTCAAAATGTGAAAGAGTTGATTTTTTTCTTACATAACTGATAATTTGTACAAACATGGGACAGAGTTCATGAATTGTTCAGAAATGTTGCAAAGGTAGTAGTTTGTACAAATGAAGCATGATTTGAAGATATGGCAGTTAATGATTTCTTAAAAATGTTAGAAGTGATAATTTTCACAGAAATGTAACTGGTGTGATTTTGAACAAAATACTGCAAATATGCTGATTCATACAAAACTGCCAAGAAAGATATTTACAAAAAAATTCATATATATATATATATATATATATGTGTGTGTGTGTGTGTGTGTGTGTGTGTGTGTGTGTGTGTGTGTCTCCTATCATCATGATTGTAGAAATCATTGTTAATAATTGTTGTAGGGAATAATTAACATCAATGTGATCAGACAGTCTCTTTACACATTGTTATTTTCATTATTGTTATTATTAAAAGATGATGGCGCAAGTTTGCTATTGAGGAAGTTTGTATCAAACAAGGTGCCCTTCGTACTACTCAGTACCCTTGAAGTTGCTCTCGGGTTCAACAAAAAGGTTGGTGACCCCTGGTCTAGGAAGTTCTCAATGCAACTGCTGAGAAATGTTTTAAGAACCAACATTCAAGAAATGCTGTCAAGATGTTCTCAAAACCTCAGATGACAGGATGTTTATTTAGTAGAGGCTCCTCTAATGTGCCATATTAACAGAGGTAGAACATTTGGCTGTAATATTCCAAGTATGTTGTGGTTGAATCTTGGAAGAATGTTCTACAATAAGGAAATGTTTTAAGAACCAACGTTCCAGAAACTATATTTATGAAGTGTTTTCTTGATGTTCTCAAGGCCTCACATGACCAAATGTTTGTTTTTGCAAAGGTTCCTGTAATGTGACATATTAGCAAAGGTTTGCCTCTAATATTCTGAAGGCTTTTTGAGGGATACTTGTATTGAGAATGTTCTTTTAAGACATTCTTAACGCAACTTTTGGAAAATATTTTAACAATATTGCCTTTAAGAAGAACAATCTAAGAGCTAAAATAAAGCTTCCTGCCAAAAACATTTCTAGAAGCAAGTTTCCATACTGACATATGAGACAACATAAACATCAATACATTTGCGACAGACCAATATCAGCCAATTATATCAGCCAACTGACATTTATCTACATGGGCTGCGATACCTTAAACTTGACATCAATTGGTTTGCAGAAAAATGTACGTGATGTCAGAAAGTTGTCTAGACAACTTTGCTGTTCGCATCAATGGAGAAAAATTCTATATATCTATATTTGTATATATAATTATTACGATTATTTGCGGCACCAACTTCAAGCACCAAACTCAACACTAGTTCACCTACAATTGTCACTATTCCAAAATAAAAGTTTTCATGATGAATATTTTGTACATTAATTCCATGTTTCACTAGTATCTTCTATCTTTGTAGTACTCGTGTTTTTAGTGGGATAAGCTGTTCAGATCTTGACTGCTGGAAAAAATATTGTCATTGAAGCTGTGGAAGAACTCCATTACTTTGAAGTGTGAGCTTGTTTCCCAAAATCCAGGTCATTATGAATAAAGGAAAATTCTTCCATCTCCTTGGCAACGACGGGCATTGGGCACCTTTGTACAGTGATGCTGCCATTTATTTATCCTCAGGTGGCATTTATCACTCATCTTCTCTAAGAACCCTTGGAAAGTGTTGTCGTATTTTGAGTTTTTTCAGTTTAGTTTTGATATGGCGTTTCACCATATACTAAGATTGTGCCCCCCTCTGTCTGCATAAAAGTAGTGTTGGAACACACTGTGGCACCACATCCTTGAGAGGATTATTTGAACAGTATTGTACTGCAGAAAGTAGTGTGTTGCTATAAAAATGGCGAGGAAAAGGCAATTAACAATAGAAGAGAGACAGACCACCATAACACTTAAAAATGTAGGTCTTTCCTACAGAGAAATTGTGAAGAAAGTCAAGGTGATTTCTTTACCATCAAAAGGCACTCGGAAACTGTTGGAAACTCTGACAGAAAGATGTCTGAAAGACCCAAAGATACAACAGAATCAGAAGACAAGTTTCAGAGTGAACAACTTGGTGATAGGCGGCTCACAGCTCAATAGCTTCAAGCACAGCTTAAACGTGATCATAGTGAGCAAGTCTCAGTTTCAGCTGTGAAGAAAAGTCTTGGAGTTGCAGGTTTGACAGGCCGAGTTGCAGCAAGAAAGCCATTGCTAAGAAGCCCGACTAATAAAAAGAGGCTTGCCTGGGCCATGAAACACCATCAATGGGCTACTGCAGACTGGAAGAAGATATTATGGACTGATGGATCAAAATTTTAAATCTTTGGTTCATTACGCAGGATTTTTGTATGCCGTCAAGTAGGAGAAAGGATGGTTCCTCAGTGTGTGACATCAACTGTCAAACATGGAAGAGGAAATGTGATGATCTGGGGCTGTTTTGCTGGATCCAGGGTCGGTAACTTGTACAGAGTGAGAGTTACCCTGAACCAAAACAGCTACCACAGCATTCTGCAGCACCATGCAGTACCCTCTGGTATGTTCCTGGTTGGTCAGGGGTTCATTCTACAGCAAGATAATGACCCAAAACATGAAGTCCAAGCTATGCCAGAACTACCTTAGGAAACAAGATGGGAAGCTTGAAAACATGTAGTACCAGCACAGTCTCTAGAACTTTTATCACATTAAAATAATATCTTAAGAACTATTGAATATTAAAGCCTAAAAGCCTCATCTGTCACCTGTACTTTTGCAATTTCTTGTCCTGCTTTTTTCTGCCTCATCTGTATCCATGCTGTAACATGTGAATTTCTCCTGGTGAGGGATCAATAAAGTTTATATTATTATGTCATTGATTCTGCAAAATTGGACAAGTAGGTCAAAATATCCCTGATTATGGGTGAGTTAAGTTGTCATGAAAAGTCCCACGTTTTAGGACATATTTTAAAAAATGCAGACGTCAACTAGTGATTTTTCTTGAACTATATTTTGGTGCATGTCACAATAATACAAAACTAAACATATAGAATGCTTTTATTATGAAATACTTGGTTAAAAAAATAGCTACATTGATTGAGCAAATCTGACAAATTAAAAAAAAATCAGAAATTATTTGATATATTAAGTTAAAAATTCCACAAGTATCTTAATAAATATCTATATTTTATGCTATAAGATTTTAGGGAAAGAGACGGTCAGTCAGAAATTGTTCTTGCTTGAGATGGAATGATCAGAATCATCCTTATTCTGTCTGTACAATAGACCCCTTTCACCCCTTACAGTAGTCATATAATCCATTGCTAATATGAACAAAAAAACACATTGCATCTGCTTTAAAGATTTGCTTCAAGCCTCGAGTTAAACTCTTCAGTCGTAGTTTCTGTTCTGTGGGTTGTTCAAGTTTTTCTGGTCAAACATAGCAGCAGGAAAAAATGATGAAAACATTAAATACCATTTCTTCCATTGTCTTTCTGATTGCTCTTGAGTTCTTCCTGAACCAGACTGCGAGTCAGCTGGTGGGCTGAAACTGGAGAAACAAAAACACACACACACACAAAAATTACCTTTAATTAATCTCTTTTCACATCTGCAGCCCTTTTGTTGTTGCCTTGTTATTTTAAATACACTCTCATTCACCATCTCACCTCAGTTGTAGACATTAAGTCAGTTCCTCTTCTTTTTCTTGCTTTTGTTTTTTCTAGCAGCTGCCATTTGTGCCTCTGCTTCGTGCTCGTGTTCAATATCCGCAGTAATTTCTTGCGGTTCAAGTTCATCTTGACATCATTCTCAAGCCATCTGTTCCCATCAGTGTTCTCTTTTTTTCTGACACCTGAATTAGCCAATTGCTAAAATTCATGTCATTATAGACTGAATTGAATAGGTGCTGGTGAAGGCTATAATATCTCTGAATCTCCCAACAACAGCTGATTGTAGATCTAATCTCTCAGTTGTAGGTAGGTATACATTTACTGTCTTGGGAATAAAGACTGTGAAAAAAAAAAAAACATCTCAAAATTAGACTCAGAATGGAAACCAGGCTGCAGTAGTACAGGCCTCCTTGAAAATGGTGACATTTAAGGAGTTAGGAAAGAAAGAACATATTCAGATTTAAAGGTGGACTTCATAAATCCCAACCCCTCATTTCTTATTTCCCTCTTTCGATTGCTTGTGACTGAAGTGTGGTTCAGTGAAATGGGCCATTTTTTCAATCCCTAATAAGAAAAAGATCCACATTTAATTTGTGTTTTTTCGCTTTCTGCAGGTTTTGTTACTTCTTTGCCTATTTTCCAACACTCTCACGTCAGTTGCATAAAGTTGGAAGAAAAAAAGTCAAACATTCACACCTCTGAGACCCTGGTGTGTCCAGTCTTTTTTTCTGTACATAACAACCATTTGTAGCTCTGTTTTTTTATGACTTCATGTTATAATCTGGTAGCTCTTGTAAAGTGTTGTGGTTCATGGTACTAAAGCTAAAATAGAGGTCATGTTGGCATCATTCTTGGGCAAGCTGCTGTTTCTCTGAAAAAGATGCTTAAAAAATGTAGTTTTAAACAAATAAAAAAATAATATACATATTTACTGTTAGAATTTAGAGTCACTGTGGTCTTATGAAGAGTTAAACAATGACTAGTTTATAAGGTTTCAAGAAGCTGGTATTGCAACTGTTTCTTCTCTGACTTCATATATGCTGCTTCCATTATAGAGCTGCTGCGATTATCAGTTTTAACCTATGGATGTTGTCATATAACAACAATTTTTCTACATTATCAATGCTATTTGCTATGTTGCAGTTTTAGACAATGGCGAATGCGAGTTTGACTACTCGGTGTAAAAGTTTCCAAAGTCTGAAGGGTTCAAAAGTGTTGGAATAATTCAAATTATTGCAGAACAAAATGGTGGTTTCTACACTATAGGAGCCCTAATGCTATGCACAAACACCTGAGGGGAAACAAAAGGGCATCATTTAATGCAGAGACACTTACATACGTTTACTTCTCTGCTGCACTCTGTGCTCACATATACTGCAGTTTAATACAGCTGAATTCCACCGCTAACATCCTGATTTTGTAGAACGATGATGCCGTCCAACAAAGACAAGTTAAAACTGTTGGCTGTGCCGTGAATTTGGTGATATTTTCATAGAGTTCGATGCTGATTCCAAAGTCACAATAAGGAGAAACGCTGTCCATGTTGCACTTTGTAAAGGGGTTTAATAGAAAGTTGACTTTCTTTTGGAGTTACAGTACTGACTAAACCCCTCTATTTCTTTTCTTAATCATGTTGGAATTGCCAGTTTAATACTTCAGGTTTGCATTTTCTACATAAACCTTAGTTTATATTTTGTACTGTGCTACATTACACAGTGACATACAGTTTGTCAAAATAAAATGAACTTTAATTAAATGGCCCTTTTGCTAAATTAGTGGAAAATTCATCATTTTGGTTAATTAACTCATCTGTAAACTAGTTGATAGACTAATTGATCGTTGGTGGCAGCTCTAATCTATTTAAAATGCCAAAATTTCACAGCAACACCAATTAAAAAGAAAATAGAGAGAAGCTCGGAGTTCTGTATTGACTGATTAGAAGCCTGGCTGGTAAGTTAGTGGTTGATCTAATTCTGCAATTAGTTATCACACCAACAAACTTCTTGAACCGTATTTGCAAAGACATGCCAGATTAATTTGCTGGTGCCACTTTCTTCTTCTTTTTTGAGCTTGTGCAGAGATTTTTAACCACAGAAATATAAAATATCATAAATTAAAACTTAAATATTCAATGAAATACATCACATTTTGGTAAGCAAGCTTTAGTAGATTTAGAAACGTGCATTTTTTAGAAATATTAGCATGGTTTTCTTGAGATTTTTACCTTCAAAATAATTTTTTTTCGGTTTTGCCATGGCTTGAGCATCCTATTATTCACATACTGTGACATAGATATGTCTATATACATTTGCATAAACTAAAAAAAAATCTGCGGGAACACACAAAAACTGTTTGACATGAAAAGAAGCTCCTCGTGCACTCATGAAATTCAGTTCTAAATCTTCACTTTCGCATTAAAAAGAAAGCCTAAACACGGGGAAGCGTCTTTATTCCCACCTGTGCTGATGCTGTTTCCACTAAAACTAACAAAAGTGCCAAAAAAAACCCCAACAAAAACTCATTCAACTTTCGCTTCTCATTGTTCGACAAACCCCCGCCTGCCCCTCCGACTGACATCTCACCATCAGCGCCACCTCTCCAAATCATTTCATACCTCTGCCGGTGCACCGCCCACGCTGCCTCTGGAGACCCCCACTGGTGCCTGAGGCGCCACGACGCACCACAATGCTGCGCTATCTCCCTCCTGCACACAAACCCCGGACCACCACCACCACTGGGGCATTCTGCACCGCTACTCTTACCTTCCGCACACCTTCAATTAGCTACACAACATCGTGCGCCTTTGTGTCTTTGCACGGAGGCAGGAGGCTTTTTTTTTCCCTCCCCGTCCTGTGTAGGTGTGAAAGTGTGTTTCTGAAGGAGACACTGCAGCAGGAGTGCAACAAACACACACGATTTCAGCCCGTCTATTGAACCGGCGTAATTGGGAGCACGACCGGCAGCGTAGCGACTGGAATGCTATATGTCAGACTAACTGCTTTTAGTGCCTTCATCCTCCTCTCCTTCACACTTTCATCGCTCTACGTCGTCCCCGCCGTCACCTTCCCACCCCTCCATCCACGTGTTTCATCCTGAATGGCGGCAAGAGGCTCATTCTGTTTTTTTTTTTTTTTTTTCAAAGCTGAAACTTCCTCTGGAGGGTCGGGCCCCCTTTGACCCGACCAAACCTGCCCCTGAATCGAGGAAAAAAACAGGTCTTTGTATCGGCTTGTAAGCGGGATCTGAAGTTTCTCCCACTCAGCGACGCCGAGGAAGACCTTGACTTCGACCTCTCGTTGTATCGGAGCATCCGCCAAAATGGGAGCTGTAAATGCAGAGTAGTTTTTCATTGAAAGCCTACCACCTAATCCACTTTAGAAACCTTGCCCTTCTCTCCTTTTCTTTTCTTGTTTACCTTCTCTAACTCGATTTTTTTTCCCCTCCTTCTCTCAGATCTGTGACAGATAGAAAGCAGGACTACAGGGCCACGGAGCGGAGGCAGTGAAAATCTCACCACACTTTTTAATGACTTTTAATGAGATTCATAAAACGTGCAGAAACTTGCAGAAAAAGGGAGAGCGTGAGAGAGAGAGAAAAAGAGAAAACAGAGGGAGCGATAGAAGGAGGGAAAGCAGCACCGCCCGCCACCAAGCTGACAGCGAGCAGGCTTGACATTTGGCCTCTCGTAATTAGGGAAGTGCCAGATTCCGTCCCACTAAATCGCAGCTCAAAATCATTATTCTCGACGGTGTTGACTCCGCGATGTCCGACCCGCTTAAGCCCTCCTCGGTGCTTTCTTGTCCCCCCACCCCCATCGCCATCGTTGCCGTCGCCTTCCCTCCCCTTTTCCTTTCCTTTCTCCCCCGTAAATATCGCAGCCAAAATTACATTACAGTTTTGCGCTTGCCTCCCCCTTAATTGCTTGCCCTCCAAACACAATCTGCTTTGGCAATACATAAGATGGTATGTGAGTTAACAGCGACAGTGAGTTGGCAGCGAGGCGGCTGGAGCGGCGGTCTGTGAAAAAAAGGGAGCACTAAGACGAAGGAGATAAAGTGTGGAGGAAGGAGCTGGAGAGGAGCTGATCACACACAGACAAGCTGGGGAGCAGCAGACAGATGCCATGAGAGCACGGCTGTCATCCACACAGCCAGGATGGAGGGAGGATGGATGGAAGGAGGGAGGAAGGATGGAGGGAGGGAAGATAGAGGATGGACAGAGGGAGGGAGGATGGAGGGAGGAGAGGAGAGGAGAGGAGGGAGGAGAGGATGAAGGCAGGATGAAAGAGGATGGAGGGAGGATAGAGAATGAAGGGAGGAAGGATGGAGGAGAAAAGGGGAAAAGGGGAAGAGGGAGGGTTTAGTGGAGGGAGGAAGGATGGAAGGATTAAGGATGGAGGGAGGAAAGGACAGAGGGAGGATAGAGGAGAGGCAGGGCAAAGAGGGGAGGATGGAGGGATGGAGGAGAGGATGAATGGAGGAAGATAGAGAGAGGATGGAGGGAGGATAGACAATTTAGGAAGCAAGGATAGAGCAGAGGCAGGGCAAAGAGGGGAGGATAGAGGGAGGGTTGATGGAGGATGGATGAGAGGACAGAGGGAGGAGAGGAAAGGAAAGGGAGCAAAGGAAGCTTGTAACGTATTGAAGACAGTAAAAGTGAAGGAATGAACAAACATGAGGAGGAAAGTTTTAGAATCTGATGAATAAATATCTGAGGTTTGAAGTTTGGTGCCTGAAATGTGGAACTTTCTCTTTCTGTTTTTACTTTAAATAAATGCCCTCTTGCAAAGTGAGCAATTTTAAACAGTTTACCAGTTTTACTATTTAACAGATTTTCCATGTTCTGGTAAACTACAGATAACTAGTAAAATCACAGAATTAAAGATTATTTTACACCAATCAGGCATAACATTATGACCATGACAGGTGAAGTGAATAACGCCGATTATCTCTTCATCATGGCACCTGTTAGCGGCTTGGATATACCAGGCAGCAAGTGAACATTTTGACCTCAAAGTTGATGTGTTCGAAGCAGGAAAAATGGGTAAGCATAAAGAATTGAGTGAATCTGACAAAGTGCCAAACTGTGATGGCTAGACCACTGGGTCAGAGCATCTCCAAAAGTGCAGCTCTTGTGGGGTGTTCCTGGTCTGCAGTGGTCAGTATCTATCAAAAGTGGTCCAAGGAAGGAACAGTAGTGAACCAGCGACAGGGTCATGGGCTTATTGATGCATGTGGGGAGTGATCGGATCCAACAGATGAGCTACTGTTGCTCTAACTGTTGAAGAAGTTAATGCTGGTTCTGATAGAAAAATGTCAGAATAAACAGTGCATCAGTTTGTTGCGTATGAGGCTGCATAGCCACAGACCAGTCAGGGTGCCCATGCTGAGCCCTGTACACTGGCTGAATCCTGTTTTTTTTGTTTGTTTGTTTTTTTACAAAAAAAAAACTGTGCAACCCTTGCTGGTATTCCTCCTTGTTTACACTGTTCTTCTCCCAGCTGTGCACATTGTTGCAAATAAACAAAATTACTAAAAAAATTATCCAAATCTCATCAAAAAATAACCAAACCTAGTCCAAAATGACTAAAATATATCTTAAATGTGTCCAAAATGTGTCTAAAATTTGGTGAATGAATAAAACTTGTTCAAAAATGCATAAAAATTTGTCCAGAATGACCAAAAATTAGTCCAAAACATTCAAATAGAAGAAAGAAGGTGTAAAAATAACATGGCCTTCTGTGCACGTTTCTGCTTCTACCTGCACACATCAATACAAATATACAAAAGTAGGCTCAAAATGTGTCCACTGTGACATAAATCTTGTCAACTTATCTAAAATTCCTAAAATGTGTCTGAATTGTGTCCAAAATTAGATGAAATCCATCCAGTATTACCAGTATTTATCTGAAATTAACCAAAATATCAGAAAAAAAGTCTAAAATGACTGAAATGTGTCCAAAATAAAGTCAAGTTGTGTCCTTAATGACTAGAATATTCTCAAAATGACTCAAAATTAGTCTAAAATGACATAAATCTTGTCAAAAATATTTTTCTAAATGTTCCAAATGACTAAAACTTATCTAAAATTCCTAAAATGTGTCAAAAATTAGGTCAAATACATCCAAAATGACTTAAGTGTATGCAAAAATGATCTAAAATGACTAAAACTTGTCCAAAATCCACAAACAATTGTCCAAAATCACTCGTACAGATTTTTTATTCTGGTACAATGCCTGACCATAAAATTACAGTTTCACTGGATTTAAATCAGCTGAAAAGTAAAATAATTTTACAAATACTGTCCATTATTTTTCAGCATTTTACGTTTTGAAATATTCCACCTTTTTTTTCCCTTAAATAATTTATTTCCCAGTGTACATATCCAGAGGACATGAAGGGCATATGTGTTTATATCAACAGACCTATAGTAATATACAATATCTTTTATGTTGCTGAAGAGGAATAAAAAAAAATGCTGGTGTCTAAATATGCAAACCTGAGTAGAAATTCCTATTTTATCTTCTAAAAATGCTGGAAATCAGGGAAGAGTCAGGTTTTTCTTTTTAAACTTTGATCTTTTAAGCAGTCTGTACACAAGACCGGTTTACAAATTGAAAGTTATGCTCAAGTTTTTTCTTCAATGTCATCTCTCTGTATGTTACATATTGTTGAACTGTACTGTGGAAAACTTTAGTCACTTAAGATTCGTATTCATCAGTCAGTATCACCAGAGAGGCATCTCATCAGTCACAATCTTTAAACATACAGCCGGAGTCATAAAAAAAAACAAAAAAAAACAGTGTCAGTCCTGCAGCAGATGGCATGGCCTCAACAGAGTCCTGATCTGAACCTTATGAGCCACACTGAGATTATATGAAGACACACAAGTGAATGAAGTTCTGCAGGAGTCCTGGATCAACCTGTCCACCTTGAAAAACTGTGTGAGAAAATCTGTAAATATTGATTCTCACTTTACTTTCAAGGCTGAAAACTTCTGCACAGTTCCTGAGTAGTGACAGCATGAATGCAAATACAGACCAACTATGGAACAAAACTTTTGTTTCAAAGCTTTTGAGACCAATAAATAGCGACGCCACTGGAACCAAGTCTACATTTCAAGTATAACCTGTAGCAGCTTAATTTTTGAAGCACTTTTATACAAGCAAACAACCTACAAGAAAGTTGAATTTGTTCCCATGCTTGTTTCCTATCTGCAGTTTAGTCCAATTCAGCCAAAAGGTTACTGAATTTTTGCTCCATGATTGTTGGTCACAGCTGAGTTACTAATTGCTTTAAAATTGCATTAAAGACTGTAGAATTTTTTGTTTTTCACAGATTCTGTTTAGAGTAAACAGTTTGTTTTTGGATGATCAGAAATCACGGCACTCTAGAATGTGGTCATTTAATACAGATGTACTCACAAACAAAATGACCTTCCACTGAGCACAGGTGTGTGTTATGCATGTGTATGTTTTGTACAGATACCGAATCGTGTGACCCAAATATGTAGGGGTGGGAGGAATTGATGGGACTCGGAAACACAACCACAATTTAATAAACTGTTCCTTGCGTCATTTCCGACAGATAAGTCCCAATAAGTCCGCAGCGGTGGATTTGTAGTTGTATTGCAATCATGTGATTGTCAGCAGGCAGCTGATGTAGTGTTCACTTGTCGTCATAGTTACAGTGATGCCATGCCGCTATCTTCCAATGATGCAGAAATCTTTAACAAATTCGTGGACTGTAAGTTGCATCACTGTCAAAATCTAATCACTTGGTCCTTGTGTCATTTCTGACCTTCCCTGAAAATTTCATCCAAATCCGTTATTCCGTTTTTGAGTAATGTTGCTAACAGACAGATAAACAGATTAACAAACGTACGCTGATCATCACCCAACTCTGCCGTTCTTTGGCAGAGTAATTAAAGATTAGACTAGGATCAAGAGGCAATGTTTTCCAGGTCCAGTGTTCAGTTATGGGGCAGAAAAGTTGGTAATTTAATGCGATATGTCAGGAGCATTTAAAAGAAATGCAGTTGGGGACTTCAGTGATCTGACTGGGACATAATAGAGAGCAAAAATGTTTTATATAGGGGCAATATTTTCTACATTTTTACCGCTAGGCTTAACATTAAATTGACCTGAGGAGCTCTGCTTGGAGTGCTGTGAATCCACGCTGGGCTTCATTTTATTTGTGTGGTTTAATTTTAGATTTGTTTGATCTTTTGTAACAATTGTGGCTAAATTATGCTATTTCTAATCATCCAAAAACCCCACTTTGGAAACCAACATGCTCTAAAGGACAGTTAAAAAACAAACATTGAAAGTGTCATCAACACAACACACACCTGTATACTTTTGCTGTTGTCTTGCTGCAAAAGTCATCTTACATATACAACATTACACACAAGAGCAGATTCCTAATGTTCTCTAACAGTAATACAACTTATTTTTTGTACCTTCAAGTTAAAGCAGCACATAAAAAATGAATCTTTCATGTGTCATGAGTCTGAATGTTATTTTCTATCATTAAATCCCTCAGAATCAAAACATTTAAAATAGCATCAAAATGCACTCTAAAAAGTAGATATTTTAATAATAATTTCAACATTTTAATAATTTTCTGACTTAGATAAAGCTTTTAAGCTTCAAACATTAATTTTCTAAGTTGACATAATTGCATCAGCTATATACCGTGTGCAATTTAAACTCAAATTTTCATGCTCGTTTATTTTAAATTCTAAAAAAATGGCCTAACTGAACTTCTCTTTACCTTGAGGTTTAGAATTTCAAGTCTTCCTGTACCTAATTCACAGTGAAGCAACTTCTTTCTTTTTTATTAACTCGACTTAAAAGCTTGTGTTCATAACTATGATAAATGAGGAAATAATGTTTAAAAAATCCCTTTAAATAATGTGGAAATACTACTTGGACACCCTATTAGATAGAGTACACTGCACACACTGGTGAAGAATCTGCACATCATTTTATTTCATATTGACTTGTTTTGCTTCATATTCAAGCATTCTGTAGTCACCTTCTCTGTAATCCTACAGGTCAAAGCAGGTGAATGAAGGAGAGCAAAGAAAAAGACAGTAATGAGAATGAGATGTTTCTGCAGAAAGAGAAGCAGGGTCAGAGCAAGAGCTCAATGCATAATATGCTCTGCGTGTTCTAACAATGATCATAAATCTTTTAATTGGAATGTATGTTTTCTAATCAGTCACATATAGAAGGATAAAAGTGATAGTTGGGTTGTTGTTGACGATAAGTTGCACTTTGAGTTGTTAAACCATGTCAAGTCTTTTAACCCTTTGAACTCCAAGCAGTTTAGGGCTGTTTCTTTGCTCCTGTCACATTTTCACTCACTGTCCGTTAATTTTTCACTACAATATAAAGTCCTGCACCTCAAATAGAAACAGAACAACCATGACCAGAAGTAGAGGGAATTCTTAAATGTCTTCTATGCAGTGTAACACAGTTATATTGCCATTAGTCATAAAAAAGAAAAATGGAAAGTTGAATTTCTTTTATTATTCTACAAAAATTCTTAAAAAACAGATTCAACATGTGCAACATCTTTCCAAGTGCCTACAGGTGTTACTAATACTGCAGAATAAAAATATGGTTCCACATACAATAGGTATTTGAATATTTATGTTTTGAATTTGTTTCCATACTTGTATCCTATCTGTTTGGTGTAAATACAATGTGCAGTTTAGGCAGGTTTACCCCAAAAGTTGCTGAATTTTCTTCATGTGATTGTTGATCACGGCTGAGTCACTAATGGCTTCAAGGTTGCATTAAAGACTGCAGAATTTTTTGTTTCTTACAGATCCTGTTTAGAGCAAACTGTTTGTTTTGAGGGATTTTTTAAATGACACATAGAATAAAATGATTTCAGTGAGATATTGTGATTTTAAGCTTAGATTTGTTTCATTTTCCCGACAAAACTAAAGCACACACGAAACACTCAAGCCAAAGTTGAAACTCTGACAACTAATTCTGTTTATACAGTTTCCTGCTCTGATAAATGGTGTCATTTTAATATTTTTGTAATATTTTTTTAAAGATAGAATGCCTCACACAACCGCCGGCTGGTTTTGGAGTTCACAGGGTTAAAACCCAGAGGATTGTCGCTATCTAAAAAGTAAAAAAAAAGAAACGGTGCCATGATTTGTTTTAAGCCTCTGCAGTCAATCATTACAAAAAAAACACACTTTTTAAAGCTAATACGAATCATCTCATCACACACACAAAAACACTGCCACGAGCCCCTCTCCCCCCCTCTAGTTTAAGAGAAGTTTAGACAAAGTTCCCTCCTTTTTTCCTCCCACTCGGAGGCTTGTGTCTTGCAGAGAAGAGCCCGTCACAAAGCTAATCTGGGAGATGGTGAAGAGGGGACGTGGTGTTTGACAGGGGCTCGCTTCCTCCATAAGCCCGCCATTAACACTAATCCCGGCAGGGTGACGAGCAGAGGAGGGGCGGCAGGACGCGACAGGCTGTAAATATCAATAACAAATAGGAAGATGTGCTGGTATTAGCCTCCCAGCGCCGCCGCCACACCCTCACCCCGGCCCAGTTTGGCCCCTTTATCCTTCATCTTGCAGGGATTGAGCTGAAGTTAATCTCCGCCTGCCGCTATGACAGTCAATTAGCAGAGAAGAATGTATCTGGACCGGAGTCGCATGAACGTATGTGTGTGTGTGGGTGCGTGTCGGTGAGTTTTTTGGGGGGCTGTGTGTTGTGTTGTGTTGTGTTGTGTGTCTGCGGGGAGATGTTCCACAATGACAACTAGCTCTCAGTCCGCCCCCCTGGAGAGCAGATGGGATACGAAGGCTGCCAATGAGACGGAGAAGGAAAAAAAAAAAAAAAAAAGAGCGTGCGAGTGTGTGTGTGCGTGTCAGTCATGCATATGCACGCACACATGCATGATGGCACTCGTGTGTGCTGTGTCGTGTTGTGTGCGTGGCGGTTTTTCTGTGCATTCGGTGCAACGGTGTCTTCCCATAGTTCCACAGTTGTACAGTTCTTACGGACACAGTCTGGTCAGTTGATGGTGATTTTCTTGCCATGTTCTAATATGTACTCAAAAACAATTAGACATATTTGTTTTCAAAAGTTTGGGTAAAACCAGTTAAATCAGTGCAAAATGGTTGTCTAGTGGTCAGTTGATGAGATTTACCTGCTTTGTTATAATGTAGACTAAGAAAAGCAAAAAGCATCACAGTTATATACATTTTCCTTATAAAGTTTGAGTTAAATCAGTGAAAATTCCCACAAATAATTGATTATTTAGTGGTCAGTTGATGAGATTTACCTGCCTTGTTACAATGTGGACCAAAAAAGTCTAAAGACATCACATTTTTACACATTTTACTTAAAAATTTTGGGTCAAACAATGAAATCAGTGCAAAATCTTCAAACATTTAGCAGTCCGTTGATGAGATATACCTGTCTTGTTATAATGTGGTTTTAAAAAATAACTCAAAAAACATCGCAATTATACCCATTTGCTTTGAAAAGTTTGGATAAAACCAATGAAATCAGTGAAAAATCCCACTAAATGCTTGGTTATTTAGTGGTCAGTTGATGAGATTTTCCTGCCTTGTTATAATGTGGATTAAAAAAAAAGAAAAAAACATCACAATTACACACATTTTTCTTATAAATTTTGGGTAAAACCAGTTAAATTAGTGCAAAATCCCACTGAATGATCAATTATTTGCTAACTAAGTTGATTTTTAGTCACATTTTATACTAGAAATCCATCCACTTGGTGGTAATTCAGTCGAATACTTCCCACCAAACAGTTAAACAAGCTGCTCCTCGAAGCTACCAGACTGAGATAAGTTGCAATTTTTTTTTTTTTTGTGCCACACTTTTGAGGTAATATCACGATCAATAGCAGACGAGTGAATGATCTAACAGCAACAGATGGACGGTGTCGGTGTCTGTGTTTCTCATTATTTTGCGGTTAAGTTTGCCAATAGGACAAAGTCTTTGCATGGAGATATGAGAGCAGAAGAAAATGTGTTTGGTAATCGAACGATTATTTTGCTGACAAGTCAATCATTCGGTTTGTAAAAAATGTAAACTTGTCTTGTTTTTTTGGACATATAGCCACAACCAACAGATTTCCAGGTTACTAACATATGTAATAAGGAAAAGCAGAAAATTTTCATAATTAAGGACTAAAATCAACAGTTGTTTTGTATTTTTGCTTTAAGAAAAGAACATAAATTCATATCAACCATCTGAACCCCCAAGATTTCTTTGAAAAAACACCAAAATTACACAATTATTGAGAGCTAGAAACTGTAAAAACAGATAATTGATGGATTTACAGATTTCTGATTGTCATTGAATTGATCAGATCAATGACATTCATGTTTACCAAATCAAAGTTAAAAACTGATATTTCATCAAAATCACATTATTCCACGTCTCTTTTTAAAAATGTCAAAATACTCCTTTTATCAGAGCAAGAAACTGTAAAAATATGAAGAATTGTCAGAATTAAAATTTTATATGGTATGTATCATGTACGACTTTTGGTTTTGTCAGGAAAATTATCTAAATCTAAGCTTAAAGTTGTGATATTTCATCAAAATCACGTTGTACATGTCTGACTTGAAAATTTGCCAAAAAGAAACCCTCTGCCATAACCAGATTCTGTAAAAAACAAAAAATTCTGCAGTCTTCTGTGCAACTGGGAAGTCATTCGTGTCTAAGGTGCTATCAACACTCTCCTAAGAAAAATCCAGGGAACATTTGGCAAAAACTGGGCTGAACTGCAGGCTGTGTTTACACAGAGCAAAGAGACAAATATGGAAACGAATTAAAAACGTAAACAGTTCAATATCTGTAGCATATGGAGTCAATTTTCCAGTATTTGTAACAGCTGTGGGCACTTGGAACAATGTTGTACATGTTGATTCCAGGTTTTTTTATTTAATTTTTGCAAGATAAGCAACCAAAGAAAGATGACTTGCTTTTTTTTTCATGATTAATGGCATTTTAACTGTTCGGTAGACATTTATGAGTTCTTTCTGTTTCTAGTCATTGTTGATCTGTTTCCATAGAGGTGCAGGACTTCATACAGCAGTGAAAAATGAGCGTACAGTGAGGTAAAATGTGACAGTTACTTAATTCTTTTCAACTTTGTCATGTTTTTTAGGCCTAAAAATGAGTAAAAAATGTGAGACGAGCAAAAAAAACACCAAGAAACTGCTTGAAGCTCGAAATAATTCATTATTTGAATTGGGCTAATTAGATTAAAACTTTTAAACAACACTTAAATTCTGCTGCATTTAAGTTCTCATCCAGTTAAACGCATCCTCATCTAACCAACATTGACATCTATCAAATCCGATCGTCTCACTATCTAATTTGAAATGTAATAATATAAAAGCAAAAGAGATTTCTTGGAAAATAACAGAGCCACAAGCATCATTAGAAGTGTGTTTACCTTTCAGGGTGCTGGTTAAACAAACAGCCGGCGGTTGAGCCCGGTTATGTCCGGACCTCGAGGGGGCGGTTAGAGCAGCCGCCCAGGTGCCCTGAACCAGAACGAGAGGCTAAACTGGGCCGCTGGATGCCCCCCAGTGCCCCGAATGCCTCTCCCAGGGCAGTGCAGTTCTGGAGTCCAGCCCAGCACGGCCCAGAAACTGAGCCTGAGTCGCCCTCGGGGAGCAGGACAATGGCCAAGAATGTGTTCATATGGTAATGCAATCAACATCAAATCTAACGAGAGAGGAGGCTTTTTTTCCACTTTATTTATGGCGCTTTTTTAAAAGTTCCGAAGGCGCACGTACTCTCGTGCCTGTAAAACCCTCCTGAACCGCAGATATACGTGCAGCAGCAGCAGCTGCACAAGTCTTTGGGTGAGTGCACATCTGTTAGACTGGCTTAGTGCAGCGAAACTGGCTGCTGACAGCAAATGTTTTCACTCGAGCCCACGTTGTGAGTTATCATATACCGCCGCGCACGGGGAGGGGAAGAGGACGAATTCATTTGTGCTTCTTTCTCCGTCATTCTCTCGGCCTCCTTCTGCTTTTCCTTTCATGCACGCCGGCCAGCAAGTTAAATCAATTATACCTCTAGCGGTTGAAATGTTTGCGGCCATTTGAAATAAATGCTTTGCCCAGGTTTTAAGAAAAACCCTCATTTCCAGAGGGGAGAGGGCAGGTCGAGGCCACATAACACTGACAATCTATCATCTGCCACCTAAGCGCCGCCTGTAATAGCCTCTCCTGGCTCTAATACGAGAGTTGAATGGTCGAAAAATGATAGAAAAGGCATGTTTTTCTCTTTTTTTCATGTGCGGATTGATGTGATTGATTTCAGTGTTCTTCCCTGTGAGTATTTGTGTGTGTAGGCAGCAGATGAAAAATAGACATAATGACTGGAACAAGACGATCTGACCCTCAACCTCGCAGTCGTTTTCATTCAGAGGAAGCTTTCAGCGCAGATTACTCAGGATGCATTTGAGGGATGTGGGTGTGGTTGCCGACTGGTAGGTGGTTCTTTTTATTTATTTATTTTTTTAAAACCGGTCACCTGTAGGCGGCTTCCGTTTGCCATCGAGGCCACCGACCGACCGACCGAAACGGGTCTTTCAGGTTGCAGCGAGCGGCGCATTCGCACACACACAATCCCATGTCGCAATGCCAAGTCCAAGCCAGACCCAATGCCAAAACTGTGTTTAGAACAAGAAAAACACTTTGTTTACGCTTTAGGGCCCTTCACTGCTCAACCAGTGAAAGAGGGAAATCAACTCATCCCTGGTTGCCTTAGCCACTGCCGTCAACAGATGAAGTCAGCATCTCACACTCAGCAGATGGGGCGCCGGGAACAGCAGCCGACTTTACCAAATGGACTTTTTTTTCCCTTCTTCTTTCGTTGCTTTCTGATCTACTACTCAGTGCTCCGAGTGGAAGGTGAAGCGAAAATATCAACAACAAAAAAAAAGAGGGTCTTTTCTTGGCGTCCGTGGCACCGAAGGGTGTTTGATATCAAGATGCCGCTTATTTAGAATTAAGGACACGCCCACCTAAAAACGCCCTCAAATCAAGATGAGAACAAACGATTTTGGCTCGCAATCTATTTATTTATTTTTTATCATTTATCCTTTAAGTCGTCTGTTTTTTTGTCCGCATAATTCCTTTATTCTTCACACCCAAATCAAGTGCCTCTGTGCGCGGCAGATAAATAGGAATTCCAAACTCCAATGGTTCATTTGTCATGGTGTGAATTCCAAGAGTGGAATCTAGAAATAGCTCGAGTGTTTCGAGCGCGCTTGTTGCCTGGGGCTCGGTGGCATGTAGGAGGCTTTGGTGATATTTGCTTTTTGCATATTTTCTACTAGGGGGCTTTTTTGGAAGGGAGATATGCACTTTTTTTCCCATTGCAAACATTGCAAAAAAAAAAAAAAAAAAAACAGAAAAGATTTTTTTTGTGTGTGTGTTCTGAGCTGCACGTTGTAGGAGGCTATGCCCATTATTTTGGTATGACATTACAGTTTTAATTGAATTGAATACAATTTATTCTTAAGAAAACTTTTAATTAAGTGCCATATGGACAGATTGTGGAGTAGTGGCCTCCATGATATTCCCTTGGGGACATTTGCTGCATAATTAAGAATATGAACTGTAATGACATGGTGAGATTTAATGGAAACTTGCAGTCTAAATAGGCGCTGTTGGAAAGCCATTATTACCCAGTCAGAGAGGGCTTTCGTGGGGTTCTCAGGGGACGGCGGGCTCCCCAGAGTGGAACCATGGGAATAGAAAACCCAAGAGGACGAGAAGGAAAGGAGGGAAGGATGCAGAGAAGGAAGGAAGTGCGATAATTCCTCTATTCTACTCCTGACTTTGAAGGCGACTTCAGATTCCTGGAAATATGGTGGAAATATGGTAAATCTACAGCAGCTTTTGAGCTTTTTCCTCCTTAAATATGCATTTAGATTGAACTGGAACCACTAATAGGTACTCGAGCTACCAATTTATTGACAGTTTTTTGTTAATTTTTATACTTTAATCTCTATTATTGAGACATAACTGCAGCAACACAGCCAAATATTCTACTTTAAACATGTGTATTTGAACCTTTTTCAACAGCTTTGCCTTTATTTATTGTCCTGCTGCACAACTTACCTTTAGCGTCATATGCGTTTGCAGACATATTTGTATATTTTGCCATCCAGGCTGAGTTTAAGGGAGTCTGCTACATGTAAGTCACTGCTGATTAAAGATATCTTTACGTCTAAAAGTTGCAATTTCTGCATGCAAACCTGAAGGAACTACAGTTACCTACATTTTTTTGTCATTATTTTTCAGAATTTAGCTACATAGTGAGTAGGAAGGTGACTTTCCAGGTCTTGGACGGCATTTTTCGATCCTTTATCTACATAAAAGCATCAATACTCCACTGCAACTAAAAGTTTGCATACAAGTATGTGAGTAAAATCACTTATGTTTACATTTTAGATATCTAAAGTAACAGAATCTACTAATCTACTTTTCACGAGCTCAGCTTTGTATTTTCCCACTAATCCAAGAAGCTTATAACAGTAACGGTATATTTAGGTTAAGAAGTAAGAGAATTTTCTCACAAACTCACCAAATTTGTGATATTCTCTGGACAGAAAGTGGGTGCAAAACTGTAATGTGAAGTCTGAAATTGAAGTTTAAAGCTGCAGAACATCGAAACATGGGTAAAAGTATGAGAAATGTGCAGTTAAGTACAATTTTTCAGTATATGTACTAGTTACATTCCATCACATATCTGTTTGAACTGAGTTGGGTGATAATTTAGTAGTCTTAAACAGTTTTTTTGCACATTTCTTGGGTGACAACATGTTGCATCTGGTGTCAGACTGGGTTTACTTTTCTCTCTATTGACTCTTCATATTAGAATAAAAAGATGATGAAATTATTTCAGCAGAAACATCGATGGTAAAGATGCAGATCGACATTGCTTATGAGGATATAAATATCCTGATTAAACATCTAAACCTTAAAAAAAGTCTAAAACAGTCAATAAAAAGAGGAGCATGAGAAACATAACTTGTAGAAAAGCAGTTTGATATCCTTTTGAGCTTCACTCAGGTTCTACAGTGTTCCGTTGTATAAGGACGTATTATCTCCTATAAGCATCTTTCTTGTTTACTGTTTGATTCTAGACAAACATCATCTGCAGCTGCTTTTGCTTGTGCATGAAGGAAACTTGAACATTAGTCGGAATCTTCCATTGTCACTAACAGACTGCTAAAGAGGAGAGAAATGCAGCAGGACCAGACAGCAGAAGTCAAGGTAAGCTGTTCTCTGAGAATTCCTCTGTTGTTAGCGAGCAAACAACACAAAGAAGAGGGGAACAACAAGTAAAACAAAGATGTAAAAAGCCCGAGCGCGACAAAAGAAACTGAGAGGAAAGAAAAAAGAGAAAGGGAGAAGAGAGAGATTGAGCAAAAAAAAAGTGAAAGAGGGCGTTGAGAGAGCCAAGGAGAGGGTAAATATGGAGGCCAGATAACAAGAAAACAAAGGCAAAGAGAAGGAAATCAATAAATGTGTGTGTGTGAAAAGGAGAGAGAAATGAAAGGAAGGAAAAGACACAGTTAGCCGCCCGCAGAACAGAACAAACTCATTTACAGAGCAGTGCCAGACTTGAAAACAATTATCTGCCATCTCCGTTGCCTCTGTAGAAGAGTAGCCTGTTTTGTGGGGCTCTTTGTTTTTCTCAAGGACATATTCATTATTTCAGATGAGACCCATTTGAGTCTAAATAAAGACTTTCTCTCCTCTCTGTCGGATTCACTGGTGCTGTGATGTTGCATCTGAGGGGATGTGAAAACACGTTTGAAAAGGAGTCTGATGAAAGCACTTCTATGCCAGTAATGCATGTTCATTAAGTTTAAATTCTCTTTTATTTCCACCTCCTCTTCACATTTGAGTCCGGGTGCTAATATTTGTGTTTTTGTGGCTCGGTTGTACAAGTTTCCCTGCAAATCGGTGACATCTCTTTTTTCCCTGTTTCGACGCCCACTAGAATAGTCTCCTGTTCAAACTAGAGGGGACTTTTGAAAGCAGGCCGCATCCACGTTTTGCGCAAAGCTGTTTTTTTTTTCTAATCACATCCAGACAAAAGACACCTCTGACAAACAGCAAACAAGGAGCCAGGAGTCTTTCATGACTCACATTTGCAGGGAAAGTGAGGAATAATTCGCAGCCTCTTTGAGGTCAGATGGAATCGAATGTGGAAGCGAAGAACCGAGCGAGGTTTCGGCGTCTCACCTGCTCCGGGAGGTTTGTCTCAGAGGTTAACGCAGACAAACGCAACACACTTCAAATGGCCTTCAGTAGTCCTGCATTCCACATTTAATTGGAAGCACAAGAAGAAAAAAAAAAATCCACCATACATCACCTTCCAAAATAAACTTCTTCCACAGCCAATCACACTTGGGGTCTCCGAGGCCCCGCCCTCTGGAAATAACCTATTGTTAACACACGTGGGTGACCTCTCGCACAAAAACACACATTCAGAGTGAATGTTTCTCGGCTGTAAACATGTTTTGTGCGAAGCAGGTACAGCGAGTGTTTTCAGTGTTTTATTTAACCCCCCCTAAAAAACTGTACGAGAAACTAATGGAAACTAATGGATCGGAGTAAAATAAAAAATGAAAAAAAAAGAAGACGGCGAGAAAAAGGGCCATTGGAGGATGGAAAATAAATAGAGGTATCCTTGGTAACTAGTTAAACAAATGTAATGTCACACTAGAAAGATGCTTCACCCCCCTCCCCCCCGTGTACTTTTATCCCTCAATAGTCTCCTTTTGCATCCTAAATTTGTGTTCTTTAATTCACACGTATTAATGCGATGCGACGTTTGCACTGTGAAACGACAGCAGGTCTGAGAGGCCATGTGGGAAATTTGATCTGACTGCAACGCGTGTCAAGATGAGGACAAAAGGGCAGAAAACTAAAAAAACAAAAAACAAAAAACCATATAAATAACTAAATGGGAAAGCATTTTATTTGCCACTGGAATTGTATTATTTTTATGCAAAACCAAATATATGTTAATAAAGGTTTCATCAGGCTAAAACACAGATGCTGCTATTTCAGTTATTCCCCCCTTATTTCCCATAATTTAGGACATTTTGTTGTTGTTGGGGCGCTTCAGTTTTTAAAGCACGATTTAAACTCTCACGCTCTGAAATAAATAAATGTGTCTGAATCCAATCTGGATTAAAACATTATAATTGTGAGCATTTATCCCTGAAAATCCACAGCTGAATATTTTTTAAGAGGATGTGAAGCACTAGTTTTTATTTAACGCAAACACACACAGGGGGGACATCTGTGCTGAACGCTGACCAAATTCCGTGGCGACTTTACTCACAATACAATTTTGTTGGAAGTGTTAGAATTTGTTTCAAGTTGATGGCACAGCCTCCATTTTGAGTTGACTTTGATATCATTCTGCGAACAGTGAAATGTCTGGATAAGTGTTGCGTTTAGGCCAGCCATCTGTACCATCTCCAACTCCAAAGCGGTTCGATGCAGAGCGCCCTCGAATTAGAAGGGGGAGAGAAGCGGAGGGTCGTTTTAAATGGTTCACTGCTGGCATCTACTGGACAAACTGGGAAAACCAAGAGCCGAGACGAGACCCAACGGAGCCTCAGTCGGAGGCTTTCCTCCCTTCTAGCTCTTCCAAATAGATGAGCAACGCCACAGCTTCCAATTCCAGCATCATACATACAGTAAATTACACAAATCGTGTGCTTATGCTGCAAAGAAATGCATTGAATTTGATTAAGTGTAATGAAATAATGAATATTTTAGCCGAAACTTGCATTCTTATGAAGCATACTATCAGCTACAACTAAAAAGCAGGTGCATAAATCAGATTGCATCTCAAATTTACATTTTTCTGACATTGAAAAACACACGTTTTAAAAAAATGCATCATCATTTTATGTCAGCAATCTCAATACAAACCTGATTTAACTTTAAAAAAACCTTTCAGTTAAGTAGAAATTCTTGTTTTTAAATCTTAAATTACACCAAATTCAAATACAAAGTCTCTTAAAGCCACACTTTATATCAGTTGCTCTTATTAAATTTTTTTTTTTTCAAATAAACTGGTTTCACTCTTGCTTTTTTCAGGTGATTCACTTCATCACTATTTTCTTGGCAGGCAAAATCAAACGCCGGCCTGCTGGAAACGAAAAGGGAAAAATAAAAAAAAAATAATAAATAAAAGAAACTGCAACTCAAACTTTTAAATTAACAAGCACTTCAAGTGTAAAATAGTTTCACTGGTGTAGATACAACAGGAATAATTCTGAACGCCTGCATATGCTGTGGATGAAATGTGTGTTTCTATGGATGCACGTGATGGTTAATGTTCATTTAGCACTGCATCAGCTGCTCTAAATGCTTCCCTTTGTGCAGCCCAAAGCTTGTAATATATGTATAATATGTGTGCGGAGTTAAAATGCTGTGAAAAATTGTGTTAAAAATATGAAAAAGCCATAAAAAAGGCACAATATTAGCTGTCATATAAGACTAATAATTGCTTTTCCATCCCTCAGTTGATCATGTGTACCGAGCTGCCAAATCAGCTAAAGAATTCGTCACTTTGCATCAGGTGAAAATGTCCTATTGCTTCTTCTTCTTCATTTTTATGTGTGTACACTCGACTTGGGAAATCACTGTGGAACAAAAAAAAACCAAACAAAACACAATCATCGCGAGGGGAGAGGACATCTCCTATGTGAGCGAATTACTGTCATTTTTTCTTCTTCTCCGAGAACAATCCTCGTCTAATTCTCGTAATTGTTGCCTCATAATGTGTCACATTCACATCAGCATTCAGCTCCGGTCTGTTTGGAGGCGATTTGAGTTAGAGAGTTCATCCGTTACAATAAAGGAAAACAAAGCGCCGCACTATCTGTTTCAGACGTTGTTGCTCTTTATGATGCTGCCTCTGAGGTTGTCAGAGATGCTCAGACAATGAGTCGCTTTGAGATACGTCAAGAGAAAGAGATCCTGTGTCGTTGATCAGTTTCCCAAACGGGGAGGGAGGCAAGAAGCAAACTCCAGACAAAAGGGATTGTCTTGATTATTTGTCAGGAGCGTATTATGAGCGGCGATGGCTCGGAGGATAACGGTGATTGAGATTAGGCCCTGCTGAGAAGAAAAAGAAAAAAAAAGAGGGGGCGAGAAGAAGAAGAAGAAGAAGAGGAGAGCGAGGGAAGAAGAGTGGAGAATAGATGTGACTAGACTAGAAGAGAGCTGCTCTGTGATAACTGCCAGCCAACAGCCTGTTTGATCCTGAGGGATGGCAGAGGGATGTAAGGCGTTTGAAGCTGACAATCCCTTTGTGATGATAACACATGTTTTTCAGTGTGTGCGCTGATCCTCCCTCTCCTATTGTATTATGGGCAGCAGACGGCAGCTGCCTGGGCATTGTAGCTGCTGCCGCTAATCTGAAACAATATCTTTAGGCCCAGCGTGGTTATGAGCAGCTGTCGGCATTGTGGGAAGCGCTGCTAATCTGCTTCAGTATCTTTAGCCCCTCGTTTAGCTCTTTGATCCTCTCCCATTATGCCTCCCTTTTCCATCACAACGAGCGACTGAGCTCTGGCAAAGCTGTGCTGGAATGTTGGATGGATGGCAAGAAAAAGAGAGGGAGAGAGAATGGAAATACACAGTGCACCCATCAGAAGCTCGCCTGTTAACAGATGTTTCTTACTGGTTTTCCACATGCGACACTCTCTTTGCGCTTTTACACCTGTCAGACAGAGGTAGGAGGAGATGGAGGAGGCACAGATCATCTCAAGAATCATAGCGAGAAGAACAAAATAACAAGTTCCTCCATTTAGAACTCAAACGCTTCATTGATTCTCCATCATGTAGTTCAGGGTTTCACTCAGAGGTTCAGGTTTCCGAAGTGCTGAACATCGCTTCGGGAGCTTGCAGGCCTTTAAAGCTCGACCAGAGCCTGTATTTTTTTTGCAAGAACTGCCTATGTAGAACTTTCTGAGGGTCTTTTCTGGAGAAGAAAACACCAGGATAGATACTTCTGAGAATGCCAAAACTCTGCTGTACTGGACTCGATGTTGATTAGTGTTGATTTTTCTGCTCTCCGACATCGCCATCTTCAACATAAAATTCACCATATAGACAAAACTTAGTGGCTAACATCACTTCAGCTCATGGTCTGAAGCGCACTCTTTACCTTTTCTGCTTCCTTATACAGTTTAAAGTCACGTAAGGTACATGGAGGTTAAAGAGAAACATTTACTGGGTGAATCAAGAGGTGTTTCACTACAGGACTTTTGAGTGCAGCCAAAACCTCTGTTTCTGTAGAACTTTTTCAGTGTCATTTTCAGAAGAGAAAACGCCTATTCTATTGTAGGTATTTCTGAGCATCCCTGAAATATTGTTGTGCTGGACTGGATGCTGATTGAAGCACTCAAATAGCTACAGGATTTTTGGTTATTTTATGATCAAAGGGGAAGGTACAAACTCAGTGGTTCACGTCACTTCAGCTGGTAGTTTAGAACCACTTTCGGTCTTTACTGCCTCCTTATATAGTTTAAGGACATGTGAATGATAAAGTGGAAGCTTATCTAGGTGAATCAATGGGCCGTTTTTTACTGCGGGAGCTTGCAGGTCTTTTTTAGGTGGCCAAAACCACCTATGGAACTTACTTCAGGGTCACTTTCAGGGGAGAAAATACCTTTTCTGGGAAAGGTACTTCTAAGTGTCATTGTAAAGCTGCTGTGATGGACAAGTGCAATTACCTCAACAAGTACAAGTTTTCTCCTCTGTAACATCGCCATCTTCAACATAAAATTCCCCACAAATACATCCATGTAACAAACCTTCAGTGTTCATTTCCTACCTGCTCAGAGAGTTGGAGTTACATCCACTAACCGTTAGCCATTTGTCCTGTTTTTGCAGCACTTGGAGTTGAAGCTATCGTCGAAGTTGTCGGATCCTACACCACAGTAGAAACAGAAAGGAAGAAAGAGCCGGTTACAGGATTGGTTTCTTGCAGTGGAAAGTCGCCTAGTGGTGCTTGTGCAAAGAAAAGAACAAGTGTACATGACAAGCAACGTGATTTTTGGTTATTTTGGCATGGGGAAGCTACAAGACAGGAACCTCATGATTGAAATCACGGTCTCTGTCCTTTCTGCTTGCTTATACAATTTAAAAACACAAAAGACACATGGAGGGGATTTGCAGGCCTTTTTAGGAAGGCCAGGATCTTTGTTTTTTGCAAGCACTGCCCCCGAAGAACTTTTTAGGATCACCTTTTGGAGAGAAAACATCTATTTCCAGGGTAGATCCTTCTAAGCATCCCTGAACCTGTGTAGACTTATTTGCCATCTCAAAGTCCTCATCTCGAAGCAGTCCTCTGCTCTGTAATATCACTGTTTGACATAATATTCATCATGTAGGCCAACGTAACAGACATACATTGTTCGTGGCAGTCGAAGCTGTCAGATCCTACACTGCAGTGGAAACAAAGGAAGAAAGGACAGATTGCAGGGCTGTTCCTGTAAGTTTTCATTTTCCTGCAGTGGAAAGTTGCCTAATGCCACAAGATCAAGTGTACAAGACAAATTACACGGTTTTGGTGTGTGTTATGATGAAGGGGAAAAGCTCAGTGGTCAACATCACTTCAGCTCAGGGTTTCCTTTCTGTGTCCTTATACAGTTAAAAGACATGAAAGACACACAGATGAAGTGGAACCTTATTGAGTGAATCAATGGGAACTTGCTAGCCTTTTGAAGGTGGTCAAAACCTCTCTTTTTTGGAAGAACCACCCCTGTAGAACTTTTTTCAGGGTCATTTTCAGAGTTGAAAACACTTATTCCACAGTAGGTACTTCTGAGCATCTCTGAAATTGATTTTCCTGCCCTCCCAAAGTTCTTGAGGAGAAGCATTCCTTTGCTGTCTAACGTCACTCTCTTCATCTTAAAATTCACCACTTAGCAACAAATCTCAGTTGTTCTAATTTCTATGTGCTCAGCAATAACTGCTATTTATCGCTGCTGTCTTAGCGCACTTGAAATTGATGTCAGAGTTGAACTCTGATCTTACACCACAGTAGAAAAGATGAAAAGGTCGATTAAGCGACTATTCTTGTAATATGTTATTTTCTTGGTGTAGGAAGTCACCTAATGTGCAAAGCAAAGAATAAGTGCACAAGAAAAGCTGCATGAATTTTGGCTAATTTATGATCGAAGGGGAAGGTACAAGACATCACTTTAACTCATGGTTTAAATCACTTACCTTTACCTTTTCTGCTTCTTCCTCCAGTTCAAAGACACATAAGATGCATTAATGACAAAGGTGGACCTTGTCTGGGGGAATAAATGAGCTTCTGGATCTTTCTAAGGCAGCCAAAACCTTTGTGTGTCCTCACACTGGAAGAACCCTGTAGAACTTAATCCGGTTCAGTTTTGTAGAAAAAAAAAACCTTTTCCAGAGTATTCCTGAGCATCACTGAAACATATCTGAACATCTCTCTCAAACCATCTTCACGGACGTCCTCAAAGCAAACTTTCCCAAACAGACCAATGCAACAAACGTCTGTGTTCTATTATTTACGTACTCAAAAACTGGAGTGACACCCATTACAAAAACTGCTATTTGTTCTTGCTTTGGCGTTCTGGAAGTTGACGTTGCAGTCGAAGCAAAGCTGTCGGATCCTGCGCTGCAATGGAGACAGGATGGAAGGGCCAATTACAGGCTTGTTCTTGTAAATGTTTGTTTACTTGCACTGAACAGTCATCACATGGTGCTTGTGCAAAGCAAAGAGCAAGTTTACAAGACAAGCAACATGATATTTGGTTGTTTTATTAGCGAAGGAGAGCAGCTACTCTGCTTCATGTTAAGAAATGGGAAAGGCATACGGTGTAAAGATTAGTGTTGTAACATCACATTACCTGTTTTACTTTCCATTTGAAGTTGTACATTCTGATCCCACTTATGGGCTCACTGAGGGAAACTGCTGTCTTTAAAACATAAGTGCAGAAAGAATGAAACTAGAGACAAATATATAAGCTGGTAAATGTGTTGCTATGGTGAGAGGAAAAGTGATCTCTCTGTGCTCTCATGGAATCATATTTATACATCAGGGCATTTCCACAAAAATGAACTTTTCTCAGCTACCCAAAAAAACTTTTTGAGGAACTCAGGAACTTTCCTTTTGTTTTCACAAGTGGAACTACAGTCTAAAATTAGTTCTTGGTCCATAGTTTATACCAATGAAAAAGCCCCAGCTCAGCGGGGTCTACTTCCCCGTGTGCAATGGTGAAGTGTCCACAATTATTAAATACAGCAAGTTACAAGCACTACTTCTAAAATCCAATGACTGTATATATAGATGGACAAACACTTTACAATGTCACTAATAGATTTCTAAGCTAATCCAAAAATGAGCCAAGAGAAAAAGTGTGACTGGAGCTGAAACAGGCCATGCAAACATCCATTGATAGTACTGGCATGTCATTCAACTTAATTCTGAATAGGTTTAAGCTTTCATATTATCTAAACAGGTAAGTTAAATGAAACTTCACCCCTTTTACAGTTGTCACGAAGAGGGAAATTAGCTACAGAGGCCAAAACTGTTTTTGTACCAAGCTATAAATATGTTTATTTCTGATGTTAAGTTGACCATTTTAACATGGAGGTCTAAGGGGATTTACCTTACCTTTACCTTTACCTTTACCTTTAGTTCCAGTCTGAAGTGGTCATTCGAGGAAGTGCAGTTTTCAGGACTTCAGTTTTCAGCCTCGGAGGTTGCTGCCTGCTAAAAACCTACAATTGTGATTGAGAATAAGCAGAACAGAGACTCAGAAGAACTTCTGTCATAGGATATGTTAGCTAACTTTAGTAACTGCGAATAAATCTCAATCGAGTATTCGGATCTCAAAATATTCGGATACCACCACAATGACCGAATATTTGGATATTCGGGTCCAGCCCTACAATAATCACTTCAATGTAATAGATTTTATCCAGTTTCCCAATGCTATATAATTCCTGCAGATAGAAGCCAGATGTGACACATCTTGATTTTCTTTTTGGCACAAAGCACCATCAACATATAGGCTTTCTTGTCTTTCCTCTTTCTATTTTTTGTGTTTTCTGTATAACAATGAGTAAATTTTGGATTCCACAAATAGCGGCTGCTCCTCCTTCCTCTAAGTGAAGGTAAGTCTACTGAGAGTCACTAATATCCAAAACAAAAAGTAAAAAGTGTGTCAGTATGAACTGTAGACGAGGGATACAGGCTAATAGGTTAATTATGACTAAGAAACAAATCAGGTATGAGACAAATTACAGTCTTTTACCAGCTTTGACTGTTTGAGCAACACAGTAAGTAGTAATGAGAAGGTAATGAGATGAGGTAAGTGTGGCAGAGGTGTGTCTGTTGTGTATGTGGGGGTGTCGGCATGCCGGAGTGAGCTGAGAGGATACAAGCTGCACACAATTAACAGAAACATAAATATCTCCCTGTGCTTAAGCAAGCCATTAATCAGATATAAATAGAGTGAAGGAGCCCTTTGTGATTAACGAGGTGAGACTCGTTGCTAATTACTGTTTCCCTCTCCTCTGGTAATTAGGTTGCCGCTTTGAATGGGGATGACTGAGACTGCCCTGACCCTGCCCCCCTCAACAACCTGCCATTGTTCCGTTTTGCTTTCTGTTCCTCTGTGACTGTGGCAGAATCCATTTCAGAGGGATTTTGTGTGTTTGTGTTGCTTGCTATTTGGTGAGTTGTGAATTTTATGCATCCCCCACCTTTAAAAATCATTTTCTTTACCTTCTTAACATGCCCATATGCTGTATTATATGCTACAAGACGCAATGAGAGAAACAAGCAATCCACGCCACGATTAAGCATTTCTACCATGAAACTCCAGTGTACTGAGGACAGTCGCAAAGACACGGATTCAGATAGCTGGAGTTTCATACGTATCAAACCAAAGGAACCAATGCCGTCAACTTTCAGGGTTGGTAGCAGGGGATTTTTGTATAGAATTTTAGTGTAGGACGGGCCATGAGCGGAACCGTGTGCTGCTGCGTCTCCTGCTGTTTTGTGGCCTTGGATGGTACTTGTCTGTAAGTACATAATTTGTCTGACCTTGTTCTTTATTGACAATAAGTATAGTTGCTGTACTTTTATTATGAAGCCTTAGAATTAGTTATTTGATGGTTCTTAATATTGTGACTTACCTTCTTCTGTTGTGTGTTTATGTATTGGTTATGTTCTGATTTCTGTCTGTGCTTTTGTTACAATTTTGCGGTGTTAATAAAGTGAATTTTCATTAACAAGAATAGCTATGCCTTGGGTTTGAGGAATCACACCGTTAGCTAGCTGTCTACCTATGAAAATCAGAGAACTCATAGGGAGGACAGTAAAATTATCGTAAAAGGTGATCATTTTTATTGGCTTTATAGGCCAACTACATGACTATTTCTATGGCTAGACACTCCAATGGGCCAATTCATGTTTTCTGTGTCCGTTTGCACAGGCTGGTAAACAAACAGTGGACATTCTGTAGCTTTGTTTATACTAAAGCACATTTGTATTGCCCCTACATCAAACACCAAAAAAGACATGGGGCAATTTTTTCAGGATGTAACACTTACTTACAGATCAAACTGTAGCGCCATGTCAGAAACTTTTCTCAAAAATGTGTCAAGTACAGTGAGTGGGCAGGATAGCACAGGGTTTCTGGAGAATTTTGAGCTTCTCACTGTGCCTGGGCCGCATCAATTCAAAGTACATATAAATCAAAGCACCTCCAAAGTCCTGGAGCCTCTACTTCAATTACAACTCTGTTAATAGTAACTTTTAAAGGCGTGGATGGCTGAGAAAGTAAATGTGCAATCTCTCTTCATACCAAGCATTTGTTTTGAGCAGTACTTTTTTTTTGCCACATGCACAGTCGGCACCAGGAGAACAAGTCACACTTAAAGCAAATGTTTGGTATGAAGAGAGACTGTAGCAGGATTCGTGACCATCTGCACCTGTATAATTCATCATTAACAGAGTTATAATTGAAGTAGTCGCTGAAAGACTTTTGAAGTGCTTTGACTAGTGTACTTGTTTCTATTGATGGAGCCCAAACACAGTGGGAAGCTCTAAATTCTCCAGAAATCCTGTGCTAATGTCTAATTACATACGTCATGTAAGACACAACTTTCGTCATCCACCCACACCCAAGAGAATCCTGTCCACACTACCTTGTCAGGCATGGATGGATAACGAAATTTACATCACATTAGCAATAGCGTAGCAGCTTCACCATCATCATCCACTCAAATCGTTGACTGTCCTGTCCACACTACCGTCACAGATTTCAGTCCATGGCAAAATTTACATCTGCCCTTGTGGGCGTGGAAACATATAGCAATATCATAGCAACGGCTTCTAATTCACTAGACTTATGTGTAAAGAAATGCTGAAGAAAGAAATTATATCCTCTCCACTGACATGTAACAGCCAAAGACTTTGTTCCACCTGCCCTGCCTGAAATGTTTGCTATTAAATACCCTCTCTGCAAACAGTCTGGGCTTCATCAAAGGACATCAATGGAAATAATTCATCATTAAAGAGTTGAAATTGAAGTAGTTGCTGGAGAATTCTGGAGGTGCTTTGATTTGTGCATCGATGGAGCTCGGACACACTGGAAAGCTCTGAATTCTCCAGAAATCCTGTGCTAATGTACGCCCACTGTACAACATGAATTTCGTCATCCACCCAAATCTGAAAGAGCCCTGTCCACACCACCTTGTTGGATCTTAGTGGATGACGAACTTTACGTCACACCTACCGTTGCAGATGTGGAAAGCTACATGGCTGCATTAACATAGCTACTAACCAACAGCTTCTGCTTCACTGGGCTTAAACGCAAAGATATGCTGAAGAAAGAAACCACATTCTATCCACTGAAATGCAACAGCCAAAGATTTTGTTCTGCATGTTGATAAAAATGCTCTCCAGAGATTCGGTATTATGAGTTTGGTGAAACGACACCTCTGATGGATGTGCATCACAGCTGTGTCAGCATTATTCCCCTCCGAGGCCGAAGCCTCCGAGTACCAGCCGGCTTTACTTCACCGCTCGCTGTCACACACTCCGAGCCCTGATGATATACAAGTGTAATCCATTACTACACACTTACACTAATTGTCTTCAGTTGGAAGTGGCTGCTATGACCTTTTTATGGGAAATGAAAATAAGTGGAGGCGCAGAACAGGCGATATTGGATTCTGTTGTTAATTAATGTGTGTATTATCTGGGTGGATGAAGCCAGGGGGAGGAAGTTAATTGAATTACAGCCAGCGAGTTGGATAATGCACTGTTGTAATTGTTCGACTGTATAAGACAGTGCTCACATTAGGGAGACGAAAGGCAGGCCTGATTTGCTTCCAGAGAGTGGTAACAAATTACTTGTTTGGTTTTGGGGTGTGAGGCATGAATGGACATCCAATTTAACGTTTCGGTTACTGTAAACGTGTACTGCTAAAGCCTGCGTGTGCACTCCTTATTTACTTACTACACATCTGCAGCACATTACAACATCCCATTTTATAGTGAATAATTTTTTGAATAAATAGCCTTTATTTAGACGTTATTTTTGACACATAGATGAAAACCAAATCTAACCTTCCACAAAGGAAAACTGGCCCAGAGCTCAGTGTCGTAAAGCAACTTAAGCCGATTTCAATGTGGCGTTTTCTTCACAAATTCAGTATTTTCTTATTCGCTTTGAATGTAGAGGTTCAATACAAGACATATCAATGAGCCGCCTTCATTTCAAGAGTAGAAATCTATGTTAATAAGCATTAATATCACAAATAATAGATGCAGAATGGGATTATTTTTGTACCCCATGGTGAGCTGTCTGCCAGGTTTGGGGACCTGCTGTTTTCTTTGTGTGGATTGTGTCGCCATCATGTGGCCATTTCTGGTACAGAATCTCCTATGTTCCTTACAGATACCTCCAGACTTTGTTCTTAGTCAACTGATTCTCTACAGTGTTTCCTCTAGGATTTTTTTCAGCAGCTGTGGCAGGCTCTCCGGGTAGGCGTGGTGGCGAAAACAAATGACATTTGACTGCAGATTTTACTTTTACAACATATTTGTTGAATGGTCAGTTGAAAATAGCTTTTTAACGGCTGAATGTAAAAATTTAAAATAAAATAAAACTCTTTGAACAAGCTCATCTGAAAAGGCAGTCAGCAGTTATCACAACATGTAGATGTTAGCTTCATGCTATCAATTAGTTTACTCGCGTTAGCGACACTGAGTTGGCACCGGACCCAACTGAAGCTACCGATATGTTACGTAACTTTAGCTGGTCATCAATATTTTGCGAATGTCTATTTAACTTGTAAAATCTATTATGAGTTACCTTAAGCTAATAACTTTTCTCTGGTAAGTCGCTGCCCTATTTTCCAAGACGACACTCCTCTGACTCTCTGACCTGATGCCTGGGTGCTTGACATGACGTCACTTTCCAGGCCGCGCTCTCACGAGTAATTAACGTCATATTAACCTGACATATCAAAGAGTAGATACTGAGCAAGATAGTTATCTGTAGTTTACCGTGGTACTCGCGAGTACCCGACACAGTGCAGAACTCTGCTGTGAAGGTGGAGACATGCGGCAGAGGTGTATTTGCCACAATTTAAAAGAAAAAAATTTGAAGGAGCGGCGGCTAGGATTTAGGAATTGCGACCCGCCACTCCTAAATGAATGTAGTGGAAACGCTGCTCTAGAATATTAAAAGTTCTCATTTCCTAAAACAGATTAAATAGATGAATTTCACCTTTTCCTGCTTGCACTGTACCTATATAGGAAACTGTGGATTCCCACCTAGATAGTTTATGTTTTAGAAATGTTCTGAGAAGGTCCTACAAAGTTCTAGCAGTTCTAGTAAGTTTTCATTGTGAAGTTTTCTTTTAGTTCCAAGAATGTTCCCCTCAAAGACAGGATAAAGTTCTCTAAAGACCCTTAAAAAAAGGTTCTCAATTCATTTTCCAAACATTGCATTGAGAATGTCCTTCCTTTGTCATTGTGTAAGATTGTGGGAGCATTTTGTAGAGGAACTTTCTCAACATCTCCAAATCATCCGCAGAATATTGTAGGCAAAATGTCCCACCTTTAATAATAGGTCAAATTAGAGGAATTTTTTACTAAAACTCTATTTTCAGATTTTTAAAATGTTTATCGTGTAACATCTGACAATATACTTCAAACATCCTTTGAAAGTTAAAAATGTTCTGTCTTAGTTCACTTTTAACCTCATAGGAACATCATTTTAAATGATAAATATCCTTCAGATGTTCCTTGAACATGAGATTAAAATGTTTTCTTTCTAGTAGTGGTGTGCCATACTGCAAGATTTGTAAGTAAATACAGGGCCAGTATTGCTGATATCGATACCGATACCAGTACCGATACTCCAGACTAACTTTTGCAGTAGTAGATTTTTAAGAAAATTTTTTTTGCACAGTTACTTTAGTAATGTCAGATATGATCTTTGGGTGTTTTTTGGATGATGGAGGGAGGATGGAGAGGTGAAGATGAGATGGAGGAAGGATGGGGGAGGTGGAGGAGGTGGAGGCACAAAGGATGAGAGCTGAAGGAGGGAGAAAAAGAGGGAGTGGAGGGAGAGGAAGGGATGAGTCAGAGGAAGCTCATGAGCCTCGTCCACCTCAGGACTTCCTGAACATGCAGCTCCAGCAGCCCACCTTCTTCTTCTTCTGTTGCTCGTTTTCTTGCTGCTTCACCTCCAGGTCTTGAATCTCTTCCTGCAGCTTCATCTTGTCTTCTTGCAGCTCTTTATTTCTGTCTTCTGTTTCTGTTTTCTGCTGCTTCAGTTCTTGGTTCTCGCTCTGCAGATTCTCATATTTCACCTCCATTTCTGTCTTTTCTTGCACCAGTTCTTTTTTCTTGTCCTGGAGTCTTTTATTCTCTTCTATTTTTTTCTTTTCTTCCTCCAGTTCGTCAATCTTTCCCTGGATTTCTATTTTTTTTTTGCTCCAGGATCTCGCTCATCTCTAGTTTTGTCTTCATGTCTTTTTCACTTTTTTCTTCTCCTCTTTCATCTTCAGATAAGCCTCCTTCATTTTCTCTTCCACCTCGTCCAGTTCTTTCTGTTTCTTGTCCAGAATCTTCCTCTGTTCCTCCACTTCTGACTTCTCTTTGTTGACTTTAATATTCTGAGCTTCTGGAACTTTCCGTCTCTTCAGATTCTTTCTTCTCAGCTTGAAGTTCTTTATCTCCTCTGATGCTTTTTTTTCATTCTGCAGCTGTTTTCTGTCGTGCTTGAGCTTCTCCTCGATGTCTTGCAGCTCATAGGTCTTCTGCTCGAGCTGTTTCATGTTTCTCTGCACTTCTTTTTTCAGCTCGAGAAGTGAGTTCTTCTCTTTTTGCAGATATTTTCTCTGCTGCTTGAGTTCTCTCTTACTGGTCTGGACTTCTTTTTTCTGCTTGTCCAGACAGATCTTTCCTTCTTGAAGGGAGTGATTATGTGATTTTTGTTTAAAAATACAAAAAATAAAATTGAAATACAAGGCGTTTTTCCTTTTAATGATAAAAGGGGATATACGAAATTTTAAAACTTTGATTTTCATTTTATATTTAGAATAACAAAAAAATAAAATCAGTAAGAGACAGAAACGAAAAAAGGTCCGTTTTTTTCATTTTCTGAGACCGGAAGTGGTCATCAGCAAGTGTGGAGCCAAACGACAACAAGATTCTCAGAGGGCGGAGCCAGAGAGCAGCGATTGGTCAGACCAAAGATAGAAGACAGCGCGCTAGCGTGTCTGGTCTATGTATATCTATGGTCGGTACGTCTGGTAGCATCTCTGGCTGCTGTTGACCTTGTTTTTGGAGTAAAACACGGTAAGAAGATAAATACTTCTAGCCGGTAGCGTTGTTTTGTTGTACGTTAAGTCAGCGACTTGTGAAGAGTTGTGTTTTGTCGTGTTTGAGCAGTTGGTCCGGACGCGTTAGCTAGCTAAGCGGCTAAGTTAGCTAGCGGGCTAATTAGCACAGGTGGCTAACTTACCGCTGAACACCTGTGTTAGTTGCTGTCGCAGCTGTCCGTCGTTATCAGAAAGACCTTCCCAACCTGTATTTCTCTGCTGTGTATCTTAGCTTTTTAAAAAGTTGTTTTACTTTAAGGTTAACTGAAACCCGTTCAGCTGCACTGAAGTTTAACATTCAGCTGCTTTGAATTAAACCGCACTTAACATTGCGCAACGTTACCTCTCTGAATCTCCATAATTTCATTAAATTCCTTCTCTCTTCCACTGCTCAAGTTCAATCCAGTATATAAAGTGAAATTAATAGTGAATAAACTAACAACTAGCCATTGTATTTATTTATTATTGCATGTATTTGTAGTAAAACATGAGTTGAAACATCCTACTTTTGGATCTAGAACAGCACAAGCCGTTCATTTTCAGTCACCTGATGAGTTAAACTCCCCTTTTTATGTGAGGTTGAAGCAGAAAGTCTGAGTTAACAAAGAAAGTTGTTTATAATTTGCGATACCTGTTATCTCTGACTGAGGCTTTAGTTTTTGTTGAGCCGATTTACATGTAGAAACTTTGTTCAGGAAGATTTCTCAGTAGCTCAGAGGACAGGCTGCTTTTTACACAACCTTGTAAGAGAATGTCTGTCAATGCTTTCAGCAGAATTTAGAAACACAACACTTCCTAAACAGATATTTTGAGGCTGTGAGGTTGAACGTTTGAGAGTATGTCAGTGTTTTTGTTTGTGGTCTTTCTGTTTCTAGGTGGAAGCTGAATTAGTGAGGATGACTCCTGCTCCTGTCATCTCTAAGCTCCTCACACATCTTTACCTGCACATGAGGAAAATCACTCCTGTAGAATGTAGGTATGTTTGTCATTATTATAAAAAGATGTTGCCTGGTAACCTGTCAGAAACCCATTATACAGAGTCAGCCAAAATAATGTTTACACACATCAGGAAAAGAAAAACTTGCATAAATATTTCAGTACCAAATTTATTCATACATCATGAGATTAATAACAGTTATCTTTGGCCTCTACAATTACAAGAGGTGCTCAAAGTGGTGGCTACTGGCTTCCAGACATTTCTGTTGTGTTGTAGACGTCACTTGTTGATGCTCCATTCATGAGGGTAGCGCCATCTGTTGGGAAAACATCGTACAACAGGACACAGAGTTGTCGTGATTTGATCAAACTTAGAAAGATGTATCTATATGTATAGAAGTACTTATACAAATGAAATATTTGCAAAAGTTTTTCTTTTCCTGATGTGTATACATTATTTTGTCTAACTCTGAACTTAATGAGAACAAAACTGTCATTTAACTGTTGCTCTTAAAGCTTCTTTAGTGAAAACCAGCTGGTGTTCTGCTTTGAAACAAACTGCTGTTGAGGTCAGTGTTTTTATTCTTAACCCCACAGTTTCTGAATGAACTGATAGTTTGTTTTTTTTCCTGATCAATGTGGACGTTATAATTGATGGTAACATTTACTGATCATATAATCAGCATGACAATATAACAGTATAACATTCTGACCACCTGACTAATACTGTGTTGGTCCCTTTATGCTACTAAAACTCCTCTGATCCAGTGGTTCATCAGAACCTCTGGGGATGTCCTGTGGATTCTGTGGGTTGCAGGGTGGGTCCTACCTAGACCAGGCTGATCCTGGACCATCCCACAGATGCTCAATCAGATGTGGATGTGGGGAGTGTGGAACCCAGGTGAACAGCTTAGCTCTGTCGTGTTCCTCGGACCACTCCTGTAGTAGCAGTTTTAGTTTGTCCTGCTGAGGGAGGCAGCTGGCATCAAGGACTGCTGTTGCCATGGAGACTAGGGGGTTGTTTGTCCTGCAGTGTTTAGGTGGTGGTACTTGTCAAACATCCACATGAATGTCAAGGTTCCCCAGCAGAACGTTGCATTACAACAAGATGATGGATGTTGTTCTCTTCAGCTGTCAGTGGTCAGAATGTTGTGGCTGATTGGTGGATCTGTCTGCCTTTACTCTGACATCCAGAGTTATACAAAAGTGTAGTATGTGTGCAGCAGAAGAGATTTACTTTATTGTATGCAGTTTTAGTGGTCCCATCAGAGAAAATCATATCCATATACAGATTTTTATTAATTCCAGGGCTGGTTCAGTAAAGATTATAATAATAACTACATCAGATAATTCTTTGTCGCAGTTGGAATTTTGAAGCCTGAGAGGGTTGAGAAGGTTTGCAGTTCTTGTTTTAGCAAAATATGTTATAATAGAAGATCTTTATTGTCATTGTACATGAAATTATCTGCAAACCAGCAAAGCGTATCAGTCTGAGGTATCTAAAAATAAATAAGTAAGGAAAAATGTGTCTAAAGCTAATAAACAGAATGTTTTGAGGGAATATTCTAAAAAGGAAAGAAAAGCTCCATTCTCACTCCTCTCAGGATAAACTGTCATTAAAATTCACTTTAAATTTAGCTTCAACACGAGATAAAAACATTTACTTTCATTACTGATGTTGTCAAGTTTTAATAAAGTTCATGCTACTTTTATAAAATGATGAAAATTAATAAATTGTATTTCTGTGTTTGATTTGTGTCTTTTCTCCTGTCATCCAGATGTTCAGAGGGAGATGATGCCACATCTGGTCCAGCTGATGGAAGGTCTTGAAGTTCTCTGACTGGCCTCGACTGAAGATGGTCGTCTCACTGGATTTAAGGTTCAAATGCTCAGTAACAAACTCCACCAATGAGCCAACAGGGAGGCTTTAGGTTTATTAAATGTTGCTATGAAGGTTTCACTGTTTTTCTTTGTGAATGCAATGTGCTCCAACTGAAACTTGAATTAGAACTTAGAAGTAAATCGTTCCATCTGAAAGGATTTAGTTGCATTAATAACCTCATAACATTCTAATTTTTATTCCAGTCTTGGTTGAAAATAGAATCTCTGTATTGATTCAGGTAAAAACTGAACTTCACAGCATGTTGGAGCAAAACAACCAGATGAAAACTGTGATGGTGTTGGATTGTCAGACCGTAATGTTGCAGCTCAAAGCAGCTTTTCTATCTCAGTTCATTCTGACATTCAGCTATGAATCAACACAGCAGATGGTGATCCATGCTGTGGAAGTCTCACATCTCCTGATTTAATGGAGCTGCTTTGCACTTTTTACACTGTTTATTCACCAACACTTTATTTAATAAAAGTCCCATCTAGTTTTTATGAGGAATGTGATGTTTTAATTTCTCTGTGAATAACTGCAGTCTAATGCAACAGCTGGAATTGTAACATCTGTCCTGATATTGATCATGAAGTATTGATCAGAATACTTATGGTCAGCAGTCATCCCTGAAGTTTACATTAAAATCTTTACTTGTGTTGTGAACTTTGGTAAGAAGCAGAAACGTTAGCGTTGCCATGGATATACGAGTGTTAAATTCTGTCCATGTTTCCATTTTGGGAAACTCAGTCCAGCAGATGAGTTTGTTTTTACTGCCAGCTACCATTCAGTCTGAGATATTAAGAATAAGTAAATGTGCATAATGTGGAAATGAACAGATTTTATTTTTATTTATTCCTAAAGCTGGTAAGGTTCCAGAATGTGGAGGAATTTAGTCTCACAATCACTGACAATAAATATTATCTGAAAGTCGGGTTATTGTTGTTTATCAGCACAATACAAAAAGATTAATGTTAGAAATATTCCAGTTAAGACTCTAGAATATCATGATTTATATAAATTTACTTCAATAATATGAATGTTCAGGTTGATTGTGCAGTGATATTTATTATGTAAGTTTAGCTGATTAAAGTTTATGACTCTGAACTACAATATTATTTAAATTTACATCATTATTATAATATTTAGGGTCAGACCCCTGACATGAGGAAAAAGTCTTTATTGAAGACTACAATGAGAAAAACTATCAGACAGCAGACGGCTGCATTCAAGGTGAGCTCTGAACATTTGATCTGGAACAGGAATTCAATAACGGCAGCATGAGCTTCATTTCAGTCTGTAGCTGCTGAATTCATGGATGAATCATCTGGCACTAGAGAGGAAGACCATCAAACATCCACGTCAGCTGATGGAGGTCTAAGAGTCTCACCCAACAAACAACCTACAGAGTGAAGACCTCAAATCTGATTGTACGGCCTCCTATTCAGCCACATGTGTGAACAAATGCCTCTAAGCTGATTTGTTTTCTAAAATAAATCTAGTTTGAGTCCTAATCTATGCCTGTGTGTTTGCTTCTTTACACCGCTGTTAACAGTTTAGGCTGTTAGATTGTTCCAGATAAGACAAGTACAAGATTCTTCAGAGCCGTTCTACCACGAGCCTGACAGGAAGAACTCCAACAGCTACTGAATGTTCCTGTGGTTCCCTCAAGGCTACAGGAGGAGCCCTACGAGGACGAGCAGGTCCACCTGATGGTGGCCAGTCGCTGCGGTTCAAAGCCAACACCGACTACGTGGACTTCTACTGGACCACACGGAGGCCTTCAAACCGGACCAACAAGTTCAGCGACTCCCCGACTCATGGTTCTGAGGACGCCGCCAAGCCTCGGTCCAGCCGGCCTCCTGTCTGTGGGTGTTTGAGTGCTGAGAGGTTTGTGGATGCATGTGAATGTGTCTGTGTTGAAACAGCAGCTTTGGACTCAGTAACGCTGGGAAAAACCAAGAGCTCCTTTATTTGTGACTTCCACTAAAAAACTGCTGAAAATAAGTTTGCCAGGGTTCTGACTGATAACAGATTATTAAATAATGATAATAATCGTTTAAATATTCCTTTAAACAATCCTTTTAGGTCTACATTTCCTTTACACTGACTTCTTGGTATTTTGGGTGGAATATACCATTAAGCCTGATGTTCAAGGTTTTTTCTGGGAATATACCATTAAACCAACCTTTTAGGTAAATGTTCCAGGATGTTGAGTAGAATATACCATCAGATTAACCTTTTAGGTCTAAATTGGAAGATTTTAGAGTAGAATATTACTCCAAACCCTCCTTTAGGTCTACATTTAAGGTCGAATACTCCTTTACACCAAGATTTTTTGGTCTAGGATTTTGGATGGAATACTCGGTTAAACCAACATTTTAGGTGCATGTCCAAGTATTTTTGGTGTAATGTTCCTTTAAGGTGGATGTTTGAGGACCTTGTAGGTGGAATACTTCCTGAAACCAACCTTTTAGGTCAACATTCAAAGATTTAAGGTGGAATATTCCTTTAAACCAACCTAAATTTCATATTTTGATCATTATCAAGTGAGAAACCTCAATCCAGACTCCTCATAATGACGTTTGAGATTTATGCTGCTGTTATTTGTTTAGTCCAGACTAAATGACAGAAATCCACAACTGTAATTTTATTTCAGGACTCGGTTATTAAATGTCAAAACAATCCATGTGACTCTAAAAACTCTACAGCTTTACAAACTCTAAGATGAAACTTTCCACAAGGATCCACTTTTACTTTGGACTTTTACATGAGAGCTTTAATTATTCTTCATCTACTTCCTAAAAAGTTTGGTCAATAAAAAAGACAAAAACTAATATTTTCAGCTGAACTAAAGACAGACTTTGTGATTTTTCTGTTCACATGTTGTGTTGTAAACTTCCTCTTTCAAATAAATACCCGCCTAACCCCCTGGAAACCACTGTTTGTCCTGTTTTTGTGTTGCTCCTTGGCGACCCTAGACAGCCGGGTCGTAATGTTTTTTGAGCAACACACCACACTATGACGTTTTTACAATGATGGTTCTACTATGAAACCAGTTTGACATGTTCAGGTGTTCTTTGTGTGAAAACTCAGAGATTTCAGGTATCAGAAGGTGGTTTTCAACTTTCTTTGTTAACTTTCTGCTTCAACTTTAAACTAAATTTACTTCACTAACCCAGCCCTCTGGACTTCCAGTAAGCTGTGTTCCTATTGGCTGTCCAGGTGGCTGCTTGGTGTTATCAGGAACACCTGAGCAGCTCAGTGTCTTCCTGCTTTATTTAGCTGCAGACAAACATTTCCTCTGTTTCTCTTCACCACTGAACCGGGTTTGGCTCCATTGCTTTAGCTTGTTCTTTAGGCGTTGGCTTGCAGCTTCCAGCAGTAAAATCATCTTTAATGTGTTTCTTGGTGTGCTTTAGGGCTTTGTACTGGATAGTTGTCTTGGTAAATGTGGTTCTTTAGCCACAGTTAGCACATGGTGCTAATGTGTGCAGTGATTAGTGGATTTGGTGCAGCTGAGTTGTGTCTTTATCTTGGCTGTAGTGAGTCTTTAGAGGTTTTTGGTCAGACACATTCTGTATTCTTGTTTGAGAACCAGCGTTGGTTGTCCAGAAGGTAAGAGTTCCTGTCCTGATTCTCTGTTCTCAGAGCTTCTCTGGTAGGCTGCAGGAGACTTTAGCGTTTAGGTTGTACTAGTTTGGTTTTTGTACGGTTTCATTTGGACGACTATCTTGAGGCCCCTCCATGTGGTTTAGTGAGGTTTTCTGCAACGGTTCTACAAAGCAACCTGCAGCAGGAGAGACTTTGAGAGTTTTTAGGAAGTTCTGGAGACCAGACTTTAGAGCAGCAGAAACATTTGTCAGTAGTTTGAGCAGGAGAAGGTGAGCTTCAGAGTAGAAATGAGGAGAAGGAAACCTTCTTGACCCGTGTGGTGAGGTCCTGTACCAAGAGTTTGAGCAGGTTGTGAAGAGTCTGTAGTTCTTTGGTCTGAAAGCACAAGAAGAGTCGACTCATTAAAGGAGAAAACAGGAGATATTGTTGGTTCTTCTGTCGCTCTGCAGTTTCCTTAGACTGAATATCAAGTTTATATTTTAAATGATTTCCCATATGAGCCCAAGAAAACTTCAATAAACTCCCTCCATCCCCTGGACACAACATATTTTATTACCATGTTAAATCTTTTTTTTAATATGTTTTTGAGTTTTAATCATAGTTTTTTCTCTTTGCTTGTTTAGTTTTGTCATCTGTGTAAAAGGTGCTAAACAAATAAAGTTGAATTAATAAAGTGAATAATTGACTAACTCATGATTGTGACAACAAGTATTTTCATTGTGATTTAAGGGTTTATTTCATTTTTAAGGTTGGGGTTAAAATCTTGACAAAAAAGATTAAAGAAATAAATTGCATTTCAAAAAGCAATTAAATCAAAGGAAAAAACATTTAATACAATAAAACTTTTAACAAGAAAATTAAACATTAAATACAATTAAATTATATTAAAGAGACAAAATATTTAATTAGATATTTAAATGGAAGACACAAAACATGTAATTATGAAATTAAACAAATGTTTTTAAACAAAAATATTAAACATTTCTTTAGAATTAGAATTTTTTTAGAAAGAATTTTTTAGATCATTAAACATTAAAAAAATTCAATTAAGAAGAATATTAAACATTTTTAAAAAATACAAAACATTTAATTAGATTATTAAACCTTTACAAAGACAAAACATTTAATTAAAAAATTAAATGTTTAAATTGAAAATTTAATCTTAAAGACAATAAAACTTTAAATAGGAATTAAACAGAAAATACAATGAAGCATTTAAAAAGAAAATGAAACATTAAAATGTGGTAAAACATTTAAAAAGAAAAACCTTAACAAAGATTTAATCAAAAAATTAAACATTGGGAAAGAAAAAGGAATTTTTCAAACAAGCTAATAAAACATTTGAAAAAAACAACAATTAAACATTAAAAAGACAAAACATTTCAAAATCAAATCAGACATTAGAAAAGAATAAAAGGTGAGAAAAGAGCAAAACTAAACATTTAAGAAGAATCAAACTAAAGACAAAACATTTGAAAAGACACCAGTTAAACTTTAGAAGATCAAATTAAACAGAAGAGACAATAAAAGGGTGAAAAAGAGCATAAACAGATAAAGGTCTTAAGCGTTTTCTAGTCTGAAATGAAAACATCGTTTCTTCAAACATTTCCTCTTTCTATGTTCTTGGTTTGATTGTGGACAGATTTACTAAGAACTCATTTCAGAAAACTGCTTTCCAGATAAAGTCTACTAGTAGTTGAAGGCATTGATCAAACTAATGTTACCTTCTGATCTCCACAAACTTTACTGTTCAGTGAAGAGAATCAAAGTTTGTTAAGGATTTCTAAAAAACCCACAGGTGAAGGTCTGAGAAGAACTCAGATGGATGGTCTAAATGTGAAATCAAGACTCATGGTCACAAGTTTTAAGGCTTCTGTTAACCAGAAACTTCAAACTAACAGAGAAGCACTGAGAAACTTTTAAAACTTCAGTCCTCAGAGTGTCTGAAGGTTCAAACTAACAGAGAAGTACTGAGAAACTTTAAAAATTTCAGTCCTCAGACTGTCTGAAGGTTCAAACTAACAGAACTACTCAGGCACTTAGAGGATTTCAGTCCTTGGACTGTCTGAAGGTTCAAACTAACAGAGAACTACTCAGGAACTTAGAGGATTTCAGTCCTCAGACTGTCTGAAAGTTCAATCTAACAGAGAACTACTGTGGGACTTAGAAAATTTCAGCCCTCAGACTGTGTGAAAGCTCAGGTCCTGAGGACTCGGGAGGTGTGGAGGCTTTGTAAAGTCTTGGAACTGAGGGTTCAACCCTCCAGCACAAAGGCTGAAGTCCAACCTCCTGAGAAAAACGGTCGAGTCGAGACTCGAGTTAAAAAAAAACTCGAAAACGACAAAAAATAGATGATAAATGCGCAAAAAAAAGAAGAATTAGTATCTGAGCGTATAGCTCAGGGAGTAAGAAGACGGACTCCCAAGTGGAGGGTCGCAGGTTCAAGACCCACCACCGGCCTTTTTCTTTCTTTGTCTTTGTCAGGATTTTCAAAACATTTAAGAAGGGTCTGGTCTTGAACCAGCGACCTGCAGCTCCACAGGCAAATCCTTAACTCACTGAGCTACAGATCAGATGAAAAGAAATAAATTCGTCGTCCCTTTGGCATCGTAGTTCCCTAAGTGACCACATGGGCGGAGCCAAGGCGGAGTCTGGGTGGAGTCAGGGCGGAGAGTAGGCGGGGAGGTGGGTGGGGAGTAGAGGGGGGAGGCCGCCACCCACCTCCCCACCTACTCTCCGCCCTGACTCCCCCCACCGCCCACCACACCTTCCCCCACCCGACGAGTTTTTCGAGTCTCCACGAGTTCTTCGAGTCTCCACGAGTTCTTCGAGTCTCGAAAGGTTTTCCCGAGTTTCTGGAGTTTCCACCAGGTCGGAGGCAGAACAAGTTGTCATGAAGAGGTGTTGAAGTCGGCCAGGACGGACTGACTTTTTACAGCGACTAGAAGGAAGACCACTAGAAGAGCAGGTCTTTAACCACCATCCATAAAATCCATGGAGTCGCTCCAGAGAAGTGAAGGGAGGTCAACTTTTATCACCCTCCATCCACATGTTCAACTTCATATCTTTACTTTGACATTTTCAGCACCACAATCCTTTAGTATCACACTTTATTATCATTTATTAGGACTTTAATGGAATCCACCAGCAGATTTACTTTTTGTTGACAAATTTTATTCTTGTCCTCGTGGGACTGCAGTATTTAAAACTCTTCCTTCTATTTGACCTCATGTTTATTAGTTTTAGTGGAGAAAGTTATTTTAATTGTCGATTAATCTCTTAAAAACCAAATAATAAATTGGGTTAGTCAAGAGCTTTAAATTTCTTACTTTGTCATATTTTAAGTATGACAAAAAATATAAAGTGTCTTGAGACAATTTGACCTGTAACTGGTGTTATATAAATAAAATAGAATTTAAATTGTATGTATCTTGTAATGTTGGAGTAATTCAGCCATATATGTTGGAAAACATTTTCTTTGTCCATTAATCTGTCATTTTCTCCAGTAATTCATGTCTTGCTTTGGTTTATAAAATGTCAAACCCAAATATATTCAGTTTACTGTCATAAAAACCAAAAAGATTTACATTCATGATGCAGGAATCAGGCAGTTTTTCACTTTTTATCTTAGTTTAGTCAGAAAGATAGTTGATAATGTGTGAATTGTTGTAGCTTGTGAGCCGTAGAAGGTTTTAATCTTTGGGGCCGAGTGTCAAAAAACATTTAGAAACCAACATCAACAAAGCACTCAACAAAGGGAAATCCAACTTTTGCATGACAATGTCTAATTAAAGGACATTAATTTCCAATGTAAATGTGTGATATTCATCCTCTGGAGCTTTCTCTTCACATCGTCTTCCACCTGGACTGGTTTGGTCGGGAGCATGTGCAACAAACATTTGAAAAACTGCACTTTAACATCAATGAATGACACTGAAGTTTAATCTCTACGTAAATGAGATTGAGTCTGGATGTGCTGCTCTGTCATTAACTCTTAAGTTTAGGGAAAGTTCAAACAAAAGAGGACAGTTCAGATCAGACTTGAGAATGAGCTTATTCTGAACAAACATCTCAGACTTTCTGAGCTTCAGCACCTCTAGCAAGATATTTTAACAACAAGCAACTCAAGAGATCCAGAAGTTGGAGAGAGTTAGCTTTAGCTGAGCCAAAGAACATGTGGGACGCTAACCTAGCAAACATTTCAGACTTTTCTCTGTGAATTCTGAGAAATGATTTACTATTTAATGACAGCTACACATCTTAACTCAGTCTCATTAAAACAGACTCTAATTCAGTGTCATCCATCCATATTAAAGTGCAGTTACCCAAAATGTTTGTTGCATGAGCTCCAACAAAACCTGTCCAGGTAGAAGGCCACTTTGACAAACAGGAAGTGGAAGATTCCAAGCAGATTTATAGAAGGGGGAACCGGACTGTACTAAGTGTGGTCAAGTATAGAGGGGTGTTTTGTGGGTTTTTAAGGCTGATAATGATTATTAGTGAGACATTTGGAGTAGATATTCATTTGCAGTCAATGAAAGTATTTAAAATCTTGAGTTAAACTTAGAAGAACACAAACTAACAGAAAACTTTGTTGATACGTTTTTGTTTTGTTTACAGATGTTAAGTTAAAGGAGTTTTATTTCACTCCAGAAGACAGAGCGACCACAAGTAGATAAAGGTTCAGAGCCAAAGTAGCACCATTTTTAAATGTATTTACTACTGTAAATCAGTAAAAAATAAAATACTGATAATCAGTTAATCAGTCAGCCCACAATTACTACAATTCTACCATGTATGTCTTTCCTTTGACTTGTTATTTGTACAATATACGATGTATATGATGGCGTTTTTTCATACCAAAGGCTATACTATGATGTTTTCTAAGAGACATACTCTGTTTGTTCTGGCTCTGGGCCGCTGCACTCCTCCTCTGTTGTTTTCTGGATTGTACTCAGCTGCATGCCTTCGTCCACCAGGCCTCCGTTGACTCGTCCCGCCTCCCGTCTCTGGAGCTGAAGCTGGATTGGAACAGACCAAAGTACAGTCCAATCACGATGCCAGCTGCCTCTCAAAAGGCTCCTTCATCTGGCAGGTGGCAGCACTTCTTCTGAGGGGAAGCTGAGCTGGCCCAGCAGAACTTTGGAGATGTGTTCCAGTGGTTGGTGGATGTGTGGGGAGATAGAGAGGGACCTTTGAATTGTTCACAAAGGAAAACAGGGAACCCATTGGTAGTTTTAGTTTAGGGTGCTACTGTGGTGTGTTTTTGGGTTTTCAGAGGTGAACAGGAAGAGTTTTTTTTCATATTGATTATCTTTTACTTTGTTCCTGGTTGGAATGCCCATCAATGTCAACGTGAAGTTCACTTTTAGTTCTGTTTATTTATTTTTATTTTACTAACACCCATTTGCTTTTAACCCCCTCACATGTTGTGTTGTTGTAAACTTCCTCTTTCAAATAAATACTTCTCTAACCCTCTGGAAACCAGCGTTTGGACTGTTTTTGTGTTGCTCCTCACCTACTTCAGACAGCCGGGACAAAACAACGCTTTGTGGACAAAAGGCTTTTCTATGACATTTTTAGAGCGACACGCTATACTATGTCAAAAAAAATGTGATTTTTCAGCATCTTGTAAAAACGTGCCATATGATGAAATAATGTAAAGTAGGCCGTGAAAAACACTCCAGAAAGGTTTTCTTTGAAAAAAAAATCATCGTGAATTTTGGCGCAAAAAAAAAAACGCCATAGTATACTATGTCGAAAAAAAATGCGATTTTTCAACATGTTGTAAAAACGTGCCATATGATGAAATAATGTAAAGTAGGCCGTGAAAAACACTCCAGAAAGGTTTTCTTTGAAAAAAAAAAAAATCATCATGAATTTTGGCGCAAAAAAACACCATAGTATACTATGTCGAAAAAAAATGCAATTTTTCAACATGTTGTAAACACGTGCCATATGATGAAATAATGTAAAGGGGGCCGTGAAAAACACTCATGAAACGTTTTCTTTGAAAAAAAAAATGAATTTTGGCGCAAAAAAAACGCCATAGTATACTATGTCGAAAAAAAATGCAATTTTTCAACATGTTGTAAAAACGTGCCATATGATGAAATAATGTAAAGTCGGCCGTGAAAAACACTATGGTAAGGTTTTCTTTGAAAGAAAAATCATCATGAATTTTGGCGCAAAAAAACGCCATAGTATACTATGTCGAAAAAAAATGCGATTTTTCAACATGTTGTAAAAACGTGCCATATGATGAAATAATGTAAAGTAGGCCGTGAAAAACACTCCGGAAAGGTTTTCTTTGAAAAAAAAATCATCATGAATTTTGGCGCAAAAAAACGCCATAGTATACTATGTCGAAAAAAAATGCGATTTTTCAACATGTTGTAAAAACGTGCCATATGATGAAATAATGTAAAGGAGGCCGTGAAAAACACTCCAGAAAGGTTTTCTTTGAAAAAAAAAAATCATCATGAATTTTGGCGCAAAAAAACGCCTTACTATACTATGTCGAAAAAAAATGCGATTTTTCAACATGTTGTAAAAACGTGCCATATGATGAAATAATGTAAAGGAGGCCGTGAAAAACACTCCAGAAAGGTTTTCTTTGAAAAAAAAATCATCATGAATTTTGGCGCAAAAAAACGCCATAGTATACTATGTCGAAAAAAAATGCGATTTTTCAACATGTTGTAAAAACGTGCCATATGATGAAATAATGTAAAGTAGGCCGTGAAAAACACTCCAGAAAGGTTTTCTTTGAAAAAAAAAAAATCATCATGAATTTTGGCGCAAAAAAACGCCATAGTATACTATGTCGAAAAAAAATGCGATTTTTCAACATGTTGTAAAAACGTGCCATATGATGAAATAATGTAAAGTAGGCCATGAAAAACACTCCAGAAAGGTTTTCTTTGAAAAAAAAAAATCATCATGAATTTTGGCGCAAAAAAACGCCATAGTATACTATGTCGAAAAAAAATGCAATTTTTCAACATGTTGTAAACACGTGCCATATGATGAAATAATGTAAAGTCGGCCATGAAAAACACTCCAGAAAGGTTTTCTTTGAAAAAAAAAATCATCATGAATTTTGGCGCAAAAAAACGCCATAGTATACTAAGTCGAAAAAAAATGCGATTTTTCAACATGTTGTAAACATGTGCCATATGATGAAATAATGTAAAGGGGGCCGTGAAAAACACTCCAGAAAGGTTTTCTTTGAAAAAAAAAAATCATCATGAATTTTGGCGCAAAAAAAACACCATAGTATAATATGTCGAAAAAATATGCAATTTTTCAACATGTTGTAAACACGTGCCATATGATGAAATAATGTAAAGTAGGCCGTGAAAAACACTCCAGAAAGGTTTTCTTTGAAAAAAAAAAATCATCATGAATTTTGGCGCAAAAAAACGCCATAGTATACTATGTCAAAAAAAAATGCGATTTTTCAACATGTTGTAAAAACGTGCCATATGATGAAATAATGTAAAGTAGGCCGTGAAAAACACTATGGTAAGGTTTTCTTTGAAAGAAAGATCATCATGAATTTTGGCGCAAAAAAACGCCATAGTATACTATGTCGAAAAAAAATGCGATTTTTCAACATGTTGTAAAAACGTGCCGTATGATGAAATAATGTAAAGGAGGCTGTGAAAAACACGCCAGAAAGGTTTTCTTTGAAAAAAAAATCATCATGAATTTTGGCGCAAAAAAACGCCATAGTATACTATGTCGAAAAAAAAATGCGATTTTTCAACATGTTGTAAAAACGTGCCATATGATGAAATAATGTAAAGGGGGCCGTGAAAAACACTCCAGAAAGGTTTTCTTTGACAAAAAAAATCATCATGAATTTTGGCGCAAAAAAAACGCCTTACTATACTATGTCGAAAAAATATGCAATTTTTCAACATGTTGTAAAAATGTGCCATATGATGAAATAATGTAAAGTAGGCCGTGAAAAACACTCCAGAAAGGTTTTCTTTGAAAAAAAAATCATCATGAATTTTGGCGCAAAAAAAACGCCATAGTATACTATGTCGAAAAAAAAATGTGATTTTTCAACATGTTGTAAACACGTGCCATATGATGAAATAATGTAAAGTAGGCCGTGAAAAACACTCCAGAAAGGTTTTCTTTGAAAAAAAAAAATCATCATGAATTTTGGCGCAAAAAAACGCCATAGTATACTATGTCAAAAAAAAATGCAATTTTTCAACATGTTGTAAAAACGTGCCATATGATGAAATAATGTAAAGTAGGCCGTGAAAAACACTATGGTAAGGTTTTCTTTGAAAGAAAGATCATCATGAATTTTGGCGCAAAAAAACGCCATAGTATACTATGTCGAAAAAAAATGCGATTTTTCAACATGTTGTAAAAACGTGCCGTATGATGAAATAATGTAAAGGAGGCTGTGAAAAACACGCCAGAAAGGTTTTCTTTGAAAAAAAAATCATCATGAATTTTGGCGCAAAAAAAACGCCATAGTATACTATGTCGAAAAAAAATGCGATTTTTCAACATGTTGTAAACACGTGCCATATGATGAAATAATGTAAAGTAGGCCGTGAAAAACACTCCAGAAAGGTTTTCTTTGAAAAAAAAAAATCATCATAAATTTTGGCGCAAAAAAACTCCATAGTATACTATGTCGAAAAAAAATGCAATTTTTCAACATGTTGTAAAAACGTGCCATATGATGAAATAATGTAAAGTAGGCCGTGAAAAACACTATGGTAAGGTTTTCTTTGAAAGAAAGATCATCATGAATTTTGGCGCAAAAAAACACCATAGTATACTATGTCGAAAAAAAATGCGATTTTTCAACATGTAAAAACGTGTCATATGATGAAATAATGTAACGTAGGCCGTGAAAAACACTCCAGAAAGGTTTTCTTTGAAAAAAAAAAATCATCATGAATTTTGGCGCAAAAAAAACGCCATAGTATACTATGTCGAAAAAAAAATGCGATTTTTCAACATGTTGTAAACACGTGCCATATGATGAAATAATGTAAAGTAGGCCGTGAAAAACACTCCAGAAAGGTTTTCTTTGAAAAAAAAAAATCATCATGAATTTTGGCGCAAAAAAACGCCATAGTATACTATGTCGAAAAAATATGCAATTTTTCAACATGTTGTAAAAATGTGCCATATGATGAAATAATGTAAAGTAGGCCGTGAAAAACACTCCAGAAAGGTTTTCTTTGAAAAAAAAATCATCATGAATTTTGGCGCAAAAAAACGCCATAGTATACTATGTCGAAAAAAAAATGTGATTTTTCAACATGTTGTAAACACGTGCCATATGATGAAATAATGTAAAGTAGGCCGTGAAAAACACTCCAGAAAGGTTTTCTTTGAAAAAAAAAAATCATCATGAATTTTGGCGCAAAAAAACGCCATAGTATACTATGTCAAAAAAAATGCAATTTTTCAACATGTTGTAAAAACGTGCCATATGATGAAATAATGTAAAGTAGGCCGTGAAAAACACTATGGTAAGGTTTTCTTTGAAAGAAAGATCATCATGAATTTTGGCGCAAAAAAACGCCATAGTATACTATGTCGAAAAAAAATGCGATTTTTCAACATGTTGTAAAAACGTGCCGTATGATGAAATAATGTAAAGGAGGCTGTGAAAAACACGCCAGAAAGGTTTTCTTTGAAAAAAAATCATCATGAATTTTGGCGCAAAAAAAACGCCATAGTATACTATGTCGAAAAAAAAATGCGATTTTTCAACATGTTGTAAACACGTGCCATATGATGAAATAATGTAAAGTAGGCCGTGAAAAACACTCCAGAAAGGTTTTCTTTGAAAAAAAAAATCATCATAAATTTTGGCGCAAAAAAACGCCATAGTATACTATGTCGAAAAAAAATGCGATTTTTCAACATGTTGTAAAAACGTGTCATATGATGAAATAATGTAAAGTAGGCCATGAAAAACACTCCAGAAAGGTTTTCTTTGAAAAAAAAAATCATCATGAATTTTGGCGCAAAAAAAACGCCATAGTATACTATGTCGAAAAAAAAATGCGATTTTTCAACATGTTGTAAACACATGCCATATGATGAAATAATGTAAAGTAGGCCGTGAAAAACACTCCAGAAAGGTTTTCTTTGAAAAAAAAAAATCATCATGAATTTTGGCGCAAAAAAACGCCATAGTATACTATGTCAAAAAAAAATGCAATTTTTCAACATGTTGTAAAAACGTGCCATATGATGAAATAATGTAAAGTAGGCCGTGAAAAACACTATGGTAAGGTTTTCTTTGAAAGAAAGATCATCATGAATTTTGGCGCAAAAAAACGCCATAGTATACTATGTCGAAAAAAAATGCGATTTTCAACATGTTGTAAACACGTGCCATATGATGAAATAATGTAAAGTAGGCCGTGAAAAACACTCCAGAAAGGTTTTCTTTTAAAAAAAAATCATCATGAATTTTGGCGCAAAAAAACACCATAGTATACTATGTCGAAAAAAAAATGCGATTTTTCAACATGTTGTAAAAACGTGCCATATGATGAAATAATGTAAAGGGGGCCGTGAAAAACACTCCAGAAAGGTTTTCTTTGAAAGAAAGATCATCATGAATTTTGGCGCAAAAAAACACCATAGTATACTATGTCGAAAAAAAATGCGATTTTTCAACATGTTGTAAAAACGTGTCATATGATGAAATAATGTAAAGTAGGCCGTGAAAAACACTCCAGAAAGGTTTTCTTTGAAAAAAAAAAAATCATCATGAATTTTGGCGCAAAAAAAACGCCATAGTATACTATGTCGAAAAAAAATGTGATTTTTCAACATGTTGTAAAAACGTGCCATATGATGAAATAATGTAAAGTAGGCCGTGAAAAACACTCCAGAAAGGTTTTCTTTGAAAAAAAAATCATCATGAATTTTGGCGCAAAAAACGCCATAGTATACTATGTCGAAAAAAAATGTGATTTTTCAACATGTTGTAAACACGTGCCATATGATGAAATAATGTAAAGTAGGCCGTGAAAAAGTATGTCGTCCACAATATGACAAAAACGTCATAGTTTAGTATGTCATCCAAAATGCGACCAAAAACGTCATAGTTTAGTATGTCATCCAAAATGCGACCAAAAACGTCATAGTTTAGTATATCGTACAAAATGCGACCAAAAACGTCATAATTTAGTATGTCGTCCAAAATTTAACAAAAACCTCATAGTTTAGTATGTCGTCCAAAATTTAACAAAAACCTCATAGTTTAGTATGTCGTCCAAAAATTGACAAAAACCTCATAGTTTAGTATGTCGTCCAAAATATGACAAAAACGTCATAGTTTAGTATGTCGTCCAAAATTTCTTGGTCGTGGTCTTTCTGGTCCTGCTCCAGAACGCCTTCATCAACTACGTCTTCTTTTGAAGAGGCCGTCAGATGCTGCAATCTCTGACCTTAAGGAGGAACTGCTACTTTTACTCTGTAACGAGACGGCGGTTATTTTACAGACCAAGCTCCTGGCGGCTTTGAGTGAAAGTTTAAAAGTGGACTATAAATGTGAAGAATGTTGGCAGCAGCAGACTGTGAGCAGCGGAACAGATGTGATCAGAAAGAAGTCATTTTCTTTTTTCTTTTCTTTCTGGTTGATTTGATGCTGTCAGATGCAGATGTTGGAGCTGATTCTGATCTTTCAGGATAAAAAAGCTGCTTTTCCTTCACAGACTTTTCAGGAAATTATTCTCTCAGGTTTTCTATGCTATTTATATTTTTATTATCTGTGATTATTTCATTATTTCTTTATTGTAAAAATAAAGTTTGAGGCATAAAGACTCACTTAGTTATTTTAATCCTGAAATCTTTGATGTAGCAGAACTAAACTTCCATTTTCCTTCTTGTACTTCTGATACTAGAACTAAACGTATCTTCAACACGGATCATCTGCTTTTAATGAATCAGCAGCAACATTACAACAACAAATTAGACATTTTCAACAAATTAATGAAACTGATGTCGTTTAAAACTATCAGAGTCTGTTTTAGTGTCAAATTAAAGCTGATTACTGACAACTAGAACATTAACGTTACTGTTTTAATCACATTTAAGTTTCCTGAACATTACATTAATGTCAACCAGCCACAGTTTTATGAACTTAATGAACCACATAACAGGAACACAACACACTTCAGCTGTTTACATGAAACTCAACACATTAGCTTGATGCTACGTTAGCTTTAATCAGGCTACGACTGAGCAGCTAGCTCGGTTAGCATCGCTAACATTAAAGCTAATATTTACTATGCTAACTTTCTTCTCTGGTCAACACACACTGAAACAAACTCCACCAACATCTGGAGTGCATGGCACACATTATATCTGACACTAAAGCTGCATATAAAGTGCATTAAAAGCGGCACCGATACGAAAATAAACATTTACTTACTGAACTATCAGAGTCCTTTCAGTGTCTGCTGGTAGAATCAGCCGAAGGTAGAAAACTGGTTAAAACAAGCCAACGGGCAGGAAAACTGTCTGTGGAAAATGTTGTGCTGTTCCACCGATAAATAAACCAACAGTTATTGTATCAGAATTAATCCAAACGAGTAGAGCAGAGTCTCTGCTGCCTCCTCCATAGGACCTGTCAATCATTCCAGACCGGACTGTCAATCAAGTAGTCCCGCCCCCTGGCTTCGCAAAACTTTAACGCTCTATAAAAAAATCAATATTGATTTATTTTAAGATCACTCACCTGATCTCTCATTTTGACCACGAAAACTCACGAAAAAAATGTATGTACGGTCTATGCACCGTACTCTGTTTGGCTCCACACTTGCTGATGACCACTTCCGGTCTCAGAAAATGAAAAAACGGACCTTTTTTCGTTTCTGTCTCTTATTGATTTTACTTTCTTGTTATTCTAAATATAAAACGAAAATCAAAGCATTTTTTAAATAAATCGTATATCCCTTTTTGATCATGAAAAGGAAAAACGCCTTGTATTTCAATTTTAATTTTTGTATTTTAAAACGAAAATCAAATAACCACTAGTTTTTTGTTTTTCAATACCCGTTTCAGAACGGAAAGTCCAATTACCAGATCCGTACATGGACCGTCTGAGTCTGGTTTTTGATTCTGGTAACTAAAATATTTTCTATGTTTGTACTGAAACAAAGAACAGAATCATGTTTTTGATTTCATTTTTAAATGAATTACAGATTGTCTAATAAGATCCAGACCTTTTATGACCGTCCTCGCCTGGAGACCTACATCTTATCACAAGGCATCTCGAGAGAAACAGACAGTGACTTCATTTTTATCTCATGATTCAGATGACGCCACCGACAATGAACAATTAATCGCTTATGAGTAACTTGAGCATGAACAGTGTCTCATGTTTTATGATTTCAAAACGGCTCAGTCATAAAAGTACACTTGCACTTTGTCACGCTTGCTGACAGGCAGAACTTTCCACTGACTTTTGCTCATAGTAATTTCAAGCAAAAACAAGTTAATTCTTCAGGTTAACTCAAAATTCCATAATTAAATTTCTGTTTTTCTCTGTGTCTTGTCTATTCAGTTTTAAAACAAGGAGACCATTTTTTCCTTTTCCTCTCGAGTAGAGCTCCGTTAGGCTGCAATACCATTTTTAACCCCAGTAACAAGCTGTTAAAACACTGTCAGCCAGGGGGGCGCTGTTCCCCTCAAAATGAATTAAAAGTGGTGAATGCAGAAAAATATATTAAATAATATTTTGGTGTTTAATAAATTTGTCAAATCAAGGTCAAGGTCAAAGCACTTTATTAATCCCGAGGGAAATTACAACAGTCTGTTGCTCACATCCACACAGACACAGAACAAGGATGAAAGATAGAGTACATATTTTAAAAATGCAATAAATAATTAAAACAACACTGAAATGTGCAAGTTATCAGACACAGCAAAACAATGCTCAGGACATCTCCAGCACTCCTCTCCTGCTCCTACCTGAAATGGCTGCATTATACAGCCTGATGGCACGTGGGACAAAAGAGTTCTTCAGTCTCTCAGTGGAGCACCTCAGCGACAGGAGTCTGGAGCTCATGGTGCTCCTCTGATGGGAGAAGACCGAATTCAGGGGGTGGCTCTCATTGGACAGGATGGCCCTGATTTTAGAGAGTGTCCTCTGCTCCAGCACCTTCTCCACAGAGTCCAGACTCAGTCCAACCACAGAGCAAGCTTTACGTATTAGCCTGTTCAGCCTCTGGATGTCCTTCCTCTTAGCGCTGCCCCCCCAGCACACAACAGCATAAAAAAGGACACTGGACACAATGGATTGATAGAACATGTACAGTAACTTAGAACAGACCCTGAATGAAGCCAGCCTTCTAAGAAAGTACAGTCTGCTCTGCCCCTTCTTGTACACAGAGTCCATATTTGCTGACCAGCTCAGTTTGTTGTCCAGCTGCAGCCCCAAGTACCTGTAGGTGGAAACCATCTCAACAGCAGATCCATTAATTCCGATGGGCTGCAGAGAGGAGGGTGCCCAGCGAAAGTCCAGCACCACCTCCTTTGTTTTAGCGGTGTTCAGCTGAAGGTTGTTCCGCTGACACCACCCCACAAAGTCTTTCACCAGGTCCCTATATTCACCCTCTTCTCCTCCCCTGATACACGCCACAATTGCAGTGTCGTCAGAGAACTTCTGCATGTGGCATTTATCTGAGTTGTACCGAAAGTCTGAAGTATAGAGGGTGAAGAGGAAGGGCGACAGCACCGTACCCTGAGGTGCTCCAATGCTGCAGGTCAGTGTTGAGGACCTGCCACCCCCCACTCGAACAAACTGTGGCCTGTTGGTCAAGTAGTCCGTAATCCAGTTAACGAGGTAGGGGTCCACAGCCATGATGTTAAGTTTCTCCTGGAGAAGGCTGGGATGAATCGTATTAAAAGCACTGGAGAAGTCGAAGAACAGCATCCTCACCATGCACCCCCCAACATCCAGGTATGCGAGGGCACAGTGTAAAAGGTAGAGGACAGCATCCTCAACCCCCACCTTCTCCTGATAGGCGAATTGGAGGGGGTCCTTTACCAGCTGCACCTGAGGTTGTAGGAACTGCAGGACCAGACGCTCCAGTATCTTCATCAAGTGCGATGTAAGCGCAACTGGCCTGTAGTCATTCAGCTCCTGAGGGCGGCCCTTCTTTGGAACTGGAACGATGCAAGATGTTTTCCACAGTGAGGGTACTCGCCCCAGACGCAGACTCAGGTTATAGACCTGTTGTAGAGGTCCTCCAAGCTCAGCAGCACAAGTCTTCAAGAGCCGTGGACAGACTTGATCCAGACCTGCTGCCTTCCTAGGGTGTAGATGTAGCAGCTCAGTTGTAACTTGGACTGCTGTAATGGTGGGAAGCGATGGGGTCGAGGTGGGAGTGGTGAGCGTACGTGGGAGCGAAAGAGAGCCATGTGCAGGAGGAGCAGGATGGTGATGGTCAAGAGGAGCAGAGGAGGGATGTGGGGTGGAGCCAGTGGTCATGGGGAGACTGAAACGATTAAAAAAAGTGTTCAGCTCCTCGGCTTTCTGTAGATCCGGACAGCCCACACTACCCTTGCTGCGACAGCCTGTAATGGTTTTCATACCATTCCAGACCTCCCACATGCTGTTGTTACTCAGCTGCTTCTCCAGCTTCTTGCTGTATGCCTCATGTGCCCCCTTTAGGCAGATCTTCACCTCCTTCTGCACATCTCTCAACACCTCACCGTTTTTGCTCCCAAACGCCCTCTTCTTCCTATTCAGGACTTTCTTCACCTCAGAAGTAATCCATGGTTTGTTGTTAGCAAAACACCTCACTGTTTTAACAGGCACCACCTGGTCCACACAAAAGTTCAAATAGTCTGTCAAGCACCCCACTGCCCCCTCAAGGTCCTCCCCATATGAATCCACCAATACACTCCAGTCTGTTGTGGCAAAGCAGTCTCTGAGTGCATCCTCAGCTTCAGGAGACCATCTCCTGATCTGCCTAGTTGTCACAATTTGCCTCTTTACAAGTGGAGTGTATGTGGGCTTCAGGTGGACCAGGTTATGATCCGATTTACCAAGAGGAGGAAGGGGGGAGACTGAGTATGCATCATTAATATTTGCATACAACAGGTCTATTGTCCTATTTTTCCTTGTGTGACAGCTGACATACTGGTGAAAGGAAGCAAGAGTAGTGTTCAAGGTTACATGGTTAAAATCACCAGAAATGAGAAAAAACGCATCAGGATGCTGGAACTGAAGAGCCGTAGTGATGTTATAAATGGACTCGCGCCGCCTCTGCGTCCGCCCTCGGAGGAATGTAAACACAGAGCGCGATGACGTGTGAGAACTCACGTGGTACGTAGTACGGTCTGATGCTAACAGCCAGTAGCTCCAAATCCCAAATAAAATAAAATAAAATAAATTAAAATAAAATTTAAATTTTAACAATATGATTTGAACTCATAGGCTAAATAAATAAAACTAAAAAGATGGCAAACACACATAAGCGTAAATAAACTTTATTTTTCAAAGCATATTTACATTTTTTTTCCAGTTTCACCTCTTATACCGGGCAAAAAATTCACTTTAATGCAACTTTTAGAAAACAAAAAAAAATAAAAGAACTCCCTCTATGTACATTAATTCACATAAGAGAACAAGCAAAGATATTATTACATTTAATGTACATATAAACATATGCTACAGTGGCCAAAGAAATTTGAAAGACAGACTGTTAAATACCATCACATTTGTTCCAGATAGTCAAAAAATAAACCCTACATGAAATATTCCACCAGTATAATTTTAGTATTTTAGATTATGTGAAGTTGAATTTGTCAGAGTACATTAATTTAAGGTTGTGTAAACCTTAAATTAAAGTCTAACCGTACACACAAAAAAGAAAAAAAAATCTTCCACAGACAGCTTAAAATTTTTCTACCATCAGAACTCAAACCGGTCATTTAAACCTTTTCCCATCTAGGTTCTGTATTATTTGGACATAAGTCCAACATTAGGTCCGACTGCGTCTTCCGTCTTAAATCCCCCGACATGAAAAACACCACAGACGGGTGATAAGGAACAGGCCTGAACTTCAGAATTCACTACCGTCAGTATAAAAGAAAAGCTTTCACAGGCACGCAGGCAGATGAACCCTTCGATATCTACTCCTTACTACAGTGCAGCAGCGTGAACATGAGCGGACAACACAGATTTTTGTTGGCAACGGTCTCTTCATGGAGCTTTGTCAGTTTGTTTTGGAGTAAACAAGGAAAAAAAATCCTTCTCTGCATTTCTTGTGTGAAGCAATTTTAGTTATTTTGTGATTTTTTTTTTGTGCTCCCAACGCTCTCAAAGACCTTCGATGTAAATAAAGTACAAAAGCCGTCACTTTCTACAACTCTGTGTTCTTCTCTCTTACATCAGAATGATACAGTGTGCAAGCAGAAAAACGGATGTCAGCACTTTGGTGTAGGCTTGTTAAATAACCAAGAGATTGTGTTCATTTTTAAAAGGCTTCCTAAAGCTCCTTTGAAAAATATCTACGATTAACACAAAGGTTCAAAGGTGAATAGTCAAGTGCAAGTATTGAGAGAAGACGATGTGTTTCATCTCGCTAAACCAAATTTCGCCCCAAATGTCTACACTTTTCTCCAAACTTTTAAACTCAACATTTAAAAGATGAACGCCGACAGCGGCTCTGACGGTCAGTAAGGCTGCATCACACTTAATAACACACATTAGCGAGTCTACGTGTATATAAAATGGTCAGTTGTCGGTTCAAAAACTGAACAGCAGTGTTTTATGATTCCAAAACGTTACCGGCGGTTTGGTCTTGTGTAGAACAGCGTGGCTTACAGTGAATTAAGACCCCGACGCTGCTGCCCTACAACGGAGAGCTCGACCAATCCTACCATTGTGAACGCGGAATGTTCAAATTTCAGCGAGATGCAGTGTCAAAAACAAAACACAAAACCTACATTACAGTGAAAATTCCCCCTTCGAATCGAGCGGCTCGACTCGAGGAGGCTGGAAGTAAACACAAGAATGCTCTCCCTGTTTCTACCCTCACCCGGCTACACGGCAACGATGGCTGCATGACTATTCTGGTGTGCCACCCATGCATGCACAGAGAAAATAAGGGTGGAAACAAGAGTCACGAGGGCAGGCCACGAGCTTTGTTTTTTTTTTTTCTTCATGGTGTATCACATGGGATTACGGGGCAGCATTGGCCCTTTTTATGTTGGCATTTGTATTTTTTCATCCTCAGCAAACAAAGCGGAATTTGTGTTACTTTTTTTGTGAATTTGGTCTTTAACTGCTCTGGCTCTCAAAGCTTTCCCCCGTCCATGTGCATAATGAGGAAGGTGTGTCCAGGCAGTCAGATTTTGTATTTTTTTTGGGGTTACCTATCATACATGTTGCTATTTCTCGTCCGCCTTGCTGCTTACAGTGATCTGAGCTGCTCACAAATGATGTCACATTAATATCCGAGTTCATATTAGTGAAACGAAAATCATCACAATAATTTCGCCATGTGGGCTTCACATTAAAACGGGTCTTAATTCTGTCTGTCACACACGCCCGCAAATTTGGGCTAAATCCTGGTTAACAAAGGTGTGTCTGCAGATGATGGATAAGACTATGGTCCGGTCGGTCTTTAAATAAGATGGAGACGTTAGACCGGACCTCTGGGAACTGAAGAGGACTCTCAGCGTGGCTCTTCTCAACACGGACCTCTAGATGGTGCTCTGCAGTCGTCGTGGGAGCCGCAGAGCAGGTCGGATGAGAGGAAGAGCTGGAGGAGGAGGAGGAGGTGAGGGGTGGTTGGGGCTTTTTATTCTGGTAAGTTCAGCGCAGTCGCTTCCGGTTTCATCTTGAAGTACTGGTTGAAGCGTAGGACTGCATATCTGAGAGTACAAGGACACAGAACAGCAGCGTCAGCAAGAGATAAAAATGAACGACCCAGTTCAATAACAAAAAACAGAAAGCAAACTGTGTCCTCAAATGCCAGATAATGTCCATCTGGATACTTAACATTTTGTTCTTAAACTTCTGAACCCCAACCACTGTCTGAAAGCTGCCTATTATGCAGTATGACAGAGTAATGGCACCATAAATCAGAAAAAGAACAAACTAAAGTTGGTATTTCTTGAATTATTTATCTGCAAAAATGAAAAAAATCCTGGATTCAACATTTACAAAAAAGCTTCAAAGTGCCCAGATTTGTTACCAATACTTAAAAAAATAGTGGCTCTGAATATTTAACTGCTTACATTTAAAAAACTTTTCCATACTCATCTCTTATCTGTTTTGTGTAAACACTGCCTAGCAGAAAAGTCCCTGAATTTTTGTCACATGACTGCTGCTCACAGTTGAGTCACTACTGGCTTTTCAGTGATGTCAAAGAGCACAGAATTGTTAGTATTATACAGAATCTGGTTAGAACAAACTTAAATTTTGGCATTTTTTTTAATGAGATATGCAGAATAAAGTGATTTTGAAGAAACAGCATGGCTTTAAGCTTAGATGAGTAGTTCAAATACCACTGGAAATTAGAAAATCTGATGATCATATCTGTTTCTACAGTTTCTGACTCTGATAAACTGTAACGGATGATGCACTAATGGCTTTTCAGTGACGCCAAGAAGCTGGTTAGAACAAACTTTTGGTGTTTAATTTTGGCAATATTACAAATGAGAGATATAGAATAAAGTGGTTTTAAAGAAATTTAAAGATATGGCTAAATTCCCTGAAGAAAATCAGTCAATTCTTCATGTTTCTACAGTTTCTTGCTATGATCAATGCGGTAATTTTTTAAAAATAACATCCCCTAGATACCTTCAAGATTCAGAGGGTTAAACATATGATTAAATCACTGAAGTCTGCAGAGCAAAAGCAAAATAAGGAAGTGGGTGATGGAGTTTGTAAGTTTCATTTAAGATGGCAACATACCCCAAAAAGTCGAAGTCGATGGTGGAGAACTTGGCCTGAATCAGCGCCCAGAGACCCCAAAAGAAATGAGATGCCTAGAAACAGAGGAGAGAGGTAGAAGGAGATAGACATGATTAGTATGTACACGACCAGACAAAAGTTTGGACACATCTTCTCATTCAGTGGTTTTTATTTACTTATTTTACACATTTACACAATACATATGGAATTATGTTGTAAAAATCTTCAGTATTCAACTACAACAGTGAATACAAATACTTTTTGTCTTGGTGGTTAGCAAAGTAGTTTACAAATTGTGCCTCTCATCCATCCATTAAAACAAACATGAATGGCAGCAGAGAGACCATGCCAGGTCCTCGAATGCTAACAGGACTAAATGAAAACCAGAGGTCGAACCACCAACCCTCCGATAACTGAGCAACCTGTTCCAGCAGTCTTAAACAAAATGTCGTTTCTAATTACCCAACACAGCTCACTCAAGCATACACAAAGCCTGCAGAAGCCCTATGGCAACAACAACAAATGGCTGACACAGAAACACAATTGCCTCAACTCGCCCATCCTCCACGCTGCCCTGCTTTTCCTCTTGACGATAAACAAGGCAGCAGAGTGTGGCTCTGGGGAGAGCGCCGAGTGCCACCCGTACAGCGGGCGCACCACCACAAACATCCTGCTGCCGTATTCAGAGCAGGTAGTTCATGGCCTACATCGCTCTATAATCTGTGCTCGCTGACCCAACACCTGGAAGCAGCCTGGAAAATCGACTCAGAACAAGGCCTCCGGACTTAACTGCACCCTGCAAGCGTCCAGTTTCAATACTTTACTTTGAACTATTATTGGGAAAGGGCACTGTAGAGAAATTATAAAGCAAACCTGACAACATAACACAAAATCACTTCTAGACAGAGTATGTCAAAGCTGGCATATAACTCATTAGCTACTATCTTTTCAACAATGTTAATTTAACATCTGAGTTGTATTTTTCTGATCCAGTTTGCTTTGCCAGCTGTTTCCTATCAGACCTCACTGCCCTCAAGGCACCTCAACAAGTGTTGACACAAAGAGAGCAAATATAGTTAACCATGAATGATTTTCAGATTACAGTCTTACAGTTCCCTTGCAAATTGGCACTCACTTGATAAATGGCATCTGATAACATATCTGGGATAAAGGGCCATTTACTGGCCGGCCAGTATGATCACAACTTCACATCAACTATAAACAAAATGCAAATATATTGTTAAAATCATCATCTTTACTTACTTGTTATTGATAAAAGCCATCTTTTCTGAGCTTATGCATGTTCGTGTTAGTTAAAATTGCCATTTATTGAAAAAAATATTTTAAATATATGAATATATAGATGTACATTACAAGGCTGCAGTGGTCCTAAATACACTCAGTCACTCACCGTCTTGGTGTTACAGATTTAACCATAAAGGCCAGACAGGTGCAGATAAACCTCACTATAATTGAATGTAGTTTATAATGTTCAATTTGGGAAATAATTATTACACCACCTGCTATTTTTCCCCCACACAGTAGGCCTTCCACGGTGATAGTTTTGTTTGAATTTTAGCATAGGAGTAAATAATTACAGCACCTTCTAAAGGACATGACAAAGCATATCATAATTCAAAAGTGTACATGAAATATGTGTAGATATATGAGCTACTGAAGTACAATTTTCTAAATTTTAACAGGCTGTTTTGCGCATAAGTGAACAGTTAGTCCAAACTAAATTATCAACTGTCTTTGAATCTACTAAACACCTGTTCAATACAAACTTGAGAACAAATTGCAGTGTGACTCCCCCAAGAACCACAAAGGAAGAGGTAGAAAACAGTGGTCGCAGTAGTCTAAAAATAATGAATAAAGCTGTAAGTAAAGCTGTGTAATACAAATACTTACCAGGGCAAACTGGTTGACTTGGACATAGAGAACCTCCACTTCTCTGTCAGTAACTTCGCTGCCCTGACCTTTGTGCTCCTTATAGGCCTCCAGGTAGGAGCGAAGCCACTGCAGCTGGAAGGCCCGACCTGGGTAGTGACTATAGTCCACTTCATTCAGGCCTAGCAACACAAAAACACAGTAAATATTGGGCATTAAAGCCACAATTGAACTACAAATGCTAAATACACACTTTTGTTTTGTAACATACCAAGCAGTAAAAGTTATACTCACCAGCAAACTCGTTGAAATGGTTCCCAATGTCAAAGGCTTGGTAATTGTACCCAGCGTACTCGTAGTCAATGAACTTTACGTTGCCTGGGAAAAGACGCAGCGTTGTTTAGAGAGAGACACGAGAAGCAAACATAAAATGATTGTGTTGTGTTTTCCCTTTGATAACTCAGAATGTCAAGGCTTTTTCATCTTATACCCTAATTTTCATCATATCTGACTGGAATGGCTGGCTACTTAGCAGATTGTAGGGGCAAGGAGTAAGAGTTCGCATTTTGAGGGAAGTAGAATGTAGAGAACAAAATAAATAAAGGAAATTAAGACAGACACATTTAGAGGTTTTGGTCTGGAGAGAAATGCTGACAAATGCTTCTTCCACAAAAAAATGCATAAACAAGCAGACACTTAGGAATTAGAAATGTGTATATTCACAATAAAAGCCCCTTTTAAGTAATTTAGGGAAAGTTTACAGCTAAGAACTATAAGTGATGCAAAAGAGTCTTGGTGGTGGTAACTTAACAGTTAGTTATCGGCTATAAAGACGGAGTTACCAGTATTTTTCCAGGAAACCACAGAATAAGCAGCTGGGATACATTAACCAGGATGAAAAACATGCAAACCGTGATGAAACACACACACAGGAGTTGAGCTGGCTGTTCGGAGAATATTTGCTTTGGACACATGCAAAGAATAAAGGAGAAATGGCGAAGTCTAAAGTATGATTTGAAGACAGAAGAAAAACAAGGAAACAATAGCAGAAGAACAAAGAGAGGAAATAAAAAGCAGATTTCAGGAAAGTATGGTGCCAAAGCAAATGTACAGCAACACACTGTTTGACACACTCCTTTAGAAATTTGTTGACTTGCAGAAAACCTGATGTACCTGATGATATTAACGATCGAAAAGCTCTTAGATACACAGTTCTACAGTCCTCTGATGGTAATAAGGGTTTCATACAGTTGTAGACTGCTTGCGTCTATTGTGTCTAGTTCACTGCCAGAGGATTACAGCTGCTTATAATTTTGTAAATCTGATGTTCAAGCAGGGCGGGGGAAGGTCAAAGAATGTGTTGCTGTCTCTTGTGGGCCACTGAAAATGCGAGGTGTCCACACTGACGAAGAACAAAAGAGGCATTTAGCGACAAAGCGGGCGATCTCAAAATACAAACCCTTACTTTCACAAGCCCGGTCTCTTACAGAGAACAAGAAGTAGAATTTTGGAAAAAAAAAAACAGTACATTTAATGGCCTTGGCTACTAATGTGTTTGCCCTAACATATGGAACATTAGTTTCTCAGGTGGTGCTGGACTACAGAGAAAGACACTATGAGGTGGGTTACCAGCCGGCGTGTAGGTCCTAGCGGGACACAACTGAACACCTCCGGGCAGTGGCTATAGCCCCCCTGTGCAGCAGATGAAAAGGTTGGGGCAAACACATCTTTCACACATGCTCACGCTCTCTCTCACTGACACATTTTGTCTTTTATCCATTCTTTCTCTCACGCATAGTGTCGAAACATCAGGCCGTGCTGCCGAAAACTCCCAAATTTCCCTCCCCCTCACCCTTCAAACTTCCCTTCCCACAACACTCCCCCTCCAATGCTCCCTTCCTATTGGCCTGCCGTGGGTCCAATAGCGTGACATCTCTGCTGCTTCTGCTAATGACAATCTATGAGAGGCTTCCCATCTGCAATTGTTTTAGGTTTTTTTGTCCTTAGGGACTGAGTTAAATGTTTTTTATTGTCTTTAAAAACATGAGTAAAGTGAGACGAGCAGCCTGTGATGGAGGCTGAGAGACAAAAAGAAAAGCCCTTGTTGAGACTTTTAACAGCGTCTTCGGAAAAATAATGAGAAAAAAACCCCTCTAACGTTTATGGTTTCATCAGTACGGGAAGTGGTAGCCTCTTTGCTGTCACATTTGGCAGAAAAGTGGTTTCAGCAGCTACAGCTGAGCAGAAGTGACAGGAAACAGCATGGAAGCTATTCAGTTTCCTTTCATGCCTGCTCAACAAAAGGTTGTAAGTGCAGTGGAAGACAGTGACTGTTAACGACGACGACGACGCTTTAGACAGGCTGAGAGGGCGCGGTCAGAAAAACTATAATTATGGCTGGAAGCTAAGATTCTTTTGTGCTGTCCATTCCACTGTGGTTGTCACTCGTAGGAGTGGTCTTGGGCCAAGAGAAAATTCATATCGATTCTCGCTTTTATTCACCAATACTTCCACACTAACTTTGCAAACATGCATAAATTTTGCACGGAGACTTGTCTCTACATGAGGTCTATACATTACCTTAACTTGTACTTTGCTTATGCTGCTTTAGTGAGAACTGAATGTTCAGAACTTTGAGGGCGCTCCGTGCAGGGTGTGTGAGGTGAATTCTACCGATACTGGATATAACCAGTCAACATTTCTTTGATAGGCAGAACCACAGATTCAAATTAGACTCTGCAGGTGTGCACTTTGAGTCCCTGGGGAGCTGCAGTTACCTAGAAACGTCCGTGTGCTTTGGCAAAAATATTTCCCCATGACTTTGCAGAAAATATGTTTCTGCTTTAACCCTCTGAACCCCATGTTGTTGCTGGGTTTTTTACACCATTTATCAGAGCCACAAACTGTCACAACAGAGACAATCATCTTTCTGAAAGTCCGTAAACTACTAATTTGCCACATGTTCCATCAGGAAAATAGTCCAAATCTAAGCTTAAAATCATATTACATCAAATTCACTTAGTTCTACAAGTGTCATTTAAAAAATTCCAAAAATAGGCCGACTGCAATGAACAGATAGTGTTTAAAAAAAAAAAAAAAAAAAAAAAAAATCGAGAAAGCTGCACTGCTCGGCCCATCAGTGAATCCATTAGTGACTCAACTGTGACTAACAATCATGCCACAAATATTCTGAAACTTTTCAGCTGAACTGCAGGGTGTGCTTACACAGAGCAGATAGGATACGTATGTAAATAAATTGAAAATGTAAGTGGTAAAATATCTTCAGTCTGTAGACTTAAGATATTTTTGTCCAGCACTGGTGACGCCTGTATTACACTTTCAAAACAAAAAAAAAATATATGTGCTCCTCAGTGAAAAAAGTTTAGTCAAACAAATTCAACTCAAGCTTTTGTTTGTTTTAGATTTTTTGCATCTAACTGAACAAAAGACATTTTTAAATGCTGTTTCGATAGAGGTGCAGGACTTTATATTGCAATAAAAAATGAGCATAGAGTGAGTAAAAATGTGACAGAAACAAGCTGCCTGAGGTTCAGAGTGTTAAAAGTTGATGATATTCTGTATTATGAATGTCAAGTATTCCTATGAAAAGACCAGAATCATCAATGAGTTTAACAGTCACCTAATGCTTTCCAACTTCCCTGTCCTTCTCAGCCTCAACACTATTCATTCCTACTATAGACAGAGCTTTAAAAAGGTGTTGTAAATGTAAACTTACATTTAAAAAGGCTCAGTGTTGTCCCAAAACAGCTGAGAACTGCAGTCTCAGCAAATGCTAAGTGAATTTACAGAGGCTGTAGATAAACACACACTTTAGTATTTATAGCAGCAGGACAGTGTATGTAGTATTGACTCAAAATGAACTACATTGGGTGTGTTGATCATAATATCATGGAATATTTCCCCGAGTGAACCAGTGCAGCTCACTGGTGCATTTTAACCGTCCCTGGACAACAGTGGAGCTGTATGGCACAGAGGAATAAGCTATAAATAGTGTTTCGGCTACATAGGTAACACTTGTTAATTCAGCATTGGTTTTGATCTTTTCCTGGGGTTTATTGACAAAATAAATATGGAATACCATACCATTATATTCTTTTAATTATATGACTTTCACAGTGATGATAATATTGATGCTATGGGAGGAAAAACTGCAGCATAAAGACAAGTAACCTTGCAATTCAGGCCTTTGGATGGTGCTCAGTTGCTTACAATAAGGGTAAACTGTAAAAACAGCTGTGTATTAACCAGTGTTGTAGGTAGCCTAGCAATAAGGTGTCAACTGGAGTAGCATTGGAGGGTAATATGTAGGTACGTGGTTCCTACTGCTGCTCATCCCGATTAGCCTGAGCAGTGGGCAGACTACGCGAGGGCCCTCAGAGCCGACTGTGAGTGAGGTTTGTCTCTCCATTGCCTCCCCAGGGCAGGGCGGCGCTGGGCAGCCACAGCCTCAGCTGTCATTCCTATGGGAGAAAGGCTAGACACAAGGAGCTGTGAGAAGGGCCTCGCCCCTCGTCACAAAATGACGAGGAGACTGACAGCTCATAAACCCTCCCTTAGACACCCCCGCCCACCTCCCACATACATATATATAAGCCTGTACTATCCTCTTTTCCCGGCTTGTTAAGTCTTTCTTATCCGTTTACCATGTCATTCATCTGCTACAAAGACAATGACTAGCACAGATTCCTGACTAGCCTCACAGGCTGCTTTAATTAAAGTGTAAAACTAAGTTCACCTGAGGACAGGCTGCTTGGCATTCATACCATGAAAAAAATGGCTACAGCACCAAAAAGAAAGCATGTGCTGCCAATAAAACTGAGTATGTGGTATGATGCAATGACATTTTCTGTTTTAGCTTACATTATTAAGTTTTCAGCGAAGAATTAGAACGACTCATCAGACAAATTCAAATCCACTCCTGCACTAATTTGCATTTATTTAATCGATCTTCGCATTCCCAAAATAGAAGGTTTTGGCCCGTTCTGCATTATTTAGTGACAACATTTAACTGCATGTGCCAAATTTGTGCAAAAATTCAGTGTAATGCCTTAACAGAACACGCAACAAACTGGATTATCTTGTCTGACCGTTCTAATTCTCCGCCTGCAGCCCGATGCAAACACCGACAATGAGTGAAGCATGTGACTAGGGTTGAGGAAGTCCAGGTAATGCATTCCTACCTGAGCAAAGGAACCACTGCAGATCACACTATGACACAAATCAGTCACACGGGTAATGTCTACGACTGCACTTCTGCAGTTCATACTCACCTGCTGCCTCGTTGTATATGATGTTTTTGCACAGCAGGTCGTTGTGGCAGAGAACCACAGGTGAGCCCAGCAACGACAGCCTCTGCTGGAGCCACACCAGCTCTTCTCGGAGGCACTGTGGGCTGGGAACCTCCATGTTAAACCTGGAGGGGGCAAAGAGGACAAGAAAGTGAGTACATGTGGAAGAAGTAGGTGTATTAGTAGCATCAAGAGAATAGCAGATAGAGGGGGATAAATCAGTAAGAGGAACCTGAAAGTAGACAGGAAAAGAAAAGAGTATGGAACTAGAAACAGAAAGCATTGGTAGAGATGAGAGAATAAGAAATAATACTCATTTTGCGGACAAATACATTAACTGGGTACATACATTTACATATTTATGTAATCTCTGGGTCATTTCACTGCAGATACATGCACACCACAAGTCTCAATAATGCCAAGCGTGACAACACAACAAAAGCTGGGTGTCACAAGAACCTAATTTGAGCACAATGGAAACATTTCTGAAAAGAATGATAAGATTTACTAAAGCTGAAATCCTTACCATTTTTCAACTGCAGGAAAAGATGTTCTTAAAAAAAAATTTGAGCTAATTCGCAACAACTTACAGTATATTGTGACAGTAATTTCACCATAAATAGCACAAAATTCAAATATATGGTACCAATTCAAGATATTTTAGTTAATTTCTATATAATTCAATAGACTGAAAGGTATGTTCCCTTAAAAAAAAATCATCAAAATTACACCGCTTTTCGCAACTAGAAACTGTAAAAAACAGAAAGGATTTTTTAACGTTCCAACGGTCTTTGAACTACTCATTTGTGTGCAAATTTGTCAGAAAACTGAATCAAATTGAAGCTTCAAATCATATTTCATCTAAATCACTTTATTCTACAGGGCTCATTTAAAAATGAGCCAAAAACAAATCATTTATACTAAGCAGTGTCTGTCAAAAACGTGAAAATAAGAAGCAATGATTCACTCCGCTGTGACCAACACTCACATGACAAAAATTCTGAGATATTTTTAAGCTGAACCGCAGACTATGTCTACACAGAATAGAGAAGTGGCAAGAATGAAAACAAATTAGCAGTGCATTATCTAGAATATGTAGAGACACCATTTTTTTCCCCAGTTCTGGTAGTACCAGTTGGCACTTCAAAAACATTGTACATGTTGATTCCAGGTATTTCTTTCAGTTTTGTGTAAAATAAATACAGAAATTCAGCTCGTGTATTTATAATTTCTGGAATTATAGCTTTGTTAGACAGCCCCAAACACATTTTGAGTTCTCTCTACTTCCATCCATGATTGTTCCGTTGAGGCTACACTGAGTAAAAATGTGACGATGGGAAAATAAAATAAATGCACCAAAACTGCTTGGGGTTCAAAGGGTTAAAATGACTAAGACATGGGAAAACATTAACAAAATCTAAGTAAATAATAAAGCTGCCTTCTGTGTTTTTTTCCACTTGCAGGAGATGATCAGGGCACAGGGAGGTGAAAATGGAAAAAAAAAACTGCAAGCAAGAAGGGAAAAGCTAGCTTCAGTCCATATGGTTAAAGGCGGTCCACCTGTCTGCTTTTGGCTTTAGTTTACGTGACCTTCAGGATGCTGCAGGTGACTAAATCCTTAAAACTACATGAGCGCTTCTCCTTTAGTATTATTATCATTAGGCTGACCTCAATAGAAATCAACAGCACACGTGAATCTTTGTTTTGTATTCATTTTTGGTGCCAATATAAACAAAGGAGGCTGTTATTGCCAAAGCATTTTTTTAAATTAATGGTGCCAAGTTTCCGAAGAAGCGATAACCAAAAGTCAATCCACACGTGATGCAGCACACCTCATTTTTGTCCATTTCAGCATAAATAAATTATGTTTTCTATTTACAGGGGGCTGCTCTTCTATGTTTTACACTTTAGAGATACACACACTGTTATCAGTTCTCAGGAATGTCACATCAGTAAAATAAACCCGCTGAGGTGATGAAAGGAATTCCACGTACTTCCTCGGACACACAAAGAATGATAATGAATACTCTCATGTCATGCAAGTGCAAGATCCTGAAGTCATTCATGACTCACTGATAACAGAGGTACAAAGTCAAAAAGTTCCACTGTGAGATAACAGAAATATACATGAGGCAATACTATATGATTCCAAACATGTGACTATAGCTTCATTTTCTTAAGAAAGCGTTCTGTGCGTTCTTTGTGACCTCACCTGGCATTTTGCTCAGGGTCCTTGAAGTACTTTGGGATGAGAGCGAAGTACTTGCCCATCTTCAGCCACAAGTCAGACTGTGGTACCCAGCCGTTATGGGCATGGATGGCATGGTACTTTGCCAACTGCCGGGCGATTAGCCTGCAAGGTAGAAGCACAAAATCAGAAATGGCGCATCCAAAATATGCACATAAAATCAGTCAAGCACATTTAACAGGCTGTTTTGTGAGTCACTGTGTGTGTTAAGTTTGCATATGAAGCCTCGGGATGTTAGTGATAGGTGACACACCCCTAATGACATTGTGCAAATACCTAAAAGAGTGCTCTCTGAACAACAAGCACTTTTCCGATTACCTGAAAACAGGCTGGCTGCGGATGTCCTCAGGCTCCAAGGCGGTTCCTTGCAGAAATTCATAGCACAGGCCATTGTTGAAGGTACAATAAAGGCGCGGGGCACAGCGGTGCGCGTGTAGCACTCTAAAACTTTTCACTTCGTTTTCTCGGTCGATCAGGAGTTCTGTTTTGTTGCCATAAATACGGACCAGAACCACATCCCGCATGACCGCGCCCACGTAGCAGCCGAGTAATTTATTGGTGATTCCATCTGTGAAAAACTGTAGACATGGAGAAAAAAGTAGAGAACAGGTGAATCAGGGAATAATCACAATTTGTCCTTAACGTCTACTGTGAAATGACAGTGGGACCATCCACACAATTCTATTCAAGTACTCTGCCTGAAAACCTACATTGTTTTGAGTATTACATAACTTCTGAGAGGAGTCGGGATCTGGCAAACTGCAGGAAAGGAGGGCGGAATTAATGTAGCCTCGAAAAATATGGCTGATTTAAGCGGAGTCGTCTCTGCTGTGAAGCTGGAGAGATTTTGATGAGAGGCCAACATACCACCTCTAATTGTTCACTCAATCTGGGATTGACTGGGAACGCCAGGACCGTCTGGAATTTTATTTTGCACAAGGAAGCAATGACTGGCATTCGCTGAGTTCCCACTTTTGCTCTCATTGATGAATATACTGGGAAAGGGTGGCTGTCTGAGCATGTGACGAGCTTCCATCCTCACTGTGTTTACTAAGCAGAGCCACACCCCCAGCTGGTGACTGAAAAGGAAAATATCCCTCCAGGCTGTTTGTCCAGGCTGCAATGTTGTATGCAAGTCAAAGTGTTTCTTTGGATAACACACAATACATGGAAATACAATATTAAGCCAATATTATCAGATGATATCAGTGTGTCACTGGCGCATATGGCTGATATGAAAAGTTTTTCTTCTTCTTAGAATACATAAAACAGAAAAAGGGCGTGAATTATTTAAAAAAAAAAAAAAAAAACAGTGCCATCAAATCGTTTGTCCAACACAGCAGCTCTGACTACATTTCGTACAATAGGCTCAACACTCTGCAGCATATGTAGGAGAACAGCTCAGCAGATGATCAATGTATTTATAATTTATTTTGTTTACTTACTTTAAATCAGATGTAAAAAAAAAAAAATCCAGAGTTGTGCTCTTTTTGTCATTTGTCTTTCCTCTAGAAGTTAAGAATGCTGTATGGGTGTCAAAATGTTTCCTTGGATGATGTAAAGCATTGATCAGCTAATAGTATCAGCTGATATCAGTCTGTAACAGATATGTTTGTATTGGCGTGAATGTTGCCCAATATGTGCTGATGTGTAAACGTTTTCTTCTTCTTCAATATGTGACATTGCAAATTTCCCTTTGTGGGACTAATAAAGGATATTCTATTCTATTCTAATCCAGAAAAAGATGCTTAGGACAATTTATAAACAGTGTCGAGTACAGCTGAGCATGCGATCAACTTAAGTATAATTCACTCCATTTTTTACTCATAAAAAGTTGGTATATGTTGAATATCGGCCAGGCTCGACTGAGTAGTCAACTCTGACATGCCACTCAACACTCTTACAGCATGACTTTATATCACAAATTTTAAAAAAAATGCTCTTTTTTTTTATCACTGCTTCTTCTAGAAGTTGCGACTATTGTATGCATGTTAAAGTGTTTCTTTGGATAATATAATACAATACATCAGTCAGCTTGTATCATCTCCTGATATCAGCTTATCACAGATATATGAGTATTTGAGTATATGCTGGCCAATATGCACCGATATGAAAACTTTTTTTTTTCTCCTTACAGGTCATGAAACAGAAAAAACAGTAAAACAGATACTTGAGACAATATGGAGCAGAGTACAGCAGAGGATACAAACAGTTTAAGTATAATTTATTCAGTTTTTTCACTCATATACACACACACACACACACACACACACACACACACACACACACACACACACACTTTAAAACATTAATCAACAATCTGACAAGAATTTCTTTAACCCACCAATGCAAAAAATCAATAGCCATGCTCTTTTTGTCATTTGTGTTTCTTCTAGAAGTTAACAACGTTGTATGTACATCAAAGTGTTTGTGTGGATGATGCAATATGTTAACCAGATAATAGCATCAGCTGATAACAGATATGTTTGCATTGCCATTAATGTTTCCCAATATGTGCCAATATGTAAACTTTTTTCTTCTTGTTACAGATTATAATTCAGAAGCAGATGCTGGAGATGATTTAGAAACTGTCATCTTCCAACTCCATTCTGTGCAGCGCATGTAGCAGAGTACAGCTGAGCAAATGGCAGTGCGGAGTCAAGTGGTGACTTCATGTAATTTGCAAAATACATTGCTAGAAAGTTTTAACAATGACACTATTATATGCTCTTTACAACATAAATCTAACATACATCTAAGAGAATATCAGCTAGTATGACGATATCAGTAAATCAGTATGTGCATTGGTCCCAATAATCCCATATAGATCAAGGTCTAGTCATTAGTCCTCTTTGACGTTGGTGGGTCAATTA